>NC_140608.1:3306552-4506552 GCF_057381915.1 Diplotaxodon limnothrissa
CTTCACTGCAGATTTCAAGAGGCTCTACTTATGAGCAATAAAGCCTGCTTCTTACTGAGGATGGAACAAAGCTCAATGAGTGCTTGTATGGTAATGCTTTCAGTTTAAAAGCATCTCTAATAATCTTAAATTAACAAAACTTTCTAATGGAAGAAACAAATCTCTATAGGTGCCATAGTTCCAGGAACAACACGACAACATCATCCCCTCTAAAAGAGGCATTTAAAACCTTTTTTTTTTTTTTTGGGGGGGGGGGGGGGGGGGGGGGGTAATAAAATGAGTCATTAAGATCCAAGATACTTACAGCCTACTCTATTCTTTTGTCCTTCTAGACATTGCTTTGATGAAATGCACAGATCACACTGGATCATCATCCCTGGAGCTACTGGTGCACTAATGCTCTGAATACATTATGCAATTAAGTAAATAAAGTGAGAGAGGTCTGGGACAAACCAGGAGGTTTGGTGAATTAATACACTGAGGATATAAGAAATAAGAAGTGGCTACATATTGACAAATGCACAAATAGCATTTCAGTAGTGCTTCAGTACGGAAAACTGAATTCAAGTCAATTTCACACCATTCAGAACGAAATGTATACTTGGTTAATTTACAAGTGTTCCTTTTAGTGTCAAGTGTCCCGAACTATACCAGCATGTTTGCCGACTCCCCATATCTGAAAAAAGTTATCTACCCAGGCACCAAAACGTAAAGTTTTTTGAACAACAGTAACAGGTGAGATATTACACAATATCAAGAAAAGCTACACAGTGGAAAGAAAGAAAAAGTCAACTGATTTAAACTACTGATAAAGCCATGCAAGTCAGACTGGAGCTAAGAAATGTCAGATAAAGTGGCTGCTAAACTGTGAAAGTGACTCTCCAGGCCTTGCAGAGAAGGGAAGCAGTACTGTGTTCCCCATTTGATTAATGTGTTGTCGCCATTCCTCCATTCAAAGTAAGTAGCCTTATAAACTAAACGTTTACAGTACTAGCTCGGGTTTATGAATCTGTCTGTGTAACTGCATGCAGAGATACTGCTTGCCAAACAGGTTGTGGACGCACACAAACTCGCGTTATACGCTTTCAGCCTAATATCTCTTCTGTGCAGCTGTAGTCAAGTGCATTTTTGTATGTGTGTGTGTGTGTTGCCACAAGTGGCCCCTGCTTTTTACAAGGCTCTTTGAAAATAAAACCCAACATTGCAGCCCGTCCCCGCACGCCTGTAGCTCTCTTTACAATTACGCAACACGAAACGCATGCCTTATGTGTAGCTTAACTGTAAGAGAGACGAGCTACATCTTCATGATCTATGAAAAATCGGAAGTTTTAACAGAAACCAACACTGAGCACTATTTGTGGGTGGAATGAAGAAGGAAAAAAACCCTGGCCTGTGCCCAAAGTCCCAGCCAGATCCCCGCAAGTGCCTTAAAGTCGTATTTTAAGCGTGTAAACTACTCTTCTGATCTTGAAATAAACAGTTGTTTCCATCTCTGCTCAAATCATTCCCAGCTGCTTTCGGAAAGATGACAATTCTCCTTCTTTCTGCTTGTACAGCGAACTCGTCTGTCACGGTTTCCGCTTAAGTGAAGCTTTTTATTTTCTCCACACAATCACACAAAAGCAAAACTTCAACGAAATTTAAGACAATGTTTGCTTAACTTACCTCTGCAAGACCGAATTGCTGTCCACGGCCGATGTAATCTTCCATCGACCGTCAACACAATATGGTTGATGTTGAGGACCGCTACGCAGCCAATCCTGAAGTCTGCAGAGGGCTGGCAGGCAGACAGACAGCCCTGCCACACTCGCCTCATCCAGAGCCTTGTGCACAGTGGGTTGAGCAAAGACTGCTGAAGGAGAGCTACATGAGGAAGTAGTTTCATGATCACAGTGACTGTGTGGAAAATGTAGTTTAGCTAAATGAGACCATAAATAATATTTATACTTTCTATAGACAACACAAGACATTTAGTCATAAAACATTGTAATAACTTCGGTAGTGTTACCAGTAAATATTAAGATGTAGGTGTGTGTCTAGAGGGGAAGGTATGTGGTGGCACTGGCCAGACCTGAAAAAGGATTGTAGGTGCAGCTAACTGCCAAAATACTGTAAAGAGAATGGCAGGTAACAAATATGCATTTGTATTTTAGGTGTTTTAAGCTTTATATATTTTATTTTTTAGAAGAATCAGTACTATTATGCTACTTCAGTAGAATTTTGACATATTCTTCAATGGCTAAATACTTTGTTTGCCACTTTGGAAACAGCTATTCTTTACAAAATGATAAATGATATGTAACCCTTTTCATGTCTTAGCATTGATCTGGCTGCACAGGCCTGCAAATGATGCACACAATAATATGCAGTGTTTCCATGCTTTCTAAAATCCCTGATCAAACATTTTGTTTTCCTGTCGGGTTCTCCTGCCTTGTTCTTGGTCCCCCCTTGTCTTCCTATTCAAAAGCTCCTGGAAGCAGCCCCTTAGCTATTCAACCAGGTAACAAATGAAAGCAACTGTACTTAATAGCAGCTTTTTCAAGAAGCCACAATCATCTGTTCACACAATAATGTACACGCTGGATGTCTGTGGGATACGTCAGGAAAACTTTGGGGTGCAGTATCTTGCCTCAAGAACAATTTATGGATTGAAAGAGCCAGGGATCAAACCACTGACCTTCTGACTGGTAGATAACCACCTCTCCTCTTAAACTGACTGAGCAAATCTAAACCTCTTCTAGAAGCAAGTCTTTCAGCTTGGCATCCCTCTTGGAACACCTCCAAGTAATTACTTGTTCATCATTACCTAAATGAACTTCAATTTTAGTGATCACTTGAACATAAACGGTATAAAGAACTGCCAGGGAAACACTAAAAAATGCTTTATGGTTAAAAGCTTTTCTCCCCACAAATGTCATTTCTACCCCCATCTTTTACATCTACATAGACCTAAAATGATCCTGCTCTGTTCATGCCATTTTCATTTTCAGATGACAGTATTTTTCCTCCTTCCTAGGCTCAACTCTTTGAAGGTATGACTCTGGGTTCGGCCAATGCAGCTGTGCCGGCAGGGTCTCTTATCCGGAGTTTTAATAGTGATGCAATGTTTCCAGATGTGGAACAAGAGAGAGAAAAAACAGCATTAGTGTAACCTGAAAAAGTTATTTTCTCAAAAGACACACAAATACTATATATAAGGGTTTCTGACGTCATTGAATTTGGAAAGAAACACCAAATTCCACTCTCAGAGAGAAGACCGTCAACAGTTTGATTACATAACCCTTTTCCCCCAGCGAGACAAACAGCTGTATCGCGATACTTACTTTTAAAATTAAAAAAACAAAAACAAATCCATGTTTTATCATTCTTTTGCTTGATTTTAACATTTTGAACTATATCTTACTCACATATTATTTTCATATTTGTGCTAAAGTTACACGTCTTTTACACAACATGAGTTCAGAAATGCTTGTGACAATGCAGAAGCCCTTCTTGCAAAAAAGGACTTAAAGGAAACCCGAGCTGATTGGTGAGTGGGTGGACAAGCATGCTGGACATATCAGAGGTGCAGTTTGTTCTGCCAGAATGCCTCCTCACATCTGACGGACATAAGCTTCACGTGGCCCGCCTTACACGAATAAGACAAGGCTGCCTCCTGGTGGACTAATGTAAACACAAGTTTTACTAAATAAACAGTTGCCGTGTTTAACCATAAATTACCAGCTCTGTAGTAAAAGTTCTACATCACAGTACACGTACAGGGAAAAAAAGACAAAAGCATCATTTTCATTTAATAAGCTGTACATTTTAATAACATTTCAAAAACATTAAGATTAACAGTGTCTGCTCCCACCCCCACAACCTCACCTGCAGTCACCCTGGAATCCAGAGCCACACCACTGTGCCAGCCTCTCTCTTCACATGTTGCCTCCTGTGAGATTCCTGACACCCCTCCCCCACCCATCACCTTCACTCAATACCAGGTTGAGATGCAAATGAGGAGACTTCACTCAGGCAAGTCTGCTGGACCAGACGGAGTGAGTCCCCTTGTCCTCAAGGCCTGTGCCCCCCAGCTGTGTGGAGTCTTTCATAAACTGTTTATGCTGAGTCTGAGTCTGCAGAGGGTCCCGGTGATGTGGAAGACATCATGCCTCATCCCTGTACCAAAGACGCCTCGTCCCAGTGGCCCCCAGGATTACAGGCCCGTGGCACTGACCTCCCACATCATGAAGACCCTGGAAAGGCTCATCCTGGACCAGCTGCGACCCATAGTAAGACCACATCTGGATCCCCTTCAGTTCGCTTATCAGCCTCGTCTCGGAACAGAGGACGCCATCATCTACCTGCTCAATCGTGTCTACACCCATCTGGACCAGCCGGCGAGCACTGTGAGGGTCATGTTTTTTGACTTTTCCAGTGCTTTCAACACCATCAGGCCGACCCTCCTGGGTGATAAGTTAGCAGCGATGCAGGTGGATGCTTCTCTGGTGTCCTGGATTGTTGATTACCTGACAGGAAGACCACAATATGTACGTCTCCCACAGTGTGTGTCTGACAAGGTGATTAGCAACACAGGGGCACCACAGGGGACTGTCCTCTCCCCCTTCCTCTTCACCCTCTACACCACAGACTTCAGCCACTGCACAGAGACCTGCCATCTTCAGAAGTTTTCTGATGACTCTGCGGTGGTTGGATGCATCAGCAGGGATGATGAGACAGAGTACCGGGCTGTGGTCGACTCCTTTGTCACGTGGTGTGAGCAGAATCATCTGCAGCTCAACGTGGCAAAGACCAAGGAACTGATCGTGGACTTCAGGAAGACCAGGAAACACTTGACCCCTGTTTCAATCCAGGGGGTCAGTGTTGACATTGTGGAGGACTATAAATACCTTGGAGTACACATTGACAATAAACTGGACTGGGCTAAAAGCACCACAGCACTTTACAGGAAGGGCCAGAGTCGTCTCTATTTTTTGAGGCGACTGAGGTCCTTCAACATCTGCCAGAAAATGCTGAGGATTTTCTATGAGTCTGTGGTGGCCAGTGCGATCCTCTATGCTGTTGCATGCTGGGGGAGCAGGCTGAGGGTCGCAGATGCCAACAGACTTAATAAACTGATCCGTAAGGCCAGCAATGTTGTGGGGATGGAGCTGGACTCCCTCAAGGTGGTGTCGGAGAGGCGGATGCTGTCCAAGATAAAGACAATGTTGGATAACACCTCCCACCCACTCCATGACATGTTGGTCAGTCACAGGAGCTCGTTCAGTGAGAGACTGAGATTACCGAAAAGCACCACTGAACGACACAGGAAATCATTCCTGCCTGTGGCCATCTCCCTGTACAACGCATCCACTTAACACACTGTTTGCTGCTACAACTACACGTTTCTTTTCCAAATATTTATTTATAAGTGACTTATGTATGTATGTATGTATGTATGTATGTATATGTATATATTGTACTATTCTTAGTTAGCGTATTGTCTGTCTTGTCTTAATGTTGGTTTAAAATGGAGCACTGTAACAAAAAATAATTTCCCCCAGGGATCAATAAAGTATTCTGATTCTGATTATATACAACAGTTATTGCAGAGAAATTAGTCACAAATGCCTTTGTTAGGTACACCTTACTGTTATCACGTTGGAACCCGAGCCTCAACTCTCGCGGCCCGGTACCAAACCACTCACAGACCGGTACCGGTCCGTGGCCCATGAAGGGAACCGCTGCTCTATTGGATTGAGATCTGGTGACTGTGGAGGCCATTGGAGTACAGTGAAGTTATTGGCATGTTCAAGAAACCAGTGAGTAGACTTCAGTTTTGTGGAATGATGCTGGAAGCAAAGTTCTTTGTGTTACTCATGCATGAGGGAGACCTGCCTGGAGCCAAGTGTCGTTCCACCCACTTGACCTCCGTCACTCTCAACCAGGTTTAAGATAAGATAAGATAACCTTTATTAGTCCCACACGTGGGAAATTTGTTTTGTCACAGCAGGAAGTGGACAGTGCAAAAGTTATGAGGCAAAAATTAGAATACAATAAGAATAAATACAGTTTCCCATAGCAATCCTTTTATTGTGGTTACATGAATATGTATAGGTTCATTAACATATGACATTTCATATAGGTATACATGTGGACAAAGAATACCTTGTCTGTGTGAGGTCAAGATGTGACCCTGTGAAGACTCCCCAAAGCTGGTGCCAGGAGTCTAGCGGTCCAGCTGAACAAAAGGCTCTTATACTTAAACAGATATACGTGTGTTTGCTATACCATATATCAGCAAGAGAAGATACGACCTCTCCTAGGAGGTGTGTGATCTATGCCAGAACCCTCTGAAGAGGAGTGAACGCACTCCCCTCTTCATGCTACACAGAGTTGTTACAGACCTTCAAAGCTAAGCATATATAAATATATATTTCTAGGCATAAATGACAATCCAACAATACAAATCTAACAGAAACCTGCCTCTCACTGGATATTTTCTCTTTTTTATTTAGACCATTCTCTGTAAACCCCACAAGTGGATGGAGAGTGGGGAAACCCCACTAGATAAGCATTTTATAACATCCTCAGGCCAGCCAGTCTAGCACTGAAACTTCAGCGGATGACCCTTCTCGTGTATATATGTTGAAATGCATTTGGTTCTTCACATAAGAGTGGCTGATTAATAATTAAATGAACGAGCAGTTGAACAGGTATACCTGACAAAGTGGCCGGTGAGTGTATATGACAAATGTAACAGGTAGAGTTTCTCTGCATTTCCACACTTTTAAAATTTCCAGGTGGAAGAATAATTTATTTGTCCAAACGACTCTGTGTTACGAGCTTACACTCAGATTATATTATTCTTTGGCAATTTAAGAACTGGCTTTGTCTGCACTCTTATTCAGTAAATGTTGCCAATGTACAGAACCTGTATGATCCTGATCATTCCCACTACTCATACCAGGAGTAGGGGTGTGCAGATAGTTGGTAGATACAAACCAAGTTTTCAAAGAAACCAAACAAGTCCTCCTGCAAAAATCTGAGTCTAAAAGCTGACAAGAGTAAAGCTGGCTGACTGTTCAGATGCTCCTGGTCGACAGACACTGGTTGACCACCTCCAGTAGAGATGCATTCTCCAGAGCTGCTGCCACTCTCTCTTTGTCTGCCAGCTGTTTGTTCACTGTACACACAATGACATAAGCAGTATGATAAATAATGCATTCGATTATACTGGTAAAAATGGTCTAAAATTCCATCTCGCCTCGTTTCTCTCTATGGAGTTTTACCTGCTTCCTCTGAAGCATGAGTCCCAGGAGTGATACAAACATCAATCTGAGAGGAAATAGAAAAAATATACTGCAATTTAGGCCACAATTGAAAATAACAAAAAATTAAAGCACATAAAAATTTGACACTGTAAAATATGTTTAAGGTTAAATGTGCATGCCATGTGAAAAAACATGCATAAACATACTTTGAACCTGTCTGGCAGGGAGCGCAGAAGCTTGACTTTGATGGACAGACCAATGAGTGTTGCCATGCTGCAGTGAGGGATGGTGGGCGTGAACTCAATACCCACAGTACTCTCTGCATCATTAACCTGAGGAAGCATACACAAATAATAAACTTCATTCATCAATTTATCTTCCTAACAGCATACTGCATTCATTTATCAATGAAATTCACTGTTAATACTTTTGAATGAAATGTTTGTTGTTGGATTCAACTGTCTTCAACCATGTCTTTACTAAAGTAATCTGCAAGTGTGTTATAGAGCATCTTTTTATTTCTTTATTCACACTACTACAAACATAGGAAAAATATAAGATAATAGGAAGCAAAAAAAAAAAAACCCATACCTTAACTCGAACTTGCTCCACAACATTGAGCTCTTCCAGTGACAGTGGATGCTCTGGGTCATTGATAGATCTGATCAGATGTAACTTTAGTTAAAGAATTCAAGACGGTATAATACAAATAATAAATATTTTTGTTTCTGCACTACTGTAATCAGTGTACTAATGATATTAAAGTAAAGATCCAACAATATTAGAAAGAAACGCAAAGAACGATATCTCCTGTGAAGCAAGTGTTTGGTAAAAGTGGAACAGAAGAGCTCCCTTGTAACAGGGAGAGACCTCCAGCAGAATCAGGCTTTTCAAAGTACAGAGATTGGCCATAACCAGTTGGGAGGAGGGGAAAGAAAGGACAAAAAGACAAACTTTAAGCTGTTTGCATAGCCACTGTATCTAAGTCCAAGAAATACTAACATCAGCTTAACAATAACTCAATTAAAAACTGTCAAATTGTTCAAATTATATAATAAAATATATTTACAAAAATGAGACAATTTTACATTCCTGAGAATACGAATTGAGCAACCTAAATCATTAACGGTGTTTATAAATCTAATCTACGATGGTTAACTAACCTATTAAAACACAGTTGCACTTCAAAATGTTTAGTTACGCTTTCAATACTAATTAAAGCTGCAAGCAGCGTTATGAGGGCCCTCGCACCCCAGCGCGTCGAGCCACGCCCAACACCTAAAACCAGCATGTCCGATCTGATGTCACATTGATGGAATTCATGCATTAAACCACCAGCTAACATTTCAACTCATTCATTCATGATTAGTTAGTCGTTCCAATAGGTGGCGCTCTAACCATTATGTACAAATGGCATAACAAACATTTCCAAGCTCGAGTCTCATCACGCCTATGAGCTTTCGGAGAGATTGGACATTGTGTCTTTGAGTGACAGCAGATTACTGCTTTTTGGCGAGTGATTGAAACTCTACGTGCCGCCATGAAGCCCCGTTTCCCTGAATGTAAAAAGCTTCGCAATTTAACATCATTTAACGGTGCCTGAAAAGAGGGGAAAATGTTGCCAAAATTGCATATTAATTTTAAAATGGCTGACTTCCTGTTGGATTTGGAATATTGCTCCAAGAGACTTTTTTGTACATCTTGATATCTCCTATAAGCTTACCAGGTTTCAGACTCATAGATAAAACACAGAGCTGGGGCTGTGGTTTTGAAATTTTGTAGGGGGCGCTGTGGAGCCATTTTGGGATAGTCAACGAAAATGATCACATAACAACAAAGCCCGCATCACATTGGAGGTATGCACCAAATTTCAAGACTTTTTAAACTTTCCAAGCCCCTCAAAAGAAACTTCATTTTTCATGGTGAACCACGTTGCCACCAGGGTGCGCCATTCAGTTTAAACTCACAATTTTCGCACTAAAGCATCATGAAGGACTGATGGTGATATTCACCGCTTTTGAGGTGGCCACGATCAACCTGTGAAAATCAGTACAACAAAATTAAAGCCATGACATTTCCTGTTCCCACTAGGTGGCGCTGTCCGTATTTCCGACAATGGGCACATCAATCTTTTCAGGGCGGGTCTGACATCATGCCTGTAAAGTCTGGTACTGATCAGACTGGATTTCATTGAGTTATACTAATTTGTTTCTTCATGGCGTGACATCAAAGTTCGCCATGCTGCTGGGGTCACACCCTTTCGCGAAAAGTCACAGTTTTCACTGTAACCCAAGACCAACTCCTTAAGGCTTTCCTGGAGAAATTTGAGGCTGCAGATGTCACCCATCACTATACTGTACCCCAAAGTGTAAAACATGACATTTCCTGTTCCCACTAGGTGGCGCTGTCCTTGATGTCAAATATGGCAGTTGAAATATGTTCAGGGGTGGAGCCTTATCATATGTGTTCACTTTGGTCAAGGTCAGAAAATGTATGACAAAATGAGAGGCAATAAGATTTTCATGGCGAGTCATCGAAATTCGCCATGGCGCCACGGCCTCATAGTATTGTGAAAACTCAAAAGCTCCGCAATTTAACATGGCACAAGGGTGTAGTTGACACTGTCCAAATTTGAAGTTTATAGGACCAAATCCCAAGGAGGAGTTCGTTAAAGTACAAGGCATGGAAACGGTAAAATCAGAGCCAAAATGTCACCTTCAATCCAAAATGGCGGACTTCCTGTTGGGTTTAGGACATTGCCATAATAGACTTTTTTGTTCGACTCTGAACGTTATATAGGTGTACCGACTTTCAAACTTGTAGGCCATACCCATACCGGGGGCTCGCGTTTTTCATTTTTCTAGGTCGCGCTACTGAGCTAATTTTCCCTGGCCATGTCTGAGAACATTAAAATACGTAAATTTTCACCAGACCTGACGCATGTGCAAAATTTCATGAGTTTTCGAGCATGTTTAGGCCCTCAAACGGCCAATTCATTTGCCGAAATAATAATAATAATAATAATAATAATAATAATAATAATAATAATAATAATAATAAACAGAGCAATTACAATAGGGCCTTCGCACTATCAGTGCTCGGGCCCTAAAAATGTGACTACTGTTACTTGTCGGTAAACCCAGATACAATCGTGCTACTTCTTAAACTGCTGTTAACTCCCTCCACTTCATTATCTAGCTGAATGGCACTGGCATTAGCTTTTAAGTCAGGCAAATAATAGAATACATGAACATCGGTAAAAAAAAAAATGATGAAGGGCATATCTCTAAAGCGTAAATGCACTCTAAACCACAGTAAAACATGAAAACAGGATATCGAATATTTCTCTGTCGTCGATGGGGTCGTGGACGTCTTCATCCTCTTCGGACGCCGTCTGTACTCTGTCCCCCGACCGCTGAAAAATCACAGGGTTTGCATTCTCCAAGCGGGTCCCCTCAGACATCTTCAGCGCTTACTTTAGTCCGCGTTAAACAGTTAAAAACCTCGTATTTTGTCAGAGCTTGCTGTCTCTACCCGATCCGTACCGGAAACCCAATCGGTAACCGCATGCGCAAATCTTACGTCACTTCCTCTCTTTGCCAACATTGCGACGTTCAATATATATATAAAAAAAAAAAAAAATATATATATATATATATATATATATATATATATATATATATATATATATATATATATATATAATATTTAAACAATGGATAATCCGTATACAAATACACATTCTTTTAGTAGGATATTCAGTTAACTTCGTGCGTTTTCGGACGTGTAAGCCTATACAAATGTTTAAAAAATACCATTTAAATTTCCTTTCCTAGTCTTTGCTTATTCTCTTGCTATTTTCAAATTTCCCCAGGCTTCCCATTTTGAAGGCTTAGACTGTACATGGAAATATATTTTACTGGCATATGTTTCCCTGTTTGTCCGGCAGATGGCAGATACAGCCCATTTTAGCACTTGACACTAACACAGAATACGCTTTAATAAAAGTGTTATTGCAATAACAATATACTGACCACAATAATCTTAATTTCACAGGAATTTTTACATGAAACATTATTACTTTATTGTTTTTTTGTTTTTGTTTTTTACTATATTTTAGTTTGTGTGTTTTTTTTTAAACACAAACATATTTCTTTTTCTCGCATTTCTTTTATTTTGTACACAAACACATTTGACCTGTTAGCGGGAAGAAGAGCGATTCTGCTTTTTCATCTGTGCAGAGTAAAAAGTGTATCCTAATTAATTTATGACAAGCCACCAGTGGTAGTTTAGATTGGTGGGTTAGCTATTCCTGATTTTTATGCCATTACCTGTAAGTTCTCGCTTTAGTTTCCTAGAATTTTCTCTCTGTTTGCAAAGTTCGAGTATGATAATGAGAATTTGTAACTGTATTCAAAGCTAAACTGGTATCTACAACTCAATTAAACACAGTAATTTCACCATTTTGATGTTAAGTCCCTACAAACTCACTGCAATGATTATCTTTGAAAAAATTAAAACAAACTGGTTAGAACACAGGTATTACATATTTGTGTCAGCCTTTCAGCCAAACCCCTTTATGGAAGCACTTTATTTAAAGATTAAATTATCATATGGTCTTCATTTCTGTACTACACAACCACCATCACCTACTTCTATCAAGTCAGAATCTTAATGAACTGCTGCAGTCACTGGAAATATGGAGTGCGGTAGATGTGAAGTTTTACTTCAGCCTGATATGTTCACCTTTTTGAGAAAAAATGTGCATATAATGAGACTGCGCACGGCCACTGACACATGTTTTAACAAAAATGTCATGGATAAGGGCAGCGACAGTTTGAAAGGGCGAAAATATTTTCCTAACTGTGACAATATGGACTAACAACCTTTAGAGTCACAATTCTGGTTTCAGGTGGTAACATGCTATTTATAAATAGTTGTTTCTATGAAATTAGATAGAAAAAATGTTCACTGCTAAGTCCAATTTATGCAAGAATTGCATTATCAGCACATATGACTCCAAAACCTCAGTGTCTTGCAACTACATGAAAAAGACTGAACATTTTCATTATAAAAGGCAAAATCTTAATGAGCTGCTAAATTAAAATCATATCAACATTACCAGTCTTAAATATCTCACAAGCTTAATGTCTAATCAGAACACCTGATTAGACAACCTTCAGCATTTGGGGATGAAAAGTTTAGAAGCATGTAGATAAATGAGGCACAAACAGTAAAGTTTAATGTTTCGCATTAATGCAGTGCACTATCAGAATGAGAAGTAAGAGTTTGCTGCTGCATAATGTAGAGAGTCCAGAGAGGTGAGTTTTTCATGGTCTGACATTGTGAATGTGAAGGAAATAATATCCTGTTCTGAAGTCAAAACATTTGTGAAAAATGAACACTGTTTGTCAGACATGGGTTTCTTAAGCTTCTGAATTTAAAGAAGTCTTTTTTAAAATTCTCAACAGTACTGATAATAAAATGGAGCTACCTGTGGAGAGCAGCTTGCTGCTGCCATGCACTGTGTGCATTATGTGATTGTTCCTCATTTGGTCTTTGTGTTCAGAGCATGGTGGGATTCCATATTTATAGAGAACCACTGGTGGTGTTGAGCCCGGAGCAGCACACCTGATGTGCATAATGAGACAAAGCTGCAGACAACCAGTTCACAGCTTGCCATATAAATAGCAGCAAATGTTTGCAATATGAAGAAATATGGGTAGATTATTTTCCTTAATGTCACAATGTATTCCCAAAAATGGATTATGGAGGACTAGCAAATTTTATTGCAAAGAGGTCTTTAGGTTTGACTGTATTTGTAGTTTTTTGAAATACACAGTGCAAAAATTAGGTGCAGAGAAATGGAAAAGCATAGAAGGCTTGAACTTCCCTCTCAAGACAACTTTTAAATTACGGTAACTAATTTTTTGGCATTAAAATAAAGACTAAAGACAATGTAAATGTGATTTATCCACTTGATGGACAGCAGTCACACCAGAACGGAGGTCAGTGCTTGACATTAGGAGTGTAAATTTCACTCTTGCTATGTGATGTAAGAACAGTAGCAAGAAGCAGACAATCACTAAAGCACCCTGCATGTTAGTGTGATGGTAGTCCATAGGTGCCAGGCAGAGCTTTGTAGACCCATGTCTGTGTATAACAGTTGTCTACTGTCACCTGGGTCCGGGCAAAAAATAGGTTGAATAACCAGAAATGTCAACTGCTATTTTTCATGATTCGGCTACTTGGTAGCTCTGTAGCTTTGCCCCTGCAGCTGAGGAGAAAGAAGTCATAACATGCAAAGAAGTTTGTAGTGAAGGAAAAAGATTATCAAAGAATGGAAACTGTCCAGTGCAGCTCTCTGTGCTTCTCCTGTTTTTTTTCCTCTTGATCTTTGATGTTTTCACACTTCTCCTTGTTAAGGGTGAGCTTTGCTCGTGCTCTCTTTTCTGTTTGAGTCAACTTTGCAACAAGTCATTATTTGACCTGTGCAGGGCATTGCACTGATGGCTTTTTGGAGGTTCAATCCCTCATATCCCTCTCTCTGCATATCCAGGCAGCTACGCAAATCACCAGTGTGGGAATACAAATCCTGGAAAATTTAGAGAGATTTTATCATTTTAATTATTCATTTTTGTAACAGAAATGAAAGCAAAATAAAACAAAAATACTTCCAGGAGAACAAGCCTTGTCTTGCATGCTGTCACTTTTACTTGCGAATTATTAGGATCATGGTTTAAGTTTATAAAGTTAAAGACATCAGTGAAACTGTATCATTTAAATGCTTTAAAAATCTCTGCCACATCAGCATAAAAGCTCATTTTTCCTTACCAGGTTAGTGATTTCCACCTGTACACTGCTGCCATGTCATATTTGTGAACCTGCATTAAAAAAAAGTTGACCAATATTGTGTAAATTCTGATAATTCAAGTTGACATTTATATTGTTTAAGATTTGCTACAGCTTTGTAATTAAGCCCAGAAAGCCATGACCTTTTGTACTATGGGTTTTGGCCACTGGAGTGCATAAAATATATTATACATATTGAGGCCAACTTTGCAGTCTCACAGAGAGTTTCTGTGTCTTGTCAGAAAACGAGATGCCTTTCATCATTTTTGAAATACTGAATTAAATATACAAGGTCAAAGGTAAACTTTTGGAGGAGAAATACAAACTATAGGAACCAGACTTTTTTTTTCTCTTTACAAAAGCTACAACCAGAGTGAACAATGAAGTTTGAACATAAGCTTTTATATGATGTGTTCACTCATGCTAAACCTATGTTTTGTTATTCATTGAATTAAACATGAAATGGCAAAATCAAGATCTTTTAGTTTTAAATTATTTATCTAACTCATGGTTTATACCCCATACTGTGAGATGAGAATGGATGAGACATCGTGCCTCTTTTTAAGTTTCAGGTTGCATTTTCCTCTCAAAGAGGAAAGTATCAGTTCTGACAAATTATTGTTCAGTCTTTTAGAATGATCCAGTTGAAAAGTTAATAACTATGTGTTTCATAATTGCTGCCTTTTAGAAATGTTGACATTTTCCTTTTCAGGAGTTTGCTCATTGTTTCACATTAATGTGCATATTCAGAGTGACTGCAGCAGTCACAAAGTGACAGCAGAAGATGACTTACTTTGGAAAGCAATTTCGAAGAGTCAGGAAGAATTTCTTTTCTGCTTTTACCTCGCCCTCGGGGGAATTAGGTGAAGGAACCAGCCAAAGAGACTATCATTTGAACAACTATTTATAAAAAAAGGATGTGGCAGAACATTTATTGAAGGCGTAAATTAAACTAGCTCACAATTTTTAAGAGCGGCTTCAGCGTTTTGTGTGTCTCATTTAATATCATCCAGCGACAAAACAGCACCGCATACAGTAAATGTCTTTCATGGGCTGTTTAAGCTGATGTAAGCTCAGCTCTTTAAGCGCAGGTTTAGTGGGACTCTATAGTATGATATGGCTGCTCCTTTGGATCAGTTAATTAATAATTTCGTCATTTTTGTGCAGGGAGGGGAGCAGCACAGGTTTCGGGAGTCTTACAGAGGAAGAGAGAGAGGTGTAAAAGATGAAACAGGTTTATACTTTGGAACAGTCACTTGTCATCTCTTATAATAGTTTGAGCTGCTGGATGTCAAGGGAGCTGATAAAAACCCTCAAGTTCAACCACATAGAGAAGTAAACTCCAGTTCAAAAACATGAAGACTAACCAGTTCAGTTTAAAGAACAGCTCATCTGTTCAGGGTCCAGTTAAAATGTGTTAAATGTCTTGCAAATGCAAATCCAGCTTCCAAATTTGATCATTTTTTTTTCAAACCTCTCAGGAGCCAATTTGAATCTCTACTGTTCTCTATATTTCGACTGCTGACTCCTCACACTAGTAATGAGATAGCAAGCATGCTTTCAGTCACAGCTATATTTGAGTCATTTTTTCCTTAGATATCCTTAATGTTTTTGCAGCAACTTTACATGGAACACCCTCTGGTTTGTTTTCATTTTATTTCATATAGCCTATTGATTTTGTAAAAAATAAAAAGTGGGACAGTGTTCTGTTTGTTTTCATGTTTTGACTTGCATCCCTCTAATAGTGCAATTATTTCTCTTTCTTCCAGTTTTAGTGTCATTCAGCTTCACAGGGACCAGGTCGTCTCTAAAAGATGTGATCTCCTCCAAGGTGGTATAGGTTTGACACGAGAGTCCTCCTGCTGTGGGGTTCTCCCTCCCCACATCTTTACTCTCTGTGTATTTATCCACCATCACATCAAATCAGGCATCAATGTTTTCTGGCTGTTCACTGACTTGTGGGGAAATGAGCCTTAAATAAGGGATGATCAACATGACAGCTCTTGAAAACTAATATGTAATAGTTTATTTCCACAGATATCTGCCCTCCAGTGCTGGCAACACTAGTCATACATATCAATCACATATGCACACACATATCACTGTGGCTGATAAATAATGTTGATCATTTCATCAAGAATACAGGAGATCATCCAGAAAACCTGGTCTTTAATTAACAATGTCAGTCTCGCGACCCAGATGCACAGCACTCGAAGACAAGTTAACGATTATTTAAGAGGAGCTTTTAAAGGTAATATAGGTTTGATCTTTGGCTCAGTTTAACTATCACTGAAGCAGGAGTGTAAGCAGAGAGCCAGGGTACATATACTGCTCAAGTCAATGAGCCACAGGGGTACATACTGGTTGGAGTGGAGCCAGAGAGATGCAAACAGAAACAGCAAGGGGAGCAAAAACAGGAAACAAAAGGAGAGGGACAACAGAGGAAGAAAGATTAAGGAACAAAGGGTCCTAATGTAAGTGTTCTAATCTAAAAACATCTAGCAACACTGCAGCTTTTAATCTTAGGATGTTTTGTGACTATAATATTTAAATAAAATACACAATATTTGAACATTTGAAGAGTTTTATACAGAAGATAAGGCCTTTGGATGTCAACTGAGCCATTTTATCTTAATCTATTAGTGTAACAACAGTTGATGAGACGTTCCCAGTGCGGGCCAGACAAAAATGAAACATGCTGAGATGTCTTCTTGAAAATGGTGAATGCAATGACTGTATTCTTAATTTTATGGAGCAAACAATGAATTATTGACCAATAAAAATGTTTACGACAAGCACAGGGCTTTACACCACTACTTGCTTTTCAACAGCTAGTGGTGCATCACAAAGAAAGGCTGCAATTATACTTCTGGATACTCTTCCAGGCCTTTAAATGTTCAGTGATCTCATATTGATAGACCTCAAACTAATGTGAATAATGTATTTTATATTTAATTATCATGAAAATGCAATGGAGAAGGAAATTCCAGATTAAACTGTCCCTTGAACTGAATAAATTTAAATAAAAGTTAACAACTTATTCCACACAAAAATGTTTGAAATTAAAATGAAAGAGGCCTTTTTCCCACCAACTGTTCTGTCGGTCCATCCGACAAGTCTAGAATCAATAAAAGCTCATTAAATTCCCACCACAACGCTGAGGTTTGGTGTGGGCTGAGCCCTTGGAGGTCATACATTTCCAGACATAGCAATTGTCAGTTAATGCCCAACTCATGCTGGCAAGAACAGAGGATGAGCTGGTCCTTTTTTTCTGTGGAAATATTTCTGATGTTGGAGATATAGATCAATGCTTTGACTTTCCCCCATTGCTCTCGTCCCTTGTGTTTTCTCACACTGACTGCTAAACATTTCAACTGCTCTTGTGTGTGAGATTCACAGCACACAAAACTGAAAGATTGCAATATTTTTTGATGTTTCTTGTGCGGTCTGCAGTTATATCTCAGTGCCTTTCGCTTTGGCAGGACTTTTGAATTCTCTCTGCAGGGCATTTTGGTTAGTTTTGTACTGAAAACACCTTTTAAAAAGATATTTAAAGCAGGCTTGCCTCTGCTCTCTTTTGAAAGCCATAACCTCATGTCTCATTACCAAATGAGAGCACATTAAAAAAACGCAATATAATGAATATTACTATATGTGACTGTAAGGTTGTTACGTCAAATATAACATTCAGTTCTCTAGCAAAGGTGGGGAAGAAATATAAAGCTTTTTATGTAAAGGAAGCCAGCTGCTGTGAACTTGTTTATTTTCTAAGCAGTGACAGCAGAGAGGAAGACAAGAACAGAGGCCCTGCAGCCAGTCAGTGAACCTCAGGATAGCTTCACAAGAGGGTGCTGGTTGTTTTTCTCTCTTTCAGTCAGATTTATGTAGGAAAGACTGTGATAAATGTACCTTCTGTCCATAGAGAGAAGAGGGAGAAGCACATAGACAGGACTTCAGAGGGAGACTTCAGTCTGAAAGGATCATAAGATTGTAGTAGAGTGAGTTCAGACAGTGACATATGAGGGTATAGAGGGAGAAATTATTTTGTATTGATTCAGCCTCACACACAAACAGAATAAGCCCAACAAAGTTTCACCAGCAACAAACTGAAACCTTGCCGTGTTTAAATCCTATAGTCATTCTCTCATGACACATCAGCTCAATGGTGAGCTCACACCAACCTGAAAACAACCAAAGAACACACGTTAGTTGTTACATGTTGTTACAAACTCACCGGCCACATTACAAATTTCACCTGTTCAACTGCTCTTTAATGTCAGCATGTAATCTGATGACCACATGGCCGCAACTCAATACAATGCGGGATAAAGATATGGTCAAGATGACCTGCTGAAGCTCAAACCAAACATCAGTGAAGAAGAATGGTGATTTTTAAATGACTTTGTGAGATCATTCTTTATAAATCTTAGAGATGGTCGTGTGGGAAATACTTTCTGAAATACTCAGATGAGCCTCTTTGGCACCAACAATCATACAATATTCAAAGAGAAAATATCTCTAGGTGAAAATATTATTGTTGTAGGAAAAGAGGTCAGAGATAAATGGCTAGACTGTAGCAACCAATGCAAGCAGAACAACATCTGAATGCACATCTCATCAAACCTTGAAGCAGATGGACTACAGCAGCAGAAGACCACACTGAGTGCCACTCCTATCAGCATTGTTTAGATGGCACGTTCTGAGTAATGTTGTCCATCAGAGGCCATCAGAAGTGTACCCATCTTTTGATGCCCGCTTCCAGCATAATACAGTGCCATATCAGAAAGCTAAAATCATCTCAAACTGGTTTTGTCACAATGAGTTTAATCTACTCAGATGGCCTCCACGTCACTAGATCTTAATCCTATAGAACGCCTTGAGATGTGAGGGAACGGGAGATTCACATCATGGATACACAGTCCAGAATATATGCCACAAAAATTACGGCAGTTCTGAAGGCAAAGGGAGGTCCACCCTGCCAACAAAGTGTCTGGTGAGTATAACCTTTTATACACATTTCCACTGAAACCACACTGGTTTGCGTGACAAGTGATCATTTTGCTACTGATGACTCAACCTCACCTTTGCCTTCCTGCTGCTCCGTGAATACTGTTGATCACAGCTTGCCATTACACTGTCTCCCAAACCATCCAAGAGGCACTTTGCGAAATCAATTTGTCTGAAATTCAGTATAAAAAGCTTATGTCACAGTTCAAGTGGGCAATGACCAATTTGCCTCGCATAACTGCAGCCTTTCTCCAGCACGCAGCATCACTTTGCTGTTGTTTTAAGTCTGGTGGCTGAGATGTACTTTAACAAGAGAAAACAAGACCCTTGATAAACGAAACATTGATGTCATACTGCAGGCATGCATGTTCTTTGATGTGTGTTTTGTGCCATGCAGTTTGGAGAACATGTAGAAGCGGGTCTCATGGTGTTAGGGTAGTAGGATCTCTTTTTTGAGACAAAGTAAAACAATGAAACAATAAAAGACATTGAAGCTTTTGAAAACCCAAAACAACCCCTCTCAATAAATAAATATAACAATAATTGTATTTTTCATTAATGATATATCAACAGACAATAACATTACAAAGGCAAAAAAAAGCCCAAGTTGGTCTTGATCTGCTGAACACCAGAACAGCTTTAATGCTCCTGATGTACCTCAGTGTTAACTTCTCAAATCTCTGGGAATCTACAGGAAGGTTTAAACACCATTCTTCCCAAAGATATTCCCTCAAATGTTTTGATGATGGTGAATGTTCTGTAACGTGTCCACAACCTCCCATAAGTGTTTGACTGAAGATTGAGATCTGATGACTAAAGGTCACAGCAAATTATTTTCACACTCAAACCTTCTGCCCTGTGAATTAGGGTAATTTCATTCTAGAAAGAACACTCCTATTAATATGCATAGTACGATCAAGTTTATCACTCAGACTGACCTTTCCTCTAAAGAGACAAGGGTCTCTAACTATACCTCTAAAATATCCATGCATATAATAGAGCTGCCTGGTGACCTCATGTAGAGGGGAGGGGACAAGGGATTCAGGTGTTTGAATGTGAAACTGTTTATTATTTTGGCTGATTTGCATGAGCTTGCATTTGAAAAAGAAACTTAAACTCATCTGCAATCCAAGTTATGAAGACACTTGGCTGGTTTACTTAATTTCATAAGTATTAAATTTCATTTCATGTTTATTCATTTACAGGATGCAATTTAGTATACAATAATAGATACTGTAAAGCAGTATGGAAGTAGGGCACACCTGAAGAGACCCACACAGAAATATGCTGACAGTGCAAAATGATGACCATGTTCTGTAACACCAAATATAAACAGCCAGTTAATGATAAACTCGCATTAATACAATTTCTAAAGTGGACATGCTCTGCTTGAAACAGCTCGGTAACGACCAACAGCTGTATCTGTTTCTGCCAGCGTCTAACACTCCCGGCCCAGACAACATTTCCTATCCTGTCATTAGAGAAGATTGGGTCTCTGTTGACCTTTTACTGTAATTATGTTCTGTCAGGGCGGCATGTCTGCTGCTCTCAGTCCAATTCATATTTCGCTCAGACTCCCTGCAAAATGGCAAAGAAATAAGGCAGTTGTAAAACTAAGATAGATATTACTTATTGTAAGCTATCTATCTATCTTTTGCTCTTTTGTGTGGCCCTCTACTTTTCCAGGGCAGTAGAAGCTTCCAGCTGAGCACCGACCTATTTAACTCCAAAATGAGACGCCGTTTGGAAGGATCTGTTTTTTTAAGTATAGCACTGATGCCGTGATTTGATCTATGAGGGCTTTCAGGGTTTACTGGCCTGATAGCCTGGTAGAGGAGAGGCTGAGGAGAGAGCAAACAGGTCAGCACAGAGGGTTTTGGAGGAAAATGACCTCAGTATGGGTCCTACTTTTCTAAGATAACTGAAGATTGGGGCTAAAAAAAAAAAGAAAGAAAAGAAAAACACTTTTTTTCTTTAAAGAGTGTAACCAAAATAAATTATGAATAATTTCAAAGCACTTAAGTAGAATAAATTCCTATGGGGATATATGGGCTGCTATATTTTTGTCATATATAGAAGTATTCTGGGAGTGAACTACTTACTACACTGGCCTTTGGATTTCTAGTCAAATTAGAAAGTTGGCAAAAAAAAAAAAAGATGTTGGCTCGAATATATGATCAATAAAGATTCATTAATATTCTCTGTATAGTGATCTGGGTTGTTTGTACTGAAATCCTTGGCCATATGTGTAGTCTCCTGCACTACTGAACCATAAAAGGAACTGATAGCCATTTAGGCTGCAAGTTCCACATTTTTAACATGAGTCCCATTGTGATTAGAGGCATGTTTTCTAACAGATGTAATTATGGAATAAAGATATTTTTCAAACAGCAAGTGTAAAATATAGTTTTGAAATAATTATTAGGGAGAAACTGGGGAACTCAGATGCATGACATGACAGGAGAGTTAAAATTTAAAAAGACAAACTTTACTTCAGGCAAAAAACGGGTTCATACATGGGTGAACAGTTCAGCCAGGCAAACAAAACCAAAGGGACAAGGTAGAGGCAGAAAGTAGGAGGACAAACAAGGCCAAACACATGGGAACACTAAAACTGGATGGTGACTGCGTGATTTTGTACTCTCCCACACAAAAAATACCCAAGGTCACCATCTCACAAAGTGCCTACTTTGTACTTACTGATCAACAGGAAGGTACTGATCAACTCAACACTGGCACATGCAGAGAATAAATAAAGAAATAAAACAAATCCAACTGGGATACATGAAAGTAAAGCATGCAAAGCGAAAGGTTTTGGATGCCAACATAAAAGGAAATTAGTTAAAATATGGTTTGCAGTTGTTAGCATAAAGAGATTATTTGGGCTTTAATAAATCCAGTTCTTTCAGAGTTTAAATAAAACTATTTGGGAATTCAGTAAAGCAACATAATAGCAGAGTGAAGTCCCAGCAATCGTAGAAAGTAAGGCAGAATCTAGATGTTGGGAGTGGTGGTGAAGATGAAGCAGTCTGAAACTTGGATGAAGCTCTCTGATTGACCAGGATTAAGTGGGGATGGAAAGGAGGCAGGTCACATGAACGAGAGTCAGAAAGGCAGAATGACGTAGCGCAGAAATATTATAAGCACTGGGAGCAGAGTCTGATTGGCTTGCATTATTTGAGCATGAAAATTATTAGTCCAGTTTACTGTTGAGAGAACTCAGAAGGTTAAAGAGTGTTAAAGTGGAAATGATGCAAAGAACAGAATAGTTGCAGAAATGTCCTTGAATGGAGGCAAGTGAACAGACATTTTCTTTGCTGAACTGAGCTACAGTGTTTTGGTCCTCTTGTAGTATGTAATATCAATGTAAGTCAACATGGACAGACTTGATGTCATACCCAAGATTATTAAACCCACGTCACACTATAAGGTTCGTGAAGAAATGATAAGGCTGCTAAAATTAGGGGCTTTGAGGAAGGAGTATTAGGGCTACATTAAGAATCATTTTGTAAATATTAGATGCAGTTGCAATACTATCTTGAAAAAATTCAAAATTGCATATAGCAAAAAAGACTAAATACTTTAAGAGAAAAGTCGAAATGTGCAGATTACAGTTGTTTTAAGACAAACTGCCACGGCTGTTATACCCTCTACAAAATGCCTTGTGTATATGAGTTAATGAAACAAATTGATTGGCCGCCTTGTGATACTACATACATGCTCTTTATTGCACGAGGGGGTAACCTTGCATCGATTGACTCTTCCACATTTGTGTGCTTTTCCATCCCACAAGATGCAGTTTCTGCACCATCTTTTTAACACCCTTATAGTCACCACAACAATGTGTTTATGTGCAAAATGAGCAACCATTTCCTTCTGTGTAACTAATACTGAATCTGAAGAACGATTTCACTGAGGTTATGGGCAGGTTGTCTTAAAACAACCGTTTGTTGTTTAAATGTATTTCAACTTTATTCTCAAAATAGATTTAATCTAGAAATTTCAACTTGATTCTCAGAATGATCAATATTTATTTTGCCCTTATGTGGCCATAATACTGCATTGTAGGCTTTCATTACTGGGAGCAAGTGTTTTATTTACACTTTATTAGTGTCATGGGTTCAGGCAAATTAATTGATCCCAGTTTTCCTTTTCAGTTTAACTTATTAACTGCACTAAAAATCTGCACGTTTACACCCACTCTTATAAAAGACGCTGTTTCCGGACAATTTGGACAGGGTGTTTTTCCACGCTGAAACCAGTGAGGCGAGGGACCGCTGTCTGATCCAGTAGAGAAAGTCAGTTTCAAGGAGCTTCTCGCAGCAGGAACAGCCACACTTGGACAAGCCAATTGTGCAGCAAACCCCAGAGACTCTTTTAAAAAAAAACTGCTGTTTAAGTTGAAATTTTATATTTAACTCCTAAAGAGTTTATGTCATTCAGGATTCGGTCCTGTGCAAGGTGAATCCTGCCTTTTGCCCTATGAGAAGATGAAGCTCTAGCCACTTCATCATTCTGAATCGGATATATGGTTAAGAAAATGGAAGGACAGTAGGATGTTTTGGGGATGTTATTTTAATTGTGAATAAATACTTCTGGACCCTCTGTATTTATTGGTTCACATTCTTTGTTGTCATCGTCTGAATCATTTTTAAACTCATTGCACTTTAAGCTCTCCCCCCCCCCCCATCTTAGTTATCCAAGGAGAAAAACAATGAAAAAAGGGAAAGAAATATTCAAATACTCATAAGTGAAGAATATCATTCACAGACCACATTCTGACAGGCAAAACAATCACAAAATAAGAGCAAAAAGTGGAGGATCTAAACAAGAATAACTGAATAAAACAGGAATGATAAGAAATATTAGAGAGCATAGAGAAGAGGACCATACAAGTTTGCAGCAAAGTCTGCAGTTTACAGAAAAATATGTGTCCAAAAAATAACTGTCAACTCTGGATACTGACTCAGTTAAAAGTATTTTGTTTAGAGTCCAGTCTGAGTTTTGAGAGATCTGAGGATTTGCATTGCTTGGTACACTCACAGACACACACATTTGTAGGCTACTCGACTTGTGCATTCAAATTTTAACTTAACAGTATCCCAAAGAGCTAATATTTGATATTGCAGCCCATAAATACTTTGAAAATTTCCTCCCAAACTCTGTCCGTTCTTAAAAAAAAACTAAGTGTTAACAATGTATCTATTTTTTTGACGCATTTTTAGTTCATCAGTACTGTGACTTGAAATGCACATGCTACCTTAACTTATTCGATTTTTATGTCTGCATGGAGATTAGCCGTATATATTCTCTGCAATCTGTGTGCAATCAAGGAAATCTGATTAACAGTTCCAAAGCATTTTTTTCAATTTAAGATAATGTAGAGCCTTGTTTGAGGGCTGCAAGTCCTCTGTGCCTTTAATTTACATTACCAGGCTTTTAAATTACTCTGATGACAGATCATACAACTTATTTAATAAACACCACTGATATTTTGGGGTACTGGTGGATTTTGGAAACCTCAGCCTACGCTGCTGAGCATTAATCATTATCTGATCATCAGCACATGTTTTTCCCCTTCAGCCTACAGGTAGTAACTCTTAAGCATCTTTTGTTTTCAGGTGGCATTCACTGCCAGATTGATGAGGTTCCATGGATTCAGTCTGAGAGCGGAGATCTCTATTAAGATAGGCTGAGACTGCAGGCTTTAGGAGATGAGGAGCCTCCCTCTGTCCTCAATTATGGAAAGCAATTCAAACCAGGCTGAAGCAGGGCAGAGAGGAAGACGAGCACAACACCAGCTGAATATACCTCCTGAGAGACTGTTCTGCTTCACAGAGCACTGTTCTGTATTTATGGCCTCTTTTGTCCTATTTATGGACTCTATTAGAACAAAGGGCCGGCTGTTTTGTTTTATTTATTTTGTCTGTGTTTACGAGGGAGGTTTGCCATGCTTGCATCCCTCTTTTCAAGACCAGCAATTTAAAACCCCACAGCATAGAAATAAAATTGTGATAACAGTGTGTGTAAACTGATATACATTTTCTGTGTTGTTTGGCATTGCTTGTATGTCTCCGAACAACAACAGATGCTTTTGGAATTAATTAGAGTTTAGCTTAAATTCTGAAGTGTAAACACTCCTCTTCCTGTCATACCTATTCAACCGCTTGTTAACACAAATATGTAATCATCAATTCACATGGCAGCAACTCTGTACATTTAATCATGTAGATAACCTGCTGAAGTTCAAACCGAGCATCAGAATGGGTAAGGTAGTTCTGAGTATCATTAAAAGTTCTGATTTACTTGGATTTTTCCACAAAGCTTTTTCTAGATTTTACAGAGATTGGTCCTATAAACAAAAATTTCCCAATCCAGTCCTGTGGGTCAAATTGCCATGTTTATGTCAGAAGTCAGAGGAGAATGGCCACACTGCTTTAAACTGATGGAAGGCAACAGTGACTCAAATAACCACTCCTCACAACCAAGGAATGCAGAAGAGCATCTCTGAAACTTTTGTGTAAAACATTTCTTCCTTGGCTAAAAGACAAAAACATAAAAATGCTGGGATCTTACTGTCATGTTTGTTTTATCTTTTTTTTTTTAAAATTAATAAGAAATATAACCAATTTTTTTCCAACTGACTGAAACAGGATATTAAAGGGCCTTTACTCTGCCAACTCTTTAGCTAAAAAGGTAATTTTCCAGTGAGTTCAGGGTGAATGAGTGTGCTTCAATGAACAGAGTTTCCAGTCGTGGGAAAACATCCAGGCATTTCCTGTTGTGTGTGTGAGACAGCTGCTCCAGACCTGATCCTTGCAACATTATCCAGATTTCATGGGACTGACCTTTTTATGAGTTTTGGCCGATGGTTGCAGAGAGAATTTTTTTTTTTTTTTTTTTTAAAGTTTTAAACTTGAACAAAAAAGCAGACCTGCTTTCATTATCCTTGGGGAACTCCAGGCCTCAAGGGCCAGTGTCCTGCAGGTTATAGAGTTCACCCCAGGTCAACACACCTGAATCAAATGATTAGCTCATTACCAGGCCTCTGGAGAACTTCAAGACATGTTGGGGAGGTGATTTAGCCATTTAAATCAGCTGTGTTGGATCAAGGACACATCTAAAACCTGCAGGACGCTGACCGTTAAGGCCTGGAGTCCCCCCCCTACCCCTGCTTTAGATCATGTGCCCAACATTATAGCGGCATTTTTCATTCCTTGATCAGTTCTTCACTTCATCTTGCGATTATGACAGTTTATTTGGAATTAACAAGATATCATTCATCAGTTATTCATAACACAGAGACAAATTGTATAGAATCCCATCTACAATATGGTGAAGTAATTTACTTCAGACATCATTTATACAAAGGGTGAAAAGATAACTTGTAACACATCAATGCGAAACCTGGGTTGCATATAATCTTATGTAAATTAAGGGTTTCATACTGAAGCTCTGCAATAACCTATGCACGGATGTTCTGGATATTCAGGATTGAAAATACGAGCTTGATTTAGGAACTGTCAAGGCCGAGTGGCATGTGAGTTTGTGGAGCAGACCTAAGCAGACACACGAGAGGCTGAGTTTCTTCACATGAGTTTCTTCAAGCTGTTAGGAGAAACTACAAACAAAGGGCAAGGGTGAAACTACCAGTAACCTAGACTGGGAGAACTAAACTAGATATGAAAAAGCATAACAAATAAATGAACAGGAGCATGACAAAACTGAGACTCAAGAAACCTGAAATCTGTGGACATGTGACGATGACAACAGACAACATGAACAAAGGAAGACAGAGGTTTTAGATACACAGAAGGGTACAAGGGAAGTGGAAACACATGGGGAACACAGGTGATACAAATGAACATGATGCCACAGGGGAAGCAAAACTAAACACACTGAACATGGAACATGAGGCTACCAAAATAAAACAGGAAGCACGTAACTAAGACACACAGAAAATAAAAAACCCAAATATTACAACACAAAAAACCATAAACTCAAAAGGCTCGGTCAAATGACCCAGCACCATGACAGGAACTGTATTTTTTTGAGTAAAAAAACAAATTAGATGACTTTTTTCTATTTTTGTGAATCAACTGAAACCTCTGGTGTAGAAAAATAATTCCCAGGAAAAAAACAAGTAACTTTTATTTTTTTGTATACAGAAGCTGATGCAAGAACAAATCCAATAATGCCTTAAAAATAACAGATCACCATGAAGATAGATAGTCAGGGGTAGTGGAAACAAAACTAGACACAGGTGAAGGCAATAAAATTAATCATACAGGGGAAGAAGTATAATTAAACACAAGAAACACTTGACTACTAAGTAAAGCATGAAATGACTAACAATAATTTAAAAAAATAGAAACATGAACTTAAACTCTATAAATACAGGAAAGAAACTAGAACTACAATACAACCATGGGGGGAAAAAAACTCATGACACTGAGTAAAACTGCACAATTAGGAAAACTAAAACAAAAAATCATAAAGCAACAGAACCTGAAAATAAACAAGAACTTCTCTAGTCTTGATTACACTTTCCATGTCTGTGAATCTGCTCGGGTTCACTTGAATCTGAGTGACATACATTTCATCAGACAAGCACACACCTACTGTCCTCATCTGCAAATTCAGCAAACCACATGTGTGGAACAAAGAAGTCAAGCGTACAAAACAGCCACCATGCATGTGACAGCCTCTGCTTTCTGAGGGCTGTAGGGCGTATGCACACACACACTCTCACAGGCAACTGTGCTCTTGGAGTTTTATTCTATTCACACAAATTGAAGTGATGTCTCCTTTGGTTTCGAAGCAAGTTGGCCCTCACTTAAACAGTAATGAATCAAATAGTCACAAACTTTTTAGTTTATTCTTCAGTTAACAGTACTCGATTAGGTTTAAATAACATGCCTTACAGTGTAAGTATAAGTATTTATTTCATTTTTGCTTTGATGTTGCAAAATCATCAGTGAATCAACTTTGTAAACAAATATTTCCTTTACTGTATACAAAAGGAACCCCTGACCACCATCACTGGGTTACTTCAAAACTGAAAACAAAAGGCTCCAAGAGAATGTCTGAAGTGTTCACAACAAAAATCACTAAAACCAAGTAAGCATTATATAGAGGAAAGATGATAATATGCTTCACAATTGCACACACATAGTACAGTGCAATGCTCCAACAAAATGCACGTTCACATTCAGTGTTTATTTGTGATCTTTTTGATCATGCTCAGAAAATATAAAATGTCAAATATATAGCAAGTTGAAAGTCTTTCAGGCACATTTCCAAGCTCTTCCTGTCTTATTCACTCAGAAGCATGTGTGCTATATAAAGATACTTTTCTTCAGTTATTCGAATGGGAAATTGATCCAGAACACTTTGTTGAACCAGTTAAAGCCGAGAAGAGTGTTCAGTGGAAAAAAAGAAGACCCAGACGTGCAAAGTGGTGCAGTGGAGGCTGAACATTTCATGGGTTCATATGAAATTTCTGTGCACCCGGAGCAAAGGTGCCAATTTTCTGTGACATTTTGGCTTGACGAGTGACGAGGGAATGGCATGTTCCTGAGTTAATGAGATTTATCCAGAAAGGCCAATCTGCTGATCGAATGGCATTTCATCCCCTTTTAGACTGATCATTTAGTGGCCAGAACAGCAGACTTTCCCCACAGGCTAAACAAGAGGACAAGACTCTAACTTCACACCATTAAATCCATTATTGGGGTCCTTAAAGAATGAGGGTTATTCATTTGAAAGCCACAGTAAACAGCTGGTTCCTCTGAGTAGTGAAAAGAGGCATGGTTAGATATGCATCACTTTACCTCAGGTAAATACGATAAGAAGTACAGACAACAACAGATAAAAACAGCATAACCAATTAAAAGACAGAGATCTAACAGCAACAACTTGTGCCACAGGAAATCTACTTATTCAACCTGGTTCTGTAATAGGAATTCTAAATAATTATAATATAAATGGCACTAAAAACATCCATTCAAAGTTGAGGATGTTGATGTCCATGTAGGTGTTCAACATATAAAGGTTATCTTATCTTATTGTATGGAATTGTATGGAATTTAATGAATAGTTTTCAAATATGCCGACTAACTAAATATGCACCATCATTCATTTCCAACTGAAGAAAGAAAATAGGAAGAAAACAAACTGCTAAACCAGGAAACTTATACTAAAATAATAAAACAAGGAAGTATCTGAACGATGAATGTCAGAGTGTTCTCTGGTCTTTTGGAAATGGATGTGTTAAACCTACAAAACAGGCCAGTCAATAAATATCACAAAACTCTACAATCTGCCATCTGTAACTATTTGTACCTGTTAATGTTTCTGAGTTTAGGGGCTGATGATTTTGCCCCCTCAAAAGATCATTCACATCCCCATACCATCACAGACTTTCTGCCACATCTGGTGGTCAAGTTCACTTTCATCAGTCTCAGCAAGGTTCACCACAAGTAAGTGACACGTCCTCTTCATTGCGATGATTATTTCTTTTATTCCTTCTCTTTCTTTGAATTTCAATTAGGTTACAATAAATATAATTCTTTTCTGTAAGTCTAAACATGTGAAAGTTTGCATACAATGTGACAGATTCACGCATTTTGATTCCATGTGTGGGTGCTAGGTTTCTGTAAGAGCTCACTAACCATCAGTTACTGGCTGACTTTTGACATTATATAAAACAAAGAACACAATAAACAAAAGTGGAGAGAAGACTTTTTTTTAAGAAGATTGAAAACCTTTTCTTTGAAAGTAAAGATTCCATGCTCCCTTCTACTAATCTGTGTTTAAATGAAGTGTCTGCCAACACAACAAGCCAAGCAATCACAGCCTCCAGAATCACTGTCAGTCAACAGCACCAATCACAGGCAGGGCAAGTTTAATCAGGCCAGAAAAATCAATTTGCTCCATGTAAGGCATGTTAACGGCTTCAAGGATAGGCAGCTCTGCTAACGTGAAAGTCTTTCAGCGCGGATTACTTTAGGACTGATTAGTTGGTTCTGCTTTACCACACTGCTGCTGCCATGCAGAAATCACCCAGCTGCTGGTGGTGATTTAAATACGGTTTGGGTGTTTCAGGTGAAACTTGTTTTATTTTCCCAAGCCAAGGGTGAAGCTATGATTTTGGAAAAAGGAAGGGGAAAAGATCAGGTTTTAGAAATATATTGTCTTTCATTTTCCCTTCACTTCCCTTTTCACTTCCTGCTTTTCATTCCCAGTTTTTCTTGACAAAACCCACTGGATTAAATAGGGAAACTGTCTTCCATCAACAGCAACAAAAGCAGAAGAATATTTCTGATGTGTCGACACAAAGGACAAGAAGCTTAAATGAAACTTATTAGGCATTTGTAATCAAAGGCTGCAAAAGACAAACATAACTGCTGTGACGTGTTATTTTTTTTATGACCCACAAGTCACAAGAGGACACTACACGCTCAAGTAGTAAACATAAATCATCAACCCTAAAGCAAATACTGATTAATTGAAACTAGCAGGGGTTTTTTTGGGTTTTTTTTGCAGAAAATGAACAAATTTTTAAATGCACTCAATGAGGATGTAAATTGAGGGATGCATATACAATCTGAGCTGACCTCTGCTGTCTCCAAAATGTATTTATGTGCAGTTCATGCTTGGCACAATATATATATATATATATATATATATATATATATATATATATATAATTTATTTTTTGAGTTCCAATGTCAGCATTCAGATTTACTCCATGACTCTACCTTCACTTAGCTCAGGAGTGTCCAACTCTAGTCCTCAAGGTTACTGTCCTGCAGCTTTTAGACGCATCCTTGTTCTGACACACCTTAATCAAATGAATCGCTTGTTATTAGGCCTTTGCCAAACTTGACGGCATTATGATTCAGCCGTGTTGGAGTAGGGATGCATCTAAAAGCTGCAGGACAGTTAGTCTTGAGGACTGGAGTTGGAAACCCCTGAGTTTGATTTTTGCTGTGAGGTCTTTAGAAAAGAGTTTTCTTGAATCTGGTTACAGAGAAGATACTATATACAATGCAAATCTTTTTAAATCACCACTTACTTTGCAGCTACTGAAAAAGTGAAATCTCTGCTGGCTTTACCCACACATGGTTGCATCCAGAATTCTGATCTTTCTGTCTTGAGGATCCAGACAGTAAGAGCTCATTAAGAATTGGGAAAAAATGTAATTACCCTCATGGATGTCAAATGGTGACGCTTAACAAGTTCTGATGCTTGGTCAGGGCATTCTCATTCTAAGTGAACAAAATACAGTTTTTTCAAAGCTTCTGGTGTCTCACTTACACACCACAGATGTCCTGTGGTGGCTGTGCCTGAAAATCCACCTTATGGGATTAGTATAACAGGCCTGTCTTTCCCAACCCATCATTTATCAGTGCAAAGAATTTAAAGGCCATGTTATCAGCCAATCTTTCTCTTTACCTAAGTGCTTTAAAGCTTTAAAGCAAGCACCCTTTAATGCTTAAAACTAAAAAGCAGGAAAAAGCTCAATTTAAAAAGGCAGTTAAAAAAACAAATAAATAAACAGAAGCACCCTTTTGTAGGTGCATCTTTGCAGGTGGTGTCTTGATGCACCTGCAAAGATGCACACACAATTCCACTGATGAAAAACAGACCAAACAGCACCGTGTGGCACCACGTAAACGGTAGATTAACAATCCCCCTGACCACTAGAAAGTCCAATATCACAAAATTGCTTTGAGAGAGAGGGAGACAAAGAGTTTTAAACATACAACAAACATCTCAGTCTGGATTTAGTCCTTGGACTTTGTAGTTATTTAGCCACCAACATGCCCTTAGATGTTCTGTTTTATTTAAAAACACTAGTTTTGGAAAATGTGCCTACTTATATCAATAACATTTGCTGATGACCAACATTGCAAACTCACCTCATGGTCCTCGTGATTGACTCCTCTTGACTAAATTATTACAAAATATAGCTTCTTCGTAAGGATTTAAACGGGTTGACATAATCTGTTCTAGGTAGCTTCCCATTCTGAGTACTCGGGCCTGTTGTGGAAGACAGAGTTGTTGGTTCGTGGCTTTTTTGAATGTAAGCAGCTCAGAAAAAAAAGGGGAAAAAAATCATAATTACCCGTGAAAGGTTTTCAATGACCCTAAGCACAATAACCTTTTATGGAATTACTGTTCAAGCCGAGGGCAAGATGATTAGATAAAACCTGGCACTTCTGCAAAACACAGGGTGCTATAATGGAGAGCCTGTTAAAACTACAATTAGGGAAATAAATGGCAGCTAATGAAGCCACAGTGGTACTCAAATACTGAGTAATATACACAGAATTTTAAAGGTTATCCAACAGGAAATTATGGACTTACCAGGGCAGAACAAAGTGCTCTATTAAATTATGTACATTAAACAGCAAATGCTTCTACCAACCAATTTTTTTAACATCATTTTTAGTAAAATGCCTCTGTAACTCAGATGGACAGGACTGAAACTGGAGCTGCTGTGCTCCAGTTAAGTAACATGGATCACAGACGCTAAGATTTAGATTCTGCTAATTAACTTCACTTGCTATAAAAGCCAGTTGTTTTCAGTTGAGTTTCAGTTCAGATTATAAGTATGAAAATAAACCAAAGAATCTTATCAATTGGAGGTTAACATAAACATTTTCAGCAGAATCTCTCTCATTTAATGAGCTGGGGAAGAGGTGGCTGGCAACGTGGCTTGTAGCTCTGCATCAGCTGCAGACGGGCTCAAGAAGCTTAAATAGCTCTGGATTACTCGGATGCATTGAGGGAAATTGGCAGAGTTATCACCTTACATGAGGTCATATTGGCCTGGTCTTCTGGGATTATGGCTGAGCTTGACTCTGTGGCCTGTCTTAGCTGAAGAGTTTGGAAAAAAGGGAAGTAAAGTGGTGACATGTTAAAAGTTTCCTTCTTACACCAGTGGTTGGTTCTAACACTTACTTCTAACACAAGCTGCATCTCAGATTTGTCAAACACAGCAGTTTCTGAAAAACTTTGTGGTCAGTTTACTTTCATCAGAAAGATGTGACAGTCTGTCACCTTCTGTACATAAAATGAAAATATCAACATATGCTGCCTTGTGTGGATAATTTGTTTTTAACTTAATTTGCTTTCGTAGAACTTTAATGCAAGTTTATATTTATGGTGATTCTTTGACAGCAAGCAATGCCAAAATGTGCTCATGCAGTAAACAGCAGGCAAAGCGCTGTCACATGTTGGTATTTCTGTAAACAAACTCAGCACTGTTCCATCCAGGTCTCTCTGTATCCAGGTATCTCTCTATAACTTTATGCACCGTTACCTTAATTAAATAATGAGATGATCCAGGAGAAATCAGTGGTTGTGCCAAAGCATCATTTTAATGAGGTATGGTACTCTTTATTTTACATATACAGCAGGTTTCTTAATTCCCTCCTGAGACTCAGAGATGGTGGCCCACCAGTGGAGTCTGTCTAAATAAAGATGATGTGATTCTTTGATCATATTGGAGTTTGGAAGCTGGACATCCAGTTTTTGCTGATGTTGTTAAATAAGCAATATATACCAACTCACTGTCAAGTTGTGTTTTACTGGTGCAATTATTGCTAACAAATAGGACTGTGTATGGGCATAAATATTCTCTATGTCATTATTCCCACCTAAAGAACAGAAGAATGGGACTTTAAAAGCATACTCTTGTCTTCTTATATATTTTTTGGTAATCGTTAAAATGTCTGAGAGCAAAAAGAATTTTGAGAATGAAAGTTTTTGTTTTCTAGCTACCGGTAATAGGATGAGGAGATTCTTTGGACTAGCAACAAAACTATTTTACAGTGTTGAGTGTCTAAGTTTTCAGGCTTCTTCGTTTCTACCATTTTCTGAGAAACATTATTTTTGTCCTTTCTTAAGCCACCTAAAACTGACTTATTAGTTATTCAAGTGTTTAAAAAAAAGGCACCTACCTCAAGGGATGAACCAGTGTCTATATGTAATAGACAACCTAGCTGAAGAAAATACAAAATGGGAAAAAAAAAAAAACCCAGCAAAGACCTGTCACACGAGGAACACCTGACAGATTCATGTGGTCCTTTAGGTGATCAACTACTGTTTGCTAAAGTCAGAAATGGTATCTGTGGGAGGGTGGCTGGCATGAAGGAGGGGAAACATTACACAAGCACTGGAAGTCAGTGGCAGTAGGTTTAATGGGGGGGGCTCCAGAGAAAGGAACAATGATGAGATCGGCACACATCTGTAAAACATGGTCCATGCTCTGTTGACATTGATGGAATTCTCTAAACAGAAAAGTGCGCCATGCTAAATAATCTGAAAAGTTGTCTGATTCAGTTTTCAACATTTAAATGATCTAAACCACAAAGCCAATTTAGTAAAAGCATACCTGAATTTAAGTAACAGTGTTCCACACAATGGACTGGCCTCCTCGTAGCCTGAGACTTAACATTAGTGAAGCAGTGTTGTGATATTGTAACAGAAAACAGACAAACTTGAAATGTCAAGTATCATTGAGAGCTTTTCCTAAAGACTTCTTCAAGAAATTCTAAGAAAGCTTTCCTAAGAGAATTCAGACTGTTAAATAATAAAGGTGGTCATACCAAATATTGATTATCAAGCTCATTAGAATTGTTCAAAATCTGCTTTTGTCTTATATACTGTATTTCCATACATATTCAACAAATCTAACCTGAAAATCTGGGCAAGCAACGATTGTGAAACATGTGGCGCTTTCAGATTTCAAAGACCAGAAAAAAAAGCATAAGCACAGGGGATGTTTTATTTCTAACAACAAAGAGACAGCCAAAGGATGAGCTTTCCTCCCAAACAGATGGCTCCTCTTCGCACACTGCCAACCACAGAGAAAAAAGACACAGATGAGGGCAAAGTGGAGAGAATGCCAAGCCAAAATGTCCAGCATCTAGACTGACACTTGCGATGAGGATGTTTGTGGTTTTATGGTTTGTTTGTTTTTTTACTTTATGGAAGTAATTCCACATGTGTCATCCTCTTACTCTCTGAAATATAAACTCAGAACCTGGTTCACAGCTGACATAGATGGTGGGATGGAAACATGTACCAGTGAACCCTTTTCTGTGCATATATAATCAAACAGAATATGAAATATTGAACATAATGAGGAAGCCAAGCCAGAACTGAAGCAAGTGCCTCTCTATTGGCAGTCCAGTTAGTTCAAGCAGGCAGAGTACAACACTACACAATGCAAATTCAGGAATTTTAATAACTAATCATCCTAAGCTGGAGAGTTTTCTCTTTTTCTTTTGTTATTGTGCAGCTGCCACCTCTACATTTCTGGCATGCAAACATTTGCATACAGAATTTGTTCTTGTTTTTGCCAAATAGTTTATTCTGAATAACCCTTGCTATGAAGTGCTTTTAAAGTGGTTTACACTGACATGATACATACCATAATGTACAGCTGTAACTAATGAGAATAGGTGTAATTCATTTCATGTACGATTAGGGCCTTAATTTGTTTGGCCTCTTCACAGTACAACAGAGTATTTTAAGGGGATGGGGATGATATGAAGTGCAGACTTTCAGCTTTAATTCTATGAGTATTTCATTGTTGAAACCTTGGCACACCAAAAGCAGCCTCAGTGTGTCCTTCTCTGTCCAAGTTCCATCCCTTTCCTGATATATTCTAGTTTGGATTGTGGTTTGGTTTGGAATTTTTGTGCCTTCCATCAATCCATCAGTCAGTTCATCCATACATCCCTTATGTATGGATCAATCATCCCCTCGAATCCACTGGTAAAAACTGACGCCAACATACCACCAACATGCCGCTTTTTCTGAATGCAACCCAGACTGGAATAAAGATCACCTCCTCTCCAGGAGACTGGTTCCAGAGCCCAAGCACAGCATTGAGGTGAGCTTGACTATGTCTATCCTTACGCACTAGTTCAGGCTCCATCCTCACCAGACAGGTGACGTTCCATCTCCCGGTAGTTTGGGAAGTAATGAAAAGGACGGGTGCATTTAAAGTATTGATTCCTCAAAGTTCCTGTGTAGACACCGGCAATTTGGTTACAAGAAGTAATTTACAATAAATATTCTTCTAAGTAGTTTTTCTTTTAAATTTGTCATCGGTTTCATACAATTCAAAATTTAGATTGTTTAATAATAAAAGAAGAAATTGAACTAATGAAAAAACTTTTGAACCTCAAGTCATACATGATCAGTTGCAGGAAACAAATAAAATGAAGCACTGGCTTTCAGATTTACCTGGTGGAAATGAATCTATTAATGAATAACCGACGCTAACAAGCAAATCTCAAGAAGGTCAACATAAATTTTTCAAGAAGGAAAAAAAAAGCTTAAGCTGGCATGATGATCCCAGGTGGGATTTCTGTATTTCAAAATCTGAAGTTGGGGAGTAAGTTGGGAACGACTGACTTAACAAATGGGCCCATCTACAGTTAAACTGTAAACAATAATACATACACATTTATTTATCACAGGTGTTCAGAAGATTTCATTTTAAGTCAATGTGTAAATATGAATCAGCCCTGTTAATTAAGCTTTAAAGTTATTCAGTTATGTGACAATTTTAACATTTATAAAGTTAGATTTTAGCATTTGCACAGAATATATAATGTTACACTTATATATGCATTCCCAGGTAATACACTGTTATCACCTCCAACAGTGAAAAACACACATTCCTCCTTTTACTGTTGCACACACTAGCACACAGATAAGGTCCGATAGAACAGATACAGCCCACAGTTGGTAATCGTGTGTTACTCTCACTGTGCAGAGCTGTTTATTCATCCAAGTTGACTCCCAGATAGTATCACTGATGCACTGTCGACACTGCCCTGATACAAGTGGAACCACGGCTGTTTTTTAATGAGACAAAATAACACACTCTTCTCACTGCATCCTTTTAGCTCTGACACCAAAGTGTCTGCAAGGCTCTTCGCAGATTTCCTACAGTTTCATACCTCCTGCTGCTTGAGGCGTGTGTCTGTGAGTTTGTTAAAAACAGAGCGATAAGCTGGCTAGCAGGAGGTACATTGAATGAAGGGAGGTGAGAATAGAGCCGACGAGTTGAATCTGTTTTTCAATAGATTCGACACCACAGTGTCTGCTCCCACCCCCACAACCTCACCTGCAGTCAGCCTGGAATCCAGAGCCACACCACTGTGCCAGCCTCTCTCTTCACATGTTGCCTCCTGTGAGATTCCTGACACCCCTCCCCCACCCATCACCTTCACTCAATACCAGGTTGAGATGCAAATGAGGAGACTTCACTCAGGCAAGTCTGCTGGACCAGACGGAGTGAGTCCCCTTGTCCTCAAGGCCTGTGCCCCCCAGCTGTGTGGAGTCTTTCATAAACTGTTTATGCTGAGTCTGAGTCTGCAGAGGGTCCCGGTGATGTGGAAGACATCATGCCTCGTCCCTGTACCAAAGACGCCTCGTCCCAGTGGCCCCCAGGATTACAGGCCCGTGGCACTGACCTCCCACATCATGAAGACCCTGGAAAGGCTCATCCTGGACCAGCTGCGACCCATAGTAAGACCACATCTGGATCCCCTTCAGTTCGCTTATCAGCCTCGTCTCGGAACAGAGGACGCCATCATCTACCTGCTCAATCGTGTCTACACCCATCTGGACCAGCCGGCGAGCACTGTGAGGGTCATGTTTTTTGACTTTTCCAGTGCTTTCAACACCATCAGGCCGACCCTCCTGGGTGATAAGTTAGCAGCGATGCAGGTGGATGCTTCTCTGGTGTCCTGGATTGTTGATTACCTGACAGGAAGACCACAATATGTACGTCTCCCACAGTGTGTGTCTGACAAGGTGATTAGCAACACAGGGGCACCACAGGGGACTGTCCTCTCCCCCTTCCTCTTCACCCTCTACACCACAGACTTCAGCCACTGCACAGAGACCTGCCATCTTCAGAAGTTTTCTGATGACTCTGCGGTGGTTGGGTGCATCAGCAGGGATGATGAGACAGAGTACCGGGCTGTGGTCGACTCCTTTGTCACGTGGTGTGAGCAGAATCATCTGCAGCTCAACGTGGCAAAGACCAAGGAACTGATCGTGGACTTCAGGAAGACCAGGAAACACTTGACCCCTGTTTCAATCCAGGGGGTCAGTGTTGACATTGTGGAGGACTATAAATACCTTGGAGTACACATTGACAATAAACTGGACTGGGCTAAAAACACCACAGCACTTTACAGGAAGGGCCAGAGTCGTCTCTATTTTTTGAGGCGACTGAGGTCCTTCAACATCTGCCAGAAAATGCTGAGGATTTTCTATGAGTCTGTGGTGGCCAGTGCGATCCTCTATGCTGTTGCATGCTGGGGGAGCAGGCTGAGGGTCGCAGATGCCAACAGACTTAATAAACTGATCCGTAAGGCCAGCAATGTTGTGGGGATGGAGCTGGACTCCCTCAAGGTGGTGTCGGAGAGGCGGATGCTGTCCAAGATAAAGACAATGTTGGATAACACCTCCCACCCACTCCATGACATGCTGGTCAGTCACAGGAGCACGTTCAGTGAGAGACTGAGATTACCGAAAAGCACCACTGAACGACACAGGAAATCATTCCTGCCTGTGGCCATCTCCCTGTACAACGCATCCACTTAACACACTGTTTGCTGCTACAACTACACATGTTTCTTTTCCAAATATTTATTTATAAGTGACTTATGTATGTATGTATATATATGTATATATTGTACTATTCTTAGTTAGCGTATTGTCTGTCTTGTCTTAATGTTGGTTTAAAATGGAGCACTGTAACAAAAAATAATTTCCCCCAGGGATCAATAAAGTATTCTGATTCTGATTCTGATTCTGAAACAGTGAGACAGATGGAAAACAGAGAAGGCAGGACAACGACAGAGAGGGTAAACACAACAAGATGCAGAGCATATGGAGAAGCAGGTGGAAAGAAATCCCGCTTAGCCATGCTCCCACTCCTCAGTGGTATTTCATGCCTTCATCCTTCTTAATGCATCGATAGTTATCAAATCATTAATTAAACTTCATCAGATCTCCATGGCTCAGTGTGGAAATGGAGGCAGAAGATATCAAAAACAATCAACCACCTGCTCCCCACGCATAGTTAGCATGGTTTCAGAAGTGGGATGTGATGCACCAAACGAGGGCAAAAAACATCTAGGCAATAGGGGTTCTCTTAATTTACTAATCATTGCATGTCTTTAGTTTTGGTGTTATCTTGTAATTTGGGTTAGTAAAGCAATCTGTGAATTAATTAATCATTAAAGTGCATAATAACCAAATCAGCAGTCATCACAAGTCACTGGTGGAACTTATCCAGGTTTTGTGGCTAGGATGTTCTTGGAGGACCATGACCTTCTTAAAGGCAAGTCATAATATCAATATAATATTACAGCAAGACAAAGACACTTGCCTGTGCAAGTGTGGGCATGAATGGCGACAAACTATCTCATCTGACAGCAGGTGTGGTCCCTGAAAACCTTTGGTAAGTACAAGTATCATCCATTTACAATCAAGCTTGGTATTTAAGCTCAAACTTCTCCACTACTCATTTGCAGTTTGTTGACCTCATCTAATTGTATTGTGTTGCTCAGGTTCTAATATCTGCTGGTGCCGAGTAATCTATGAAACATTCGTGCTCCTTTCTTCTCCTTTGCTCAGGATCCTCTTTGGAAAACCCATCCCATTATCATTGTGCCTGTTTGCTATTCCCACTCCTTTCTGCGTGCAATACGCTGCTTTACAAGGGCCAAACACAGTCACTGGTATCCAGCAAGGAGAAGGGAGATTGGTCATTACTGTGGAATTCATCTACCTTCTCAGGAAACAGATCGTAGGTTGCAGAGTGTCCAGAGACTATGAATCTTTTTGCATAACTAAACATTCCAGCACTCAGTGGCGTTCCTGCTTGCTCGTAAACCTGAGAATACTTGTCTAAGTTTTGATTACTGGTCTGCTTGCACACCTTGCAAATCCACCTGTACCCTGCTGAATTAACTCCTGATTTACTTATATTAAAGTATCAAACTTTTTAGCATTTCCTGGGCCTAAATCAATATAAGTAACATTGCTAAATCATGTCTCTTAAAAAAATGTTTCCGGTGATGCTTCCAGTGATGCGTGCACTTTCCTAACCAAGCAGACAAAACAAAAAAAGTTATTTAATTTATGCTTTTATCACAGATATTTTGTGGCTCCTATAATGTAACTTACATAGTTTATATAGTTAGTTTACATAGCTTACATAGTTAAACATAATGCATTTTTATTTCAGCCCTGAATGATAAGGCTGAAGTCCCCTGAAACCGACAGACTTTTATGTCTATTTTACATTTGAAAACGCTTTCAGTATAGATCTAACGGATGATGAAAGTTCTGCAATATACACTTGGGGAAAATCCAGTTATTTATTCAGCAGCAAGGACTCAAACCTTAAAGTCAACCAGATTCAGCTGGAGGCCAGTAGAGGACAGCCAGTGCAACGAAGGCGTTTGCTGATCAGGAAGTCTGGGCTTTTTTGGAAAGCATATCCACTGATCTAGTGTTCTTGACTGTGAATGTCTTGCAGTTGTGCTGCTGCATCTGCCCTTGACCTTTACACTCCCTGAAGGAGGACAAATATAAAGATAAATTCCCCACAGAAAGAAATCAAAGCACATTATTATGATTAAAACTACTTTATGCAGCTTTTTGCCTTGCACCATTGAAAGCGTGACTCCCATTACACTTGACCTCAGTGGCTCACATCCCCTCATGTCACTCAACATGATGAGCTGTCTGCCTTGAAACGGCATCAGACTGAAGCTAAAATGACAAGTGTCTAGAGGAGCTGAAGAAAGCAGGCAGTGAACATAGACTCTGTAATTTCTTACTGATGGTAAGACTATATCTGAACAGCTCATGCCTGCAGTAAATGTGTGCTTGTATAACATGCATATACTTGTTGGTACCGTGTAATTTATGACATTTTATTACCTTTAACCCTCTCAGGCTCAAATTAAACTTTTTGTTGCTAATTGTCAATAGGAAATTGTACTTAGTAGTCAGTATAATCTTTTAATGATATAAGTTTGCATATGGTAGAATACTGCATGTAATCATTAGTGTTTAGAAGTATATAGTTGGTGGCATATTGAAAGAATGTCTCATCCTAGGAGGCCTGTAACTTTCCAAGGTGCTCTAGCTTCACCCCCACATCCTGGGAGCATGGGAAGAGGTCGTACCTTGTCTTATTGTTTTACGGTAGGATTAACGTAGCTATATCTGTCTTAGTCTAAGTGCTTTTTGGTTTGATGAACTACTGGACTTCGAGACCAGCAGGTGTGGAGAAGTCATTTATGGGGTCACACTCTGACCCCCCCCCCCCCCCCCCCACACACACACACACACACACACACACACACACACACCTCCACATTTCAATGTAAGGAACAAACACTCACCGAAGCATATAAATAAAGACCGGGGCAGTTTCTCAGTGCGAGTCTCAGTTCTGGAGGCTGCCCTTGCTAGCAAGAAGTTCTGTGTTTTTCTCTTCTCTGAGTCTTTACTGAAGAAGTGTTTTAGAGTATACTTCTTGACACTAATGCACAACCAAGTCCTGCAGTGGTACTTCTGAGTAAAAAAACCTTGTAAAATATGTATGTGGGGTAATCAGGTTGTTAATTTTTAACTGTTGCAATTTGGCAACGCCTGCCTCGAGAGGGTTAAAGTAAAACAGATTCTGGTGGGACTACTGGTTCATAAGATTTAGGATCACATTATTTAACCTTCTATACAGGAACAGGATTAAATTTCAAATGTGGCTCATCAGCATCCTCGTAGAAGTTAGGTAAAGTTAGTCTGACAAAAGTTGTGATTCTGCAGTCCAACCACAGTTGGCTTCTTCGGGCCATATTTCACTGAGCCGGTGTCTCAACTTCCATTTCATTCTGTTAACGGAGCAATGCAGAGGCTGTTCCAACTGCTGATTACTCTAAGATTATATATGTATGAGGCGGTGATGACGGGTAAACCTCTCAATCCCAGATTTATCTGGACAAACAAGAGAACCCAAATCACAGGCAGACCCCACTGCAGGTTTGACAGAAAACTGTAATGTTTGTTTTTAAGATGTAATCACAGCTTTCGGATTGGCTTTGATTGTGCAGAGCAGTGAAAATGACACAGTTTCTGATTCCACAGTCATAAACAGAATACTAAATGGCAGCGTTGGAGCAGCTGCACTCTAAAAGTGAAAAGGCTTTGAAGAACATTTAGAGGATTCTTTTTTTTTCTGACTGCAACGCAGAGGAAATCGCAGAAGCTTTCTTCAGAGGTTTCACTCTGACTGTGATGACATGATTATATATGAGTTTGCGTCCATTTAAGCTCTGCTCCTTTTGAAAAAATGCATTGATCAGTCATGTTGTGGTATGTAAGCTTGCATCACTGCTGATATATTTCAAAAGGAGTCTTCACTGCACACATTCTGCTTTATATGTTTTCTGCCTTTTTACAAATATTTTCACAAGGTGAGGAAGTCTAGGGAGAAAAAATGGGACAAAAAACTTAAAGAAATTCAGTCTATATTTAGCTTCCTGACAAAGTATCTTCTACTGATAAACCCTTTGGTGTTGGAGCTTCTTTGATTGCGCTAGAAAGTGAAAGTGTAGCCATCAGTTGCTTGTATATTATTCAAAATTTTTGTAGGATTTAAAAAGGCTCAGCAGTAATGCAAATAATTCATGACATGCACTGGACCTTCAAAGAATCTCAGATAAAGTACATTTTTTAGAGCATGCAAGACCTTCTCAAATGAAGAACAACAAAAGGGGAAAATAATTTTTAAAAACTAGGAGGAGATCCAAGCCTCCTTTTTCCATTTCCCTTATCACTGCGTGCACACAACAGAATGAAATGCAAGAAATGACAAATTTACAAAGGGACAGGAATGCATTAAACAGGCTGTTCACTGTGTGTCCCAAAGTGAATACAGTCCTTTCATCTGGCTGGGTTTTGTCACCACTTCTTGATAATCATTTAATGCACATGAAGGACCCAATTTCAGCTGTTTGTTGCAATTTAATATGTTAATCTCACCCCTGTTTGGAAGCAATTTTCAGTGATTTGAGTTTGTCTCTTCCTACATCTTTCAAGTACATGTTGACTTTTTGCAGAGACTAAATTTACTAAAAATCCTGCTGCCTAAAGCAAGTACAAGAATATCACAACACCAAAAACCCACAGTGGACTGTATTTAATTTCCTGTACATCTAACCATAATTCCAGAGGTGGGAATTAACGAAGCACAAATACTTTGTTACTGTACTTAAATACAATTTTCAGGTATCTATACTTTACTTTGGTAGTTTTTTTTTATTTTCACTGCTTACATTTTAAAACAAATATTTGTACTTTTACATTTCAAAAAAGGTTAGTTACTTTTGCTTTAACGCAATTGGGAGGAGTTATTATTTCGTCACTTCAAGCCTTCGAACATCAAACTGATTTGAGCCCAAATAGAAACAAATGAATGGCACTCATGTTCGTTTATTAATCACCAGAAGATGTCGCTTAAAAAGAGATGATGTGTGTCAAAGTCAGGGGTTATAGTGGGATGGTGTTTTATGTTTTGTTTTTGCCTGTTTTATGCCACAGCACCTGAACAACTCAGCATCTGGCTAACTCTATAAAAGAAGAGCAAACATAAAGGGAGTGACTTTTTAAAAGTGTTAGGTAATTTAAAATGCAACATTTCTATCAGCTCAACAAAGAGTTTGTCTGACAGTGTGCTAGCTAAAGATCCAATTGCTGTATTTCACAGGGAGAGAAAAGAAAGAGACTGAACTTCACTTAGAGATGGAGAAATTTAGAAAGACAGGACAGGAGACGAAGAAGAGATGTTATATTTAAAGGTAAGGACTGCTCAGTGGTGTTTAATAAACTGGAAATTTAAAGTCCTCATGTTTTTAAATCAGATATTGGGTTTGTACATGTGACATTGTGTTTTTTCATAGTGTGAAACATGCAAAACAAACTGAAGTAGACTAACTGTTATTTAAAGGCAACATGAAAATACTCTGTTCTTTACTTTAAGTCCATCACAGTAGACTAAACTAATCTAATCTGTTTATCCTGCACTAACCTGCAGTGTGTGGCTGCTGCACTGGTTTCATGGTCGGAGGTAGATTACATCAAGTGTAGCAGATGTAGTGTAGCAAATATGAATTTTGGCTGATGATGCTTATATTCATCAACTGAATTCCACCTTTATACCATCTAGAAAAAAGACAGCATAAACAGTGTACTGTCAGTGTAGAGGATGGAAATCAGCCAGGACAGCTCATGAAACATCTGCTGACATCTGGTTAAATTCAGTTGTGTACATCCACAAAGAGCAGCAGGTCAGCTGTGCACTAAGAAAATCTACTCGAGCTCTCAATATAAATTACTGTGAGTTGTGATTCTTTTCCTCAAACTGAGCAATTACAACCAATTTTAGGGTTCCCCCATCTGCTGAATCCCACTCACTGCTGTTCAGAGGCAAAGTCACCCTCTACAGTGTAAGCAACAGAAAATAGATATTTTTTATTTTTCTTCTTTTTCTTCAGATTCAAGCTGATTATAAGCAGAATAAAAAAAGTTAGACTGAAGTTTGTATTCTTATCTACTGATATTTTCTTATTATAATGTTTTAATGGCAAAATGTTGTGTTAGGTTTGCACAAAGATAGAAACATCTTCCAAAGAGCTACTCTTTAGTTTGTTACTTTGAGTATATTTCAGAGACTGTACATTTTTACTTTTACTTGAGTAAAGAAGTTAAATCAGTACTTTTACTGGAGTATTTATAAACAGTAGTGCTTGTACTTCTACTTAAAGTATAGAATGTCTATACTTTCACCAAGTGTGCATAATTCCCACCAATCCTAACCTTCCCACCATGATATCCTTTATCTATTGTACCACTCTCTGTTACACCATGAGTAATAACTGGACAATACACACACATGAACACCAGTATAACGGTGTATTTAGTTACAGTTATGTTCTGTAGATTTATTCATAAACCATATGTGTAAAATGCACAGGCACACATTGACTCATTAGTGCTTTGTGGACCATTAGAATGCTCCAAAGGGCACCATCAGCAGGTTTAATGACTCAAAGTAGTGAATGAGGCCTAAAAGACTGGCTCCAGCTGCCCGTGTTAGGAGACAGTATCAGTGTGGTAATACTCCTTATTCAATTATAGAGACTGATTTTTTTTTTTTTTTAGATCAGTTGTTATAATGGGCGAAACTATCAATAGAGGCCAAAACTATAACAGGCTGTCAGTTTTTTTTAATAATAGTAATAATTTCTTGTGCTATTATGTTGGGCATTTTAGCTTGGGGGTCTGTGGTGATTGATTGGAACCAGCCTTTAGTGTTTGCCACTTTGTTGGCTTCATTTTTCAGATATGGAGGTGGCCTTGTGATACACAGACCGAACCGTGCAGGGAATGCAAGTTTAACAAGTCTCTCTTACACGTAAGCCCAGTTTGTTCTTGTTGTTGTGACTCTCATGGACCGTGGCCAAAAGTGCTGGTGCACACCAGGCTTTGGTATCATTTTGGCTTTCATGAACTGCAGATTGTGACAGCTTGATAGGCGATGTTCTGGAACACACATTCAAGAGCAAACTGGGGGAAAAAAAACCCAACTTGATATCTTTTCTTCCTGCTTCTACTTCTACTTCTATACCACTGCTGATAAACTGCCTTTTTTCTGGTGTTGTCGGAGCCAATATGACCATAAATTTATCTTCACTCTTGAAACCCTGTCTATGTATAAAACTGCTCTCTAGCAGACAGCTGGTCTCTATTTAACATTCCATGCTGTCATTGCTCAGATGACATATTTTCAATTAACAGTATCCTTTGCTCCTAATGCTGGCCTCAAACCTGAAGCTCACAGTTCAGATTAATTTAACCTATTACCGATCGACTTTACTCCACTATTAATGTTCTTCCCGTCACTTCAAGTTGCCGAATTTCATTGACGTTCAGTGATCTCTGTTTATCATGTAGCTTCTTGTCTCTTCCGTGTGCTCATCTCTCATGTGCTCAGCAGGTCATTAGCATTTCAGGTTAATCCTTTTCAAAGAAAATCAAAAAGCGCCCACCTCAAAATGCCTTTATTCCATTTTTATAATGGTAAAATAGTTTTAAAAACATTTAACATAGGAGGTCTCAGTCTTAACTAACCCTAACTATGTTTTTGAAAAAAAAAAAAAAAGCATTTATTTAGAATAAATAAAAAATGCTTTTTTTCTTGTTTGTGTGTTTCCAAGATTTGGTAGAACAATTCTAAAAATAATAAAATAAAATAATATGTTCTGATAGCAGACGTTGTCATAGTTGTGAAACATTGCCTATGCTAAGACTGTCAAGCAAAGTGCTAACTCCAGAGCTATTAACAAAACAATCCAAGCTGCAAAAACGAAACAACAATTCAGCATAACTGATGACACTGCACTAAAATAAGTTAGTCTTACTTCAGCAAAAATTAAGTTTTTTTTTTTTATTTATTTAATTTTTTCATTATTACCACTGCAAGTGTCTTTGGCCCCACAGACAAAAGGAAAAGTTTAGTTATCTGATTTATCATCCTCTTCCTCCAAACAGACAGAGAGAGACAGAGGTAGAGGCAGGCAGCTAAAATTAATTTTAGCTCGGGTGAAAAATTGCCCACATGACGACCTTCAGTGCAACAGTGAGCAGAAACACAACAAAAAGACAATGCAAAGTCCAAAACTGCCACACAAGTAAAACAACTGAAGACTGTATAGTGTAATCAAATGGTAGCAGTACCTAAATTGTGGTTAAAACAAACAGGTTAAGGCTCTGCCTAAGTTACGAGTGCATTTATGGTAAGGGACTCTTTACTCTAATATCCAGGCTGATATTAGGAGTGTGACACTGAATAACATGTATTTTAATATTGAAACTCGAAATATATGAATATCTACAGAAAATGAAAATGTCTGAAATATTTTGTCTTTGACATTACGCAGAACATATTAATTTTGTGTGTAATTTGTCTCAGACCAGAACCAAGATGAACAAAATAGATTTCTGTAACTGAGCAATCATTCCTATCATTTGGTCCTCCAGTCTAACAGCTACTACAGTCTAATAGTGAGATATTTATAATTAGAGCTATTTTGTTACATTTAGTAACTTTTGAATGTGTTGTATTGTTTAATATAGTTTAGTTACTGTCCCTACTTACTTGGAGCAACGGTGAGCACATAATTTCTTCAGGGATTGAATAGTATTCTGATTCTGAATACCTGTGAGCCTGTCTGAAATGACATTTAGGGGCATTTTCACTAGTGAGAATCAATAAAATCTGTCTTATATATGAAGCAAGGGAGCAAGAAGCAGGACACACACACAGCTTTTGGCCACTAGAAAGGTCTTTGAGTCTTTTCCATAGCAGTTCATTCTTCTCAGTATAAATGATAGACAGGCTGCTGACATGCTCCTCTGGATACACACCACACAAACTCAACATTGTGCACTTTGTAAAGAGCATGGATACACTTGACCTATCAGGAAGGTTTAGCAAAGTCTCTTTTGGACGGTTCACAGCTTTCTAGGTCTGTTCTGTGTTCCATGCACAGGCTGCAAAGTCACCTGCTCTCCGAGTCATTCTGTCCCACCTTTCTTCCTGGAGCTGAACTAGAGACCAAACCTCTGTCTCTTACAACTGCTTTTTGCTTTTGTTTTCACTCAAAGTACGACATTAAAAAATGTCAGAAAGCTTTATCCTCTGCATTTTCAAGGTTTCAGGTTTCACCCCGTCTAAAGGGGCTAGATTCATTTTCTGAAGTAGAATAGTCACCCCCACCCACTCCCTGTGTAACTAAACATGTAGGTAAACAAATATAAAGACAGAAGGTCTGGCGGTCACCACCTTGCATCATCCTGCCAGACCACAGAGTATGTTCAGTTTGAAAGTAGTGTGGAGCATTTGGTTTTGTTTCCATGAAGGTCATCACACTATTCCCCTCATCTAGTTTAATATTCCACACAACCAGATCCTTAACCTTCTGCTTTGGGTTTATATTGCAATTGATCAACGGCAATGAGTAGTTGACTGCAATTAAAACCAAACATCAGTGTCATCAAACGTTAACTATACTTATGAGAAGTGAGAACAGAAACAGTATCCAGATAATGCTTCAGTCTCATTTCCTCTGTTTTCCCTTCTTAGTTTTGCATTTCTTCACCCTCCTATTGTCTCCTACATGCTTCATCCTGTCCTTCTCACATCTCTCTATAGCGCATTACTTGTCATCGCTGTCTTAGATAAGTAATACCCCATAAGCCTGGTGAACCTGGAACCACTGATGCACAAAAAAGCTCCATTACCATCCTGTAATGCCGTTAGGCTCTCCATTAATTCGTCATCTCCATACACTGCTGGTTTACCACAATAAACTGCCAGCAGCAGGCAGTTCAATCAGCCAAATGATTAAATGTGCACAGATTCAGTGACTGATATGGATTTGAGATGAAAATGTATTCATAACACTTCACAAAGCTATGTAAATTTTAGAAGATGAAGCTGCAGAGTTACCTACTGAGATTATGTCATTTGTTGGCTGACAGGAAGAAGCTTAAGGTTCATATAATTAAAAGAAGAGCTACTTTAGGAAGCTGTGTATGCAATAAGACAGTTACATTTGGCTTACTGCTTAAGAATTACTTATGAGCAGCTTTCATTTAATGACATTACTTTAGCAAAATACATGATTAATTACAAACTTTCACTGAGGAAAAGGAATATAAATCACAAATTAGTATCTCTCCTAGTGTCACGGTATGGCATGGCACACCGTGGAAGGAGTGGGGAAGGAGGACCCAGGCGCGGTGCTCTATGTACAAACAGTGTTTATTTACAGAGTGAAAACAACGTAACAATAAATCCCCGTGTTCTCCCAGACTCCCGTGTCGTGTCTCCCGTGAATAGTCCGTGTGCTCTCTGCTCCCGTGTCAGCACCCCCCGGTGCTCGCTGCTCTCCGTGCCTTCCACGCTCTTCCTGCGGGAAACAATAGCGCAGCTGTCAGGACACTCAGAAATGGCAGGCATACACTTTCTGACTAAACTTAGACAGGGTGACTAACGTGGAGTCTCATGCAATGATCCCGCGTCGGTGGGAGCTCCAAGACTCTCTTAAGTAGCTCCCCCGACGAGGCCTGATCAGCAGCAGGTGTGTGGCTTCGGGTGTGGCCAGTCCCCTTGCAGGGCCACACCCTCCAGGCCTGACGCCGCCTATAAACAAGTGCTCAGCCACCCACACACACATATACACAAGCACAGGGAAGGGGGAGCAACACCAAAATACACAACAACAATAATAATAATAATAATATAATACATGACTGCTCAGGGATCCTGGGTCGCCCAGTCCCAGGACCCTGACACCTAGATTCATATAGTTATTTTCAATATTATTTGATCAATCATTCCTTTTTGGCAAATGATGTTGAAAACAACAGCTGAATATAATTTAGAATGTATGAAAATATAAAGTAGGATGGACTAATAGGATCTTTGCAGGTAATATAAAAAAGTAAAATAAGAGAAACTGCAATAGGAATTTATGGTGCACTGCACAAGCAATTGCAAATCAAGACATGTGGAAAGGCAATGAATTCAAAGTTTCATTCTTCAAATGACAAAAACGTCCTATCCTAAATACGAGATCACTGAAGGTCCTAAATTTAAAAATGTATTTTTATTGTCAAGTTTGAATGAAAAATTAAGGATTTCACGTGTCTTTAATGACACTGAAATAATGTAAACAGCAAAAATAAAACCCAGAACTTAACCATCCAGTCATCCAAGTATAGAAATATTGGATCGTCATATCTTGACTTGAAAAGTAATGTAGCTAACCCAAGTAATGGAGCTATTTCCTCAAGTAAAAGTTAGGAGATTATCACTGTGAGCACGACTGAACCTGAACAGAGAAACCCCGTTGAAATGGTTGGTTTTAGAAGAAAGAAATGAATAAACATATGTTACTTTACACTTCAGAGTTAATTGCAACTTGCAGAGGTTACAAAAATAACAAAAAGGAAGGCATGCTGTACTTTACCTCCTGTAAGAGTGAAAATCAGTTTACTCAGATTAACACAGCTCTTGTCAGCAGGAGATTGTCTGAAAGGAAATTGGTGTTGGCAGTGACAGACAAAAAGGACGTCAGAGACACAAATGAAGAGACGACAAAGAGCTGAGGTAGACAGAGAGAGAATTGTTAGCTTGGATGTGGATGGAGAGTGGGTAGGAAACCAGAGGTTATCGTTGTCCCTGGTCTTGATCACTGCATCATAAGCCAGGATTGAGAAATCTGCCGAGCCGTTTCAGAGAGATTTTTGTCGCCTACATAAATTTAATGGAGCACTCGCTGAGAAATGAAATGGCAGCCTCATATGTGGGATATTTACTTTATAGTGCTCCTGTGCCTAACGGTGGGGGAAGAAAGAATTCAACTTTATGAACAGATTATACACTAAACAAACCCACTATAAGGGTCAGAGGTCACCACAATGACAGATTCACTGACTGAATGCTCTTAACAGCAATGCAGGTCAGATAGAGTGAGAAATCCTTAAACCAATTTTGCTGGTTATTGGTGAGATTTATCCACATCTCTTCCAGTATATTTTTGCCTTGCTGGAAACTTCCTTTTATAAACGGCAAAGCTAAGGTTGATGTGCATTGTCTCCCCAGAGTTGCACATTGAACTAAGGTCTTTCCTATCATCAAACCCTCTGACTCAACTCCATATTATCTCAGCACCAGTTCTGGCTGCAAGATCCTCATCTCGCTGGATAATGACAGAGTAAATAAAGGGTGAATGTAGCCTCAGCAGGTACAGGCACATCTTATTTGCAAGAAATGTGCTTGTTTTGAAGTGGTTTGCATACAACAAAAGGAACCGTATGCTGAATTGATTTAAATTCATGTTATAATAAATGTTGCATGGTTTAGTACGTCCTCTCTGTCCCAAGCAAATTTACCCTCTGGCACTTATCCTGTTCTCTAGCTAGTAAAAGTCACACCCCCAAAGTGGTGTTTTCTTCCAGCTGAGTGGCTCCTGTCAGTCACTGCAGATGGGTAAGCATTGCTCCGAAATCGTTAAGGCTCTGAGGCATCTTGGCTCAAAGACTTGCAGCTAATATCACGCTTCACAAACCGGTCAATACCCAGCAGCTCCGTGAAAAAGCCCAGCCTGAGCCTAAATGCCCCCAGAACACTAGAGGACATGCTTTCATTCACCCCACTGCTCACTGAGGTCGGAGCCACCAAGAACAAATCAGCTGTCATATGTCTGGGAAGTGTAAGAGCAGTCACTCAATCAGCAAGACAGCCAGACAATAAATATGAAAGTCAGTTTTTCAGCTAAAGATCGCAGCTCGGGTGGTCGACTGCAGATTTTTGTTTGTTTGTTTGATGTCACAACCTTTAAAATCATTAATCAGTAGTGACCGGCTGATTCTGCTTATAATCTTATCCAATTGAAAGTTAACATATTAATGTAATAGGGACTTTTTTGGAAAAAAGCCCAGCTTAGACATTCATGCCAAATGAACACGCAGGGACACACTAGTGAGATTTATAGAAAAAAGTTTTGTGTGGCCTGAAGCATGCGAAGATTATTTTAATGCTTTTGAACCTTCATTCACTAAGGACATAAATCAGCAATTGTGGGAGACTATCAATCCATTTTCTTCTGCTTATCCAACTAAAGGACACAGGAGCCTATCCCAGCTGTTTTAGGACACACTCTGAACAGGTGCCCAACCTGTCAAGCCAAATTATTATGATTTTTTTTATTATCCAGTCTCACAGTGGGCTGTGTGTTTGTAGCAGTAATTACATTATTATGCATACTTTGACATTAAAGCGTACACCAAAATATTGCCATATGTAGACTAGTAACAAGGAGTGCACAATGCTGATTGGATAAATTTCTATAACATAGAGAGTATCCAGAATTTTCATCAGCTTCACAGACAGATATGCTGTTTATTTGGACTGATATGGAACTATCCTCTTTCTTATGCATGCTCCATTGTGGTCTCATAATCAGTTTTTGACTTGTGTTTGGTGCCGTGACAGTCATTAAATTAATCTGCTGTCATGAGTGATTGCTGGGGCATTAATATATGGAAATTTAGAGTGGCTGATATTTTGGTAGGTTGAGCAGTGCAGTAGCTCTGTCATGCAAGTGAATGGGGGGAAGGGATTGCCTTGAAAAAGTCAGAGCCCTGAGGCCCTGTTGTACTTTAATTTGCCCTTGTATTACAACCTCTGTTTTCTCCACATTCTTAGGGTTGACTGAAAGCTAAGCTACCAAATCTTACATTATGCATGTACACAGTTTTCATGGATGACATTGATTTTTCAAAACAAGAAACACAAGTGCTGTATGAATCAGTCTGTTTCATCAATGTTTATTAAAATTATTCATGCATTAGCTGTTTTGGAGTTCAGCTGAAATACAAAGAAACCAAGCATTTCTCATGGCCAGTAATGAAAGTGAAAAAAGTGAAGTCAATAGTGGAAACAGCCACTTCTGTGAAATTAGCCATGGCAGCATTCCATGTAGAGGAATTCTACCTAAAGTGCTCTTAGTCATATTATTTAAGAATTAGCTGCACATTCAATTGAAACAAATAATCAGCTAGGCAAACACTGCTGCTACCAAAGTGAAGATGCACTTTTCTGCAAGAAAGTGCTCCAGGCTGCCAAATAAACAATGCATGCCAGTGGTTTGCAGATACCCCTCATAAATAAGTCAGTTTCTTTGTTGCAGGATAAATTTTCATTAATATTCAAGGTGACCAAAGACTGAACATTAACAACCAACACTATTCCCCCTTTTAAGGTGTTAACAAAGAAATCTGTGAATTTCTTTTTTTTTCCCAATGCAGTGAATGAAGAGAAAAAGAGCAACATCACCGGTTTAAATGCTTACCATTTCATGGCTATCACTAGACCTTGACTAAAAGATCATGCTTTTATTTATGTATAAATAACATTTTCTGCTCAGGAAAAAAATCTAACTCCAAGCAAATCCAAAAAACAGCTCTGCATTTGCTAAATACTTCAAAACTGACAGCATTTTTCTCAGTGGAAGTTACACTTAACATCTCTTCCTAACATTTATGATAAACACTTGTAATTGTAATTAGGAAAACAACCCATACATCACTGTTACCCTGTAACCACTCATACCCACTTCATAATGAACTGCAAAAAAGCAAAATCAAAACACTGACCACCATTAAAAACTGTCCTTGGTCGTCATTACACGGGGTAAAATCAGCAGTAATTCCTGGATCAGATTGTTCTGCAGTGGTCATGGGTATTTATTGGCTCCAGCTCTCGTTGTCAGTGATGGAAATGTGGTGGACATACAATATTTTTCCCCTTTTTTTATTTCATGTCCAAGTACTTAAACCAATAACAGTGCATATGAGAAAAATGTTAAGAGATGCCTGACAACAACATGATAATAGTGTCAATAACCCATACGATTGTACCATTAACAGGATACATTTGTAACCTCACAAAATTTATATTTAGTTTAGACTGTGAGAAAAGTCTTGGATTTCCCTGTTTTGACATTTGGCAAGTTAATAATAAATATAAAAAAACAGGATGAATTTTAGCTTTCCCCAAAGACAAAATCTTTACACAGACAGTGAAGTGAAGCAGAGTGCGAGTACATCAGTCATTGGTGGGCTTTATTTGGTATGCAACAATAAAAACGATTTCAATAAATGATCCCTGACACGTGGCTTCAGAGGGCCTCAAATACAGCTGCAAAGCAGAGGGACAAAGTCAAGGCAAAATAAGCACTAATGCACCAAAAACACAATGTCAAAGTAATCTCAGTTATTTTCACTTTGATACAATTCATAGGAATTCATTAGCTGTTTGAGTTGCCACCAGGCAGATTTGGAAATGACATCCAGTCAACTACTATAGGAACATGCATAATTTATACCATTTTTTTTTCTAAGAGAGCAAAAATGGCATGGTTTGGTCGAAAAATATTTTTCACATTATAACCCAGATGGTAGATTTGTTGATTCAAAAATGAAAAAATAATTCTGCATCCAGGATGAAACAGCAGGAAAAAGAAACTAGCAAAGATCTACTTAAAGGAACACTATTAATATGTGACTTAAGTAAATTAGGTTGGAAAAGGCTGTACTCAGTTGTACCACAAGAAATCGAATGGATGATACGTTTGTTGCATTATGTACAAAATACTGTATTTGTTAGTTTTGATCAAAAAATATTCTCAGCTCTCAATCTGAATAAAAAAATATAAATTAATTAAGTGAATTTATTAACCAGATGTTTTAGTTGCTTCATAGGTGCAGCATATTTAGACAAACTGCTCTCAGTAAAGGGAACCAAATATTGGAATAGCATACGAATGGCAATGAAAGAAACCTCTACACATCCTCTACACAAACAATGTATGATGGCAAACCAGATCTGTGGTCACATTTAGCTCACCTTTGTAAGATACTGAATTTGCTTTTGTTTTTGTTGTGTATCTTGGTTATTGTAAAGTTTCATTTGCCCAGGGACCACATATGCCTTTGTGCATGGCATTTGCCTGTTCTACCTGTGCCTGCATGGGTCCTCTCTGGGTTATCCAGCTTCCTTCCACAGTACAAAGGCCCACAGATGTCTGCTGAGCCCAGGACCTTCTGCATCACTGGGTGGCCTAATAAAGAAGAAAATCATCATATTTTTCAAAGATCCACTGAAATGATGGATAATCACTAGATGGTTTTTACATCAGTATTTACACAGTGAATCTGCTGATGACACAGAAATATTTGAAAATGCTGAGTAAATATTATCCATGGAAATATTTACAGTCAGCTTGGTCATTACCCTACAGGGCACTGAGTGTCATCCTGTCACTTTATAAAGTCTATGCAGAGTAGAAACTTTTTGGAAATGTCATGCTTTTTAGAAATGAAGCAATGATAAGCTTAATGCATGGTAATTATTGCTTGCACACCTCCGGGATACTGAGATAAGAAAGCGTGCTCTCCCACCCATCCCCCTGGAGATTGCAGTTAGGGTTCATCAGGACAGATTCCTCATGGCACATGAGCACTTTCCTTCCTCATGCATTGGACTTCTTAACATACCCTACACCCCACTCGCAAACCTACCATTGGTCAGGACATAGGTGATGTGTTACGATAACACACTTATTTGCTCAGGCTGTAACATTTTACACACTAGTTTGATTAGAAACTCTGCAGATCATGCTTTCACTTACATTTTGCACATCTCCCTGCCTGCTGTCAAAAACATGCATCCAGGCTCAAAAACTTCCTTGAATCTTATCCTTATCTGTCCCTTTGCAAGTTGTACCTCAATCAGATGTTTTTAGTGTTTCAGTGAAAAGTGTATAAATATTTGCCAGATGTTTTAGTCAGTAAGCTTCTGTCATAATAAAGGCTGGAGATTTAACCACTCTTCTTAGCAAAATTGGTAGAATTTATTTAAGATGGTTTGTTAGATTATAGATCATGATGCTGCCATCACCATGCTTGACATGAAGGTTACCATTATTGACAGCAGGTTGTTAAGATTATGAAGCTTCACCCTTACTCCTGTGTCTTGTCTTCTTGTCAATCTTCCTCCCCTCTCACCATTAAACTTTTCTCCAGACTTGGGAAGCTTGGTTTCCACCCTCTTAGTCCATCTACAACTTGCTTCATTGTGGACAGTGATGCTCGTGTTACAACAATTTCCAGTGCATGGCAGGCTTGAGACTTTGGATTATTCCTGATCAGCCTAACCAATTTCCTAACTTTTCTCTTATCCTCTCAATTTTATCCCAACTTAAATCTCTTCTCTGTCTTCTGTCTCTGTCTGTTCACCGAGTTTGCTGGACTTTCTCCGTTCTGATTGTATTGGTCAATCAGAACGAATGCTTTTGACTTTTTTTCTGGCAAAGAGAAACTATTAGTTTTACTTTATCATAATCACTAGTGTGACGTTAATAGGCCTTGGTCTTGTGAAGTTAAAAGATACTTTGGACTCTTCAGTACCATTTATTCAAATATTTTAATGAGTGTATGCATATATTTGAGGCTATACGTAGAGTTTTAAGCCTGTGTGGATTAGAGAAAATCCAAACTAAATTCAAACTTGTTAACCTAATTCTTTTCTTTAAAAGTCATTTTAAAGTCATTAAAGGTGCATGCTGTACAATCATTCCACCCTGAAAGAACAGAAATCAACCCCCCAAATTACCATGACATTCATGTTCATGATGGTTTTATGTAAACATCTGACCACATCTGGATATTCCATTTCTGTACCACTCTTTGCACGGCACCAAGCCAACGTCTCTTTGTGTAAAAGCTTGCCAATAAATGTAATTCTGACTCTGAATGACCTTTTTGCTGACATATAAATACTCAGAATACCCAATGCATGTTCTTTGTGCGTGATAGGATGAGAGTGGGTTTCAGCTTCTCACTTTCAGAAACGTTTAAAACTAAAATTACACTTCAATAAGATGCAGGCAGCTTCAGCCCGTATCTCTAGTTTCTCTGTCACAGTGCTTACTCATTCATATGCAGCCTGCCTCCCTGCTCCTGAAAAGCCTCTCTCACATTCCTGAGTGGCTGCATGGTAAGCCATCATGGCAGATAAAACAAGCACAGCGACGTGATCCAGGAATAGTTATATTAACTGTGATAATGCCACAAAGACCGCCGTATTATCTACTTCTTCATTCAGAAGAAGTGAGCTATTTACACAGTATTCACATCAACGTGTGAAAACCCAATTTAGACAGAGAAATTACTTCTCTCACCTCCTCATTATGTGTTGGTTTCAAATGACAGATGACTGCGCAGCAATGTCGGACTTTTCAAGTGAACAATAAAGAGTATTTTTTAAGACAGGTGGTGTTTTATCAGGCCTGTTTTTCTTGTCTTTTTGTTTGAGTACAAAGACTGGAGGTGGCGAGAAGAAAAAAAAAACAATACCTGAGGCTTTCTGTCACAATCCAAGAGCATTGTTTCGATTTGGCAGTTTTTTTTATTACTATTTTAAAGCTGTTGCCATATTGCCATATACATTTTAGAAGCAATAAATTTCCATGCTTGGACTCGAATGTATCAAATGAATATAGAGATGAAGAAAATTTGAAGCCTAGATTTTGATTTCTAGCTTCCATGAGCAGAGAATAAATTGTTCTGGATGTTGGAGGAGTTCGGACTAGTGTATATAAATACTTGCAAATTACAACTTCAGACCTAATTAAAAGGACTTCTGTTTTCATGCTATGAAGCACTCATTGCCAGCAGGAATTTATACTGTCAAACCAAAGCCAGTGTAGTGCTAAAATCTTTAGATGTGATTACAAGAGGGCGTAAACTCATTATAATTATAATTCTTCATTGATTAAAGCTGATTGACTAAAATACTTGGAAAATAATACAGATGGTGATTAGCTTGTATGTTCAAAGTGGTTATATATTTGTGCATTGACCTTATTTTAACCAGTTTATGGTGCATATGTTGCATTTATTGCCATAAAAATATTTTCATGTATTTTTGGGACAGTTTCTGGATCTAGATTTCGCTCAGAGTAAAAATTAAAGTAACAGCGCTGAGAATCAGACCTTTAATTTGAAGTCATCCTTTAAATTCCTGTATCATCCTTCACTGTGCTGCTTTGGCTGATTTGCAGTGACTGAGTAACTGTGCTGGGGATCCCGTCACTGACCACTGGACCTGAACTGTTGGATTACACAATGACAAACAGACCGTGAGCAGGAGCCCCGAGCCCAGTGGGACCTAAGATGACTCTTTTTCTCAAATGTTGCTGGAACACAATAGCCCAGCCTGCAGTGGGTTTTCCATAGTTTTCCACCAAAGGATTCAAGCACACTAGAATTTCTTTAAGTCCTCTTAATGACTAAAGTACCTTGCTTTGGCGCTGTGACATAATGAAATCTTTCTCACTCCTCTCTCTCTCTCTCTTTTTCTCTTTCGCTCTCTCTCTCTGACTGTGTGCCTCTCTCCCTCACTTACTTCTTTCCCCTCACTCTGCAGAGTGCAGCCAAACAGAGAGCAGCCTTGCTTCTGGTGCTATCTCTTTGGAGCCAGGCGGATGTTGGTAAGCACGTTGGACGCAGAAGCAAAAAAATTCATCAGGGATCTGGGGAGTGAGAGAGTCTGGAGGACTGAAGTAAAGAGGAGTGGAGAGGCAGACTGTCTCCCTCCTTCCCCGTGCTTTTCTTCAGCATCGTTTCACTTCGTCATGGATCTCTGGAGTAAAACAGTCCTGGGAATTAATGCACATGTCGCCCTTATATTATTCAGCTTGTATGGGGCAGTGAAAGCTGGTGAGTAGAATGAGATGTCATGTAAAGTTGTTTTGCAGTTTGCATTAATACAAGTAGCTCATTTGCCTTGGAGTTGGAGTTTTTGAGCTCTCAGATATTTTGCATTCTGTGTGTCATCCATAAAAACTAACTTTGCTGTTTTACATGCTTTTTACAAAAACAATATCTGGATTTGGGAAAATGCACTCAAATCTTTTCATTGATTTTGTTTCGGTTAAAAGAAGGCACTGGGAACCAGTGCATGAAGCATGGGGTTGGGAAAAGCGAACAAGAAACAATTTCTTCTCCCAAACCTTATTAAGCAGTTGCCCTTGAGCAAGGCACCTGCTCCAGTGAAGCTGCATACTTTAGAAGCATGAACATTGTGAACCAGGGAAAAAAGATAAAATAAGTTGTTGTTTTTTACTTTAATAATTCTTCATTTATTTCCTTAGTAGAATGTAGATATCAAAATGCTCAGAGTGTGAGAAAAAAGGCCTGTTTGTTTCTGAAAACTTAAACTTCAGACTAAATTCACTAAGTTTTACTATTTTCATCTTTTTCTCCCTGTTTGTGTTTTGCAAATTCTTTTGCAGTAACACGTTTCTTTTGATTTATTTCTCCCTTTTTTTGTTTTAAATCAGTTGCCATGTGTTTTTTCTGATTTGGAACTTTTGAAGCACAATTGCTGATGATTTAGCAAAGCATAAAAGATCAACCGTAGGCATGAATCAAAGTATCCTGCCCTCACAAAGTGAAATATATCCCAAAATGCTTGTGTCACATAATCCCACTACACCACTGGGATCCAGATCACACACTGTTTTGATGGAAATGTTAACAGAGGGATCACTTTACATCTGAGTTGTTTGCATGTGCCACACACTGGTGTATCAGTGACAAAGCTGCTAACACAGTGGAATGAAGTGGGCAAATTTCTCCTCTCCTAGAGGTGATGGTGTATTAAACTGTATTTTGAGTCAACATGCCTGAACAAATACGATTTATTAAGCTTTTCAGAAACACCACAGGCTTCATTCGGTGGAGGCAGCATTGGACAGGCAGATAAATGGTAGATATTACTACGTCAGGCTTATATTCCCCTTGACAGACAACAGCCGCTGGACACGGAGATGTGCTGATATTATGGGCTTTGAAAGAGTGAAAAAAAGAGATAAAGAGATTTCTCTGCCTTGGAGGAAATGGTTTGGGCTGAACAAAGTGCCTACCAGAAACTATAACTAAAACAAAAGAAAATGCAGCGGTCACTCTCAAATCAATAAGGCGTACTTGTAACCCATTTCTGCACTCTCGGAAAGCAAACATACAGTACATCATCCACTTAATAATCTCCAGTGCCCAGACCTCTCTCCACATTTTATTTGACTTTGTGTTAGTGCTGAGCCAGTGCCATAGGCAAGGTCTGACTCAAGCTATTTGTCAGAGTGAACAAAGGAGGTAAAACCGTCACAAGAGGGCAGATGCTTCTGTTTCTGCAGCTGGTCACAGTGACCCTGCCGTCCACCCGCTGCTTCTCCCAAAAGTACTGAAGCAGCAATGTTCTTTTGGGAGAAGCAGCAGGTGGATGGCTGGACAAACATTTCTGTGACATGACAATTCAGGCTTCAGACAGGTCTGTAATGGGCAGCCTGTTTGCCCTATGAAGACTTCTAACGAATGAAAAGGCTCAACATCAACAACAGCAGGTGTTCTGATTAGTGGGTGCCAGCAAAGATTTCAAGAGAATACATGAATTATCTCAGGTTATAATCATTAATGTTGTAGGAAGTTCTTTGATATTAGCCATATCCCATCTTATGAATTCCAAATGATACCAGTAAAAAAAAAAAAGTGGGTATTAAAGTGTACCCACATGGGAAGTGTTGTGTGAACTGGCGTGATGACCAAACGCGGATGAAAATCAGTGACATTCTATGCCCAACTCTGAGGTAAGCAATTAAAGTAACTAAATTAAGAGCACAAGATACGAGTGATTGACACATGACAGAAGAGCATTAGAGGGTTACCTAGGCAACTGGAACCTGGAATGTGCGTTAGTAACCAATTGTCAGCTTCATAGTGATGTGAAAAAAATTGAATCGCTACCTGTGTGAAAGCGACTTTGTGATGGTCTGCACACATGGAAGCTTTGCTTCAATCAGTCATGTCCTACAGAATAATTTGAAAGATGCTAACAATGGACATACACCCACTGGTAATTTAATGTATTAAGAATTAGCATAAGTGTCCAGTTTTAACATTCTTAGGGTTTTAGGGCTGTGTACACTGATATACATTGATTGAGGAATAGTTTACAATTTTAAGTCATCCCTCTGGACCAAAGAACCACAAAGAAGAACTTTTTTTTCCCTCCAGTGTGTTTCAATCAATTTGTGTTCACAATCTGTTTGTAATTTGCTCCTGATGAACTAAAACAGCTGCTCAGTTGGTGCCCTTGACTGTTTGTACAGTTATTTTCTGCAGATCATAGAAAGCGCAGATGCAATTTAGTGGTGGGATTTGTCCAGGATCACCAAGCTCCCTAATGAAGTTGTGGCTGTAGGAACAGCAAAGTAAAGACAGCTGATAACGAAAACTCTGAGGAAGGAGGAAAGATGAAGCTGATATAGCTAATATCTCACTAACACTGCACCTAACTGTTAACATCTTATCAGAATCATTCACATCCCAGCGTGACTAGATATCCTGTTCCAAGTCTCCCCAGTCTCACCTGAAGAAAGACAACAGTGGTTGATTTTTGACTACAGATTAAACGACATCTTGTTTGGATGATAAAAGGCCACTCACCTAAACACATTTTCCGTGTCTCCACAGGCCATTGTACAATAAAAATGACTCTCTTCTCATTAATTATGAGGCATTCATTAAATTCACATCCAACTTTCAATAACCGTTTGTTTCTCATTTCAAACCAACAGTCAAAGTGGTTCTTTTTACTCGCAGGTTACAAGTCTGCCGTAACCAACGAGAGTGAATTTTTTAACAATGACAGCAAAAAACCTTAGAGTGCTTAAGAAAGCCAACCCATGATCCTTCCCTACAGTATATATAAGAAAATTTTAAGCAAAACTTTCCCATTATATTGCTGCATAATGATGTGGTTATTACTATAGCTATGATCTTACCACGAATATGCTTTATTTATTTATTTCTCTGTCATCTATAAAATTAAAAGCTCAGGTTCTTTTTCAACCACAGCCTTCCTCTGTTACACCGTGCTTCAAAGACACGTTTTTCCGCTCCAAAATGGTCCCGCATAGGTTGTGTGAACCTGGCACATCCAGCTGAATGCACAGAACTACTTATCTCCTCCAATTATCTACACCACGTTCCTCCAAATTCACATGCTGACAAACACAGACCGCTAATGACGAGACAAAGCACGCGTCCAGACTGCTGTGTCTGTTCACACAAGACTTTAGACACCTAAAAGAGGTGCGAGGGATGTTTTTCTCTCTCTCTCTTCTTCTACTTGTCTCTAAAGTGCAACGTGGGATCATTATCTCTTCACTCAGCTGATTTTGGACTCTGTGAAATGTGTGTTTCACCCGGGGCCTAATGACAGATAATACCACTATCTGTATCCTACGCACAGACACACTAACCTGTGTGTCTGTGCGTAGGAGCATGCATGCGCTGATGTGTGAAACGTGTGCATCCTCTGACAAGAGGATGTGTGAACATGATGAAAGCAGAGCAAAGGAATGCTAATAAGAGATGTGCCTGTGAATGTACACATGATGGCTAAAAAATGTTTACATAATGCATGAATCACCAGTCTTTCACACATACTAATAACCAAGAAGAGAGGTTTCCAAACTGAAACATATATACGGTACTTAACTGGCAGTAGGTGCTGCATCTCGTAAAAACAAAAAAGCACAAGGAAGTGTTGTCTTCTTTAAGTTCAGTTTCCTTTTATAGTTAATGTCGTGCAGGCACTTGTGGAGATTCTGGGGAAAACACAATAGAACAAGAAAAGTTTCCAGTGACCTTAAATAGATCACCTTATTTTCAGACAGGGTAAAAAACAAAAATCTGAGGATATTTCAGCCTAATAAACGTAAACATGATCAAAGGCACGGAGGCTAAAGCTTATAGAAGACTGACATTAATCTCAAGCACGGATATTTATGCCAGTAGAAGAAATTAGGAAAATATATGTACATAATTTAAAAAAACAAATGCAAAATGAACTTAAATTGCAGGAACTGAAACAGTCATATTAACGTGAAACTGCTATGTGAACCTTCAGTATTTCAGCCACCTTCTACTTTAACTACAATAATTGCTTGGCAATATTGTATCGATACAGGAAAACCAAATATTGCTTTTCTATTAAATAAATTAAAATAACCTGGGAATAATATGAACAAGAGGATTCATCTCATGGATCACCATCTAATCTGCAATCATTCTCAGAGTGAGCTCAGCCAATCAGGAAGCTCTGTGAAGGTATGTCATTTCCTTGTTACCTGGAAGCAGGAGCTGAAAGTTTACCATCAGTGCTTGAGCTAAGCTACCGGTGCTAAAGCAGCTGGTCATGAATGAATCAACTTTTGAGTACTCTCTGCGGGGTTTTAAAAATGATGAAATCTTTATATCACTAGCTGAATCGCTTGTTCTTATTATCAGCATAGCAGCAATGTATTCATGTTTAATATATATTATTAGCTCACTGATACAGTCACTACCCAATTTACATATTTTATGGAGTTTCCTGATTTTCTAATGGCTAACTCGAAATTTTGAGTTATTTTCTCAAAATGTTGCCTTGTTTCAAGTTGCACAAGTTGTTCAAGTTAGTGTATGAGGTTTGACTCACTTTTGGAGCCAGCCTCAAGTGGCCACAAGAGGAAGTACAGTTTGGTCAAGCCGACATTCTTTTGTTCACAAACAGACTGAAGATGCATTTTCTGACACAGCACATTTATGTGCTCATAACATAGTCTAATGTTCAAATATGAAAAACTGATTTTAACCAAAAACCCTCGAGCACTATAGAGTGTGTGTCTGTTTTTTAAACACATTTTGGAAAATAAAATCTATTCAGTACTCTCAAGATGATTAAATTTGGTTGAAAATTGCATGAGCTGGGTAAATTAGCACCTGCCACAAGCCAAATTCCAGTAAAATATTTAAGTGGTTAGTATATTCCATTCATAAAATGAAAATCAGAAGTAATTATTTTGTCACTGGATGTTACATTTTCACATTTTATGATGTTAATTTCTCACCCTAGTCCTCAGAAAGATGTAAGCTGATGGGTTCCCAGAATGGGCATCAAATAACACCCTAGGCAGATGACCAGTACATCATAGGTCCAACACATCAAGACAGTGATTAGCAATGTGGCATCACAGCCAAAAGGTCCTGGGTTTGAATCTACAGCCCGGCTGTCCCCCATCACTGTGAATGTTGATGTTCTCCCCATCCCTGTGTGGGTTCTGTCTAGATACCATGACTTCTTCCCACAGTACAAAGACACGCACATTACATTAACTGGTGATGCCAAATTGGCTGTAGGTGTGAATATGAGTGTGAAAGTTTAGCTCAAATTCAAAACTAGGGATTTTTGTCGAATGAGCTTTAAAGAGATTTACACTAGACAAAGTGGGTAATTAATGAAATGCTGGATATGTGATTTTCCTTCAAGATTCGATTTGATTTCAGACTGTCCATTTCACATAGAATATCCAGATAAAATTTTTACTTTTCACTGTTTTGATATAAACATAAACCTGCAAATTTCATTAGTGAGGAAAGTGTTGTGCATTTCTTTACGCCTTTGATGTGATGGTGATGAATGATTCATGAGACACTGGTTTGTGACAGCAGAGATGAGAAAAGTGAGAGGAAGCTAAGGAGAACCCCTTGTCATATTTCTTCTTTAGTGTCATTTATGAAAATGTGTGTTCAGAGAAGGCGAGTCATGAATGTGAGTTGATGAAGTCAAGGCCACGTTACGGCGGCGGCACCCATCAGAGTAAACTTGGAGCTGTCAGTCAAGAATCAGGATTTATTAACCCAGAGACAAGTAGTTAAATGATAAAACTGACAGTCCTGTGCGGTCCATCCATCTGAGTTTGTGACACACTGATATTTGCTCAAGGCCAATGCCCCTGAATCTCTGGCTCCCTAAACACACGCTCATTTATCACAGGGTCCTGTCATCACTGTAGATCATGTGTAGCTGGTCCAAGAATCTGTCAAACTCTGCTAAGATCATTGTGTTCGGTCACCGCATTGTTGTGGGTCCTAGTTTGTATAAGAAGAGAACTTCAATTTACTGGTTGAAGATTTAAACCTTGCTGTAAAGAATCACTTGAGCAAAGTGTGAGAATCCCAACATACTAGAAGAATAAAGTGATGTTAAACCTAACTCAGGGCCAGATGTATTCTTTTCAGATTTCTAAAACTCTCAAGGATCTCAAAAGTTTGATTAGCCAGATTTAAAATCCCATCATTAGCTATGAGCGGAGTGGCTCCATAGTGTCATGGTTAATACATTCAGCTTACAAGCAAATATTCTTGTGAGCACTCCCAGCGGGGGAGGGATGTGTGTCAGGAAGGCCATCTTGCATCAAATTTGCGTGAAATCAAATATGCAGACTCATCATGTGACATTTAGAGCAAGAAAAGGAATTTCAGTGCATTCTTATTTAATTTGGACGTAAAATCAATCTTTGCACAAAAGGATATTAGACATGGTAATGAAGACAGCAAAAAACAGAAAAGTTCTCATAAGAAGATTGGAAGATTGTTCGTGAGTAAAAATCCTTTCTCCAAGGACACTGGCTTTGTTTGTTGGACCTTGATAGTTTTGCGATATAGTTTTTTCACTTAAAACATCGTTGAAGGGTAAATATGTAGGCCTCCACATTATATTTAAAAAACAAACAAACAAAAAGAAGTCTCTCTTTTTGTTTTAACTTGCTCTTTGTTAAGCTTGTGGTTAGGATTAGGAAAAAAGAAATTGGGTTAACCCCAAATAATAACCCCATGTTACAAAGGTCTATTTCTATTTTGCTACACTGCCAAGTCACACCCTGACAACTTGACCCCAAAAACAAGATTTTCACAGTTTTTGTAAAAATACTACCCTTGTACCAACGCAGCTGTGACATTCTGCTCCAAGTCTGAGCTCATGCACTGTATCTCTCTCATTAGCTGATAGACATGTTGTACCTACATGCATTTCTTCACAGAAATTAGAATGTGGAACTCCTCAGTTACATAAAAGCCTTTCTACAGTACTTCTGGGTCATAGTTTATTATTTATAATGTACTGTTATAATACTTCTACTTGTTAGTTTTAATTAGTAAGCATGCAGTATTCCTTCTGTGTTTGGTGTTGTACGTATTTATTCTGCACGTACCGTACATTGTTTACCGGTCATTTATTACACCTGCCCTGACTGTAATGCATTAACTTTAGGTTGATTTAATGGATGTCGCTGACAGCTGAATGTCATCTCTAACATGCATATTTTACGAAGAACAGGGACAACGTAATGTATTCATAATTCAGAAATAATTTAGCTTGCCACATGTATGCTTTGTCATCCTCACATTCCTTTGGACTGCAAATCATCTTCTGCAACCTACCACACTCAGAGCTGCCACTGTAATTAGATTAGATGCAGCATCGTGGCAAATGTGAGAGCGGTTGAAATGCCAAAACATAATCTGATATTGAACACCTTGGGATAAAGCTGAGTCGAAGCTAAAACTTTGAGATGTAAGAGAAATGTATATCTGACAAGCAATTTAACGATTCAGTAAACGAGGCTGAAGAAATAGCAGAGAAAGATGAGTGTGCACCGTCAGAGTACTGAAACTTTCAGTTCCATTCATTTTATGTTACTTCACTATATAATCAGTTTGAGAATAGCATCCCAGCAGCTGGCAAAGATTCAAAGACAAAAATCTACACCAAACAGCTGAGAAAACTCCCACTGTAACTACTGTGACCCCAAATTATGAATAGGCTAAAACTTATGCATTTTACATAATAATAATTAGCTGGTGACATAAATATTTCTCACTGATTAAAATCTAGCATCATCTCATTTGAATTGTTTTCATCCTTCCCTCTCATGCATACTAATCCTTCTTCCAGAAGCAAGCAGAGAATTGTTTGTAATAATCATAAAATCTGTCAGAGGCGCAGACAGCCACGGTTATAAATGCGTCTCTCTGAGATGAGATAATGAGTAGCAAACATTGTTTCATTTAGGAAAAATCATATAAGAATATGATCAGTAACCTAATTCAGTTCAAGTTTAATGTGTAGAAAATAAGATTTCGCAGCAACACTTAAATAATTACAAATACATGCAAAATTAATTTTTTCTTCATAAATAAAAGAAAATATAACAGTTATTGTTGCATCAATGTTGCATCCTGTCATGTTGTTGGCTTTTTGGTGTATTCGTTGGCTTCTGGTTTCCATGTTTACTTTTCCTAGTTCTAGGGTCACTGCTTGCTACAGCCCATTTAATTTTAATGATATAGGTACACTAACCGGTCCCTTTGTCTGGTACCCCTGTTCAGCTGCTGGTGAACGTCCAAACCGAGCATCAAGATGGTTGAAGAAATACGATTTAAGTGACTTTGAATGTGAAATTGTTGCTGATGCCAGACAGACTTGGTTTGAAGATTTCAGAAATTGCTAATTGCTAATTGCTAATAAAAAATATCCAATGAGCAGCACTTCTCTGAGCCAAAATGCCATGATGATGCCAAAGATCAGAGCAGAATAGCCAGACTGACAAGCTGATAGGAGGCCAAAAGCAACTCAAATAACCACTGTTACAAAGGTGTGCAGAAGATTATCTGTAAACGCACAACATGTCGAACCCTGAAGAACTACAGCAGCCGCAGAAGACCACAGCGAGTGCCAAGTGCTAAGAAAAGGAAAACTAAGGCTATAATGTGCACAGGCTCACTAAATTTGTCAATATGATCCGAACTCTCAGAGTAATGCTTCCAGTACCTTGTTGAATCAATACCATGAAAGTTAAAGTAGTTCTGAAGGCAAAGTGGGGTCCAAACTGATACTAGCAGTGATTGGTGAGTGTATATTCCAAAGATTTTCCTTGCGCTTGTTCCTTTTGTTGTTGTACTTCCTTTGTCTATCCACATGTTTACATTGTGTTCACATGCTCAAAAAATTAAGTGAACCTTCAGACATTGAATCTTATTGAATGGAATTTTAAAGTTTTAAATCTCTACTAACATATATTGTGCACTTTGTTAAAAAAAACAGGAAAAGGTCAGTGGTAACCAAAATAAGCATTAACCCTTTGAGGATTGGTTTTTAAAGGGGGATATACTTAATTTATCCCAAATTTAGGAAATTACTAATATTATCAAGTTTTGAAGTATGTCCTCCCAACAGGAAGTCTTATATCCTCTCCTGTGTCAACAGACCTTACTAAAAATGTATTTGTGTGTAACGATGAATCCCTGCCAACTATAAAAGTGCTGATCATTAGTATATGGACTAATCTACTTGTGCATTACTAGTTCAGGAACCAATACAATGAGACACAAGAAAGAAAGGCAGATGAACGCTGTAAAATAAAATCTTTTGTTGATAGTTCTATAAACTCCTCAGGGTAGAGGCAGTAGCATGAAGCCATAATGAAGTATGGAGTTAAATATGGAGGTTAAGGCAGTTGGTGTAACTGTCATATAAGTTATGCACCCAATCTGTCTTTAACGCACAAATGTACAAAGATGAAATGGCTTCAGGTGTATAGCAACAGCTTAAGAGAAGTCCACGCTGTGCTGTCTTTGCACTGTTGTAAATTTATCTGCTGGTAAAATCCAGTTTTTGGAATTAGCCTCTTGGTTATTTTCTCAAATGGGAAATACTAAAAACTTGCAAAACGATAATAATAAAAATGTCATGCTGTGACAAAAAAAGGCTTCCTCTTCACGCATATATCATTAACTAGTAGCTCCCAGTTATTCCAGCAAATGACAGACTTAATGTGATGAGCTGAATATTCAGTATTTCAAAAATGCAAAACAGGAACCATCAACAAGCTCGGCCAGCAATGACTTGTTTTTGTTTTTTTAGTATGTTCCTTTTGATTTCTATGCCGCATTACGTGAGTAGTTGGGAGTCCAATATTTCATCAGTAATTGAAGTCTGTGACGTTTTGCATTGTTTTGCCGTATTCTGTAACCTTTCCGGCACTGAGGAACCAGGGGTTTCAGTTTTCTGTCACTGCAGATGGGATGGAAGTTAAACGTGTATGCAGAGTATTGCTCCTCTGGTACTCAAAGGATTACAGTCACCTGCACATCTCAAGTAAAGGTCTGTTTCTCACTTGAAAACATTTTCGTAATGTAGACAGCTCTCTTGATATGCTGCCAAAATCTTATTGAATCTAAATTTGGTCAGAAAATATGCTTCACCGAGCTGCTACTTTTTTCTTTGCCCTTGGCCTAAATTATATGCGAATGTGCCAAGGATTGTACCTAGGACATGCATGAGCGAACACAAGGTTTTGCAGCAGCATGAAAGACTTATACCTGTCTTGTTCCCTAAATATTCCTGCAATGAGCACAAAGATGCTTTGATATTGTTAGAATTCTGCACCATACACAGGGGTCAGGCCCTCCCACCAGGGGAGGAAGCCACAGTTTCTGCTCAGTGCAGGAGCCCAGTGGAGATTTAATGCGTAGCGCATTTCTACATATTTCTTTTCCTTCTTTGATTTCTCTCTGGTCTCTGTTTTATTTTATTTGTAACCAGAATTTCCAGAACCTTATATTTGCATACTAAAGAAAACATTGTCTCTGTGAACTTATTTTTATCTGTTACTCTTAAAGAATGAACTGCGAAAATTCCTCAGTGATTGTGGTTCATTTTTTTTTAGAATTGAAGACGTGTGTAGGATGAGTGGTGAAACATCTTCCCTAACTCAAAGAACTCCGGTTGGCTTTATTGTACACGTCAACATGTACAAGTTATTATGTGACACATCCCACAGCTGCCACAGATTTGTCAGCGGCACAACTATAATGCAATTATTGCAATCCAGCACATTCTAAAATTGCTCTACTGGACTGAAATCTGGTGACAGTGAAAACCATTTCTGTACAGTGAACTCACTCTCATGTTCAAGAAGACAGTTTAAGAGTTAGATTAAATGTTTTCCTGCTGGAAGCAGCCATCAGAAGATGGGTATATGGTCATAAAGGGATGGACATGGTTACACAACAGTACTCATTAAAACGATACCCAACTGGTACTAAAGTATACCAAGAAAATATTCCCCCCACCGTTTTACCACTACGGTGATACATGGATCCATGTTGTTTACACTAAATTCTTTGTGTAGCCTCAGTTTCCCATCAGGAATGCAACCCAGTGTGGTCTTCTGCTGCTGTAGCCCATCTGCTTCAGTGTTTGATGTGTTCATTCAAACATGCTTTTTTTCATACCTTGGATATAACAATCGATTTCATTTGATTCTCTGTTGGATTTCTGTCAGTTTGAAGCAGTCTGGGCTTTCTCCTCTCACACAACAAGTCATTTTCATCTAGAGTAAGGTCTCAAGAACTCAAGAGATGGTTGTGTAGGAAAATCAAAGCAGTTTCTGAAATACTCAGAGCACATCTGTCACCAATAACCATGGCATATTCAAAGTCACAAAAATCACCTTTCTTTCCTATTCAGATGCTCGGTTTGAACTTCAGTAGGTGGTCTTGAACATGTCTACATGCCTACATGCTTTGAGCCATATGACTGGCTAAACTGAAATTTGTGTCAGCGAGTAGTGACTGTATTTCTGAAGGTGTTACACGATCAATAGAAACAGCAATGTAACACAGTCTAACACAATATCCAGCCTCAAATATAACTCTACTTAACATCAGCATTAAGACATTATGTATCATTGTTAGGTATTTGAAAATAAATCTACTCATGTTGCCTCTTTAAAAAAAAGAAAGAAAGATGTAATACGCTTTGCAAGATATGACTTGCCCTGGATACTGTGTTTGACAGTGAACTGAGCTACTGACCGGCAGTTTCTGAGTGGATAAGCATCCGTTTCAAACAATACCAGCATGCCAGAGGTGTTTATAACAAGGCAGGACTGGAAACATTTTTTTTAGCATTCAGTCGCAGCTCAGGAGCTATTCAATAGGCAGGCTCCTGTCTCAAGCCAGAGATACATGCTGGAATGAAGGCACGCAAGTCAGAGCAGAAGAGAGATCTCCCCGATGAAATGCCCCATTCTGCTACCTATATACACTAGCAAAAACGTGACATTACGAAGCTTATTTTTAATTAAAACACAACTGAAGACACACATACTTAATTGGGTCTGTGTAAGCGCGCCATCATGAAAAAATGCAGTCCTGAGATCCCAACTGTAGTGGGAAGTACCACAGGGATGGATTTAAGTACTTCAACAGGTGTTTAGAAGTCTGTCTTTCTCTCTTTGGACAGATTTGTCAATACAAGTAGTCCCTAGGTGCTCACAAATAGAAATATAAACATCGTAATGGGCATTGCTGCCGGTGTGATGTTACTGCAAAATGGTCTCTGGTGCACATAATTCACAGTGATCCAGAGACTCCACTATTATCTGTATAATAATTTATCACCTAGTAATTTTTTCAACATCTGCCCCTAAGCAATGCAAGCCAGCCTGGCATTGCAAAATCCGAAATAAATAATATGCCAAATGATTAAATGTTATCCCCAGAAATACTTTGCTTTTTCTTTGTATACTTTTGGTATCCTGTGATTAAAGAAAATGTAAAGGTGAGTGGACAGCTCTTTCTCTGGATGTCCGTATGTTACACCAAAACTTTAATAACTCCAATGGCAGTAAAAAAGCACAGGTGTTATTGTTTGTGGTCATGCTACGGAACTCTTACCCTGCTAATGGAAACAACTTCCTGGTATGTATTACTGAAACAAACTGTTGTATTTGCAATAAGTACTTACAATTTTTGTTGGAGGATTTATTTAAAAACCTATTTTTTGCCTTTTTACAGCTTTATTTGAAAGGGCACAGTGAAGAGTGACAGGAAAGCAGAGGGAATGACATGCGGCAAAGGGCCACAGGTCGGACTCGAATCCGCCTCCTCATCCCAGTGAGCTTAACTGGCACCTTCTTATTGGAGGATTGAGGAAGATTTGAGTTTGAGGCTCTAATATTTTTTGCTCGGCATTACTGGCTAGAAAATAAAGTCAGTTAGACATTAAGCACCACTGTATTGAGAGTCCAGTATCATTAAGGAGCTCCATACCAATAAATCTGACAGCTCTTGTTCATTTAGGTGAAGCCACTCATAAATGCTTCTGCTATTTCACTGACAGAGTAAAGTTGACTCTATTTGGTGACACAACACGATGGCAGGATGCATGAGAGAATGTGTGTAAAGTTCATTCTTTTGGATATATATTTATTTCATACATGCCATGGGCGTGCAGAGCACTGGGAGGGGTTCTCTTTTTATAGCACTCTCAAAGTCACAGGAGTTATGATTATAAGAGCTGTCAGGGCTAATGATTCACAATATCACTATTTAGGCTGAGGCCTGTCAAGCTAGCACTCCATTACTAGCCCTAACACCCAGTCCTCTGAGAGCCTACACTGTCTGCTTCTACATGGTGTTAAAAATATGCTAAGGCTGGAAACATAAATCTGGAAAGAAATAACCAAAAAAGTGAGTATAATGAGTACCAGAGAATTTAATTGTACTGTGTGGTCTCTGTTTTATGTCTTAACTCTTCCATGAGAAACTGAGCTCCAGTTGAGTAAGCAGTAAGTGTTCAGAGCCAGCTTAATTCATTATGCACAATTCTGTGATTGTCTATGCAGCTTCACAGCTAACAACACCAGCTACTGGACCTATAAAATGTTATGATTGAGTGAGTGCAGACCTAATAGTTAAAGTTAGTTAAACTTAAGTTTTCTTAAGAGAAGCCCTTAAAAGGTATTACAACCATTAGAATCCAATTTGGAAAAATTACAACATTTATCAATCCACAGGTTTAGCTTCATATACATGAGTGTGAAACAGCAGAAGAAGAAGTTCTATTGGGCTTAGTTAGGTTGTGACACTCAGGAGGCAGCTGACAGGTACAAAAAGGACAGTTGGAGTGAGGTCCTTGCAGTACGTGAAGCAAAAACTTGGATGTAGCAGGAGTTTGGGTAGGCCATCGAGCAAGACTTTCAGCCAACATCACGGCACTTCTGAGAAACCGTCAGGTAACTGCAGAAGGGCAAGCAACCTCCTTTTCAAAGTGTATACAGTGGGGACAGAGTGGTGCTGACCTTAACTGAGGTTATAGTCAGTTGTTGCAAAGAATACTTTAAAGAATGTGAGAGGAATTGAGGAGATCCTCAAAGTGGAAGCAGAGCAGGGGACGATGGGGATGACTCGCTTATCAGGGTGGCCGAGGTCACTGAAGCAGTCAAAAAGTGACAAAGCTTTGCTTTGGGTTTCTTAAAGTTGACTGACACACCTCTGCAGCGTCAGATAGACGTTAGGGATAGTGCCTCTGTATTGACACCGGACAGTGGTCACCCTTTTTAAGAAGTGGAACCAGGAAATGTGGTCCAGTTTCAGAAGCATTGCACTCCTCAGCCTATGACTTTATCCTGTGCTTTCTGTTGCTAAATGTGCATAGGTGAACTCAGTGAAGGTCTTTAATTTCAACCCACAAAAAGCTGCATTTCAAATATGTAATAAATGAATAACTGGACACTGAACAAAATAAATAAGAACAAGGTCTCGAAGTTCTCTTTAAATTTCTTTTTAAATGGACACGAGAAATTTCAAATATATTTTAAATCATTAAAATGTTGACATTCAAGAATGCCTGAAATATCTTGTATTATAATGTTTCATAGGAGTTCGAACAATATATTCAAAGATACTGATTATTATTATTGCAGTTTTGAATTATATCTTTATCACATATGTTTGCTGGAAATACAACCAACGCCTAGTCATCCTGCATCATCACATTCTGCCAATTTGTGAAATACCTGTCTCACTATGTAGAATGTCACCTTTGCTTTTAGTCCTTGATGCACTTAATGCAGCAATATTTTTCCTGAGAAATTAAAACAGTTGTGTTTTAAGGCACAAGGTCTAGATTTGGAAGTTAGCAGGGTGTTGTGGTTAATGTCCTGTTTGGACATTTGTGTTGCAAGTTTCTTTTTTTACTTAAAACTAACTAAAACTACATGGTCTGGTTTAACTTAAATAAATGTTTGAAAAAAATCAGGAAAGCGTGACGTATGAGCACCCATATGTGACTAGTTGGAAGTGAGCTATCCATCTCACTACTGTCGCTACACACTGCCGCTAAAGGACACCTTGTATTCAAAATTAGCTTTGACAGCAACACAGAAATGGGAACCGACTACATAATAACTTCTCCGCTTAAAGAATCAAATGATCTCTTACTCATGAAAACTTTATTTCTTATCTTTGCATAATTTTAGACACACAAAACCACAAACAGTACACATTATACCTCTCTTTCATATTAATTTCCAACCTTGGCATTCTTGGAAATCTATATAGGTATTTTGTTTCGTGTAGGCAATGGCACAAACACCATGGTATGCCTAAACATATATACGGTTTTAATCTTCGGTGTTTCACCGAAAGAAGATCTGTTTACACCTTAATTTTCAAGTCCAGACTCTAAGTGTCTTTTTCATACACATTGAAAGGGGATGAAAAATGCAGCTGTCAGCTTCACCTCTCTCAGTTGATAATTGAAAAGATAGACTAGATGGCACTTTCATTCAGGAAGGGGTGGGGTGAAAAACTAAAAATATATTGCAAATCATCAATTGTCATAGGAACAGGAACACCTGACTGTAGACAATTGTGGAAGTCCTTTCAAGTATCAAGGAGACATTAGTAGATTTTTATAATTATGCATTCTCTTTAAGTTGCTCCCCTTTATCAGCTGCCAGACACAGGTGCTTTTGTTTGGAGATGAAGTGCACAGATGTAGATCTTTCAGAGTAGAATCTTAAAAAAAAACAAAAAACATTTTATGCAAATAATCTTTAAACTGTGTAAACACACAAATGCCTTTTACGCTTTATCAAAAAGTTCAATTGTATTTAGCTTCTGATCATTTTTATCCTTAATGTCAGTACTTTTGTTTATAATCCAGAGTAATTTTGTACTTGATTTTTAATGCTTTACTTTTTACATTGCAAAAATCGCTGTACCGTGTTGTTTAAGCACAATTAAAATGATGAAAGTGAAAGCAAAGTCAAACTTTCTGTCTAATTTCCCAGAACAGGCAGAAATCCAATATCAAAGCAGGAAGGCAAAGTCTGATTAAATCTTGACTAAACGAAGCTTAAGATGCTTCATTTATATAATCTCACCAAGAGATATCTCTCTCTCCAAGCTCTCTAAGATATTTGGCTCCCGGCCACAAAGATCATCTAGCAGGAGGATTTAGCTGAAGTCCAATCCTCAAGTCACTTCAGCGGATTACTGAACATTTTAGTTTGTTAAATAACTGTTTATCAGACATGAATGCACAAAAATCTGCATATTTCTTTTCTTTATTGCTTATAACTGACAAAATGTTGCCTTGAACTTATGCTTGCAGTGTTTTTTTAAATGAACGTAAAAATGTAATTATGTATATTCACGTAATCCTTGGAGAAACTGATAAAGCTGAAAGATGCTGCTGAGTCTGTAAATTGAAAGAAAGGCTAAATGTTGTATCGTACCACACTCGGCATCAATTTAATATAGTCAATAAGAATTAGACAGTATGAGTAGCCTCACATGACATGACTGATCCACTCCACTGTTGGCCATTATGTTAAATGAATGTGTTTTGTCAGATGGCGAGAACACTACACAGCTTAAAGCTAATCATGAACATTAATCTCTATTGTTGTTTAACATTTGCAACAATGACGAGGTGTATGCTCACCTATTGTTTTAAATTATGTGTTCTCTGATTCTCAGAGGTGTGTCACAGTCCGCTAGTATCCAACCTGCCACCATCATCGTTCAGGAGCTCATCACAATTATCCGGCAGCCATGGACCCGGCTTTGCCAAGCTGAACCGGAGAGAAGGTGAGTAACAGTAATTACTGCATTTGTCTTGGCTGAAATGTTTTTGATCAATAAATCAAACTCCATTAGCTTTCCACATGGATTCTCTTAAGTGTTGTTCTTAGGGCACAAGGTAGGCATTACTTTTCATATTAATACTTACTCAAACGAAAGTGTGAAACTGTGTGATATGAGCGATTCTGCAGATTTTAGCAACTCCATCCACTGCTGTGTTTCAGCAACCCATGTACAACTGTCAATATGAAATTGGAGGGCATAACTCTAAAAGGAGCTGTTGTTAAGAAGCTAGATAAACTAAAGTTTAGTTTTTCTATATAGCACAGATTCACAAACACTTATATTATGGTAAAAAGCCCCTTAACACCTACAATATTAGAGAGTTAATGCCAATGATTTAACAGTCCTTTTTGCACAAGGACAGCATGATGCTTGGGAGCAAGATAGCTCTGAAATAACCAAGGCTCAAGTAGCAGCAGTCATCTCCCTCCCACACACTGGAGGCTTAGGGGTAAAGAAAGGAAAGAAAAGCAATACCTCTGTACAGGACAGAGTAGACAAAAGGTAATGACATGCAGTTGTGGCAGAGATTGCATGCAGAGTTTAAAAAAATAAATAAATAAAAATTGAGAGTCATTGAGAGTCCCACTGAAGTTTCAGTCTATTGCAACTTGACCCAGCCCTAACTATAAACTCAATCAAGAAGTTTTAAGCCTAATTTCCTGAACTCAAACTAGGAATAGTTTTCACAGCAGAGTAGACCAATAGCTAAAAGTTCAGCCTCCCATTTTATTTTTGGAAACTCCTGCAAGTAAGCCTGCAGTTTGAGAATGATGTACTATGACTAAATATTATGGGCTGATCATTCAAGAGTTTGAATCCCTTCTACTCACAAATTAAATCTGGCATTGACATTTAGGAGAAATATGATCTCTCTCCCTCCTCCCTGTTAGTGCTCTCAGTGTGGTTTTTAAACTCAACTGAATAACTTCACTGGGAGCTTTGAGAATAAGCTAATAACAAGAAATTATTATGTATAGGCTAGAAGTTAGAAATGCATGGACTAGAATATAACCAGTGTTGTAAGTGGTGGAAAAGGGACAAAAATTAAGAGGTTTCAATGCAAAACTTAATAAACAACCTGAACCTAAGTTAGTTGGATTATAGAAGTCAGTCACAAATCCAAAAAACAAATATAAACAGCAGAATCAAAAGTCACCCAGCAAACATGAGGGACGACAACAACCAAGCAAGGGACACAAAAAAAATCTAACAGAGGTCAGAGGAAATATATGGCTATTTATACACTAAGTTAATTAGGACAGAGTGGAAACACCAGGGGAACAAGACACAGCTGAACCAAGTCTGAAAATGAGACATGAGGGGGTGTCCAAATTCACGGGCTGCATCCTCCTGAGGCCGCATTTGTAGGCCAATTACGTCACAGCGATGCGACGAAGGCTGTCCAAATTCGTAGACTCAAATGCAGCCGACAAATGCATCCTCATTTTCCCCGAATTTGAAGGATGGGTTGGTGTGTCCTTCGTGGCCTACCATATCCCAGAATTCATAGCGCGGCTCAACCAATTCCGTGTGTGAATTATTTAGGACCCAAGATGCGGCAGCTCTGGTGCAAGTGAGTTTATTTAGCAAAAGTAGACACAAACAGAGATGGTGAGGGTGAGCTTAAAACTAAGAAAGCCTAAACTGGGAACAACTAAGGAAAAACAAACCTGAAATTTTGAGACAAGAAACCGAGATACAGGGAGACGGAGACGACGACGAGAAGAAGAACATAGGGAAAAACCACACAGGATGACGGCGGGAGAAACGCAGACAAACCAGCAACTAACAGAGGCAGACACAAGATTTAAATACACAGAAGGATAACGAGGGAATGAGACACAAAAGGAGGGCACAGCTGGGAGTAATCCGGCCTGACGAGACAGGGGAAAAGTAAAGTGAACACACTGAGATCAGACACGGATCTTCAAAGTAAAACAGGAAACACATACACGTAATGACATAACCCACAACCTTAACACAGACTGGGGGACACAGAACATAGGAACATGAACCATGAAACAGAAGAGTACAAACACCCAAGGTAACCAAAACCACAGAATAATAATAATAAACTAAAACATAAACACGGAGTCACAGACTCCGGATCATGACAGGTACTAAGTTTTAAAATTACTCTTATTACTCTTTCTGGGTCACAAAACAAACTTTTAACATATTTTCAGGCGAGAATGTAGCTGTGTAAACTTCAAATATGCTCAGTTTATCAAGATATCACATGTTTGCAAAACGTCTTCGGAGATGTCTGTTATCCACCAGCTTGATAGCTAGCCGGAAGCTCGAGGGTCACTGAAGCCACCGAGAACGGCACAACTCCCGGCACATCATTTTCAGATCACCGCATTCTTTCGCTACTCAGGTTAAACGTAATTTATAAGTCACTTAGACAACCTAAAAATGTTATTGTTGGGCTTTTTTCAGTGTTTAATTTGTTCGTGAGTAAATCGGTTTGATTGAGATTAAAGTCATTAGATTAGATTTGATAAAAAAAACTTTTTTAATCCCCCGGGTGGTTTTCACACAGCTGAATAAACATCAAACAGAAAACCGATTAAACAGAAGTGAGAGATGGTCGAGAATTTACACCACTGTCCTGTTATATTTTAGATAGGAAGGAGCAGACAGCTGAGTTTATTAAACTCCACCGAGACAGCGGTGACGCAGATCTGAAGGCTAGACCGTCACAGCCGTTTACTTCCGGTCTACCTGACCTTCTGAGGACCCGGCCCACGTAGACCGCAAAGGCTGGGTCCTCAGGAGGATGCAGCCCACGAATTTGGACGTGACTATGGGCAAGTAAAAGTAAGGAACAAAACACAAATGACTATCAAAATAAGACAGGAAGTAACATAACATATAAACATGTAACATAGAGACAACCAATTGATAAGATACAAACATATACAAGCTTGGAATAAACGAAAGCACAAAGGCTTAAATATAACTGAACACTAACAGAAAATAGAATACAAAAGTAGTGAGAACTAAAAACTACAAATCCTAAAGACTAAACACAGAATGATGATGGACTTGATGCAAAATAAAAGGAATTCAAAAACCCAAGAATATTAAAGAAAACCTACAAAACAAAGAAAAACAATAACATAAACTGAATATAAAACTATATGACACAGAGTTACAGAGGTATAGGAAACTTCATATATTAGGAATTTAGTATATTCCTCCCCTCTTTTTGAAGAAGTATTATAAGTGACATTTTCAATGCTCATATTTCAGTCTGTGCTTTCACCGGTGCCTTCTAGTATAAAAGGAATCCTGGGCTTGCAAGACTTTTAAAATAGAAGGTGCGATCCTCCAAAATAGATTCATAGAGCGTTCTCCTATTGTGTCAAAGATATTATATATTTCTTAAAGCTAATAAAAATCAAATAATGGATTTGAAAGCTTCTGAAACCTTTTCATATTTCTGTGACTCACCACTGAATCCTATGATGAAAAATAGAGTGGATGCAATCATTTATTTATTTATCTGCTTATTCAAATCAATAACTTTTCCATCTTATTAAATACTATTATTTGACCAGAATTGGGACACTGATGCAAAATGTAACCAGCTATGGGAATCCTTTCCACTCTGATCAAGTCATAACTTTTTAAAATGTATCCTCTTCACGCAGATGTATAGATTTTATTGTAGATAAACATTCTCATTTTCACTCTTTAATTCCACTGGTGGGTTGAGCGAATTTCCTGAACACGCCTCAGAGGTAGCTGTCTTTAAACCAGATGTATGCACTTCAGAACCCCAGGATCCTGCCATCTCATTGGCATTTACCAACATTTTGTTGTTTTAGATTAAAATTTTTCATGACATCTACTCGTCATCTCAGGAAACAGGCTCAAAGGTAACAGGCAAGGTTGGTGATGTAGTTAAGCCAAAGAGTGTTACAATAGTTTAACTATTCTATCCCTCCCTCTGCTATACTCACAAGTATTCACATATAAAATTTAGAAGTTTAACATTAATAAATTATTGCTGCATCATTGTCATTTTTTTAACTCTCCAGTGTTTTCCTTGAGCAGATGTAGAGGGAAGCTCTCCTTTGTTTCTGCTCTGATGGTGCAGCAGCGCGTCTGATGGTGCAGCATGCAACATTAAAGACACATTTCAGCTGGATTCACATCAACTGACACCTTGTGATTTGACTAATCGGCAAAGAGAATATTTTGCAAACACATTAGAAGATAGAGGTCAACAACTGAATGTGTGGCTACGTGGTCACTGGGAAAAAATTTTGGTGCATCAGTCACCATCATTTGGCTGCTTTACACTCAAACCAGAGACATAAATCAAAAAGGAAATTTGATGTCTTTGTCTTTGACACAACTCAGGATGTGAATGATTTTCACCACCTAACAGACAGCAGGAAGCGCAGCCTGCAGGTTGCTGTTTCCTCGGTGTGTTTGATGGCAAAAGCTGTGAGCAAACACACCCACTGTGTTTCTCCACTTCTGTCAACCTGTTCCGTTTGTTTACGGATCCGAGTTTGATCTGCATAACAGAAGATGTGTTGCTTCTGAAGGAAGATTAAGTACATCTGAACAACATCAGTTAGTATTTCTTTTTTTTTTTCCCCGTACGGCTAAAAAAAAATCACCAAGGAGATGAAGATAGAATAAAACTTGGAATAAAAACGAAACTGAAGCTAATGATGTGCGTCAGATGTTGTGCAAACAAGAAACTACCATTTCTAAATCAGAGCACTCATTTTGCCTGTACATGTGTACTGTGTCACTCTATGGTACTTAATTTGGCTCCACATTTTGTTTTGGCATATTGTTACACTGGATATCCTTCGTGATGCAACCCGCAAGTTAGTGAAGTTTCACTTGTTAGGGAAATATGTTACCCACCATAGGGCCTTACTCATATTGATTGGTATATACACATGCACAGCAAGATACAGCTGATTTGCATGCAAGGTGTACAATATGTTTTAAACATGAGACAGTATGGAGCCTCTGAGCTGAGAGGTTTAACTGTTTGCTAATACAGAATCTTGCAGGCTCTACTGTTTAGTATCAGTGAGGATTTAAGTTATTGCTAATAATAAGAAATGCTTCATTTACTTATCTCTTGCACTAACAGCTGGGATCATTAAGGTTACAAAGCCTTATTAGTTTTCTAAATCTAAAGCTGAATTACTATGGATTCCTTAACAGATTGCATTTCGTTTTGAAAGTATTAACACAAAAACTAGAAAGAATCCAAAATTTGTCCATGTTAACAGATTAATTAACCAGAGCTGCTTTTATTTTAAAGTCCCAACTGTTCTCCAAAGAAATCAGTGAATAAATCAGCAGCTTCTGTTCATTTACGTCTCCTCCAGCTGCTGCTAACACTCCTCATACTCTATAGTTATTCTCTAAGGAGCCACCTTATTCAGAGTTAATTTACCAGCACATTTAGCAGACTCGTATGGAACAACACAGATGTTTAAGAGAAATGGATTGCTAATTTTGCTTCGAATCACTGCGCATCAGTCTTGTTGCACTGTTAACCCCAGCATTAGCCTGTGAGCAACCATGATTATGCAAATGTTGCCTAAACCTCTAACTGGCCTTCTTCATATCCTAAAACAGTTATTGTTTCCTTATTTTACTGTATTTTGTTTATTATTTTTTTGCAAATTTAATTTAAATATTTGGGAACAAATTATTGGAAAAATAAAATGGAGCTACCATGTGTTTATTATTTCTATGATTTCTAAAAAATAAATAAATAAAAATGAGCTGAAGGAAACAAACTGTTTAAACATTAACTGATTTCCCACCAAAATCAAATCAGAAAAACTGCTTTAACATTTAGAAACGTGCACAACCTATTCAGCCATGTAATTCTGTGTGAACTGCAGGCTAATCAGGAGTACTTAAATTAGATGAGAGTAAATGCAGGGGTGCACTGAAAACAGATCTCATCCAAGAAGAAGAAAAGTTTATCCTACTGTAGCTTGCCATGTCAACATATACTGTGAAATCTCAGAAGTAATGAAATAATGATTACTGTTGTTTTTACTGTAATAGTAACAATAGTCATAAGAATGCTAATCTTGTCATATCACCTACCTTCATGATATCATTTTTTTTCTCCAGTGTCCAGCATGGACACCAGCAAACGCTGCAACCAGTGAAACTGTCACAAATATTAAACCAAACCTTCACAGTCCCGGGTTCTTGTTTACTTTTTATTAAGTTTTGGTTCTTGTTTAGATTTTACTGTTTGCTTTTATATTTGTCTAAATTCTTATTGTTTCATTCTCCCCCTTATCAGTTCCCAAGTAGCATATCCTCTATTCCTGCCTTTATTCCTCCCATTAGAGATGGGATCAGAGGAGGCGAGGAAAAGATGCAAAAGGAGAGGAGTCAAAGCAAACAAAATGTAACAAAATGAGACCTGTTTGACTTGGATCAAATATTTTAAAGTGTCAATTAATTATGATGTTTGATGCAATCGGATCATAAATAGTTTTGTTCATCGCCCAACTACATCTCTACTTTATGACATATAATAGTATTAATGATATTTTTTACATTTATGACTACTTTTAATTCATTTCACAACATGTGATAAGATATTATACCTTCTTTTGAATATACACGGAAACAGGGCTGTCAAAGTCCAGTCATATGATATGAATCATATGAATAAAACCAGTGAGTTGCTAAAAGAGCACTCGTGGTTTGTTTACAGTAGTGCTCCAGTCTTTGGGTTTGTCTGTCCTGACTTAATTTTTTCCACCTGCCCCATGTACGTCCCCATGTACGTCCTCCATGTGTGCATGCATTCTCTTTGTCAGATCATGTTGGACTTTTGTAGAGCCAAAAACTCAACAATTCACTTTTCTTTTTAAAACCTGCTTATGTGTCCTGTGTTTGGGTCCTCTCTCTCTCACCCAATACGTTAATTCTGATCTGTTCAACCTGAAAGCTTCAATTGCTACACACAGAAATTGCTGCAACATTCAAGTACAGACAAGATAACTTGCCATTTTTTGGATAGGTTTGGTGAGCTGCGGTATACAAGATTTGGACAGATGAGCACACCTTGGGAAAAAAAATCAATCAAGCAGCTGATCAGACAGCCCAATTTTTTTCTTTTTTTCCCATTTCTATTAACTTATGATCGATCAAATGTCCACAAAGAACAGTACTTTTTAATCTTTAATTAGATCTGTCCAGTTTTTCTCAGCCTGACATAATTTATGCAGTGAGACTGACATGCTTGATGTCTTTTGTCCATTCCTTGCTTTTCCCCATTTCAATCTTTTCCCTTTTTTCCTCACATAGCAGAAATAATGGGAAAACAGACTTTTGTTAGCTACATGCAGCTAATTGTGAAGCTGTCACTATTGAGGCAATCTGGCCATGGCATTGAACACATCTGAACTACCAGATGAGGGTATTCAATCATCTGTCTCTTTGGACAAACATGCAGGGTCCAACTTTGAGGTCAGCTTCAAAATCCTAATGTGTAATCTCACTGTAATTAAGTAGAAAAGCTGGAAATCAAAATGATAATATCTCGTTTGGAGGGAAATTGATTCCTCGAAGAACTATCAGATTCTGGTTCCAAAAGGGTTGGCTGTGTGAAAGTAATATCACTGGCTATGCAAAAACATTTAACTTTTTCTACATTAAATTGGATTTGGGAGGCCTTTAATGTTCTCGGAGAAAATTCTGGAACTTCCTACTCCTTGAGAAGATACAAAGGATTAAGTGAGCAGAGCAGAAGTGATTTTTCTTTAATTTTTGCTTAAGTCTCAAACTCAAACTTTTAATTCTACTGATACCAAGTGACTCAGCGGGCTTTAATCACAGACTCAAAAGTTTTTCACAAAAAAGCAGACATTGCATTCATATATTTCTATTATCATTGTCTTTCATTATAAAAAGAATTGTGCTGGGAAGATAATGATACTGATGATATTTGGTGATATCTGTATGCATTCTCCTAAATCCACATTTAAACCTTTCAATTCTGTGTATCACTGTACCTTACAACTCATCACAGGTGATTCTTCGTCAGCCATGAAAAATGTGATAACCATGTATGTACGGTGTTTATTTAGGAGGCTCTATACTGCAAAGACTGCCTGCTTACCTCTGCTTTCTGACTCAATTTAAACACAGCACTTACAATATCAGATCCCAGGACACTTTAACATCAGCTGTACCTCTTATTCAAACTGAGCTTGGAAAAACTGGATTTAAATACTTTGCTGCCTATAAATGGAATGAGCTACAAAAAACCCAAAACAAAACACAACAAAAAAACAAAGAACTATGGCGTAACATTCTCTAATCTCTCTAACAACAACAACAACAACAAAAACAACAACAACAATAATGAACAATAGATTTGTCAGCCAAAAACACACATATAATTGAGCACAAGCTGCTTTAACATCAGAACGAATTATAGCTGTTTTTGGTATAATCACACTTTCTCTATAAGGACCGTTTCCTTTAACCTTCACAAAGTTGTTCAGTGTGTTGAATAATATTTTTTATGCTTTGATTATAATTTCAGCTTGGCCTGGGATAAAAAGTGACTGATGCTGCACAATTGACTGAGAGTTACAGAACCCCTGAAGTCCAAAAAGACATTTAAAAAAATATATTATGTGTTCAAATTATTATCTTGATAAGATAGTTGTCTTATGAGAACAAATTATCTTATTCAAACTGGGGTTGCTGATTCATCAAATAGGAAGTTGCTAAATATTGTTTTTTCTTACTAACAAAATACGTTTGAACACTTGTGTACTGTTTATATCTATAGTTACATTAGATATTGTTTTGTTTTTTACTTTGATGACAGATTTGACTTTTTCATATTATTTTATTTATATATTATTTAATTGCTTTACCCATTATCCTTAGTGTACAAGGACAGTTGTAGGCTACAGAAGACATTAGTGCAAAATATATAAATAGACATCTGTGAACAGATCCTCTCATAGGTTGTCCTCTGTGTCCACATATGGTCTAAAGATCAGTCATTACTGGGCAGAATAAAACAGCTGTCTATAAAGGACATGATCCTCCCATAGTTTTACTGCTGTTCTGACATTGTTTCTACTAAGCTTTCAGTGGAAACAACTTGTATTCACAGTGACAGTCACATCTATTAGTGTGGCAGATATATATAACAAGGTGTCTGCAAACATGGGAAACAACTCTAGTGTTGGTTGTCTCTTGTGTCTAATTGTGTTAGGTTTTAAATATCTCTTTGTGTTCATCTAGCGTTCTGTTAAGGACTCTAAATTACCTTTATTCTGAATAGTGCAATACAAATAAGTTTGACTTGACTTGCCTATGATTATACTTACACTATATGGTCAAAAGTACTGGGCCAGGACTCTTAGTCCTTAAATTATCCTGTAGTCACAACCTGCAGGATATTTTTGAGATAAAGTGTTAATGACTAATTTGCAAACAAATTAAAAGAAAAAATAGGAAAAAGAGTTATGAACTCTATAAGAAAGGCAGTTAAGTTATGAGCCAAAAAAATCAGATCTGCTAATGAGGGAGAAGCAGGATTAACAAAAGCATCTGTTTATAGTTTGTATACAAAAAACTTTTTTTGGTAACATCTATTGTTATTATCTAATTTCAGTTGAACGTGACCCAGTACTGCAAACATAAAAATCACCTTTTGGTATTTTAATAATTGCCTGTCAAGCTGTTTGTTTTTGTTTTTGCTTGTTTGTCAGTGAAATTGTGCAAACATGTCATTTGTTTTTCCAAAGGAAACATAATGAGGTAGAGGCCAAATAGAAAAATGCTGGTGCAGTGCCTTATAGCTTTCTTTAACATTTCTGACAGGAAGAAATCATCCTGGGAGGAAGAATTCTTTGATTTTATCTTGTCTTCACCGTATTATGAGCCTCTGCCATGTACGGTGGTAATATGGAGCCCATGAGCTCAGGGCGCAATTATTGTGTACTTGAATTGAAATGTCTTAGTTGCAGCTTTTATTATGCACAGAAAATATTTTAAGCCAGAGATTAAACTCTTTACTCCAAATTAAACATTAAAGAAAGAAGCTGATAAAGCATTTGCATTTAAGGTGCTTGTACTACAAAAAGAAGTTTGTTTAGTGAAATCAGTTTCGGAAGAACTTGCTCAAATTTGCCTGAATGCTTTTTTGTTCTTCTTAATTATGAAATTGTATTTAAAGCATTCAGCAGATGTTTTTGTATAGCTTAGTGCTTCTTGATACTATTTAATTTATTTTATTCCCCTTTGGTGTTCTTTTAGTCTTAACTTTCTTGAGAAAAGTTTAAAGGTATTGTACTGTCAAGGTTTAACCATTTTTTTTTTTTTTGAAGCTCCAAAAAATATATAATGAGATAGAAAAGTCAACTCTCAATTCCTCTGGTTATTAAGGGTGTTTTTCTTTCCCTCCCCTCTCTCTTTTTCCCTCTGCCCAGGAGCTGGAGGTTGGTCTCCTCTGAGTTCAGACAGATATCAGTGGTTGGAAGTCGACCTGGGTGGGCGGACACGAATCACTGCTGTTGCAACACAAGGCCGCTATGGCAGTTCTGACTGGCAGACAGCCTACCTGCTGATGTTCAGCGACGCAGGGCACAACTGGAAACAGTATCGACAGGAAGGCAGTATAGGGGTGAGTTTGTTGTAATAGCTCAGAGTCGTCAGAGTTGGAGGAAAGTGAGCCTGAAGCGTGACTAAAGAAAACAACATTTTCTGAAAAAATCAAGTAAAGGTGTTAATGTATTAAGGTTTCCATCATCTACAATTATGTGAACATTTTGAGCTGTGGAAATAGAGAACAAATCTAAGTCTTCAGGTGTTTGCTATTAATTTACTGCAGAGGGAGAGCATCAAGAGAGATTTAAAATGTGGAAGTCAAACCTCTAGTGTTAAAAAAAGAAAGAAAAAAAAATCAGGATGGTGTTTCATTTATTTAGTGTATTGGTTAAGTCAGGTTTTTTCTAATGCTAATCAGGAGAAGTTGTTTCATCCATCCACTGGTTATATGAAGTGGGAACAGCAGGCTAAGCAGGTTATTCCAGACGTCCTGCTTTCTAGGAATGCTTTCCAGTTCCTCCTGAGGGATCCCAATGTATTCCTCCGCCAGATATATAATCTCTAGAGCAGGTTCTGGGTCTACCTCAGGGTCTGATGGAGGTAAATATCCACAGAAAGACCCTCAAACTACTATAGTGTTCATGACCATTATGTTATTATTTACTGGTTATGAAGTTTTAATACTGTAACTATGAGCTTTATGATCTTTCGCCCTGCTAGCTATACTAACAAGTTGACTGCTAGTGTCACAACTCTAACTCCACATGTTCAACTCAGTAGTGAATCCGAATGCAGGACGCAGGGCGCAGGATCTATTGATTAATATTTGATTATTATTGGCTCCACTCACCACTGTCTTACTTTTTTTTCCCTCTTCCTCTTTTCCTGTCAGTCACAGAAGAATAACTCCTCTTTGTTGTCATTACATTTGCTTAAACAGAATCATGTACACAACTTCGACGGCAGTGAGTGTAGTCAGATGGAGCCCCTTGAGGGAGGTCAAGTCTCTTGTACACGGCCACTGTTGTAGTTTAAAGTTTGTCAGCCCTTGGGGGTCTCCCCACTGACCTGGGGCCCTAACAGTTTCTAGTTTTAACTAGTGGCAAATGGCGCCTCTGGGCACATATGAGACACCCTAATTAAATGCCTGAACCATCTCAGCTGGCTTCTTTTGACCTCTGACTTAACTGCACTGGAGATATTGCCCTGAAGCGGGAAAAAAATAGCATCAATTTGCCGCCCTGTGGGTTAACCACACGCCAAGACAGACACTAAGGTCAGGTGCAATGTGACCCAAGTGGGGTGCAGTGGCAGGGGCCTGGGGAGACTGACCAGCTGAATTGCAGACTGATTTTGGGGGATTTCGATGTGAAGGGAGTTACTGTTGAAAAATATAAAACATACATTATTCATTTTATTGTAAAATATATGCTTTTTAATTTTGTATTATATAAATATGTGTATTTAGTAAGGTGCCAAGCTTGCATTCCCTCTTCTGACCTGACCAAATTTAGGGGAACCAATTCTAAAAAAATCCCCTGCAGTGTTAATTTAGGTGACGCTGCTTTCTCGTCATTGGTGGCAAAGATCCAATGTTGTTTAATCTGCTAATATAACATCAGTCTTCAACACTAATTGGTAGAGTTAAAGGTTGGGTGGCATTTAAAAGTTTTACATATATATATATATCAATTTTGCCCTTGAGAATGTTCCATGTTATTTTGTAGAATTGATAAACCAATTTTTCCAGTTGTGGCAAGGACAGAAAAAATTACAAAGATTTTTATATTTTCAGTTATTCTTTTAAAGGTTTAAAAAAAAAATGCTGAAATTAAAAAAGGAGTCTAGAACCACGTGGAAAGAAACAGTGCAATGTCATGGCAGTGAAACTGAAGGAGCTAAATGAAATTCAGCTATTGTTACTTTCTTTCTTAAACCTCTGTGTTTTTTCTCCTCTATGTTCTGATGTCTTCTTTGGTGGAAGCAAGACTGAAAAAATTATGTTATTATAACAGCATTAATAATTTAGAAACTGTTAAAAATATATGACCGAGAGTGTGTTCTTAGGTGATCTTGGGCTTACATCCAAATGCATTGTCTTGACTAAAATGCTGGATCTAAAACAGAAATCTGTTGAAAGTAAGCAGCAAAAATATAAAATATCAGAAGTCAGTAAAGCAGATAGCTTTTCAGTCAACTAAATAAAAAGATCACCTTTCCAGGAGTCTGCATTTCATTACTAGTGATAATTTTGCTTGGCCAGAAACTGAATATTAACAACTACCTTCCAGTTTATTCAAATGTACAAAATCCAAAGTAATTAGCATCGCATTTTCTGATCACTTTCTAAGATCTAACAACTTTTTGCTTAAACCACACCTAGTGGGTAATGAATCCCAGTCATGCTGATGCTGTGGCAAATAGCTTTATTTTAAAGATTAGGAGAGTTAAGACTTTCACAGCAAGGGTAAAACTAATGTCAGCTTAATACTCCTTCTGAGGGAGAACAAAAAAGACTTCTCACAGCTTAAGAGCTTGTTGATTTCACACACAGCATAAGTCGGTATAAATCTGTGGCATGTCTCAGAAGTCCTTCCAAAGCTCTGCATATTAGTCAGCCTAGTTTATCACGGCTTTCAGGGTACAGAGTCGACTGCTGAGCAGCTTCATCAGTCACAATTCCTCCAGGACCTCTTTTTCCTTTAAGCTTAGAGGACAGAGTTTGTAAGGCTGAGTGAAGCGCTCATTCTCCAATTTTCGCTCTCATCGTCTCCTCTTTCATGCTTCGCATCAGCTGTTATGGTATAAAAGAGCAGGTTGTGTTGGGGATGTATATACTGTTCTAATTAAGAAATACAAATTCTTTAAGTGTCAGTAGAGGTAAATTTACTAGATTTGCATAACATATTTTCATTTCCTTCTGATGCTGATTGTCTCTTAAATATTTTTCTGTTAATGTTAGTGGAGCAGATTTGTCCTGGTCTATGTTATGACTCCTGGATGTTCGTTGACTTTGTAGGTTTAGTAGTGGTTAAAGTGTTCTGAAGCAGCATTCTGGCACCTTCAGTTCACAAGCAATTAAACCTTATACACAGAATAATACATATTATGATTTAATTAGTTCGTTTTTTGTGTGCTGCAGATTGACAGCATGGAGATTTCTTGCCCAGTAATAAGAAAATAATTACATCCCACAGCCCACTTACACCTTCAACACATCCCTTCTGTTTTCTCCTCCCTTGAATTTGTTCATAGTCAAAATGTAAATAAAGTCTTGGCCACAATTTAAATGAAAAAACGTTTCTTTTTTAAGAGGCCGGTCATTTCAAATGAAATTATTCAAGCAGCTCACATATCATCATATGTAAACATGGATGCATTTAGCATTTCTGTGCAGTTTGTCACAAAATGTGTCCTCTATCAAATTCACATTTGTTCTACATATTTGACACTTTGAGTGTCATCAGTGACGTTTAAAAAAATGGAAACTTAAACTATGCATATATTGTCTTGTTCATTTTAAACTACTGTTTGTAAAGCAAGTGATATCTAAACGTGTGTTGCTGAATTATGTTTGGTGCACAGAGGCTGTGGCATTCATGGTCAAATGTTAGGATGTAGATCAAGGGTATTAGATATGAGTCTATATTTAAGGTGATGATGCCTCAAAAAGCAGTGAATATGAGCTGATCACAACCAGCTGAAAAAACTACTGCTGCTCACAAAACAAGTTATTATGAAAGAAGTATTTGCTCCCTTTGGATCATCATACATATGTTAATGTAAGATAAAGATAACCTGAGTAATAATTTACTATTATTATTATCTAACCAAACCTACCTGGCACTTCAAACAAGGTCAAGAAGTCCAATGCAGTGATTTGAATTAACGGCTAACCTCATGCTCCATACCCTCCTGTCAGAGCCTCGAGCAAGTGGGGACTGAATGGTTTGTTTAAGGGCTTTCCAGCTGGGCAGATGTCCTCCATGTGAAGGACGTTGCTCACTGAGCCATCCTTTATTTCCGCGCAGAGCTACAATTCTGCTGTTTAGGTTGAGTTTACAGTATTTGCATATTAATTAAAAATAATGATCAGAATAGGTACACAAAGTAACCTTTCAAGTGAAACATTTTCATTGAAAAGCACCAAGAGAGGGAATATTAAGAAAAAGCATAAGCACTTGTATTTTAGGAAAACAGACTAGGTTCTGCAATTTATAATGGAAGTCATTTACTTATTAAAAGTCTTTTACTTATGTCCCTGTTGGGTTCTGGGAGGGAGAAGAAAAGAAAAACAGTCAGCTAAAGGTTTAAAACGTACATAGAGGAATTTTAATGCATCACGTTAAGTCCAAGTTGAAGCTGAAACGCTAAAACAAAATGCAGACAGGCTGTTTTAGGATTGCAGAAGTTAATAAATGTTATTCTCCACGGACCACATGTTTACCAAAGCATTTAACGCAAATAAAACTACAACTACTGCTTCACAAATCTAATTTTCTACCTGATTGAGAAACCATTCACCAGAAACCTGGCCCTATCTCAACAATATTCCCTCCATTAGGAGAAAAATCAAACACATCACTTCTCACAGATACCTTGGGGATAGTAGTTCAGCTTCAATGAAGAGATGAAATGTTCATTTTCTGTAAGAATCCTACTACAATAAATGTCCACAGGAGGAAATTTTAGTTATCTTTGTAGTGTCTCACAAACAAAAGATGAGTCGACTGATGCATGAATGCAAATTCACAAAACCAGCTAACTGTGATTTTATGTCTTTGTTTGTTTTCTTTAAGGCATTTGCAGGTAACAGTAATGCAGACAGTGTGGTTCAGCATAAGCTACAGCACCAAGTGATCGCTCGCTACGTCCGCCTGATTCCTCTCAACTGGAATCCAAATGGTCGGATTGGACTCAGACTGGAAACCTATGGATGTCCTTACAGTCAGTTTTTGTTTTTCAGTACTTGTTTCTCTACACTTACAGACATTAACTGAAAGCATGACAGTAGATTAGACACTTAATTTTGTTTTTGCGTCTTGAAAAAATTATATAACACTTTGTATTTACTGTATATTCCTATTTGTGTGACTTTGAAGCATATTTTGGGGGTAAAATACCAAAATGGTTTTTTTTCAGTGTCTCTTTTCATTTTTTTTTTTGTTATGCTTAGCATCTAATAGGGACAGGTTTGCATCATCTAGCCTTGTGAGAGGGTTGGACATCAATGCATTTGTTAACCAATTTTTAGAATTAAACAATAAATTTCATTTCTTTTACCTTTGGAACCTTACCAAAGATTTCTTTCCTCAAAAGGCGTAAATAAAACAATGTGTACATAAAACAGGGGATGTAAATGTACCTTGGGGGTTGGTGAAGAGGCGGCAGATCAATGCTGATTACAGTAGAAATGAGCCACAGGTGAAACAGACAGTAGGAGCTCACCAAACACCTGCTCAGAGGAAGTGTTGATGGAGAGGGTTAGGGCGGAGCTATGGCCATGCTGGTTCAGCACGGTGTGAAAATATAACCTTGCAGCTTTACTGTTAATGGTGTTGATGCTAATGGGTTTAATTAGACTTTGACATGTTGCTGGCAGCGCGCAAACGTTTTGTGACTTTTCCGCACAACTCTGTAACTCTGTAACTGTATGTGATCTCCCACTTTGTAAATAAAAAAACAAAAGTCTTTCAGATCCCCAAAGATTTACCCCACATAAGGGCATCTTATATGAGTTCATTTTATTTACTTATTAAAATCTTATATGATTAAGGAATTTAAATTAATTTTTCAGTTGTTTTTTTTTTTTTTTTTTACCTGCAACTTCAGTGTACACACTTTGGTAACAGTGGTAGAAAAGAAGATTTATGTAAAGCATATAATATACCAGCCCTGACAGACAAACTTTTGAACAATTTCAAGGCATATTTTTTTTCTGGTGCTTTCAGCCTTTCTGTCACTTGTAGAAGTTCAAATGCATTGGATCCAATAACTCATGTGTCTGAGTTGGCGTTTCTAATTTGACGCTTCAATAGAGACACTGTAGGCTAGAGATTTGTGTTCTTAAGCAACACTTTCACCATTAGTGTATAATTTTCTTCAGAGTGACATGAAAGCTGCACAGTGGTCATTAATCTGCTTTCTATAGTCAGACATCATTTGAATATTAGCTTCTCTTCTTCTTTTATTGATGCTTAAATATTAATTTGCCTTTGGGAAGCGTTTACTGTAATATTTTATATGTATATGAACACTGCAGGTAGAAGATGAAGAATCCAGAATGTATGTTTTGCAACAGAAAATTGCAAAATGTGCAGCATATCAGATGGGATTTCTGGAAAGCAGGGTTGCATAATTAAATATTTAATGAGTGTAATGAATTATAACAATTACAAGCATCTGAGTCCAGGGTAATGATTTTGTGTGTGTGTGTGTGTGTGTGTGTCTTTTTAAAGATTCTGACGTGTTGAGTTTCAATGGCCAAAGCAGCCTCATCTACAGGTTGACTCCCAGGCCGAGGCAGATGTCCAGTGAGAGCATCAGCCTGAAGTTTAAAACCCTGAAGAACTCTGGGATACTGCTTCATGCAGAGGGACAGAACGGGCACAGCCTCACCTTGGAGTTAGAAAAAGGAAAACTTCAATTGCTCATCAGAAAAGGTACAAATCTGAGGTTTTTATTTATGCAGTGTGGAAACTGCCTGTGCTGCTGTTTTTATTGAACAAACTAAAAGAACTAACAAACAATTTGTTGGTGAATTACTAGTAGCTATAAAATGAAAGTTGTGTTGACATTGCAGCATTTTCTGGTGGATGTATTTCTTGAACGTTGCTTGGTCATCATTGTTATTAGACAGAGGGGTTTGTGTATATGCATAATCTTACACCTGTTAACTCTTAGATGAAAAGAGCATAGACTTCCCAATAATAATAATAATATAAAAACATGAAAACAAATTTCACTACAAGGGAAACCTCACTTTCAAGGTCAGGGCTTATCATTCAAGGTCTAGAATTCTGGCCCACTCAACTTTACAGCACTCCTTGAAGTTTGTGGATTTTCATTTATGCATAGCTCTCTTAAGTTCTCACCACAGCATTTCAGTTGGATTGATGTCTGACTTTGACTAGACCATTGAAACACCTTGATTCATTTTCTGGGAGATCCCTTTCTTCTGCAGAAGTGAGTGGGCCTTAACGCCCACTCACTTCCTGGGCCAATTGATCTTAGTAAATCACATGATAGGGTAGTTGATAGGGTAGGCTAGCTTTCACAGTGTGTTCACCCAAAACTAGGGATGGGTATCGTTTAGGTTTTATCCGATACCGGAGCCAAACTGGTACTTTTGAAACGGTGCCTGTGCTTAAACGGTGCTCGAACCGGTGCTTATGGAATGGAGAACACAAAATTGGTCCAAAAACCTCTCATGTTCAGCTGTTTTCCACTTTTTCTTTGGTCATTTTAGCCTTTTTGGCCAGGGTGACGGGAGTATCTGCCATCAAACAAGAAGACAGCTGCATGTAACTATGACGGTGTTTGCTAGTTCACCTTACATGCATTAATTTAATAACGTGGTTAGCCTACTCAACGTAAATTACACATGAACAACATTAAGCCACTCACCCAGAGAAGAACAGCTGCTGCTGCCATCATCATCCGTCATCATTTCTGCTACACTGGCAGGGCTAGGGGCCAGGACTCTCCTCTTTGGGTTCTTGGGGAATGTTGCTAACTCCGGGACTGATAACAGGCACCACACCCGCAGTAGATGTGCTGCTAAGTGTGAGGTCTTGCAGCAAGCTATCAAATACGTGCATTTCTCGGCTTTTAAAAAAACACTATGCGTTGCCGGGTGTTTCATCAGATTCGAGGTGTTACCTCCTTTGCACAGTATCACCTTAAAGCACTTGTTGCAGGCTGCTGATTTTGTATCTTTTACTGTGAAGTACAGCCAGACTTTTGACCGCTTTGCCTTGGGCATTTTTAATCTGTAGCTCTGCTCTAAAAGAACGTACGTACCTGGGTCTGCCTACTATCCTTGGAAAGGGAAAATGATTGGCTCGAATCAAAAGTGTATGACATCTCAGGGAAAAAAAGCACCAAAATAAAGCACTGAAATGTGCGCTGCTTTTCGGTCTGGTTACTACCGTTTATGTCAGAACACCGGATACCCATCCCTAGCCGAGACCTTGGCTGATTGTGACCCACACCCGTTTTCACACCTTGGCTCATGTGATTAGGTAGAGGATCAACAAGGGGTCCATGACCCATTCTGTTATAGATTTGCTAATGTGCTTGGGCTATTGTCCTGTTTCATGACCCAGTATCATTCAAGCTTTGTCTGGCAAATAAGAGATGAAATCATGTTTGAGTCTAGAGTACTTTGATACTCAGAAGAGTTCATGGTCGACTCAATGACAGAAAGAAGCCCAGTTGGTATAAGGTGCTGATATGCTGTGTTTGGGTTTCACCAAACCATACTTGTTCAGTCTTTTTCTAATTGCAGTGTTATGATAACTTTAGAGTCTGAGATGTAGTTTGTCTTGCAGTTTATCTGAAGCATTGCATTTTCTGACTTTGAGGTGAATTTGCTAGGACATCCACTCCTGAGAAGATTTTGGCATTGTGTAGTAACACACACCTGAATGCCAAAACCTCTGCTTTTATGGAGGTGATGATGTCACATCTGATGATGATCACTTAGGTGGGCTAGATTAGTAGCACCTGGCTGCTACCTACCCTCCTGATTCCTCTGGAAGCAACAAGGTTGTTTTTTCCATTATTGCACAGAGTCATGAGAAAACTTTCTTTTTCACAATATTTTATTCCATCACACTGCTATTTCAAAGAAGTTTGCTATGTTAGATAATATTAAAAGAACTGTAAAATATATATATATATAGTTTTTAAAGAAAAACTCAAGTAAGAACCAGCTGCCACAAGATAACCTTTCAATGGTTTATTTTATTGGTTTTTCATTTGGTTGGCAAACTTGCCAGCTTTATTAATGTTATCCCAGAGATTTTATGGTGGAGAAGAACACATTTATCTATGGTTTATGCTTCTTCAGTTCATCACTACAGGATATGCTGAATTTACATTTACCACGTGTAGTACAGTAATATTTCATAAAAGATCTTCCTTCAAGTAATTCTCTGGTTTTAATTAAACGTCTAACCTTTATACTTCTGCTGCGCTTCGTTTAATTTATTTCACTAAACAGGATATTCATTTTACTTTTATGTGGATAAAATAAAAATATCCTATATCCTATCTGGGTTCAGTATGTCATCATAGGGACTTATTATTATTATTGTCACTCTCCAATCTTGGTTATGCCTCAATTAAAAACAAAAATCCACTCTGTCCATATTTGATTGGCTAGCTGACTTTTTGGGCATGTTTTCTCTCTGGTATTTTACTTTTTGTCATTCCACTCCCTATTTTATTGGCTGCTGTGGTTGGGTTTATCTCTGCCCCTCTGCCCTCTGCACTCAGTCTCTTCTTCTGCCTTAACAGTTCTGCATTAGTAATTTATCACCATCCTTTGAATATGTCATTCCAGTTCTCTGCTTGCCTTTCTTTTTATGTTTTGTTTTGAAATTGAGTCATTTACCTTCCATTAACTGTGGGACTGTGCTTATTTGTCCTATTCTCTCTCATTATTTTCCCACCTACTTGCCCCCTTCTTCCTATATATGTGCAACCTGAAAGCAATACTTTCAGGTTGCATATACAACTAACAACTTAAAAATATACATTTCTGTGAAATTCGTAGTAAAGTTCCAAAACATAGGGGGTGAGAGGCAACACATTATTCCACTTGAATTACACTGGTCTCAAAGTTATGCTGACCCATGAGACCTGACTGAAATGTCTAATTTACAACTGTAGTTCCTGATTGTACTGCAGCGAAAACAAATTCCTCAGCTTGAACATGATCAACACAGATTGCTTAAATTTGTTGAAGGTTTTTAAAGAACTGTGTGATAATAGATTTATGTTTTTTCACTTTTTGGACATGCAAGCTTGAATGAGTTCACTCAAAAACATTTTTGGCCATGACAAAAATGTCACTGTTGGAATGGCGACAGTAAGGTTAATTTTGTAACACGATCTTTTCTCTTTTTTTCCTTTTAGCTGCTACACAGATATGAGACTTTGTCGTGAGTTTCTGGTGGAAGTTGTTGTCTGAAGCAGCTCTCTGTGATTTGTGTTTGAATTTTGGCCTAAAGCAAATTTTATTGCTGAATGTGTTTTTCTTTAGAGAGCATATGAATAAACATCAGTTCATCCAGAATCCATCCTCGATCTGTGGGTTTGTTCCAAGATGCTGAAAAGAATAAATGCAAAAGGCATGCAGCCCACTGAGATAATCACTATGAAAACATTCAAAAATCAGGTTGAAGTTGACTGAGATGACAGAGCTTTTTGAACGCTGACCTCTTGATCATGACAGCATTTGAAAATCAGGTTTTTTTTACACCAGCCAAAGATCAACCTTGGATCAAACCTTGAGTTAATGTAAAAAAAACTGACAGGAGATTCTTCAAAACACTTCACAGGTAAAGAGAAGAAAGGACAGTGTAGCTTAACTTTCACACATGGCTGAAACATGCATTTTTGGATGTCCCTCTTTTTCTGCACATATTCACAGAACTGCATGGATAGAGCTGGCCGTGCTATGTCTGATCAGTTTTGTTGGCCCAGTGAATCACTCTGTGATAATTCAGCCCTTTGTCATTCTGTGCACTTCTTTAAAAGTTTAACTTTCCAAATTACAGCAAAGGTAATAACTGACTGATTTGCACCTGTACCAGCATTAGATTGAGAGTTTTATTTGCCCACGTTCACAATGCAGCCTTCAGCAGTATTTAACAGACGATGCTTAGCTCTCGAGCCCAGTTTGAATAAATACGCTGGCTCATTAAAATTCATGTGTTCTTTCCAGAAGCAAACCATTTCATGGTTACTATACATTCATCAAATTCTTGGATTATAGTTCTCAGGGTCATACCTATTTAAGCTTGTAATTAAGCTGAGTTCTCTTTTATTTTGGCTTTTGATTATTTAGTGAAAGCAAATCTGCCAGCAGTCATTGTTCACTGATCTTGTGCCCTCTGGTCAAGTGTTTTTGTTAGGTGAAGAATGAAGACAGTGCTGCTTAAAAAATGTAGCACTTTTCTCTTGTAAAATAAAGAAGCTGCCTACCAGGTATAAGATATAAATATATACATATATATCATGGAAATATTGGAAGTTTTCTACATGTAAAAATAATCCCTTAGGAGACAGGTATAAAATATAAATGCCTTTTTTGCAGAAATATGTAATATCAAAAAAATGACAGATGAGCAGACAACATCCCCAGAGTTTTCGCTATAGCTCCTACAAACACACTGTAGATATTTGCAGTAATAACAAGGAAAGCTGTACTTAAGGCCCTTTTTTCAGGCACCACAGGAGAGGGGGAAAAAACTCCAAAAGGGACTCCTTCAGGCTTCCCCAAAATAGTGAGGTTCCACTAAACAGAGGGGTCATGTCCCAAGGCCAGTAACTGTACACAACAGTATGCATTTAGAGTTGTTGATAAAGTGTGTCTCTTTTACTCACGCTCATTTGCACAAACAGAGTACAGTTCATTTACTGTCCATGTAGGCACACATGACAAATCAAAATGACAAACTGAGGAGTCTTAGGCGGCACATCAGAATGCCGAACATGTCAAAAGTGACTGGTCGTATTTTACTCCCAACAGGCAGCTGGGAATCGCCTGCATTATTATGAGCACTCAGAGCTTTTTATAGCACATGATGAATTATTACAGGTGTAAAATATTTAAATATTTCTTGTCATTTAGTGGCTGTTCTTCTCGACCCTGCTGTTGGATGCAGGTGATGACTCATTCTGCCAGCTCAGCTGTCACAGTGAATGGTGGGCTGCATGTCATGTTCAATACCGTCTTACAATATTGACTTATCTTGTTATTCTGCTCTGCCTGTATTGACTGATGCGAAGGCGTTGCAGAATAAGCTGCTTAGCTTTCATCCAAGAAGCAACATGCTCATGTCAGAAGGAGCCGACTGTGTTTAATTTTACAGCCCACAGCTGAATCATTTCAGTGACACAGAGGCTATGTTTGACTCACAACTGTAAACTGATTAGCTGTAAGCCCTGTGAGACTTGGATGGTCTTGAGTTTGGAGCAGGCCCAAATGTTTTTGGATTTGCTTGCTATGTTTAAAAACTACTGAATATGATCTTCTGGATATTCCATATTGCTTATGCTCCAAAGGAGCCAATTCTTTAACAATGTAACAACTCGGGTACATGTCCACTTGCTTTACTTTTTGATGCATCTCAGAAACAATCCAGCAGTAGAGTAGTTGTACTGTAAATTCTTCATATCGACTTGATTTGCTATGTTTCTTGCTTCCGTTTTGTTTTAAACTGTAATTCCTTCTTTTTTGCTTACTTTTTTTTTTTGCTTGCTTGAGAAACTTTTGCTCCTGGAGCAGCAGCTTGTGTTGTGAGCACATTTAGAGGTTGTTCATTATGCTTGTGTTGACTGATTGTGCACACCGTCTCAATCATTTACTCTAAATAGAATAAAATGAAAACACTGAAACAATTATATCAGTCTGTCATCTATCAGTGCCTTCTAACAAAATTAGATTTAGAGCTGCAGCGAAGTGCTGAAATGCAGAAGTAGACAGCAGATTATGAGGAGGTATTGCCCTGGGTAGCTGTCTGAAATGATTTAAAACAAGGACCTATGTGAAAATTAAAACAGCTTTGAGGAACTTTTCACAGTAAAAAAAATCTTTTTTATTCTGAGGGCATACTCTAAATTAAGATGATGTCATACTGGGAAATTTCCAAAAGTCCATCAGATACTTATACAACAAATATTCCAGAGAAGGATTTTCTGGACAGGAAAAAGCTTTTACGGTGGGATAAAAAATTCAAGAGTTTCACATTGTTTTGCTTATCTTCGTGGCCTGTTTCGAATAATTTAAAGATGTCATGTGAACTTTTCTGGTAAATAAAAATTATGTATACATTCAACAAATGTGCTGAATGCATTTCCTTCCTCATAAAACATTTTTAAAGTTGACTTCTTGCACAATTTGAACTTGTATTGAATTGTTTACCTCCATGTTCTTTTTTTCCCCAAACCTCTCTCTTGCTTTCGGTGCCATAATGATGTAATAATTATAATAAATGTATTTGTCTCTTTGGCACCTGTTGCCAGCTGTTTAACACTGGAATATTGTGAAACCATTGGTATGAAGGTGTATTGCATCACTGGTATGTGTGTGCATGAGAGAAGAATAATGTGGACTCAGCTGGCACGAGAGATGGTGGTTTTTTTATTAATATTTCCAGTCATCTGTTGTCAGGTTTTGGTGAGCACGCGTGGAGTGTAGCCTCAGTTTTATGTTCTAAACTGACTGGAGTGGCATCCAGTGTGGTCTTTTTCTGCTTAAGCCAATCTGCTTCAAGGATTTATGTGTTGTGTGTTCAGAGATGCTCTTCTGCATTCCCTGCTTTTAGAATAATCCTTTAATTGTCCCACAAGGGGAAATTTGGATGTAACAGCAGCAAGAAAGACACATATACAAACAAGTAGTACACAAGACACAGAACAGAAACATACACAATTTTTACATATTTACATCAAGGACAATGGTTATCAAAAACAGATTAAATACAGATAAGAGGCAAACCCTGGTTATAGTGTGAATCGGTTGATAAAATAGTGCACGTTACAGCGCTGATGTAAACATCTATGTTTTTTGGGAGCAGTTTTGATTGTACAGTCTGACAGCTGCAGGGAGGAAGGACCTGCGGAAACGCTCCTTCATGCATCGAGGATGCAGCAGTCTGTCACTGAAGGAGCTCTGCAGTTCAGCAACATTTACATGCATGGGGTGGGAGACTCTGTCCATCAAAGATGTTATTTTGGCCAGTGGGTCCAGGGTGCATCCCAGAACAGAGCTGGCCTTCCCAATGAGTTTATCCAACCTCTTCCTCTCAGCTGCCGATAAACTGCTGCTCCAACATACAACGCTGTAAAAATGACAAATGCCACCACAGAGTCATAGAAGGTCTTTAAAAGTGCTCCCTGGACTCCAAATGACCTCAGCCGCCTCAGCAGGTAGAGTCTGCTCTGACCCTTCCGGTAAAGAGCATCAGTGTTGTGGCTCCAGTCTAGCTTATTATTCAGCTGAACACCCAGGTACCTATACGAGTCCACTATCTCAATGTCCACTCCCTGGATGTTCACCGGTGTCAGTATGGTGGGTCTGCGTCTCCGGAAATCCACCACCAGCTCCTTGGTTTTCCCAGCATTGATCAGCAGGTGGTTCTGCTGGCACCAGTCCACAAAGTCCAGAGTCCACTGTCTGTACTCTGAGTCATCCTCACCTGTGATGAAGCCGACTATGGCAGAGTTGTCAGAGAACTTCTGTAGGTGGCAGCGTGGGGAGTTGATGGAGAAGTCTGCAGTGTAGAGGGTGAAGAGGAATGTTGTCCCTCTGATGTTGTCCTGTTTTGGTTATTTGAGTTGCCTTCCTATGAGCTCGAAGCGGTTTATCCATTCTCCCGTGACCTCTGGCATCAACAAGGCATTTGTTGTTGATTCTTTGTAAACCCTAGAGATGGTTCTGCAGACAAATCCCAGTAGTTCAGCAGTTTCTGAAATACTCAAACCAGCCTGCCTGGGATAGTGTGACAATACCACATTCAAACTCACCTAAATCATCTTCTCCACTGTGATGCTCATTGTGAGCTTGACCAGGTTGTTTTAACTATGTCTACATGATTACATTCATAGAGTTACTGCCATGTGATTTGGTGTAATGAGCAGCTGAACCAGGTGTAAAGTGGCTTGTGAGTGAATATTTTACCCAAAACATAGAAGTTATTAGTATAGTAAAAAGAAAAAAAAACAGTTGTCAGTAGACTACACCTTTGCTCAGTTTCCCTGTTTCTCTTCATCCTTGTGCGGTGCAGACATCAGTCTGCTGATCAGTGATGACTACTCCCATCTCTTTCTCAGGTCTCTCCCTCTTTTGTGCCAACTATCTGTTTGACAGATCAATTATGATTGATGACAGAACACAGTGAACTTGGCCCCAGTCTGTCTCCCTTTCTCATTCACTCATTCTTTCTTTCCCCACACAGACAAAGTAGTCTCCTTTCAAACAATATCTAATTCATATTTAATGACAGAGTGCATTTAGCTCCCCCATCACTCAGTGAAAGTGCTTCACTCTGCTGACACTTTAGGGAGTAGAAAGAATCAGAAGCATTTCACTGGTCATTTTTTTTATACCCATCTACCTCTCTTTCTCTTTTTCTCTACCCCATTTAGTGTTAATTACTGAATGTTTCGCCATCTGCGTTTTCTGGTTCTTTCTGAAATGTAGACCTAGCCTTAGTTTTGTTTCCAAGATATAAACCCCGGCAGAAAACTGTGACACCGTGGCACCACTTCAGAGACCTAGAAAACAGCGGGGAGTTCAAGTTGATGAGAAATTTGAAACTTCATTTCCAGAGAGGAGGAGGAGGAGAAGCGATAGCTTCTGCTGTGCAGTTAGAAATAAATATGTCAGAGTCAAATTCTTTCACTGCAGAAATCATTTGGAGGAAAACAGAATTAAAATAAACAGTTTCTACATGGAAAAGATCCTGACAGCCTGCAGAAAGAAAAGTCAGTGATGTAATACTTATCGCCATTGGTAAAGAAAAAGGTTTTAAGATTCAACTGTTCTCTCTTTTAACCACTGTTACTACATGATCATGTCATTCTTCGTCTTCCTCCCACGCGCCAGGAAAAAGTTTGTCTCCTGACAGCCGGTATCTTGTGACTCTGGGCAGCCTGCTAGACGACCAGCACTGGCATCACGTTGCAGTGGAGCATCACAGCAATCACCTCAAGCTCACAGTGGACAAAAGCACAGAGTGGGTGCACATCTCACCAACATTTGCACATTGGGACCATGATCAGGTCTGTATTTGAGGATAGGATGACAACTCATGAAAAGACAGATGGCAGAAAGACACCCACCTCGCAGCTGCAGACATTTTATTGTATCTGCTTGTTTGTGTACTCTGTCTCCTGTACAGATGATACTGGGAGCACAGCAGGGCTTCAGCTATACGTCATTCTATGGCTGTCTGGAAAACCCAGTTTACAATGGCCTGAACCTGGTAGACCTCGCTAAACAAAAAGACCAGCGGGTTACAGTGAAGGTAAACTTGCTCATAGTGTGCTGCTGAAAAAGCTATTTTGTGTATCTTTCACAATGTGTAGACAGGAGTCAAAGTAGAACTACCTAGTTATACGTAAAAGTACTTGATTTAAACAATAAACAGATAAATAATTCTTAAAGGGGCCGATGTAAAAATAATGTCACAATATTCATGTATTTAAATGCATGTAAAAATGTGATTAGGAATTAATTTAGTTTTAAAAAGTTCAGTATAGTTCAATGTATCTCTCTGCATATTAAATATTTTCTGTCAGGCCTCTATTATGATAAAAATGGCACCTCAGACCAACATCTAGTCAATCTAAACTCCAGGTAAGTTCTGTCCTCTTGATGTCTGCCTGGAGGTCTCTGTCCAGGTGTTTCTTGACTGTCCTTTCTTTCTCTTTCCTTCATTGCATGTTAGAGCTTCTCTGGTGATGCTTGGTGATGATTTTATGATGACCTCACCTGGCCAGCTGCTTTTGAATCTCACACCGTGAGATTAAAACTTCCAGATGTTGATACACTGATAGCTTTTGAGTCTCTCTCCTTCTGTGAGGGGAGTATCATCTTCCAACTTGCCAGTCCTGTTTGGCTGGATGGCATCCACCTCCTAGACTCATTACTAGCAGAGTGATCTTACATTTATGTCTATGCTTTACACATATTGACAGCATGGGCACATATTGTATCTCATTTTTCTTGTCCTGTTTTTTAGAGGAAAGTTTGACTTTCTTCTTTTTTCTCATTAATTCTGGAGGCCCTTCTGCTATCTACACAAATCTCTAACTATTCATAATGTGGAATATTTGTTTATAATGAGCATGGATGCTGAAACTGACTACAAACACACTTTGTAGAGACAATTTTAATGGATGTTGAAATGATGAAGTCGGGTAAAAAACAAATATTTTAGTAAAAATGGTGGAAAACTACAAATGCAACACATAAGAGAACATACTGGCATTTATATAGTGTCGTTCAAGTCTTTAGTGGACCACTCAAAGTACTTATGCCTGCAGGTCACAAAGTGCCTCATCACATATATTTATGCAGCACTTTACTTGTTTTATTTACCTTGCGTCCACATCTGCAGTCAATTTAAATTCACCAATTAATCTTGTTTGCTTGTGTGTGTGTGTTTGTGCACATAAAAATGTATGCATGGCTTTTAGATCTCATCAAGCTACAGCAATATGTACAAGAAAACTGACCATCTTTAGCTTTCACCTCTTCAGTCTGCATTACTCTATATTGCTTTGACTACCCCACAAAGAGCTTTTAGATTTGATCAAGTGTCAGTGTGCTCTGTGCTGAACTGAAAATAGAAACCCAGTATTCCCACTAGAGGACACGGAATGGAACGTATCACTGTTGCTGCCCCAGCGGTGGATTTACTGCAATTACCACTTCTCGAAGCCTGCTTCTCACTCTCTCGCTATCTGTTTTTGCCTCTCCAAACTTCTGCTCCCTGGTGTGACCTTAGAAATCTTTTGGCTGACATTGGTCTTCACTAAGATCTGTGCTTATATTAAGCCTGACTATAATCATCATGGTAATGCTCCTATGCTTTTTAAAGGAGAATTGCTGATGACATCTTTGTGTATTTGGGTAGCACCAGACAGCCTTGGAACTAATTTATATTCAGACATGATTGTTTTCTATACTCATTCCTCTCTATTCATATATTTTCCTGTCTCCTCTTCTCTTTTCCATCTGTCTCAGGGCAATGTGACCTTTTCATGTTCTGAACCCGTTTTTGTTGCCATGACGTTCACCGGCCCCCAGAGTTTCCTTCGGTTACCAAGGATAGATCAATCTTCACTGGGTATCTCAGTGGGGCTTCAGTTTCGGACATGGAACAAGGCCGGGCTGCTCCTGACCTTTGAACTCCCAAATCGAGAAGGCAGAGTCTGGCTTTACCTGAGCAAAGCCAGAGCACATTTACAGATCCACAAGTCTGGCAGGGCACCCCTGGAGCTCAACGCAGGTCAGTCTGACAACTCAAAATCATGTTAAACTCTTTCTCGGGTGCCTCCATCCTGCCTGCACTTACTAACTGGACTAATTTAAAGCCGTGATGTAAAAAAGGAGCTTAATGTTAGAAATTCAGTATCAAAAATCGTGATAAAAAATTTCTGTTTTGAGCCCAAAACACTGGAAGGCAGCAAGCTGATATCATCTAAACATCCAAATTTACTTATCAAGATACAAAATCCTGACCAACTCCAGAAAGACATTTTTGTGGTTAAAACTGACTCCCAAACATCAGATGTCCAAAGTGAACCATAATAAGTCTGTAGTATGAAGTCTGTTTGATGGCTGAGTGTTCAAATGTGAGAATTACACAGGTATTTTTTAGGTATTCTTCTTTTTGTATGCTTGCATGATTTTTCCAAGTGTCACCATTTCCTAATAGAAACTACTTCCAGGAGTGATAATAGAACTGAATGAAACTATGTCCTGTTATAGGCTGTGTGGCATTTGAGAAAGTGCAAATTATTCTTCAAGCATTGTTGGGAGTTCTTATGTTAAAGTAGTTGTAATATCACACACTTAGACATTCCTGAGCAAGAACCATCTTCTATTTTTTCCATTTTCAACAAATTATAATTGAAACATGATATCAACATAAAAACACTTAGACATATATGTGTGGCTCTTCAGGTTCAGCTCTGAATGATGGTCAGTGGCACTCTGTGGACTTGATATCAGGAGGAGGACGTCTGACCATCACAGTGGATGGTGATGAAGGAGCCAGTGCTCACGCGAGCCCCTCATTTTTAATTACCACAGGAGGTCATATATTCTTTGGTGGTAAGCGAGAAATGAACGATAAAACACATGCATCATTATTCATCTTTGTCTATATAATCTAATCTTGCATCACAGCGCATTCAGTTTAGTTTTATTTATATAGCGCCAAATCACAACAACTTCTTTATATTGCAAGTTAGAGACCCTACAATAATACAGTGGTATGGTAGAATGATGGCTTGATTTCTCTTGTGTTTCATTTACTGATTGATGTTTTCTCTTCTGTCCAGGTTGTCCTGCTGAAGAAAATAGCCAGGAGTGCTTGAACCCCTTCAAAGCTTTCCAGGGCTGCATGCGTCTACTGACTGTGGACAACCGGCCAGTGGACCTGATCAAGGTGCAGCAGAGGCTGATCGGAAACTACAGTCACCTGCAAATCGATATGTGCGGCATTATTGACAGGTAAGACCTAAAGGGGCCGTTTGCGACACTGATTTATGTAAATGCCATGTATTGGGTATTGCTTATGTCTGTCTCTCCATTTGTCCAGGAAAAGAAACGCATTATTCTATGTAATGCATTTGTTGTATTAACGAGGATTGTCAGAAAAGAGGATTCACTGGCATTAAAATGTTTGATTTTGTTGTCACGCTTGCTTTGTAAACCTCCTTAATCTCCCTCTGAAGCCTTTTTGTGAAATGGGGTCGCATGTGGATTATTAGGCAACAGTGAATATGATACAAACGCAATATGGCGTCAATGTTTCCCGAAATGTGTTCTGGTTAAGAAAACGTCATAATTTTTCATGTAGCTTGTCTCTGTTTCAACTGGTATGAGGAAAATAAACCTGGAGGCGTTCACACACACACACTCCGAAGCAATTAGTGTTCAGCAGCGTGCTGATTAAACTTTTCTTCAAGTTTCCTGATTGCTGCCTCTTCATTCCTGCTCTTCCAGTGGTTATCTGTGTGGCTGTGCTCTGCATCTGGTGCTGTGCTTTGTATTGACAGTAGAGATGGACCGATCCGATATTACGTATCGGTATCGGTCCGATACTGACCTAAATTACTGGATCGGATATCGGAGAAAAATAAAAAATGTAATCCGATCCATTAAATATCACGAAAGCACCTCACAAAACTTGCAACATGCCGTAACTCACCTCAGAACGTTAGCACGTCGGAGCAGTATGCATCACGTGATAGAGCGGCTGTGGCATGCGGGACCTGTCGGTGGTCTGGATAGCATGTGGAGCTTCGCTAGCAACCCGGCATTTCATCTCCGACAAAGTTATCCCGAGAGAAGTAAAGCAAGTGTGTAAGTCCATCTCTGAATGTTTGTAAAGCATTCCTGCGTTAAGCTTAACAAACGACTGCCTCTCCTGCTGCTACTTCAATCATGAAACTGCTTAACGATCAGCTGATCGGCTTTTCTGTCGCGAGTCCGTGTCTCTAGTTTGCTTTTGGCCCATTTTGCACCAGAAAGAGGAAACCAGCGGCTGAACAACAGCAGCACGTTTAAGCTTGATCAGCTGTTGTTAGAATTTATTTAATATTACTTTCTACTCGAGGATCTTTTCTACGTAGCTGACGGCTGGTAACTGTGCAGGGGCGGATCTAGCAAAGTTTAGCCAGGGGGGCTGATAGGGCATTAACAGGGAAAAGGGGGCACAAAGACATACTTTTCTTTCTTATTCTCATTTAAAATGTCTAGCTTTTAATAAATAATTATCTGACACCCAAAGTTTTAATTTGATGTAAAATGAATAGAAGTCAATTACTGTATATAGTAACTATTAAGTCTAATATATATATATATATACCCTAGTAAGCTATAGTACTTTTTCCTTTGGGAAGGTACCATCTGTGCAGTCTGCAATTTTGTTGAAGAAAGATGTTGAATCTATTTAATATTTCTTGAAAAATAATTGATTTCTGTGCATTTTTTTTTTTTCACACTGCATCAAATTAAGGTTGATTACGTCGATTAAGCATCATGAGGTGGAGCGTGAGGGGTGGTTCCCTATTTTTTATTTATTTATTTTTGTTGTTGCTGGGAGTTGGAACCCTATTAGTTAGGTTGCTTAATATTTATGCTAAGTACTCTTTAAAATACCAGAATAGGGAGGATGGTGTAGGTTTAAGTTTATTAGATTGATCAGTATTGCTGAACTATGAAATTTTTTTTTTTGCATACAGGTATAACAGAATAGCTTTAGTGTAGTTGTTGTTTTAAACTTGAGTATGAACTTATACAAAATGCAGCAAGATATTTAAAAAACAGTTTTGTTGATTAAAAAACACTATATCGGATTCATATCGGTATCGGCAGATATCCAAATTTATGATATCGGTATCGGTATCGGACATAAAAAAGTGGTATCGTGCCATCTCTAATTGACAGTATAACATTTTATAAGGACACCAGCACCATGTATGCATACATGCTGGGGACTAAAATGCTGTAGCTGAAAAATCCTTTTTTACCGTCTGACAGAATCGATATTTCTGGGATTTCCATATCATAAAATAGTCGAGCAACTGCAGCCACTAACATGTCTATTTTCTCTTTCCATACTGCAGAAAATGTCAAGTTAAGCTCCTCTGTGTGAGTTTAATGTTGTGCTGTGTGTGAGCAATAACACATTGCTCTCAGAACATGACATTAGACCTTTTTCCAAATCATTAGAGCCCACTGGTGAATGGCACACATATTACCCACAGAGCAGCTTTTGTTTCAATAAAATGTCAACTTGAAAAATTGATTTACATTTCTCCAACCCCTCACCTCCAACCCACAGCACACTTTGTTGAAATAAGTGGTGCTTGATTGATCATATGTATACCAAATGTATCAGTGGACTCTCAGGCTTGATTGAAAAATGTATAAAAAAAGAATGATAAATGCAAATATTTAAAGTGGTGGAGGAAATACGGAGTGCTGCACCTGGCTTCATGTCAACTTACTTTAAGTAGAAAAGAAGCAAAGAAATTGGGTGTTAAAAAAACAAACTTTACCATCTGACAGAGCTGCTGAGTAAGTCTTTTTCTAACAGCAAATTTCCCCCTGACTAAAAGATTAAAAATAGATGCTGCTCTCCCTCCCCTTCTTTTTCACTCTCCGCAGTCACAATTTGCTGACCTCATTTCCCCTTCCAAATATATTTACGTACTCATTCACTGCTCTGTTCATCCAACCTTCGTTCCCTTTGTTGCTCATTCCTCTCCTTCAACACACCCCAAACTTTATTTCCGCTTTCCTTTCTCTCCATGTTCTTTTTTTCCTCTCACTGTTTCTGATGTTCTGCTTCTTTTCCTCCAGTCATCCGCTTTGCTGCTTTCCGTGTTTTACACAGGAAGACTGAGGAGGAAAAAGTTAACAGCAGCACAGTTTTCTCAGACTTGTTCTATGGTGTGTAATTTTGACACGAATTGCTGTGAAAATTCAGGTACTTTTGTCCAGTGATGTATTATTCTCACACATACAACTGTGTACTGTAAATCTGCAAGTTTCCTTTCAATCTTATAATTCTATATTTTCCACTTAGGTCAGGCTTGACTCTCATGCTTGAAGCTGTCAATGCCTCATCCAAGTAAAATCACAATGCATTAGGTGCAATTACTTTATTTAACACACACTCACATTAAAAGGCATGAAATATTTTAGCAACTTGAGGTGGTATTTGCTCAGCATACTGATGGTTCTGTTTGCATCCATAAATAGGTTTTGTAATGGCTGTGCTGAATTTAAACATCACTTCTTGTGGATGATTAATCTGGTTTTGCAGTATTTAATATGTGAGGTCCATACAGCACAAGCAGGGCCTGTAGTGATTTATCCTGTATGAGGGTGTCTTACTCGCCCTCTGGCCTTAAGTGCCACCCTCCTGTGCAGCTGATTTTACTCAGCAATTAGGCCACAGTATTAAAGACCGGGGGGGGGGCGCTCCAGCCCTGAGAGCCTTTGTAGCTTTTGCTTGTGAGCTGTGTTTGGCACCACTTCATCCCACTGAGTGGGATGAAGTGGTGCTTGAGTCATTTTGTCTTATTGACTTACTGTTTTGTTTGGCAACAAACTTACAGTTTTATTGTCTTCTTGTCATGGTCCTGAGTCCGACGACTCAGTGCTCTGTGTTTCTTTATAATATTCTGTGTTCGTGTTTATTCTGTTATGTCTTGTCTGTTATGTTCAGTGTCTTGTCTGGTTCTGTGTCTGTTAGTTTCCTGTTTTATTCTGAAGGTCCTGGGCCCTGTGCTTCGTACGTCGCTTACTACATCCAAGATCAAATGAAACATCCAAGATCAAATCATCGCGCTAACCGTGAGCTCGCTAATCCGGTTCCCCGAACACACCTGCTGTTGACGATTAGTACAGCTGGATGAAGTAATGTGCGATCACTGGGTGCCGTAAAAGGGGATACGCATCGATAGCAGAAACAGTGATCGGCAACCCGCTGATTGGTTGGCGAAAATGGCGAAGGAGCGCGCTCGGTATTTTTCGGCAGCAGAGCAAGAACTCTTGAGTGAGGGATTTCAGGAGTTTCAGAGTTTAATTAAAACGCAAGGGAACACTGCAAAGGCTGCAAAAGCAAGGAGAGAAGGCTGGCAGAAAGTTGCTGACAAATCAAACTCGTAAGTAATCCAATAATAACAATAATAATGGAGTGGATTTATATAGCGCTTTTCAAGGCACCCAAAGCGCTTTACAATGCCACTATTCATTCACTCTCACATTCACACACTGGTGGAGGCAAGCTACGGTTGTAGCCACAGCTGCCCTGGGGCAGACTGACAGAAGCCAGGCTGCCATATTGCGCCATCGGCCCCTCTGGCCAACACCAGTAGGCGGTAGGGTAGATTTATCATATCACACCATATTATCCAATATTATATTACATTATATTATATTATAATATGTTATATTATATCCCCTTTCACATTAGAGCCACAACAGGACCCACTAGAACATGGGAACAGGTAAAAGTGAAATATAAGAATATTCTACAGAATGGTAATATTTATCACTTATATTGCTTGTCGTCTCTTGGAAAGAGACCCTGGAATAATCTGTTTGTTCATAACAGCAACCAAGAAAAGGGCAGAGCAAAAAAAAAAGACAGGTGGTGGTCCTGCACCCCCTCGTCAACAAGTTGGTTAAGTAAATAATACCCACACTGTCGCGCTGAGCTAAAGGATCCTGTCTGTCCCGCAATATACGCTGAATTCTGAGGACTCTCCTTATCAATCTTGCACCTTCCGCAATGGGTTGCTCGCGTAAACGGACAGGACATGGCTGCGACAGACTTCCCAAATCCACCTTCGCTTTTATAGCCGTGGTCTCCCATCTTGATTACACGAAGTAATCTGCAATTACTACTCTGAAATATGAATTACATCTGTAATAATCACATACATGTAATAGAATGTTAATAGTACATTTCCCTTTTTTAGGGAATGACCTGTATGTATCTGTGTGAAATCAATAAAAGGATCAAGTGCTGCATTATCTTTAGTTACATTGATGTTATTTATTTATGGTGAAACAGTGGTGGAATATCGCTGTTGCTTTCGTATGAATGACGCGGACATACCTGCGTGGCCACGATCTAATCCTGTTTACATAAAGTAAACCTGCTCCCCAGCAGGTTTACGCTTACGGCTCTGTTGCTATGACAGCAAGTCCCGGATGGGCTTCGGGGAACCGAACGATCCAGGATCACGCGAAATCGTCAACAATCTAATCCAGCTAACTCACTTAGCGCGGTACGAAGCACAGGCCCCTTGTCTTATGTGAGTGTGTTCACTTTACGTTTCCCCTGCCTCGTCAGTTGTGATTTCACCCAGGTGTGCTTCCCTCCTGTGTGTATTTAAGCCCTGTGTGTTCTCCTGCCTGTTGCTGGTTCGTCTGTGTTATTTGGTGTTTTCTTGTCTGTGAATCTCCTTCCGTCATCCTGTGAATTCTCCCTGCAAGTCGCTTTCTCTCGTGTTCAGGTTTGTTGTTTAGGTTTTGGTTTTCCCAGTGTAGTTTATGTCTAAGTTTGGTTTTTCGCCACACTCTCCTTTTGTTTGTTATCACTCGGGTTCTGTGTCAATAAAGCCCTCTCACTTCACTGTATATCCGCATCTTGGGTCCTTTGTTAAATTCACACGGCTTTCCCCGGCAGCCCGTGACACTTCTCTATTTTGATGGAACTTTTTTTTAGTTTAAATACCCCCCTGGACTTTTTAAGGAAACATAACAGTGGTTAAGAACAAGGTTTAGCCAGCAGTGGGCTTTCATAGACTCTTAATGAATAATGATTTGCGTCCAGTGTGGGTATTTTTAAAAAGGTAATATTTATGTAAAGAAAATTGTCGCAGAAGCTGAGATATTGGCATAGGCGTGTTATGTGTGTCATACACACACCTGCACATACAAATAGCAAACCCAACCTTCTAATTTAGTGGTCTATTTCTGTACAACTGGCACCAGTCTGCTTTGCTGTCTAATGTTTCAACCCCTCCACCTGTCACTGGGGTTTGTAATATATTTGTTGTTTTAGATTTTTATATAAGTTGGGTTTGTGTTTCTATGTGTGTATAGTTTTGTTTTTTTCCACTGCCTTTATTGACCATCTTTTTATGCTAGGAGAGGAGATCATTCCATCCCAGATGTCAAAATGAGGCGCCATCCAACCATTTATTAAAAATATCAACTTAATAGGCAAAGTGGCACACATCATGTAAATATTAATAATAAATTTGCTTTCCATTTGCATGACCTGCTGGTATGTTTTGAATTTTTAACAACAGGCTGTCAAACTCACAGCTGGTGCAGCTGCTGTAATAAAATCTGCTTCTTGTCCAGATGTTCCCCTGCATGAAGAGCGTAGAACTATATGAGCTCTCTAAATCAAGTTTATGTGCTAATTGATCAAAGTGTGTTTAAAGTTCACTATAGTTCAGTTGTCTTTACTAATGCCTTGGAAATGATGATGAATTAATTTTCACTTTGACTCAGCTGTGGTAAGTGACCAAAGTGAATTTAACTTTGGTCACAAAACTCCAAACCAAGGAGGGGTAATTGAGTTGGACTACTTTCCAGCAGAAAGCCTATATGTTATCTTTAAAGTTCCAACTTTTGTAATGGCATTATTTTTATGTTGTGGTAAAAAGTTTAAAATAACAGAGTAGCGGTGAGATACTCATTTTGTAGTCCATCTTATGAACAGATATTAACATTCTTAATTCAAGCCCATTAGACTTTGTGTAATGTACACATTACTGGAGATAAATTTCAGGAGTGGGTCCACCCCTCCTAACCTTTCGGTTCTCACCTATGTATGTTCCCCCAGTTCACCAAGCTGTTCATTCTTGTTTACTGGCCCCACCTTCCCTCTCCTTTTCAATTCTTTAACTTCTTCACTTCTATTTAGTACATGGGGATCTGCCAGGCCCGGGAGCCATCACCAGTCCCCTTTGAGGCCTTCCCCAAACCGCAGCTCAATTCATGTCCAAGCCATTCACCTTTACCTACTGAAGCACTGTCAAACCTAAAATGAGGACGTGGGCCCAGCTAGTGAAGTTTATTATAAATAGATTTATGAAATCCTTCATCCAGCCATCCATTCGCTTCTGCTTATCCTTTTCAGGGTCGCGGGGGGTGCTGGAGCTTATTCCAGCTGTTATAGGGTGAGAGGTGGGGTACACCCTATACAGGTCGCCTGTCTGTCGCAGGGCTAACACACAGGAACAGACAACCATTCGCACTCACATTCACTACCGCATTCACACCTATGGGCAATTTAGATTTTTCAATTAACCTATCCCCACAAACTGCATGTCTTTGGACTGTGGGAGGAAGCCGGAGTACCCATCTTTTGTCTTCAGTTGCCTTTGTCTTTGAGACTAAGCAAACAAGTTTTAATAAGACCCCAGAACTGATGCATTCTCTCCCTTTCTCCACCAAACTGGGCATCGAGAGCTACTTGCACTGTTCTCTCATGACGATGGGGTATTTTACATAGATATGGAGACGTGTGCTTTCTTTCCTGTCTCTCTCTCAGATGTTCCCCCAGCCACTGTGAACATGGAGGCAGCTGCAGTCAGTCATGGAGCACCTTCCACTGTAACTGCTCTGGGACCGGGTACAGCGGAGCCACTTGTCACAGCTGTAAGGCCATGATGGTTTTTTGAGTGGTGTCGTTCAAAGGTCACAGATCTGTATTTCAACTCATGTTTGGGAGTTTCCGTTAACCAGCGGTCCCCAACCCCCGGGCCTCGGACCGGTACCGGTCCATGAGTCGTTTGGTACCAGGCCGCTAGAGTTGAGGCTCAGGTGTGAAATGTATGGTTTTCAGGGTTTTTATCAGTTTTCAGCGTTGTCATTGTTTTTATCATTAACTCGGTTTTCCTGGGTCTTTTCACGTGTGTTATGAATAAATCTTCTTTTTTTCGGTACCGGTACTAGTTTTATTTTGTTGTATTTATCCACGACACCTTAAATATTGTCGGGCATAAACTGGTCCGTGGCGCAAAAAAGGTTGGGGACCGCTGAATTAGACAGCCTGCTGCTTTAACTTTCCCTTCAGACATTTTTGTGGCAGAAGGTCAAGCAGAGATCTAACTTCTTTCCAGCAGTCATGATTGTAAGCACTCATGGAATAACTCTTAGCACAAAAACAGAGTGATTTAGAGGTCACACAAGAAATAATGAAAGAAGTGATAAGATAAGATAAGATAAGATAACCTTTATTAGTCCCACACGTGGGAAATTTGTTTTGTCAAAACACAACTCTATTGGAAAATAAATCCTTTATAAGCACTTTAGTTTAAACCATGAGGCAGTTTCTAAGATGAGCATGTAACATGTGCTTCTTTTTAGCAAATTAATGAATTTCCTTTGCAAAAGCGTTGCTATTTTTTTCTTCTTTTCAGGGCTTTGTAAAGTGCTCATTTTTGACCATCTAACAAAACTGAAAATCACTGGATATTTTACAGGACAAGCATGGCTATGCAGTCTTTGTTCAGCAGTGGCAACAGCAGCCTCTGTAAACCATAAGTGGTAATTACAAGATTCTAGTGCATTAAATTAAATGGTAAATGGACTGGTGCTTGTATAGAGCTTTATGTAGCACTCTTGTAACTGGGCACTCAAATTGCTCTTTACACCCATTCACTATATTCACCCATTCACAGTGTGCTTTATTCCATGCTTTCAAGTGGTTTCAAGCAAGCACAAGAGCACAAGATATGATATCCACATCTATTCATCTGCTGCTGAATAATTTTTGTTAATCAAGGTGCACCAACCTGTGGACATAGATTTGGGTTTAGAGAATATATCTTCAGCTTTTATTGAGGTTTCCATTTTTTTTTCATTAATTTGACCAGTATAAACAGTACAATCATAATTCATATTAATATAATAATTACAATTATTAGGCAATAATTCATTTTTTGTTGCTTTGCACTAATATAAGAGTTAAAAAAAAAAAAGACCAGCAAAATTAAATCAGATATATTAGCATAAACTTTATTCAATAAACCTTGAAGATATATAGCCAGATACACTTGCAACCATTAGGTGCACCTTTTTTGTACCTGGTTGGACTTGAAAAAATGTTCTCTAGTCTGATGATTCTCAATCTTCTATTGTCCAGTCTTGGTGAACTGTGAATTGTAGTCTCAGTTTCCTGTTCTTCCTCAGTGGCACCCAGTGTGGTCTTCTGCTGCTGTAGCCCATCTGCGTCAAGATGTGACATGCACCTCTGAATGCCTTAGCTCTACTGGTAACTTCCTATCAGCTCAAAGCAGCCTGGCCTTTCTTCTCTGACCTCTGGAATCACCAAGTCACTTTCACCCAACTACTACTCGCTGGATATTTTCTCATTTTCAGACCATTCTCTCTAAACCCTAGAGAAGGTTGTGTGGGAAAATCATCAGTTTCTGAAATACTCAGATCAGCCCTCTATCGCCAACAATCACGTCATGTTCAAAGTCAGTCACATTTATTCTCAGTTATAATGTTTTCCATAAATTAAAAAATACTAGTGCATTAAATTAAATAGTAAGTGGGCTGGTGATCTATATAGTATATAGTTAACTTTATGAGATTGTTTTGACCATGTCTACATGCTCACATGCATTGAGTTGGAACCATATGATGAAGTAATTTAACATATTCATTAAGCAGCAGTTGCACAGGTGCACCTATTAAAGTGATGAGTGTATTAAATGGTAACAATAATATCACTAAAATGTAGCTAAACAGATAATCCAGTGGAGAAAAGTTGGTCCCTCTGCATCTACATTGTAAAAAAAATCTTAAGTTACTTGCAATATGTTGAACAAGACCAGATGCTGAAAAACGAAATGAGCAACCACTGTGCAGTTGCATAGACAGAAAAACAAACTTAAATGTCTGCAGTGATGATGACGAGGATGTCTCTCTCTCCTCAGCAATATACGAGCAGTCCTGCGAGGCTTACAAACACAAAGGCAACATTTCGGGGTATTATTACATTGATGTGGACAGCAGCGGACCCATCAAGCCACAGCTGTTATACTGCAACATGACAGGTAGCTGATACACACATCAAAACACACACGCGTCAACATGCCTGGCGCACAATCTCTTCCCCTCTCTCTTTCATCCTGCCTTATTCTTCCTCTTTCAGTCCTGCATACATACAAATACAGATACAGGTGAAAATTAAAAATACACGCTTTCCCTTATTCTTCTTTCATTGCACCAGAGGACAACACATGGATGGTGATCCACCACAACAACACAGACCTAACGAGAGTCCAGCCATCACCAGAAGTGAATACACATGTAGTGCATTTTGAATATGCATCTGATGAGGAGCAACTAGCAGCAATCATAAGCCTATCAGAGCACTGCGAACAGGAAATTGCTTATCATTGCAGGAAGTCACGCCTACTCACCTCACCAGGTAAAGACCTTGGATGATCTTTAACGCCAAATTTATGTATTGTTGTGATGCAGTTTAAACAGGCAGTTGAAGTTATTTTGGACCAAGCATGGGTACTTCAAGACAATAGTTAAGACTCTTGCATAGTGTGTATTGTGTATCACATTGCATCATAACAGGTTTCTGTTTTTAATAATAATTAATTGTTTTTTATAATGTGAGATATGATCAACAGAATGTCTGTTTTACCTTTGGCAGCCAGCAGTAATAAAAAAGTAGGACCTTTTGACTCAAGGCAGCACAGGTCACTGTGGTTAGCACTGTTGCTGCACCGCAAGAAGGTCCTGAGTTCAATTCCACCATCAGGCCAGGGTGTACCCTGCCTCTCGCCCTATGACAGCTGCAATAGGCTCCAGCCTGACCCTAAAAAAGGATAAGTGGAAGCGAATGATTGGATGGACCTTTTGATTGAATTTACTACCATATAGTTGTGGTTGTGGTATAAAATCATTCAGTATAGCCATGTCTTTTTCTTTTTGTGTTTCTTTTTTTATTGATTACAATAGTCTACAAAAATGTGTCCCATTATAGAAACATAGCTACCATCTGGGGATCAGTCACTTGATATAAGTGATATGTCTGTGTGTTTCAGAGGGCTCTCCCCTCAGCTGGTGGGTAGGAGGCCCAGGTGTGGGACAAATGCACACTCACTGGGGCGGAGCTCCACCAGGGAGCCAGCAATGTGCCTGCAGTCTGCAAAATAACTGTGTGGACTCCAGATATCACTGCAACTGTGATGCTGACAGCAATGAATGGTACTGTATATCATAATACTCATATCAAAACAATTATAGTGTGATGTGTTCCGCTATAAAAATAGCTCATATCCTCACTGCATTTATAAGTCACCAAATTTGCTGCCAGTGCAGCAGATTTTTGTAGGTGTGGCAGCTGCAAGAGCATAAATCAACAACATGTATTATCCTTTACAGTGAATCACATTTTATGCTAAAGATAGATATGTCTTTCCCTCCTCTAGTTTGGAGTTTGTTTTTAATAAAAAAAATTCTGCTCCTTATTTTTTAGGACTAATGACTCAGGCCTGTTGACCCATAAGGAGACACTCCCGGTTAGATCTCTGGTGCTGGGTGATATCCAGAGACCTGGCTCCGAAAGCACCTACAAGGTGGGACCTCTCCGTTGTCATGGAGACAGTAAGTCGAAATCAGAGTGCCAATGTCAGTTTGTCACTTTGTACATGTTTTTAAAATGATGCAGGTGTGTCATGTCAGAGTTGTAAACTCATTCCTGTACCTTGCTTCATGTTTAAAATGCTTTCATGCATTTTGCAGAAAATGTTTGGAATGCTGCATTTTTTGACAAGGAGACATCATACCTCCACTTTCCTACATTACATGGAGAGCTGAGTGCCGACATCTCCTTCCTGTTTAAAACCACTTCATCATCTGGTGTCTTCCTGGAAAACCTGGGCATCAAAGACTTCATTCGAATTGAACTCAACTGTGAGTAAAACTTCTCTCTCTGGTGAGATGTCTAATCTAGACTTCACTTAGATGTGAGTACAAACTGAGCAGGAAGAAGAGTCCTCCGAGTTAAAGTTTCATGTGGTTTTAACTCAGCCGAGGTGATGGTGTCCATCAACCCTTCAAAAGAAATACTTTACAGCAGCACTGCCATTTATTTCTCCTCCTCTGGGAAATCACAGAATTGTTGTTTTTGATGTTGTTGTTGCAGCCAGCTGCAGTGCTTTTATAACCACCAGAGCGTGTAGCTCTCTATCACTCTACTTAAAACACTGTAAAAGAAACATTTGACCCACCTGCAGTCATTTATATCTGCTGGTGGAAGTCCCCACAGACATCCCTGCAGAGCAGACATTATGACCAGGGGTGCATATAAATGGTCTGTAGGTGTGCATGTGCTGTCAAAATAAAAAACGCGCACCAGATAAGAAGTTGCAACGCACGTTTGCGTACATAAGATTTTCTGGAGGGATTTTCACGGCATATTTTGCACCACATCTCTGTTCATTATTTGTTTGAAGGCAGCTCACCTCCAGTAACCACTTTTCCGAGAATACACACTTCTTTCGCGGTTCGGACTCCTTCTGAAATTTCTTTGGAGGTGGAGGAACACCAAAGTAATTGCTTAAAGGAGCTTCTTCGACTTTTTTAAAATTTCTAAACAAATGTCTGTCTTTCTCCAGAAAATCTTATGTACGTAAACGGGTGTTGCAACTTCTTATCTGGTGCGCGTTTTTTATTTTGACAGTGTATGCGCACCTGCGGACCACTTATGTGTACCCCTGAATATGACAACAGACTAGTCTAGCATAGTATTAAAAAAGAGATGCTGGCATGGTCTGTGTGTCAGTTTATGTGAACTTGCACTGAGAGCATATGATGTGCCGCTGTAGATCAGGAGGCAGTGCAGCCTGTCCAGTAATCAGAAAGAGTGTGGTTTGATCACGGGTCTCATGCTCAAAGTATCCCCAGGCAAACTACTGAATGCCCAGCATATCGATTGTGTGTGTAGTGTTATTGATAAAGTATGCAGAATAAAGTGGTGTATGCAATGTATGCTTGAATTGCCTTGTACAGCAAAAAGTGCTTCGAGTAGTAAGACTACAAAGGAGCTGTGTCTATATACTTACAAGTCTATTTACTATTGTAGTTCAGCTTGACTGAATTGCTCCAGTTCAAACACTGATGTGTGTGCTGTTGTTGCTTTCCTCTTTGTTCCTCTCTTGATGAGGTGCTTCACTTCATGTGATTGCAAAAGAAATCGAATCTACCGCTGTAGCTGGTTTTACCTTAAAAAGAAGTCCATGTAACTATATATGCTTAAGGCTAGCAATCAGATCTGACACTCGATTCAGTACTTTCACAGTATTTTGCCGTAAGGCTACAACTGTTGCACTGTAAGCAAGACAGTATCTGCAGTGTGGAGGTACTGTTACTTCCTTTCCTTTTTTATATTCTCTTATATTATTTGTTTCATTTTCTTTTCCAGACTAAGCAGCTAGCTCAACATGCAACATATTTCAGTTAGAATAATTAGAGCTTGAGTAATAAAAATGATGAAGGCAACAAAGCAATAAAGGAGAGCCGGTCCTGCTGAAGATAGAAAACAGGAAGAGGGAGAGCTAGCCTTGAACTTAGATGTGGATTGCTGCTCTCTGAACATCCAGAAAAGGGATTAGAGACTAACGGACTGATAGCAGGTGGATGAGGAGGTTATTTGGCCAGGGGAATGATGACAGAATTAAGAACAAACTGAGTTTGGTAGCATGGGAACTCAGAAGTGAGGAAAAGAAGAGAAAAGAATAAGGATCTTTTCAAATATCCTTTTTCCTACTTTCCTACCTGCCTGACGTTCCTTAAAAGCAAACCCTGAAAAGAATTTTAAAATGGCAAACATTTACAGCATATATATTTTTGACATAATTTCTCCTCCTGTGAACACCATGAATTCCTTGTACAAGACTGATTCTTTTACTACTTAAGTGATATATTTCTTCATATTACTTAGGTAGTAAAAGAACTTCCCCAGGATGAGGCTTGTCCTGAGTTCCTAAAGGCTCTGGATGTTATAGGGCTGTCTTGGTTGACGCAGCTCTTCAATGCTGCATCGAGATCAGGGGCGGTACCTCTGGTTTGGCAGACCAGGATGGTGAAGACCGAAGGGTGTGTTCCAACTATATGGGAATCACAGGTTCAACCTCCCCAGGAAAGTCTGTGCCAGGGTGCTGGAAAAGAGAGTCCATCTGTTTATCGAACATCAGATTCAGGAGTTGTCGTCCAAGGTTGCAGAACACTGGACCAGCTCTTTACCCTCTCAGGGAAATTTGAGGGTGCATGGGATGTACTTCTGGAGTATGGGGTGTCTGCCCCATTCTTTGCAAGAGCTTGGTCCACATAGCTAGCAATAAGTCAGACTCATTCTGGTAGGTGTGGACTCCACCAGGGCTGCCCTGGGTGCTGGCCCACCTTGGTGTTTCCCCAGAGAAGCTGGAGGAGGTGGTCAGGGAGAGTGAGGTCTGGGCTTCTCCAATTAGGCTGCTGGCCTTGTGAAGCAGAAGAAGATGGATGGACATTGACTCTACATCAATAACTTTAGCTTGTTTCTGTGAAAACAAACTAGTGCTTTATCTTTGTAGCTGGTTGTCACAACTACAGTACTTCATTTTTATCTTCCAAAGTTGTCAGCAGTTTTATGTGACATGCTTACGAGCTGCTTGGTGTCAGGTTGTGTTTGCATCACTTAGGTGATACATTACTTCAGCCTGAAAGTGTTTTTTCTCATCAGAGTTCCAGTGGTGCTCGTGTGTCAGCTGCCTCTGTTCCTTATCTTTCTTCCACAGATGATGTACTGTAGTTCTAACAGAGAATGAGGACTTCAGAGTGAGCATGCTGACAAGTAAAAGGGGAAAGCAAGAAAGAGTTTAGCAAGATAAAAGATCCTTTGTGGTTCCACTATAAAACAACACAAAGTTGCTGGTGTTCAAAACAAAGGAACATGCTCTACTGGTAATAATTCCTGGCATGCAAACAACTTGATGTGATCAGATTTGGCTATGAAAATGTTGCTCTGTGTCCTTTCTTTCTATTTTCTGGGGGAAAATAAATAAATATGACAGACAGATGACAAATTAAAGGACATTGTAGTGAGTGGATGCAGTGGCTGTGTTTAGCTGTGGATAGTGTTTTACTGGCATGGTTTGTGTCCACCTGTCTCTTCAGTTTAAAAGGTTATTGTAAATCAATACAAAATGGCTTTGAGTTGATCACCTTTAACCTACCTGAGTCAGAGACTCACCAGGCAAGGCAGGAAACTGCAGTGGGCTGCCAAACTTTAAGCTTTAGCAGTGGCAATGCTCAAAATTTGCAGTGACAGTGGGAGAGACCTGACTTGACCTGGCCCCGCCTGACTCAACTCATTCTGCTTACCGACCGAATGCAGTCTTTGAGCCTGAGGGACATACTGTAATAAACAGCATTTGCACAAATCATGGCCCCCAACCAATATTCACAATGTTTTTAGATGGTGTCAAAATAGTTATAACATAACTATGATGAATGCTGGTTGTAGAGGCCTCCTGTGAATTGTTGCCTGGCGCCTCAACCGACTCTAGAATTACCACTGAACAAAGCGGTCTCCTCCAAGGTGGAAGTGCTCCCATCCATATGATGTTAGAAAATGATTTGAATCATATGCTATGGTCTTTGCAGTCATCAGAACTCAAGCCACCTGAAAGTCTATTTGAGTTTCTGCAGAGAATCAATACCAAGATGCAGTGAAGGTCTTCTTTTGGCAAGGTAATAGCTCAATACATTAGTAGGATAATATTTTTTCCTTTACACTTGTTACCCACCATTAATTAGTTAGAGGTTAGACAAACAAAAGCTCACTCAGTTAAATCATGCAAATAATGAGCACATCTTTGTGTGTGAGCTGCCTTGTGTGCAGGGCAACAAGTACCAAACAAGCTGCAGGAAGGTACAGGAGACACAGAAGGTGCTTCTTACATGTTCTAAAATAAGTCTTATTTTTCTTTCCTCTCTGATGCAGCCTCCAATGAGGTCCTCTTCTCCTTTGACGTGGGTAATGGTCCATTGGAGGTTTCGGTGAAAGCTGGATCACCTCTGAATGACAACAGGTGGCATCGTATTCAAGCCGAGCGAAACGTTAAAGAGGCATCGCTTCGCCTCGACGAGCTTCCTGCTGTCACGCAGGAGGCGCCGGCTGATGGGCACATCCACCTGCAGCTGAACAGCCAGTTATTTATAGGTGTGCAATCAATTCAAAGCTGCTTTTTTTGAGGTCCCAACAAAAACAATGCGACATTTGGTTTTTACTCATGTAATTATTATTAGAGATTAGGATTTCTTTCATTTCAGTCCATGCTTGTTGTTGGAGCTGTCAGATTTCTACTTTTATTTCTTAAACTTTTTCAAATAGTCTGTTTTCTGCTCGGTCTTTGTTTCATTGTGTCCCTTATTTTTACACACAAAACCGCTCTGTGCTCATAGGGTACATTTTCATTGACCCCCTGGGAGGTTGGTGGATTTGCATTCTCGTCACAGAATATATAATCTTCCACGACTCCACACTTCCCTCATAGTGCACAAAGAACATATTGCATTGTCTGCTTATTGATCCGCATTGATGCTGACAGGTTTAAACAAGTCCACAGTAAAGCAGTTCTTGTTTCTAAACCTTACTTCGATATAAGCTTAATAGACTTAATAGAAAATCCCCACAAAGTGATAGAAATTCCCTGGGGATGTGTAGAAAAAAGTCAGTTTTGTGGTCAGTGTCCTTGCAGTAACCTTGGTAGAGTGTTTGAACTCAGTCCATTAGTTAAGGTAGTCATTTCCTGACAGGTCCTGATGAAACTCTTGGCCCTGATACGAACCTCATCAACTCTGCAGCCATGGGAAACTGTTTATCTCATCATAACAGTCTTGAGATTGCCAGTTTGGCAGTCTGAGACAATTATAATGTTGCAGAGCGTGAACTCTGAGGACAGCTGGAGGTTGTGATGCAAAAACTCAGAAAACAATAACTTTTTGAGTTTAAATTCTGACCTGGAAGGAAAAAAAAAATATTTTCCTGTCACTGTCAGCCAACCAGACAGGACAAGCAGACTGTCAGAGCGATTGGCAGGTCGCTAACTTTCTAGATAACAACAATCAGCTTGGTGCTGGGTGAGCAGAGCCATAGCCAGTGAAATGTCAATTTCTGGAATTTTTCACCTGCCAGTTTGGGTTTCATTGTGCTTCATTTTAAAAATTCAGTATGAAACCGATGACAGGCCTTTTTTTCTTGGAGGTGCAGAGTATGTTCTGCCATTAATAATAGAATCAGATCAGTCAGTTTTGCTTAAGAATTTGATAACACAGATTGTTTGTCATTCATGCGTGTCTGTACAGTATGAATGCATAAAAATCATATAGGTAGTGTTTTAGATTAAGATAAATTACATCTAAAAAGATAAAGCACTGCAAATATGTCTCCTAAGTTGCATTGTCCTGCAGCACTTTTATTTCACTGTGAATGATAAATATATAAAAATAAACTGGTTAAAATAGAGTTACATTCAGTTACATTCATAACTTTGTTAGTTCCAATTATCAAAATGTTGCATCTCTTTTTCACCTATTCATCAGGTAAATCCTAGACAACCTAAGACCAGGTGGCTAAAAATGTTCCCACAGACTGCCACAGTTAGAAAAGGTGTTTTCTTTTTTAAATTAGCAATAGATACATCAGCTTTCAAGAAGGGAGCCTTTCTGCATGTGCAAGAACCATATTTGCTAGATTAGTTTTATGGCAACTGTTTCTCAAATGCGAGGATTTGTGATTTATGCCACTGTGTTTAAATATATTTTGGGTCTTGGACAAACCTGCAATTTTTAACTTGTACTCAAGGCAACTGTTAAATGTTTAAACATCACTGGGATTATATTATTTCACGTTGGTGGTTTGCACAGAAACATAAGTAGAATAAAATAGACAACAGAGAAAATTCATTACAGTGTATGCTTTTTTTTTCTGTGTGTCTCCTGTGTGTTCAGGAGGCACAGCTTCAAGGCAGAAGGGCTTTCGAGGTTGCATCCGCTCTCTGCAGTTGAATGGCGTCACTCTGGACCTGGAGGAGAGAGCAAAGATCACCCCTGGGGTTCAGGCAGGATGCCCAGGCCATTGTAGCAGCTACGGTTCGCTGTGCCAAAATCAGGGTCGCTGTGTGGAGAGACCCACCAGCTTCTCCTGCGACTGCAGCTCATCCGCTTACACTGGACCTTTTTGCAACAAAGGTACAGAGACTTGGTCTTCAAGCTCAAAGATGCACAATGTCAAATTGAAAATTACATTAAAAATCACTTAAAAGCTTAAATTTGGGGTTTAATAATATGTAGCCTTGGGTCACTTTAGCAGTAGTGCAGTTCTTGTTCTTCCTCTATCAAAAGTCACATAATCCAAATTAACACAGGAACCTAAAGAATGAGTGTATCTTTTGAAATTTTTAAAAACCCAGTCAGCATCTCTTGAGCAACTGTAGTTGCTGACCTCCAACACAGCCACCTTCATATGCGCTACAGTGCAGCACTTGGATGGCCTATAAATAAAACACATATACAGTAATGTCATATATAAGTGAGGTCACACCCAGCTGTGCTGGGGCACACTCTGCATACTCTACTGTATATACACAAGGATTAGCTGAGAGGTTTGGTTTGTACATGTAGATGTACGACGACCAGTGTTGGAGACCAAAGTACAACCAAAAGTATTGCTATGATGTGCATCAGACGTGTGCTGTTTTTGCCTTTGAAATAGTAGTTTTAAAGATAAAGATTAGGAGATGCATCATAGACAAGTTGCACTTATCGACACTACTGTAATTGATTGTGACATGTTGGCCTTTCTGTTTATATTTATGAATTAGACAGGAATTATTTGCTAACCTTTAGCAATCCGTTTGAGAGTGATTGCAATCAGTCAAAGCTGGACAGCAATAGGAGACAAGTTGCTTCCCAATCAAAAGGCAATCAAAAGTGGTAACCCAGAGGCAGTGTCACATGCCCAACTTCAGATTAACTATTTGCAACTACTTGTAATCAGTTGGTGAATGTGTACAAACTCAATTAAAACTTATTTATAAAACACAAACAAGGTCAAAAAGTGCCTAAAATCAAGAGAAAATATAAATAAATAAAACAAATGAATGAACAACACTGTTAGAACATAAAAGATACAAGCTTACCAGCTACCTTTTCTATCACCTTAAAGCTACCAGTTTTTCCTGTCTTTAGCAGGTTGCTGTCCTATTTTCGGTTTAGTGTGACTGAGACATAGTGTACTATCACTTGTGTCTTCATTCTGAAAGGCAAAACTAAGTTTTAAAATCTACTCAAATCCTTTTTAAACTATGATGAAAAAGGATCAGTACCGCTGCTGACCAACACTGCTGCATGCAGGTGTATTTGATGTGGCATCTGCCGTCAAATCTAAGCCAAAATGCTTCGCATTCATTTTGGCTTGGTCCCGGCACTGAGAGTGCAAAAGCTTGCAACCTTAATGGCAGGAGTAAAGCCAGCCCAGGCAGGAGGAAAAGATAAGAGCCAAAGAGGAGACGTATTGATGTGGTGAGAGAGGAAGATCAGTTATGTTGACTTCTTAAAGAAGCCAAAAGAAGAGGAGGATTTTAAAATGGAAACCAGAAGCTTTGTGAAGATTTTCAACTGAACTTTTCTGACAAATGTTTCATTTTCCGAAAACTGTCAGTAAAGAAGCCCCTGCTGGGCATCCTGATGGAGGGATTCTGTCATAACACTAGTGCGCACCCATACTTCTTTTTATTTAAGTTATCAGAGAAATATTGAGTCATTACATCGGCATAGTAACACAGCTTATCTATATTCAGTTATTAACAATCCCAGCTGCGTTGCTTGTTATAACTCTGCATTTTTATCTACAGTGGAAATCATAACTCTGACATCCGACTCTGTTATAATTAGAGAGCCAGATTTGTTGTTTTTTTTTCACCTGTCAGCTGGTTTCCTGTGGCTGCCTTTTCACCAGCTCACTAATTAGGTGTTGTCAATGAAACAGAGGCACAGCACATTTAAATATATGAATCATTGATATTGTCTCTTGTGAGATTAGTTGTCAGTATAAAGACATATTATTTATAGCCATGTAAATCATACTATACAGTATCTGCAGAATGATGTGGTTCAGTGAAATGACACGACTGGGATAAAATGTTTCCGGGGCTTATTTATCAGGTATAATGTGTATGAAATGGTAAAGAAATGCTTGATGTGAGGAAGAAGAACTCCTAGCTAAAATCTAAAAGCTCAAGTAAAATCTTTCACAGCTTGTAAATTAATCATCTACATATTAAAATATAATGCCCGCCACAACTACTGCATAACTGCTGTAACTTCTATGTTTGTAATTCAATTTATCGACTTACTCCCTACAGAGGTTTCAGCCAGCTTCAAGTCAGAAACATCAGTCACCTATGCCTTCAAGGAGCAGATGGTGAACGAGCTGAACAGGAGCAGCAGCAGCAGCAGCTCCTTCCCCTCCTCCATCTACTCTGACATAACCCTAAAAGCAGAAAATGTGTCCCTGAGCTTCAGGACCAGCCAGAGTCCTGCTCTGCTCCTGTACGTCAGCTCCTACCACAGAGAGTACTTTGCTGTGCTGCTCAGCAAGCCAGGTGAGCACTGAGATCCTCTCTGTATTTTTAATAAGGAAAGTGTTCTTGCATCAAATACTTTGACTTGGCCTTTATAAAATAACCATGACCTTTTGTTGCTTATATTTATAAGTTGTAACAGTGGTGTTGTAGCATAAGGCAAAAATTGTAGCATCAGTTTCCTGTTTTTAGCTCGCAGGAGTGGCACCCAGTATGGTCGTCTGCTGCTGTAGCCCATATGATTCAGGGTTTGAGTTGTTATTTGCGTTACTGTTGCCTTACTATCAGCTCGATCAGTCTGTCTATTCTCCTCTGACATCAACCAGATGTGTTCAGTATTTACTCTTTTTTTAGACCGTCTCTGTAAATCCTAGAGATGATTGTATGGGGAAAATCCCAGTAAATCACCTGCTTCTAAACCAGTAAGCTTCAGAACCAGCCTGGACAGTCTCATTCAAAGTCAATGAAATCTCTTTCCTTCCCTGTTTTAATGCTCAGTTTCATCAAAATGTAGACATGGTCATGGTCAATGGGCCTCCATGTTGCTACCATTTGATTGGCTGATTGCGTATTTGCCTTAGTGAGCAGTTGAACAGGTGTAACTAAAAAAAACAAGTGAGGAGTGTTACAAAAAATGAAACGTTTTTTCAGTCTTATCAAAATAACAGATTTAAATGGATTTCTAAAGCTATTTATTGGTGTTTCTGTAATAGGCATGTAATAGTGAATGACATCAAAATCAAGAATTCAGGCTATGAAGGCCTCATCCATAATTTCAGCTCGTCTCCGTTTGTCATCCTTCTTTTTTTTAATACAACGAGTCTTCCTGCCCTCACTCACCTTCTTTTTCCTATCATCAAGTTCCCCTCTTCTCTATTCCTGTTCACTTCTGTGTTTAATCAACTCACTGTGAGTTCAGCCAAAGAAAGAGACAAGAGGGGCCCATCTGAGTCGGAAAGGACAAAGAAGGCTGACAGACCTATTGAAAGTGGGATACCACCTAAATTAGCTGTAAATAGACTGCGAATCGGCTGTTTTAATAACCCAGGAGGAAGCTGATGACCAGGAGGTCACACAGTTTCCATGGTGATCAGGTAGTCAACATGACAATAAACTGAAGCACCCCATTAAAACTCTTGGACAAGCCTTTTCTGGTGAAAAGACTCTGTGCCAAGACTGCGAGCAGCTTGGTTGATGTGTCGCTGCTGCTGCTGTGCTGTTACTGCACCTGTGTAACATTTTTATTTTTGCTGTAGTTTTAAACAGGAAGATTATATTTCATCGCATGTCTAAATAAAGGATACGTCTGCTGAAATTCAGCACTTTTGTGATCGTCAATAAAAAAGATGATCAAGCCAATGATTAACCAATCTACCACCATGTTTTGGTGGGGCACTTGGGCTCAGAAGGCAAAGTTGGTCCCTGTCTCCTCTTGACTGCATGTTGAAATGTTCTAGAAAAAAGTAAGATACAAAGGCCTGTAAAATGGCATTTTAGTGTGAAAGTGCTTTAAATGGTCAGTAAGGCTAAAAAGTACTGCATGAACACCAGTCTATGCACCATTACAATTGACACCAATCAATATTTTCAGGTCTTGTTCTCTGCTGTCGTAAAGAGAGGAGAGTGTGAAGTCGTACACCAGATTGATTAAACTATTCCTGGATCTGTTCTTTGACAGAAAATGTCATCAGCTTCATCCTTTTGGCAGTTTTAGCCCACACCACACACATTGAGATGATTCTGGGACCGTAAACATGGTTTGCACTGTATTTGAATTTTAGTGGAAAAGTCAGCTCGTGAAATTTATCTTACTAATATTCAGTGTTTTGTTATGAAGCTAATGTTGTCTTGTAGGCTAACAGCTGTGAGTGAACACAGGTTTTGAAAATCCTGATGCTGAAGAATTTAGAGCTTAAAGCATTGCATTCAGGGAGCTACAATAGTGAAAATTATACTGAATACAGCTTGAATGTGGTAGTATCATTACATAATTTACCATAATTATACTTTTTTCTTGTTTTAAAAAGGTTAGAAGGAAGGGGCTTGTCTTCGGTAGCTGACTGAAATTCCTTTTATAAGCCGTGTTTCCACTTTTACGCTTATAATTCGTGAAACCAGTTGTTAAATCAGTGAGGCTCCACCTTCACTTTCAACCATTTAATATCAGACTGCTGAAATGACAGAATTAATACCTCTTATTTCATCTTGTTTATCTAATAACTCCACCGCTGAGCACATGTGGTTAATAAGTACATAAGAGGTAACAGGTGCACTGAAATTTGGGATTCATTCGTGGGATATTTTAGCTACCTGAAAGCGGTAAAAGTGAAAGAGTGATTTGAGTGTCTGTAAACAGACTTATTCTAGTTTAGACCCATCTAGTAAAAGCATGGAAATGCCTTTTCCCACACTTGAACTGTTATTTCTACAGGAAAATGTGTTTTAGACAGCATTTTATAGGCTTTTTTTAGGGAGTCTCTACATCCATTCGTGGATGATGATAAGAGCGGAAATTAGCCTCGGGCACATACAGATAATATATTTCTAATAGACTGAACAAAAACAATGTGCATGCAAATTTCTCTTTTTTTCCACACAGTTTTAGTTGTGAATCTCTAGAGTTTTATACTTCTGGCACCTGGTGTTGTTAGTGATGGCTGAACCTTTCATCTTCAGTATTTGCTAACTTTTTACCACCTACTAGCTTAAAGCTTGCTGACAAACTCTCTCTGTGGAGTAATTTCAGTCTGTCAGCTCAGCAATCACCTCCCCTGACTTGTTAATCGTGGTCATTACAGTGTGAACACACTTTATAACTGCCTTTGGCTCACTGCTGTTTCTTCACCTTTAATAAGCACGGTTCAGAAGCCAAACGGGTGTTAAAAGTATTAAATTGTTTAAAAAAAATTATTAGCAGAGCTGAAAATATGAATAATGCATGATTTGAAAGTTGGAACAGGTTTCTTTCTCACCCCCATTTTTTTTCTGCTGCTCTCACTTTGTCTCTCCTGTCATTGTTCTCATAAGCAAATTATTATTAAAGATATGCTGATATGAATAGGAGTAAACTAAAAATAATGTGTTTAAATTCGCAGTGGATGACGGAACATTTGCTTTTGAGAAAAGCCTGATCAGCAACACATCTTCCTACAACCAATGGAGATCAGTCATTATTCATTTAAAAAAGGTGTGAGGAAAATCAAAGTACTTCATGCTGTAGAGAGCCTGGCTTTTCCAAATACTGAATTATTTCGGGATATTTTTTGGATCATTGTTCAGTTGCTAATACCCTTGAAGAGCTAGATCTTTTGAATTAATATAATCTTCAATATATTCATGATTATATAATGAGGCATGTTTATGGAGAAAATTTGATTGGGTCTATTTTTAATATAAATAGGAAGATGGCTTTTAAAATGCTACAAACGTAAAAGGTTTATGTTTGGAATTAAGTCATGAAGGTTTGAAATTAGGAATTGTGCACTCACCGGCTGCTTAGTTACAGTTTTTATAGTACTGGTTAGGAATATGTTTTGTCTATAAAAATCTCTCAATTCTTCGTGACACCTTTATACTCCATTCTCATGCTAGGTTTGAACTTCAGCAGCAGAACTTCTAAAGCCCCCCTTATTTTAAGCACAGGCTGGAGGATCCAGAACAAGGACCTCTGGAGCATTTAAAAAGGTTTAATGGAGTGAATAACACCAATATAGAGAGCTGTCAAAATGTCAAAAGAGGAAGCACATCAAGTAAATGTGATGAAAATGGCAACAGAGAGTGGACAAGGAGGGAAGTGGAAAAACCTTTGCAGAAGAGCAAAAAATCACTCAAATGTTATCAGAATCAGAATCAGAATACTTTATTAATCCCTAGAGAAATTTTGTGGGTTACAGTTGCTAAAGAACAGTAGCATTAACAATAACAAATTAGACTATTTATCAATATAATATGTTAATATATGAGGAATAGCACAATATATACAACAAATACAAGTCACCAAGTAATAAATATTCAGGGTTGACAGATGTGATTATAAATAAATATCAATAAATTGACAGCAACATTACAGAGTAAGAACGAGTATGTGCAAAAAGGATGTAACCATTGCTTGATACCACACTGATAGCAAAATCAAGGGGAGAGTAAGTGACACGACCGCATTATATATGCAACAGGTTGATGAGTGGATGAGATCAGGCAGAAACAACATAAACAGTTCTGAGACATGACAAAAACTATTTACTGGATGTAGACACTCCTCCACTTCATAATTTGCATCTAAATTTGCCATTTACACCTCAAGTTATTAGACACTGCAATTGAGACTTTTCTAGGGAAGAAGTGCAATTTTCATTAACACATAAGTGGAGGAAAGGAAATGTGAGTTTCCAGAAAGATGGCTCGAATAACTTTCAAAGCAAAAAAGCAACAGAGGATCATATAAACAATCCTACAATGAAAGCACACTATTATATAAATGAAGTTACTGATAACATTCACAGTAAAGTTGAAAAGGTAAACTGTGCATATTGACAGTGGTGTGTGAGTTTGAAAACAGAAAATGTAAATCTTGGCTGTTTTTGTTTCATATTAACCTCCTAAGACTGGAACTCTTTCATGGCATGCATTTTTAATTTCTCTTTGCTATTTGGGCTGATTGGGACCTGATGAATGTGAAAACAAAGAATTGCCTGATTTTTATTTTTTACCTGATTTTTGTTTCTGACAAAAATGATCCACATATGAGGACATTCATTTTAAATTTCAAAAGAACAGTGGCAGTATAATGTCCTCGTAAGTGGATATCAGGCCCCTGTGGGGCAAAATTTGTTTTTTTGGGTCTAGACAACCCAAAATGTGATGTCTACATATGTTGACGCCAGGTCCTAGGAGGTTAAGAATTATTTTTTTATTTCTTCTTCACCTTATAAAGTTCAGCATGCTCTTGAAAATGAGCATCACATAGTCTAGAATATGCATGAGATCCACACCAGCCACACAAAAATCAGTTGGTATGAAGGAATTCCAATACTTAATTTGGTATTTTAATATCTAACGCCAGCTTATTAAAAGAAAGGCAGGGACAATGAATCCACACAATGGACAGAGATGGCAAAGAGGAAGGATGCATGGCGGCAATGAAAGCTTTCTTTTTTGAATATAATCGGAGAAGAATATCTCTTATGTAAGGTGATTTTAGACAATATTTTCTTCAACTACAGGAGCTTTTGAAACTTCCCATTTAAACATGTATTCAATGTTATTCAGTCCTGTCTTTTGTGCCACACAGAAATATAGCAGTTTACTGTGCTGTTGCTAACCACAGATAAGCTAGAGGTGAGGTACAGACTGGACAGCAGCAAAGATGCAGAGATACTGAGGAGCAAAGTGAAGAACCTCGCCGACCGACAGCTGCATGTTATTACCATCAGTCGACTGGCAGACGTTGTCTCTATGCAGGTAACACACACGTGCAAACAAAAAGCACTCAACCCGTCTTCTTAGTCAATAATAAACAATAAGTCAGCCTCTGTCAGCGGAAAAAGCAACAGACAGGAGGTTTATGAAATAAAACCTCTCTGAAAATCAGTATTTACATTATATCATTTGTTGTATATACCAAAGTACTTACTAACTATTCAAGTGTTGGCGTTTATTTGAAAGCCCGTTTTGAAGGGAAACCTTTTATTTTCTGTCAGATTGACCAGAATCCCAAAGAGGACTTCAACCTGACATCTGGTGTAGAATTCAATGGCATAAGGTCGCTGGTTCTTGGCAGTGTGCACGGTAAGTGAGACAGCAAGGCCTTTCAGGCTGAAGAGCACTCAGACAGAATATTATTTTTTCTGCTATATCAGACAATAAGGCTTTCAAACCTTTCCTCACTGGTTCCCTCACTGGAGGCGGTGTTGTCTAGACTATAGGGTGTATACGACACAAGGTTTGCTTTCAGTTTTACTGCACAAAATGACAAGAACAAAACTCCTTCCAGGCCAGAAACAACTATTCCCTGCTGTTAACATAACACCAGCTTTACTACAACTTTACAACTTCATTAAGTGCTAACCATAGACAGTATACAAAATGAAAGCTGCTGTGACATCACCCACCGGTTCCTGAAAGACTGAGACGAATGTTTCTGCTATTGCAATCTTGGTTGCATTCAGTTTTCTGTTTTTGAGACTTCTAGATCATCTATGTATATTTTCCCCTTCTGAAAAAACTAAATCAATTGCTTAATATTTTTTAAAGGAATTTTAAAAAAAAAGCCAGATGCAGCAAAATACATTGCAAGTTAAATTATTTTTATGCAAATTCATCAGATGGCTTAATAAAACTTCTGTTTTATAAACATTTGAATTTTCTGGCAACTATTTAATCATTCAGGCTTTAAAGGGTTAAAGCTGTGTGTCCCGACTCCAGCCAAGCAGCTAAAGCTTGACTTTCAACAAGTAACAAAATCAGTGACCTCAAATGCACTAAGATTCGTTTCAGGGTCACGTCACAGGCAAAAAGTACAGAGGAGACAATGAGCCAAAGAACAGAAAAGCTTCATATGTGTCTTCATGCTTTCTTGAGTATTTTGGGACTTTTTTGTTTTGTTTTGTTGGATCCTCCAGTAACCTTGTTTTTGTTCCCAGCCATTTGTCAGCATTATTTGTCCTTTTTTTTGTTTTTGTATAAAACATTTGATCATTTGTAACAACTAAATGTACAACATTAGCATCTTTAATAGAAGGTTCATTGATGCCAGTTTTTACCTCATAGCGAAACTGCATCAGTAACCTCATCATTGTCATCTTCTCCTAGTAATTATGAGTGCATTGTAGTGGAGTTAATAGACCTCAGACTATTTGGAAGAGAGAAAACCAGACACTGATTATTTGGTCAATACTCTAAATCAGCCGCTGCACCTACCACTTTGAAGCAATATTCTTTCAGCTTGTTTTCTTATTATCTGCTTTTGTTATGCCCAAAGTATTATTTTTCCTTTTTGTTCTTTAGCAGAGTTACAGTAGCACTGCTAAAGCAAAATCAATTTTAAAAAAGTGAAGTAATCACCATCCTTACTGTACATTTTATAAAACATCACAGTCTGTGTGCTTGTCTTTTCTCTATAGATTCTGAAGGGTTGGATCCGGACTTGGCTCAGATTGCTTCTCTGGGTTTCACTGGCTGTCTATCTGCTGTCTTCTTTAACTCCATCAGCCCTCTGAAAGCTGCTCTGCTCCACCCAAAAACTAGTCCAGTTACCGTAACTGGTCCGCTGATCCAGTCCATTTGTGGCTTTACTTCAGCCAACCTCTCTCATGCAACAGAAACCACACACCATCTATCAGGTAAGAGGGTTATTTCCTTGCTCTCTTTATTGGTGTTGGAGATTGAAGGAGATTGGAGTGGTGGCAATGATGGTCAAACTGTGTCTCCAACACAGTTTTGTTCTGTCCCTCGCATGGCTTCAGATCACGCAGAGAGAATTTCAGAAGCAGAGCATGTTGTCTGCATGGGGTCATCTGTTTTGAGAGTTGACTGGATTTTCTCTGCTGTTCCTGTATCTGACTTCCTGCTCCCCTTATCTGATTTGTTCAGCTTGAAATGGCTTACATAAAAAAATAGAGCTGGTGCTGTTTGCGTGACGCAGAGTGATTTGCTTTGAAATCACTGGCTGATTTCTTTTCTTTTCAGGTGCTTTTTATTTTTGTTTCTTTGGACACCTCAGTTTAGGCATCTAATTCAGGCCTCTTTACACTAACTCTGCATGTTGCAAAGTGTCAGTTAGCTTGTGCATGTGCATGTGGCATCAGGAGATCCTTTAAAAGCATCCATATGGGACGAGTTAAGAATGACACCACTGCTACTGCCACAGCAGAAATGCCAAAGGACACCCGAGACAGCAAGTGTTTTGCCAAATGAGAATGAAAATTAGAAAGGACTGGTGTGTCATGGGCAGAAAAAGTATTACTTACTTTCACTTTAGACCGTATATGTGTTTAAAACTATTAATACGTTTTGAAAATATAATATTGTGTCTCTACCAATGATATCTGAATTTCTAAAGCTGCACATCCTATTTAATGAGCTGTTGCTTCCTCAGTTGTGTTATATGCAGATCTGGAACCACGCATAACGACTAGGTGAAGACAATCTCGACGTTTCATGGGGCAATTTCTGCTGGATGATGGTTTTTCTGCATTATTCCTGCGACTAGGATAGTGTCAAACATCAGTTTTTTTATGCCAGCCTCTACAGATGTTCTTTTTACAATTGCAAATGCATGTGTCAGGGAAAGGAATTAAATGTAATGACATTATCCTGGTGGTTTGCATAATTAGAACATCATCCAAATAGCTTTGAATATCATCATAAATGCAATGTCTGGTCTCCCCCTGCAGATTTTCAAATAAACACTGCTACAAAAAAAAGAAAAGAAAGATGCTAAACTGCTTACCACTCAGACTTATCATGTCTCAGGTTTCTGCACAGCGGAGCAACAACAGTCATAAAGGTCATGTGCTATTCTTGTAAAAGTCAGCCTAAACGTATTACAGAAAATAAAGGCATATATTAAAACACAGATTTGTAGTTAGGGGACAACGCTTGGACATGTCTCATCTGTGAAAGCTACAGCATCCTCCACACAGGTCAGATAGTGAGTAGCAAACACATCCTCCAATATTTGTAATGTTCCTTTACCGCACAGCCACGGGATTATGTTTCCCATCAGACTCAAATAATTAATATTACTGAAATTCCTATCATAGGCACTTCTGTGTGGGTGATACCTCTCCAACTTCATGATGTGGATGACTCTAATGCTGTTGTGCACTGCAGTAACGGCTAGAAAATGAGGCAATTAATTTGAACCAGTGGTGAGAGTTTGCGTTGTCATATCCTTCCCCTGTGGTCACTCATCTAATCCACTCTGAAGTCCCACCGTAGATGATTCCTGTTTCCCCCTCTCTGCATTCTCTTTTGAGCATGTCGCAATATCTATTTTTCGCCTCACTAATGGCCATCCTTTGCTTCCTTATTTTTCTTTTTCTCTTATCTATTCTCTGTACTTTATTTCATCATCTTCTTTCAGTTCCCCTGTGATGCTTGTGCTGCAAATTCCCTCTTTTCTCTTTCATATTTTCATTCTCCCTGCACCTTTTCTTCTATGTCTCTGTTCTGCAGGCCAGTCTGGATCAGTGGGAACAGGTCAGCCTTTAGTGAATGCCATCAGGAGTGACTCAGCTCTCATCGGAGGTACTGTGGCAGCAACCTGTTTCAATGTGGCTCTGCCATTATCATCAATCATGAGACAGAAACTGTGTACAAAGCCAACGGGGATAATGTGATGTCAAGTCAGTTAATAGATAGTTTCAAACTTGTTCTCCTATCACATCTTTTTTCCTTTATTGGAATTCATTTATACCTTTCTTTTGACACACCTCAGTGCAGAGGAACTGGCATTGAAATGATGATTAAAACTGAACTGCATGTTGTGCAAATGAAAGCCCACAGCTGCCTCTCAAACAGCTTGACTGTGTCTGAATACACAAAGGAAAACATGGCTAATTAGAATACAAATTACGTTCGACTCCAAGTACAATTCCTGTCAGTTTTTGTTATTGCTAACATCAGTGTAGATACCTTCTAATAGCTCAAATTGCCCAGGGAGCCTGGAGAAAATGTGGACCCTGCAGTACTAATGATGAAGCAAAGCAATTTTGTTTCCTGTGTCTGTTGGGCCACTGACCACTCGCCTTCAGATAGGAGTTTTATTTCATAATGTTTTGTTTCCAGTTTGGCTCTCCGGTGATAATTTATTCCAATTGAAAATAAGACAAAAGCACTCAATTGTAACCAGTTTAGTTTCCTGAATCTGCTTTCACTGTAGAACAGCAATGAATAGTTTCAGCCTTTTTCAGGAGTTTCCAGAGGTTGTGTGTGTCCTGCATTATGATTTGCATAAAGTAGTCCAGATGGTGGGCACATGCCATGAGTCTATAACTGGTTTTATTTCAATATGTAAAGGATTAAGAGAGTTGCAGTTATTTTTACAAGAAGAAATGTTAAGATGTATGCAAACTTGAAGAAACTTTTAATTTCAGCTTTGACAATTAACAGGTGTTAACAATTCATGATGCATAAAACGTTTTTTCTTTTGATCACATACAGTTCTGACATATTTTAAACTGTTGCAGGTATATTTTCAGCAACGTATTATAAAATAATATCTCACCTCCATGTTACACATATGGCTGGGTGTTTCATTAGAGACTGCTGCTCCTTTTTCTCCCGACTCTCTTTCCTTTACTGACAGCTTGTGTACACCGTACTTGTGGTTCTGATGAATTACGTAAAGCAAACAAAAGAAAATCATGACATCCTTAGAACAGGGTGATATGTGCTCTGGCTTTCTGTGGAAGTCTTGTGAAAGACAAAAAATATATACCAATGAGGCCAATTGAAATTTCCTGAAATGTTCAAAACTCAGTCCAATCCACAAATTGCTGGCTTGAGAATTTCACAAGTTTTTCATTAGACATGAAGAAAAAGCAGAAACATAGACTCAAACAGATTGTCTCTACGAACACTGACTTTTAGGGAAAATGCTAGTGTGATACCAAGAAATTATGAACAAGAGTTTTCATTTTTATCAAAGGCAAAAAAATATGCTTTGAATTTCAAAATGACATTTTTAAAACTGTTCCATTAACACTGTTCAGGTGTGTTAATGGAATTGTTCACTGTTCACTTTTTATTTTTGTGAGTCAAATCAGAACTTTTTGATTGCACCTCATAGTTGCATACCCTGTATTTGCTTTTTTAAGTAAGGCTGCCGTTGTCGTATACAGTTTGCATGGAAGAAGTCTCCAACAATTCTCTATGTCTACAGAACTGGAGCCTAAGCTAAGGGATGTTCCTATTGGCTGCTTTAAGGCACTTTAGTATCAGCTTTTCAGACTGAGAAGTTACATCCACTGTTTATGTGAAGTCTATGGTTGATGTCCTTAACATATACTTATATTGCCTCTGCCATACTGTTATATCTTTGTCCATTTATTTGCTTTGCAGGTGTGATAGCTGTGGTGATCTTTGTAACCGTGTCTTCATTAGCCATAATGGCCCGATTCCTCTACAGGAGGAAATGCACATGTCAGCGCCAGGAAGTAAAAACAGTGAAACCCGAAGACAATCCAGAGTTGCCATTCAGAAGTCGGATCACTTCACAGAACGGTCCCACTGAGAACCAGAAGGAATATTTTATTTAAGTGACGGTTCAACTTGCTTCTGACCTGGCAGTGTTGGAGCTGAGGGGACAGACAGAGATAGAGATGCCTTGTCAAGCCTCAGTGCTTTACACAACAAACTGAGCCTGACTACTGGCTCAACAAGACAGGAAGACGCAGACAGAAACTCATGTTCTTTCATTTTGTTTGCTTTGTTTTTGCTTCTATGGTAGTGTTTTTAAACAGACTCTAAAGATGGTCATATGTCAATATCATCGGTGGAAAAACTGTACATAGAAAATGATGTAAATGTTACAATTCTGACTTTATATCAACCAATCTTGTGATTATTGAAAGAACAGGACAAGAACAGGAATGATGTTGATAATGAATGTCTGCTGTTTTGTCAGTGAGCTCAGTTCATTTATTTTAATGTTATATTTCATGGTGGGAAAGAAAAGTGTATCTGTTCACAATGAACATGTTTGTGTTCTCTTTTCTTTAACATCTGTTATTCATGCTTCTTTCATTGTTACACAAAGCAAAGTGTGGCTTGTATTCATTTTCTGAAATCTGTTATCTGAACAAAGGTGGAAACCACAGATTGGTAGAAGTTGAGGTACTGATTTAACTTCTTTGCTCAAGTAAGTAAAAACCAAAAGGCTTTGGTTATGTAAGGACATTGCTGACTATTTTGGTTCAACGATAGCGGACTAATGTCTTCATTTTCTCTCACGATGTCACTTTTCTCTAGCGCAGGCATGTCTTTGCTTTCCACTCATATTCCCTGCATATATGTTTTTCGTCTTTAATCTCTATCACATCTTTTTATATCACGCATGATAAACACCAGTAATGGATACACCACACTTCATTACTTCCCGCCTCCGGTTCCTATGAAGGCATTCCACTTTTTGTCCCAATATCATTTTTTTCTTTTTATCTGAAAGTCAGTTAAGTATGAACAACATTTTTATGTATCAACTGGCGCAGACCAATGGACTATATGAAAAATGTATAACATAAATATTATATTTTGAGCCAAGTACCTCCAACCCACTCTCTGGCCAAATAAAAAACCCAAATTGCTCCTATAAGTTTCACCTTCATTGAAAACAACTTGTTTAGGTTTATCAAGGTTTGGTTTAACAACACAAGAAATATATTGTTGTACTATGTAAAATATTTTGTCAACCCATCACTCCACCCCAATCTCTTTTCTGTGGAAGGTTAGTGAGATTTGAAAAACCTCATCTAAATTCTTCAGTTTCTCTCATTGTGTTCATTGCTCTTAGCCGGGAATGGTGTGAAAATTAAATGTAGTGAACCGCTTGCACACACAGTATATGGTCATGTTTTTGCTGAGAACATTGTAAGTTGTCTTTTTCTATGGTGTATTTTAAGCAAGGACTGGATTTCAGTTTTATTGTATTTTCTCTTTTCATCCCAGATGTCATTAGATTTTATTAGCTGATTCAGCAGCATCTTCGTGTGCAAGTTAAAAATTTTCATTAAAAAAGTGAGTAAATGACCCCTACGATAAACCCGAGTTGAACTGAGGAGAAGTCGTGGAAGTGTGTTTCAGTGATGGCACCAAATGCTTGAAGACGATGCAGGGCATGCTGGGAAAAACGACATAGCTTTATCACTCCACTACATGTAGAAGCATGCAGACGGGCCTGGAGGATGTGGATGTAATGAAGAACAGAAGACCAAATAATAATGTTGATTAAATGCAAAACCACAGACTAAAGAGGACACTGAATCAGTTTATATAGTGTGAACTCTTTAGTGAATGTCGTGTTGAGTTGTTTTGAAGAGTACTTTTCAAGGTGGTGTTGATAGGTTTGGTTCTCTTCTAGTAGTGCTTCACTTCTGAACTATAGCAGCACAATCCTTTTTAATCGTACTGAAGGTTTACTGTGGTGTTAGTGAGTTAGAGTGACCTGCTGTTAGAGTTTAATTTGTACAGCTATTTTAGTAACAAACACGGTTTTTTGTCGTTGAATTGAAAATAAATGATCTTTTTCTGAAGTGGCTTTATCTTTTCTTTCACCTGAATTATAACCCTGCAATTTTATTGCATTATTAACCTTTTTGTTCTGTTACTGAAGCTGTAATTTTTCCATCACTGACTCCATTAACATGAGCACAGTCTCTGCGAAATGGTACAGAGTAGAGTTGAATCGATGAACATGAGCTTTAGAGCTTGATCAATGAGCGGCTTTTAGTACTTGCAAGACGCTCCATCAATTGAGATTTAGACAGCTAATGTCTGAATCAATTATTTCTCTGTTAAATTAAGTCGAAACTGCAAATTTAATTACCATACATTTACATCTCTGAATGTTAGGCTCTATAAAAGTTAGGTGGGACTTTTTCTTCGCCATGTGACATTTCTAATGGATATGAATATGCATCTATCTGCAGAGAGGAGATAACTTCACCGTTTGCTGCTTTGTGATGCATTCGGGTGCAGAAGATGTCGATGTGCACCTAGCCTCTCTCCGAGCTATAACAATAACACGTGAACACAAAGCTTTGACATGACTGTGCTTCCCACGATTGCTGTCCACCTACTTTGTATGCACTCACACACATACACACACATGCCATGACGATTCAGGTGACAGCAGCTGGGTGGTTGTCAGCAGGTATTATTTACAGGAAGAGACACATCGGTGCCTCTAATAGCACCTCATTAGGGAGAACAAGAAAAGGACTTGTTGTAATGACACATGCTGCGGCACTCGGAGGGAAACAAATCAGATCACGAGTCAAGATTATTGTCAGTTATTTGAGGTAAAGCAAGTTTTCAGCAATGTGTGAATGCGTGACAAGGCTGATGTTATTCTGATTGCTTAAATTAGATTTGATGATTACCTAAAGAGATACTGACACCAAAACTGTGAGTTTGTTTTGTTTTTGAGAAATTGCTATTGTTTTTGTAAGCCAATGAAGCAGATGGAATCTGATTTTCTAAGAAGGCGAGGGAAGAAAAACAGAATCGACTATTATTGCATGGTGATGGAAAGACTGTCTAAAAGCTTTTTTTAAGCTTTAATTTAATAGGGACAATGTAGTTTAACACTGGTCCAAAACAGAGCATGGAACTGATGTACTGCACAGAGTTTACAAGTATTGCTTTTTTCCAACTGTGGTCCCCTATTGGGCTTTTGTATACATAGTACACAGATAGAGAAGATTTACAGTGTTTAATTACATAAAGCCAAAATACACCATATTCACAAGACCATTGTGATACCAATCATCTCTGATTGGGGTTTTAGGTTTTGTCAAGTCAGCAGTAATCTCCTCAGACACGCTTGGGAAGTACTTAAACTGTAAAAAGCAGTACATTATATATACAGTCTGGATTACAGACAGCTATGTGTAATTTGTAAATCTCATGGGAGTTTACCAATATAAACTCACTTACTTGTGTAAAAATTCCCATCATCATAAATACCATCATCACTGACTTTGTGTTTCTGCATGCACTGTAAACATGAGGGAGAAAAGGGTGTCCACAATGTGCATGCAGGTTTTTGATACTGTAAGAATCTGCTGTTGACAGACTCGAGATCCTGCTGTGACTCGTGTCAGCTGGTCAGCGATGTTAAAGAAACCTCGCTGACAGCATGCAGACCTTCTGTGCTTGCACACCAACAGTGATGTCATTGGGGTCAGCAGCACGCAGGCCACAGGCGGGACTGCTCAGGCGAGACAGTTTTTGTGTGTGATGATTTTGTGGCTGAAGAAGTCAACGGGGACACAATGAGACAGGGACCACGAGAATCATAGGAACAGCTGCTTCTTCTTTTTCTTTCTTTAAACCTCCACCACATTAGTGACCACAGCAGGGTTATTATTCTGTCCTCCCTTCTTTTAACTTCTACTTTTCTGAATTGTGTGATTGCAGCACCCGTGGGACAAATCACACACCGGTTCCCATTGATGTCCATTCTTCATATAAGATACTGACAGCAATATCACCGCCATGTGGCCTCTTAAAAGTGGATGTAAAATTAGCGCATGCAAAATTATTTCGTGGTTACAACCTGCAGATCAAAACAGCATCATAACTACCTGCCATTTACTATTTTTGCATTTGGATCGAGTGCTACTAGCTTATCATTAATCTTTTTCTCAGTCTTTTTGCACAACCCACTGTCATTGTTTGTTTTGCACAACCACCATCATTGTTGCACTTTCTATTGCACTGGTATGTCTGCACTGTCTTGTGTGTGTATCGATCTGTTCTGACTGGTGTTGCGCTGTTTTTGTTTTTTGCATTTTTTGCACACTTGCAATATATGTAGTCCTGTGCTGATTCTCTGTTATATATTATATGTAGCACCATGGTCTTGGAGGAATGTTATCTCGCTTCATTGTGTACTGTAACAGTGCACATGTTTGAAATGACAATACAGCCACTTGACTTGACTTGATCTCTTATCTTTGGGGCAGAGCATGACGGGTTGTCAGCTAACTGGATGGTAAATGGCTCTTCCAGGCCATATATCATATCATTTGTGTTTAGTGTTGAATAAAATTGAATTAAATTGTTTGGATTGGAAAATGTGGCGTATAGATGTGTGTATAATCCGTATTACAACTGTTTCTTTGTTTTTTAAACACAATTACACTGAGCCTGAAGTATTCAAGGAGCTGCAGTTTGTGGGACCTCAACACTGGCGGTTCAGTTGAATTTGTGGGGACTGACTCACTTTTGGAGCTTGCCTCAAGTGGCCACTATGTAACTACTGGAATAAGTGTAACCACTTTAGTAGCAGTCCCACACGTGATTTATTTTGGATGTTTTGCTGATGCAGATGGTGTTTGTTGTCTGTCTCGTTTGGCTCTGTAACATTTTTTTCCTCAGTCAATGACTTGTTTTTATTGAGAGTTAATTTAAATGGCCCTTCTGAAAGTCTAACAGTCTTTTATGGTTTATAGAAATGGCCCCAAACTGCAATGAGTCTTTGGGGAATATCTATGAGATTATTTTATTTGAACATCAGATGCATAGCTGAACTGGGATAAAACTGAGCTTGGCTGCAATGAAGAATGAATATACCCAGGGGATGTCACTAATCTGTAACTCCCAAATAACAGCTCTAGAGGACAACTTTTAATCAGAGTGTTTGAAGATGTGACTGAGTCTCTTTGTGAGTGAAAAGCACAAGAAATGGGTGTTTTTTTTTAAACAAAGTGGATTTAGCCACAAAAAATATTACTTAGAAACAGCTGGTTTCACAGGATTTCTTGTTAAGTGTGACTTGTAAAATTATATATATATATATGTGTATATATATAGTAGGGTGGGGTGCACTTACTTACTCACTCAAGTTTGTGAGGAAGTGGAGTCCAATTTTTTGTGCGGCACGCCCTTTTGTGTGAACCTGAAAAAGAAACTCTGGGTTAAAGAAAGTTGATGACCACCAATGTGATACCACTTAACCATACTATAACCAGAGATTTAGCCAGTTAACACAAAGCCTGGCTTTCTTCATCATGGATGAGATCATTTGTCATTTCATGGACATATTAACAACATCATTGTGAACAAAAACAAAACTATTGGTCCTCATCACTGGCTCTGTCCAAATGTTGTAAAAAATTTTGGAGGGTAATTCAAACTACAGCAATCACACATCTTTGCTGGCTTGGGTTCCTGAAATCTCAAATGAATGCATAAAACGTATCAGTGCTTAAACAGATCCATTTGCAAATGCATTATTCATATTCCTAAGGTAACCACAAACATTTTTGAAATAGCTCAGTCTTTGATTGCTTACTTCAAAAAAGCCCCCTTGCTTCTGAGTGGATGAATACATTGGCCTTTTGCAGAGCTGTTGCGCAAGACAGGTCAGGACTAATTAACATTTCTAAAGATCCTGCTCACCTTTGTTTAAAGATGTTTTAAAATACATTTGCAGAGTTAAATTTTCCCAAGTTTCTCCTTGTTTTCTGTTTTTACACAGTACAAACTTAAAGTAAACTCTGATTTGAAGATGTAGCTTCACAACAGCATGTTCAAAGCTCATCCACTTCCACATCGCCTGTGGTAGTAACATAGTGAAACTTGGCAAGCAGCTGTAATCAGGTCCGAGTATTTGATCAGCAGCTCTTCAATAAAGAAGACTTTATTGAACAGACTGAATTCTAAAAGCAGTAAAAGTTCAGTTTGAGTTTATACTTTAAAAATGCGGTGCAGTCAGTTCGGAGGTGGTAGACTCAACTTTTGACAAGGAGAATGGAGTTCAGCTCTCATCTGACATCAGTATTAAGTTTTGGTTTCAGTTCCTTTTTAAGCTTTCCAAAAGTACTTTGTGTGGTTAGCAAAAGATCTGGTCTGAGTTCAAATACACTCTTTTTACAGAATATAAAACATTCAGTGGCTTTTGTCCCACAGTGAAATGAAAAGCTGATGCACACAAAGATCTATATTCTAGGCGCTGCCATGTGTCTGTGCCTTTTAAAAGTCAGCGCACTGTTGGTCTGTTTGCCCACCCTAAGTGACTTTCTAACTCTGTCGAGTTTAGGACTTTTTTACATCATGTTATGCTTAATTTATGTCACTGCAGTTGTGTCTAATTTCATAGATATTACTCTACACAATGCCTACTACTTTTCATTTCTTTTAATAATCAGTTTCAATTTAATTATTCACTTCACTTTAAATAACACAACCCACTACGTCAAAGCACTTGAAAGTGGGAAGGAAAAACCTCCTTTTAACAGACAGAAACCTCGAGCAGAACCAGGCTCAGAGTGGGGTGAAGGGAAAGATGGAAAGAGTACAGACCAAGAGAGACAGGACAAAAGACACAATATACAAGAGATCCCAAGTTTAATAATTACTAATGATTAAATATAGTAGTGAAGCAGAAACACACGGGAAGTCAAAAAGAACTATATGATGTTTAGGAGCATTTTTTTGGATGAACTTGTAATGTTACTAATTATCATTTTATCACTGCCTTCCACAAAAGTAGTCAGGGCACCTCTGCACAAGCTTGATTCACTCATTACAAAACCGTCTCACATGACTTTTTGTAACACCGACTAATTGTGTTATGTGCATCAAGTGTGTGTCTACATATCACATTTTCAGTCATGCAAATATTCATTAAACACCGATAGGAGGTTCAGAGTGACGGTATGCTCGCAAGGGGACGTTCCAGCTCCACCACGGTCACCCACATGCAGTGATTTTCACTCTGCATATAATCGTCTTTGCAGCAGCATCTGTGTTCAAGTTACACCTCTCCATACATATTTATAACCACTCGAGAGACAGCTGGGTTATGTGCTAAGTTTCCTCTCCTCTGCTGTGTAATTATTCAGTCTCGGTGGCTACAATACATCAGTAATGCTGTTTATGGCTCAAGGTCAGGGCCAAATGTCCACAGAGATGAGGCGGTGATGGATTACTGCTTTTCAGAGTCTTGAACTCTGTGGAACAGTGACAGATTTCAGCAAATCAAAAAAGACATTTTTCTCTGAGTCATTTTATTGACGCCTCAGACCTCTCAAAGTAAAACAACCTAAAAGTTTTCCTGTGTGTGCCCTCATTTGTCTTTTACCCAATCTGCTCCATCTAGATAATCAACAATCTCTTCAATTGTACAGAGCGCTTTAGTCTCTGAGCTCACTGTTTGAGTTTACATGTCCACCTGAAAGCAAAAAACGCTAAGCTTTGGAAAACACAGTCTGTGCAACCTGTTCTGTTTTTAAACACCACAAAGCACAAAGATAATGTGGATAAATGTGTAAAAGGTATATTGTTCGTGGTGCAGGGTGTATTGTGGTGGTGATTGTTGTTTGTGTTGGTTTTAGCATGTGTCTCTTTGCAGATTTGAGCATGATAAACAGTCAGATTCAGCATGGCGCACTGTTCATGCATTAAAAAAGTTCTCTTTGGTTTCACTGAGCTTCTAGTGCTCGTTCTTTTCCTCTTTTTAATTAGGCTAAGTTCTTTATTCTTGAGTCTTTGGTTTTTCATTTGACTTGATGATCAGTCTAGTGATAAAATTGAGTTTTGTAATCGTGTTTTGGTTTATGGTTTAATTTTTTTTTTCTCTAAAAAGAAGAGGAAAGAAGACAATGGATGGATGGATGGATGTTTTACTTCCCTCAGTGTTCCTGTCTGTCTTGTCTCTTTGTTTTCATGTTCTAATGCGAGTCTTCTTGTTTACATACTCCAAGCAGGTGTCTTTTCCGTTGCTTCTTGTTTTACTTTGAAGATCAGCCTTCTATGTCTGCCATATGTCTATTATGTGTGCACCTACATGTGTTTATCTTTTTCATCTATTAATATTATTACTATTAATAATAATGTTTTCTTGTTTTTTAATGAGTGCCATGGGGATTGACGATTTTTATTCTGTTGTGCTGGTTACAATGACAATAAAGTTATTCTATTCTAGTCTAGTCTATTCTATTTTATATCCTAATTTACCTCCTGTCGTTGTAATCCATGATTCCTAATTGTTCCCCGTCTGTTAACTGTGTGCACCTGTGCCTAATCGGCTGTCTCCACTTTCCTAATCAGCCCTCTGTGTATATATAGTCCTGTGTTACCCTCACTCTTTGTCAGTGTCTCTTGTGCACAGCTGGTTTCTCACTGCCCGCTGACAGTCTATGACTTTTATACTTTTGTTACGGTCACATTTTGGTTTTTCCTGCATGATAGATAGCTTGATTTCACTGCAATCTACAGTGTCCGGCGTTTGGTTCCCTACTCCTGCACTTTATCTGACTAAACCTGTTGGAATTACTTGAAATTATATTTGCCTGTGATTTTAAATCACTCTCTCAGAATAGTTTACTCTAATATGACTAATGTAATCACTGTTTAAATAAAAGTAATTGGCCTAATGTGTCATTTATACTATAATTGTGATTGCAGTGTTTGCCTGAATTCAGTTTTGTTTCTTTGACCTCTTTTATGAGCTCAACATTTATTACTTTTGTAAATATAATTTTGGGAGGGGGTTAAATAAATGAAAACCATATTTTTCTAATAATTCCTGGGACTCCTCCTGTTTTTCAACTCGGTCCATCACATGTGGTCACATTATAAATAGCTGGGAGTCTCTGCTGTTCCCTCACTTTGAGCAGTTTTGCATTGTTGCTGTTTGATGCTGCTTTTGTAGAAATAACCCAATTCTTACTTTCTTGGAAGGCTTCCAAGAAACAGGTGAATTTGTCCTGGAAACAGAGAACACTGTTTCAGTTGGGATGACTTGGATTTGATCTGTAACTTCAGCTTGTCACAAGCTTGGATTTATTTTGGTGGTTATCATTTTTTAATGTCAACATTGCTTTTAACATCACAGGACATTTGAGCTGTTGGGCAGATAGCCTTAAAGCAGATCTGCTACTGCTGTGCTTTTTGCTTTGCCTCCTTTTTAATTTTGTTTTGGATGTTGATGGACCTGGGTACGTGTCTTGAAACCGGTCAGGTTTTTTAAAACAACAAATATTTACACATACATCTTTGTGTGTTATATGAAAGGCTTTTATTGTTTTTAATATATTAATTTTGGATTATTTTAGAGCAGTTGGTGTGTGGTTAACAACTTCATAGTACTAATAGTTAGTTTATTTGCTTTAAACAGCACATTAGTTTATTTTTGGTTATTTTGAATTGTTTTTTTTTTATTGTTAATTTGTTAGACTACTGGAAAGAGGCCCTTCTTATAGCTGCTGATCACCACTCTGCTCCTGTCATAGAAAGAATGTATTTGATGGTTTTTCTTATGTTTTGGATATACAAAGAACACCTCTTTCTCAATCCACACTAGCAATGTGTACCTAATAGTAAAGTGTCTAGTGAGAGTATACAGTTGTGATGGTGTTATAGTCCACACAAGTTATATAACAGCTGGGTAACATTTCATTGATGAATATGTGTGTATGGGCTACAGGTTTGTGTTTAAAAAAAATCTCCAACTGTTAAGCTGTGTTGTGGCTCTATTTTTTTTCCTCTTTTTTTTTTTAAAATATATATATATATATATATATATATATATATATATATATATATATATATATATATATAAAAAAAATAAATTTTTTATTATTTTTTTTATTTAATTGTTACTTTCCAAAGTTTTTAAAAGCACAACTCAGGACTAACATGAGAGCCACACAGATAACAAACATGCAGATCAGAGGTAGAAAGTTGCCAGGTTTCCACAGAGGGTGCTTTTTATTGTGGGTTAGTCATAAAAATGATGCAGAAAAGTTAGACTCGGAAAATTCTGCTGCCTCAGAAACAGTTTTTATCAAATTTTTGAAATGGAAACTCATTTTCTTTGCATGCTGTTCCATACACAAGCGTACCAACACAGAAAATGGCATCTTATAACATCATTTTATTCTCATTTTGATATCTGCACATTGTATATTAAGCGTTAACATCTATTCTCAGTACGCAGTTAACACTTCCAAAGTTAAAGTTTTCATGTACTCCACAGATTACACCAATATCCCAGTTGATGGAAAAAAATCAGGCTCCATCATTATTGTTAAACCAAATATTACATTTTCTACCCTGAAAAGAAAATGCAACATCTTCATTTTTGGTCAGAAATGAGTTTTGGACCGTGTTCACTAATGTCTGTGTTAGACACAAGAGGATGAACGATAAACAATAATCTTGCTTGCTCAGTCAACATATTACATTCTCTACTTTTGGCTCAAAGTACAAAAACAAGTTCTTTTCAGCTCCACACTGAACCGTTGTTACGTCTTCTGTGGAGGTTATATTTTGTTAGCACGACATCTCAAAAGTGAACATTTTAATTAAATTTTGTTGTAAAGTTTATCTGTGGATCAGGAAAGAAGTGATGTTGGTGTGTTTGTGCATGAGTGCACACAGGTTCAATAAATATTCATGATTTCTGCTGAACTTGTTACTGAAATAAAATTGGTGTGTGTGTGTGTGTGTGTGTGTGTGTGTGTGTGTGTGTGTGTGTGTGTGTGTGTGTGTGTGTGTGTTCTGATTCAGAATTATCCAACACATTTCTACCAGTTTGTTTGCTTTTTTTAAGCACTGGAATACAAAACACTTTTTCTTGTTGTTTGTTTGAATTAAGAAGCTTTCTAGGTTACTGTATATGTGTATATATCCTGTGTTGGGTGCCTTAGGGAGCTTTGCTGGTACAAAACATTTTTATTTTTAAAGCCATGCCATCTGCATCTTTCTGTGTTTTGTGTAAATGCTATGTTAAGCTATTTTAAGCAAACGTTTTATTCCCAGCATGGCAGACACTGCCATTCATCAAAGTCACTGAAATGTCATACAACTACAAGTTTCACCCTTAGTATCTATGCCATGGCTATATGCAGCCCATTCTTTTGTGAAAGCCACTGGCTTTAAACTAGGAAATTTTTTGCGTCAAAACCTGGTCAAACAGAAGTAAAAATCACGTGGAAAATAAGTGAAATGCACAGATGCCTAACATAACGGTTTCAGCAAGAATAAGGAAGAAATAAGAGGCAAACACCATATGCAACACTTCCAACCTTGTGATGCAGACTTTATTTCTTTAAAATGGCGCTATTATACCTCAGGAAATCTAGACTCTGGTCCCCACTGTATCACGAGGGCACCAAAGGAGCCTTTTATAACAAGGAAACACAGCATTACTTTGGTCCATGGACAGCTGCAGACAAAGACAAGCAGGTGTTCTTTGTGTAGTACACTTTTTGTGTTCCCAGAAAGAGGCACACCAGGGTCACTGCCATAAATGTTTTTAGGGGTTAAAACACATGACTTGCCATGTCTAAAGATTTCGCATTAATAAAAGCTCCATGTGTAAGAAGTCTTTTAACTAAATATCAATAAAAGCATTTCTGAAACAACACAGCCTGTCTTCACTTAAAAGGGTGAAGACTGGAGGTGGTGCAAAGAAACACGACTTACAGCTGACCGACTGAATGGAGTTCAAGTCTTTTTCACCCTTGAGCTTGCGCAGCTTTTCAGCTGCCTCTTTCAGCTCAGCACAACACATGCAGTACCTCCCGTCAGGTCTCGGCATCCCATTGAAATAGGGAATGCATGATATGGTGATGGAGAACAGCTGTGTGAGTCAGCCTCCCCTGACACCCCCCACTACCTCACCCCTCCCCTGCAGCTGAGCCACAAACCACACCCCACCACAACAACATGCTGTTGGGTAGATAATTCTATTTAAAAAGCGCTTCATAACCACAAACATGATTTTGAGGTCCAGTTCAGTTAGTTGAGTTAGTGGAGGTGAGGTGATCGGCTCCAGCTGCACACACACAATAATCAAAGCAGTAAAAAAAATCATCCACTCTACAGAGGTTATGAGAAGAATCCACATACACTAACACAAAGTTAGCCTAGTTCATACGAGGTTGGAGCTACAGTTTTTGGCACATGCTTCGTTCTTCATCCCTCAGAAGTTGCCACTTGTCGGAGACAGAGTCTCTCTATGTAGACACTGGAAATAAGGCCAGGCTCTTATAGCTCAAACAGCGAATTCTTCCAAAGAAAGTTAAATATTGAATAATGTGTGTAGTTGATCTCTTGCAACTACACACATGGTTTCTGTTAAGGTTTAGCACAAGAGCTTAGGGAAAGGTTACCAGTCTTTATTACAAAAGCCCTCCAACAGATATTCTAAGAATATGCACGGACAGGAGGTGGAGTCCAAAGAGGGGTTTTCAGTGAAAGTGAATGTTGGCCATTATCCCATCAATACTTCTGTGGTTTTCATATGTACTTAATAACTGCACAACCTCTGCCCCTAGAGAGACAAATTGTATTAAACAAGCAGGAGAAACATAATAATCCTTGCATACCTGCATTCAGTTTTATTCTAGTTTTAAAAACTTCATATTCTGCAGCACAGAATGTTCAGTATGAATAATCTGTGGTATTGTTTTTTACTGTGTGTAGGTGGGCAGAGTACTGAATCACTGCAGTGATGTTAAAGAATGAGCAGCTGTTCAGTCATCGGTATTTGAAGTGTTGAGGTGTCTCTAAAACTTACTCAGTATTCAGTCTGTTGCTGCTCCCTGTGGACTGATGACTGAGAGCTTCCTACTTTGTCAAATCCTCAGACACTGTCAGCATACCACAGTGCAGTCCCAGAGGCTCATGGGTAATCTTCAATCCATTGACTCTGTATAAATACAAGTGTCATGATCTGACTTTTGATTTGTGGGCCTCACCAGCAAACACTTCGAACTTTGTTCCCGTCTTGTTTCTGCGACAGCTTGACTTCTTCCTAATCTGCTTCGGTATTCTTTTTATTAAATATTTGAATCAAACACAGCCTGGCTGTTCGTAAGGTAATTATGGGGCATACTGATAAAGAAAATGATAATATAGTTAAGGCTTCTGCTTTAGCTTTAACTATCAAATACTCCTTAGTGTATGTTGAAAGGTGAAAGGTGAGTTGTATGAATCATTTCATTTATGATGGCATCATTTATTTTCAGTAGGTGTAAATATAGAGATGTACTTCCAAGGCAGAGGGTTTACAAAAATAAAGTGTATCCCTAAGATTAAAAAAAGAGAGAGATGAACTAATAAATGGTAGAATTTAGTGACCAAAGATGAAGGACGAGACTTCTTGGATTGTCTCTTGGTCCAAATAATCACACACACTTGCCCATATTAAAGAGAAAATTCAGGCAAACACTATCCACTCCTCAGTTTAGTAACTTAGACTGGCTGAGATGAAGCCTAGCAAGCAGCTAGTGGTTATAGCCACCTGTCAGTAAAATAGTTTTGCCCTGGTGGCACGAACCATAACCTTTAAAATTCAATCAGAAGAGTTCTAAAAAATAACATGCAGATATTATGTAGGACGATATTAATTATAGATATTAAAACTGTTTGGAGAAACTGCAGCTTTTTGCACGACTGCATTTTTGTCATTTTTCAACCTGATATATGGCTTAATCTCTTATGGTTTCAACCGTAAAAAAAAAAAAAAGAGAAATCAAAAATTAAGTCATCAAAAACTCCAAACGTGAAGCCAGCTTGGATCACAGACATTTTGAGAAAAATGTTGTTTTTAAACGATCCTATCACCAGGCCAGAGCAAATTCTAAAACATGATTTCGTCTGATGAAACTCTCTAAACATTGTAAATAACAGTCTTCTACAAATGAAACCCTGATTTTACTGAACCTGTTCTGAAAGTTCAGCTCTGACAATGGAAATGAAGCACAACCATCCTGCATCTGTTTTAATTACAGTAGCACCAGATGGCCTCCACTCTAAATGTGCCAGCCCCCTAACCATGGCAGTAGAATGAGGTTTAATAATAGATGCACACTTTCACTGCTGTAGGAAACTCCAGTGAGGAAAAGGTTAACAAATACAAAGAATTAGTCATATTACAATGAGGTCACATTTATAACATTCAAACCAGGCTGAATCAGAGGTTTCAGAAAAGTTTGGTTAGGACTGACCCACAAACCCATGCCACAGGCCAATTCAGGAATTCTCTACTACACAACAAACCATGCACATACAAAGAAGCTTGCACATATCCATCGGAAATATTTTACTAGGATGTTTGTCTTTTTTTTGTGGGGGGGGGGGTTCACTTCTTTCTAAAAGGAAGGAAACAGTTTACTAAGAAACTCGGTTAGATTCTAAATAATGTCCTGTAAATTCCTCAGTCCAGCTGGGGAAAGCACTGTACACTTAATGGTATTCCAGTGAAAACACCGATCCTAAAGATCTTCCACAATTAGAAGATCTTTAATTGATTGGTATGCTATGCAAAGTTGTTTTCACTAGGTGAAAGTGATTTTATTTTTTTAATAGGCCATTGTATAGGCCATATTTTAATGTGCAGAAATTTAATATGCAGGTGAGAGGACAGGAGGTGTAAGAACAAGAAAGGCCGCAAAACAGAGTGAGCAGAAATCACAGAGGAATGTAAAGAAAGCTGTGACCGGAAAGCCTTAGCCTTAGGCTGTGGAGTTATGCTTGCTATGGACATCCAGCATAGAGGAGAGGCCAGATTCAGCAGTAACACTCAACATGCAGCACGAGACAGAGAGTCAACTCAGCTGCGAAAAGCAAAACTGAGTCTTTCTGTTACTGTTGTGGAAATGTTTTTTTTACACATTTTTTTACAGCTTTTATATGCTTAAGAGCTTTTAAGTATTTCTATATATTGTATATTTTCTTGTAATTTATTTCCTTAACTATTACACTTGTCTGTTTTTCTTTGTCACTATGCTTTTTGGCTGGTCTCCACCAGTTTCCCCTGTTAAATAGTCTCTGAGCGCTCCTGCTCTTGATCTAAAAGAGAGGTTGGACCACAGAAATGAGAACAAACAGGAGCATTTATAGACATATGAGAAGGAGGGGAATGCATGAGGCATGGTCCTGCAGCTGAACTTCAGCTAAATTATTTCCAGCAAAAAAGCACAAAGCTATTGTGTTGTTTCTGGGATGACGTGACAACTTAAAAGCAGAAAATGTGCAAAAATCCTTTGCACATATTATATTTTTAAATTCCAACACCTTCACCAAATGTTGAAGAAAACAGTGAACATCCTCCTAGCTGTGCTCATGAGCTTGGACTTGGACAGTTCAGGAGCTTGTGACAATCCACACAATAGCAATGTGTGGTTAACTAAATCGCGTGCATGATATCAAGCTTTGGTGAAAAGAAGCATATTGAAAGCAATTAATGACCACATGCAACTTCAAAACATGATGGCCACACATTTGTTCTTTTAGCTGTATTTCCCAGATAATAAAACCTTCAGAAAATCAGGAGGCTTTCCATCTTCTTGAGCACGTCTACACCAGCTGCAGGAATACGGATTGTGTCGCTTTGCTGTCTGGACTGCAAATGAGTCTGAGCAGCCCAACATGAACCCGTCAAATAATTTAGGACCAAGAACCATCCATACAGAACAAGACCTTTCACTAGTACAGAGAAAATAGATAACACCACAACAATCATATGACCCCCTATGAGCAAGTACTCCCTTTTAATCCCCAGCAGAGCTAGGCTCAGGGTGGGGCAGCCATTGCCGAGACAGGGTGGGTGTAAGGTGAGTTGGACAGGACAAAAGAAAAAAACTATAGAAACTAACTGATTATGTCAGTTAGCCTACATGTCTTTAGAGCAGGGGTGTCGGACTCCAGGCCTCGAGGGCCGGTGTCCTGCAGGTTTTAGATCTCACCCTAGGTCAACACACCTGAATAAAATGATTAGCTCATTACCAGGCCTCTGCAGAACTTCAAGACATGTTGAGGAGGTCATATAGCCATTTAAATCCGCGGTGTTGGATCAAGGACACATCTAAAACCTACAGGATGCCTGCCCTCGAGGCCTGGAGTTCGGCACATGTGCTTTAGAGCATGGGAGGAAATCAGTGAGTTCAAACCCAGGATCTTATTGCAGTTTACATGATCGTTTTTGTCCAGATTTATAATAAACATTAGTGTCACCAAATCATGCCACAGGCTCCATTCTGATCCTGAGATGTGACATTGAATAATGGCCAGAAAAGTGTTTTACAGAATATGATTTTTCCTGAGTGAAGTGAAGTGGACTGGCATTTATGTAGCACTTTTCTAGTTTTGCTGATCACTCATGATACTTAACACTGCTAACACTGGCTTTTTCATACATATTCATTCAGCATTTTCTTACATTTAAGTGCTTTATTCAACTTAAATTAGGAGCTCTGGCACATTTTGAATAGCCTTTTAATGTATCATGCTTTTCTTTGACTTGGGAGGAATCTGGTGGAACATGCAAACCTTAAAGACCCCGAGCAAACCAGGAGCCTTAAACCAAGAATCGCTGTGACTCAGCTGTAGAACGAGTGCACCATGCATAGAATTGATCCTTCACATCTAGCATAAAAATGGTCTTGCTTAAGCATTTTTGACATTTTTATTGTTTTTGTTTGTATTTAAATTCAGAAGAAAGTGACCTGAGGTCACAGAGACCTTAACCATCGACTCTAAATTCCAAAATCTAGTCAGTTCTTCCTTGAGGCCAAACACGTCTTTGCCAAATTTGAAACAAATTCCCAGTGTCCCATGGGTGTTGCTGGTGGATATTATTGTCATCAATTGTTTCATTTTATTTGTTTGATGCTGTGTTTTTTTCCCCCAACTTTTCCCATTGTGTAATGCACATGAACAACATTACTAAGAGACACTCTGTGTAATAGTGTCATGCCCTTTGGAAGTCATCAGAAATAGATCAACAGTGTTTGGAAGACAAAGAAATTGCCTAAAGCTGATTTTTCTCAGGAAACATTCTGTGTGCAACACTTAATAATCGACAACAGATGCCAAAATGGGACTACTGGGCTACAACTGTACATTTATTTACAAAATATGCACTAGACGCATAATATCACAGAGGTCTGATACATAATCCCATAAGTCAGGGAGTAACAAGAGTTTGTTTGTTGTTTAAAATTGCTGCCTTTCTCCACTGTAGCCTTGCTGCTGTTCTCTGCACTATAATCACTTCTTAACCTTCTCTGTGGTGTTGATTCTTGGAACCTTTTTGCTGGATCCTGACAGCATGTTGGCATGTTGATACACCTCTCCTGTTTGGAGAGGAGGAGAGTGGGTTTCTTTCTAGCTTGTTTCTTGTTTTGTTTTTGTTTTTTGTTTTTTTTTTTCGTTTGTTTTAGTGCCAAAACACGAAGAATGAACCCCAGTTGTATCACAATGTGCAAATAAAGCAGCACCCTTCGTCTTCCTCCTGCTGTTGTTCATTAGGTTGGTCCTGACGTAGTGTTTTAAGTGTTATTTGTTTTTTGTTTGTTCTTTTCATCAGTTTGGAAACTTTTCCTTTAAATGTTTTTATATCCTGCTGCCATTTGGTTTTACTACATCTCTTCCTAAATAGGAGTTTCATCAGTGATAGCAGAGATATCTAAACAACCTCTGCATGTTCCATGGAAATTTCTAAGCCTGGACTTATTCCAGTGTTGAATTGACTCTCAAGTGTCAATTTAAAATCTTTAATCTCAGGTTTATTTGAGCCAAGTCAACAAACATGCTAACATTTCAGCCTTGTGCTCCTCATGGGACATCAGAGAAAATGAAGGTCAAGAAGATGGCTTACGTGACAGTCTCTGTGACAGTAACATTTATAGATTTCACTGTTTACTGGAGAAGTTAGACTAGCTGGGAATCTGTTTGACTTCATGATTGTGTTTGTCTGTTGCATTTTCCGTTTGAGTCCTGCTCTGTAATAGTGTCACAGTTTCTCGTAGACCAGGACAAAACATTGAGTCAGAGGCAAGACAAGGTGGTAACTTAGAAAACAAAGCATGTGTTTACAAGCAGGTCACTTGTATAATGTATGCATGGACTAGTTAATGAATGAATGAAATCATGCTTTAACTGAAATGGTCAAAGTCTGGGAGCCAGTGTCAGTCAGTGCTTGTGTGGCCCAGATCACTGGGCACAGGTGTAGCTCACTGCAGAATAAAGCACAAAAAACAAAACAGCAACAACTAGTCCCCCAGGCGGATGCAGACTGATGGTTGTGGGTCTGTGGCTCTTTCTGTGAGATTATCGTGAATTCATGTGCCTTTATTAAGCATATTCTTTACGAAACTGAGACTGGTCTACTTTGTCATGATGTTTTGCTTAAGTGCTATCTTTTTACCTTTTGGTATTCAACACGAAACTGCAAGATTTTGGTTTAGATTCACAAAGAAGTATGCTCTTTTGACTTTGTTATTTAAAGAAGAATGTATTTGTTTACATAACTGCGCTACTTTGGTATGTTTGCTATGCTGTATATCAATTTCATATGGCATGTATTTTATTTTTCATCATTTTGCTCCAACTGTTTATATTAATCAAAATAAACTAAACATAGACACACGTGAGAGAGACATTTGTTAAAGAAATGTGTTAAACTCATTGCTTGAGTTGTTTCTCTTTGACCGATTCTGCAGTTGTTGTCTTTGCTTTGTGCAGTAGAAGCTGTAATAATGGATTGGATTTATATAGCGCTTTTCAAGGCACCCAAAGCACTTTACAATGCCACTATTATTTCACTCTCACATTCACACACTGGTGGAGGCAAGCTACGGTTGTAGCCACAGTGTAGCCACAGCTGCCCTGTGGCTACACTGTGGGAAGCGAGGCTGCCATATCGCGCCATCGGCCCCTCTGGCCAACACCAGTAGGCGGAAGGGTAAAGTGTCTTGCCCAAGGACACAACGACCAGGACAGAGAGCCCAGGGATCGAACCGGCGACCTTCCGGTTACAGATACGCTTCCCAACCCCCTGAGCCATGGTCACCCCATAAGCCATGGCATCTTGTTCATCCTGTTATTTAGCTGGGAGTTGTTCCTCCTGTGGGGATATTAGTAAGTGAAAGACTGATTGCCGATTGCAGTAATGCGGTCATAGAAAGTCTCTAAATAACAGAGGGTTTCCTTTCTCTGAAGTTTATCTAGAAGGCAAACGCAGCACTTTTTACAGCTTCTGTAGCTGTTTACTCAGGTTAATGTGAGGTTGTGCTTCACAACTAACATACACATAAATATTCAAATAACCATGTTGTGTGAACACAAACAAATTCCTACACATACTGATAAGATTTTTTTTCATTAGTCTTTTTTTGAAACTGAATATTCAAAATACTTGGATTTACCTTCACAGTTTTTCCGTGCTGTTTCTTTTTCTTTCCTCATTATCTCGTAACCATCTGCATATCTACACAGGCTTCTTTAACTATTAATCTAACCCATTCGATCAGTGTTCCATGTGTTTTTCTTTGTGCTACTCATTATTCTCTTTGTGGCTTAAATCTGGCTCGTGTGCCAGCCTGCCACTCATCGGCTGCCTGGCAGCTATCTCATCACCTCACCAGCCCACTCACCTCTACCAATCCAGTCTCTCTCCATGCTCTGTCACCAGCCAGCCTCAAGCTTCAGTACTTCCAATACTCACTTTTTACAATAAAACATTTAAAACTGACTCCTGGTCTGTTAGAGTCCATTTGATGCCTGTTAACATTTTGCCTGTTATTTTATCTATAACCTTTGGTTTGTACTGGGCCTTGTTCAAAAGTCAGAGTGAGAGATCAAAGCCAGATTAAGAAAAACCTAAACCTAAATCCTCTTTTCTAAGGGATTCAGATGGTTTCCTTTTGAGCAGGAGGCTCACTGCAGAAAAAAACAAAGTCAATGAATCCTATGCTGAAAAATTATTATGCTGATGTGCGTGGCTCCTCCAGAATCATGATGACCTTCGAGAGGTCACTGAATGTTTTGACGAGTATGAATGATGTGAAAATGGTTGTCATCGTCCTTGGTCTTGAACACAGAGTTGAGTTTTAGACTTTTACATTTCAGTTTATTTAGTATTCTCTGTTTGGTTCTTAATCTCTTTACAGGTTAAAATTTCATGTACGTCCATTAATATTTTAAATCTTACTTGTTAATTTTAGTTTTTGGCTACATTAGAGTTTATTTGATCCTGCAGCTGTTGCCCCATTTTAACCCCATGTGTCAAGTTCTCCTGTTACTCATTTTCACTCTTACATTTGCATTTAGGTTTATTTCCTGCCATTGTCTTTATTTATTTTACCTGTGTCTGGTTTCCCCAGCTGTGTCTTTTGACCCTGTTATCTTGGCATTTGTGTGAACCATTTTCCTACCATTAAAAAGTGCATTTTGACTTTATTTTTCCGTGTTTTGGACTCATTTGGACTTTCATTTTGTTCCTTATTTTCTAAATACCTTGACAATGGTCACCAGATCTCTCGGGCAGATCTCATTAAACACCTGCTGGTTATTTTGGCCACTAAGGTGATAACGTATCTTCTCAAAAATATTACACTTTCAGCTGCATAACCTGAGAATTTGGACAACCAAGACATTTCTTTCATCGTAAAGGTTATGTCATAATTATGCTTGTGCTGAGTGTGTTGTTCAGAGACAAAATAAAGATATTTAAAACATAAATGGCAAGGCAAATGTATTTCAGTTACAATGATGACAAATAACGCTGACATTTGGCGAATAACCAAACTTTATAAGCAAGTCTTACCAAAGTCTAAAAGAATGACATTATACCCACAGGCTAATGAGCACTGACTCTTCTGTGTGCATCTGACGCATACATGAATCATAAACTTTACCGAATATGTTTCTGACAGCTGTGAAAGTCATGTTGGCATTCCCTTTTTTCAGGATTTCTTAAGAAAGGAAGCTGTGATGAGACGGACGGGACAGACAGTAAAGGTCCGTCTTTGTCTACCTCGACAGCTCTCATCTCCTTCTTTCTCTGTCACCCTTTGTCTGCCACTTTTTCTCTGTACTCTTGAATCTCTTTCTTGTTGTTTCACTGCAGAGATTGATGATTCAGCCTCTTGGTTCACTTTAATTTATCTTTCCTTTGTTCTACAGCTGAGATCAAGCTGCAATCCTCCGTTTGTTCTGTCCTGTCTGTGTGTGCATTCTTTAGAATACTTTTTTCTTCAGATTTCCTTCTTTCAATAAAATTCAAGTTGTAATTGCACATATGATTCAGCCCATTTTCTTCTGCTTTTCACCTTAAGACATTGGTGCAGTGGTTATTATAGATGCTTCATTTTATTGGACTTGCCAGGTCAGCTTGGGCAGTTATGTGTAGAATTCTCCCCGTGCTTGCATGGATTCTCTCCAGGTACTCCCCTTCCTCCCATAGTTAATGTTGATTCTAAATTGTCCATAGATGGGATATTTGCAATGTATCACACTGCCAACCTGTAAAAACACGCAGACTCCTACTTGCCCCAGGACAGCTAAAATATACTCATGTACCAACATATATCCAGTCTACTCAAATTAATGTTCCTGAGACCTTGTAGGCGTTGTTGTTGTTGTTTTTTCTATATTTCAGTAATATACTCATATCCTAATTTTTATGCCTAGTGGCCTTCATTTGGAGTAATTTCAAAGGGATATGGACAATGACTTTCTAATTCTATAAATGGAACGTCGCTTCTGTTTATGAAAGCTTAAGCAGTGCCAAAGTGCTCTAAACCTGCTGGGTGAGTTGTGAAAGACCTGGGGATTAACCTATTCTATATTCATACAGTAGTGACTTATCAGACAAATCCACCCCTCCCTGGTGACAAACAAAATGACAAACCTAAAATTTTTAAACTGGATTCCATCCATCAGTCAGTGAAATGAAGCTGGCTGGAGGAATGAAAGTACCATCAAAGATATTTAATAATTTATCAATTATGTCCATACAAAAGGCACAAGGTAACAGTCGAAAAACACACCCCATCAACAGGGAGAACAGGGAATTTTCAGGAGAGCTAAACAGAAACAAGATAAACCACAGAAATAAGCCAAAATACAAGGAAAACCCAAGAACCTAAGCTCAACAAAACCATGAACCAACCGCACATTGGGTTGTTGGATTCAGGCTTCTCGCCTAAACTAGCTCAGGTAAACTAGACTACTCGAAAAACAAAGGCAAAAATACTGCCGGTAACTCCCAACTCATCCTATACTCAATAAACAAAGATTTAAAAGCAACAGAGAGATAAAGTCAGTGGTGATGGAGGCAAGGGAGGAGAAGAGAGGGACCAAGAAGCCAGCTTGCGATCTTAATGCTCTGCAGTCTACGGGTTTGTATTCATACGGTGAGCCTTCGTCAATCAATCAGCACTGAGAATATATCAGAGACGTGAGAGAGAGGTTAGGGTGGTCATACAAACACAACAAGATGATGATTGGATCAGTGCATTGAGGTTACATTTAATAGCATAAATAGAATTAAACTCCTGTCACTGTGATAAGGTGAACAGCTGAAGTTAGTTGTATTATAGTGTTGATCAATGGAAGTGTCTTTCTGACCTGTAAAATCACTGTATCTGATATATCCTTGTGGCTCCATGGTGCAGTGGTTAACACATTCACATTCACCAAGCTATTGTACTCCTAGTGCTGGTCCCAGACCTCAATAAGTGGGAAGGCTGTGTCAGAAGGAGTGTGGGCCAAATAAAACATGCAGATCCAAGGGAGCAACCAAAACAGCTTTCGTCACGTTTGATGGTTATTACAGGCAGTATATGTTAGTTATCCCTGGCCCACATATTTATTCTGCAGGATCCATTTGCTATATACAAATTTGACCTTTGACCTCTCTCAAGCTATCATCATTATTACAAACTATAACTATGAACCTTTCCCTACCATAGAGCTGCCGAAATGACAAATGTGTGGATGTCCAAGCTGACATGTAGTATATACAGATACTCCGAATAACCTCCAGGGCTCCTTATCTGTAAGCACTGGCCATCTTCCTCATCCTGAAGCCTCTCGGTCTGTCAGTGAAATACAAAGTGACGCAAAATGGGAAAAATACAAATATTAATGCAGATGATCAAAAAATCCTGTCTCTCTTCTTAGGCTTTTGTGACTGAAATCACTCCACAAAGTGCTGTGATAGATTGGCCTTAATTACCAGCTTAGTGTTTAAGTAAGAGTTGTGGGGAACTCATGATTAGATGCTCTAGCCACAGACATTAAAAGGCAATGTTTCCTTTTGTTACCATTTGCAGTAGCCAGTCTTGTCCTGTCAGCCCAATGCAAAAAACACACCATGATTATTCACAAGGAAAACAAAAAGCACTTTTTAGATGCAAATGCATGTTGATAAAGACATCAGATTCACAAGGGCTATTGTTTGGTTTCATCTTGATAAAGAAGACTGGGGGGGAAAAAGTTTTGCAATGCAAACACGCTCAGATTCTAAAGACATGCAGAGTAACTTTAAAATGCACACAGGGATACGAGCAGAGTCTCTTAGAACCACCATCCACAGCTTATTTTTCCACAAAAAGTGAAGCAAAGAAAAGATTATTATATCTTAGCAAATCTCTTCATTCGACCTCTGATGCTTCGGGTCAATGGTGGAAATTGTTTTTGTGGCCACAGAGAGACAGAAAATAAAACTGAGCTCAGAAGTTTGTAGAGAAGGTCTCTGCTTTACTATCAGGCACTAATTGGTTTTGCTGCCTGAGGGGAGGTGATGGTAAGCTGACGCGGCAAAGGGCCAGAGAGCTGGAGCCACAACCAAAGCTGGAAGTGATTGACAGCTCTGCGGCTCGGAGAGTCATCTGCAGGATGGGTGTTGTGTCCAGATGGAAAATGAGTCAGAAATGTGTCCTGAATGATGGTACAATGTGCAGCTATTTAACAGTGTGTACAAAACTAATAATTGTGTGTGTACTTGGGAAAATTCCAGGGTGATCCCATTCAATGTCTTTTTTGTAAAGTGGAAACAGATGGAACTTAATGAAAAACACACATCCCATTAATCTACTTTGTAACCCATTTTCTCAGATGTCATGGCTTTTATGACACTTTTGAGAAGATGACAGCTAAACGGATAAGCTCACTATATGTTTGATATAGCGTGAAAGAGCAGACAGTGAGCTGGAGTTTGTCATAGGAAACCACTAGAAACAAAACATGTCCACCTGTTTTTGTGAGAAACACTTTTAGACCATCAGAGCGATGACAGTTCCTTCACACCCCTTCAAAGGCCAGTTTTAGGTTTAAGACTCCACAGCAAGGTAAGGGTTTGGCATGCAAACAGAGATGTGTAATTGTTAGTAGCATTCGGTGTACACTTCAGCACTGGATACAAAAACATGGCCAGTTTAACCTCGTCTGCAGTCACTGTTTAGTAAAACTGAGCAGAGCATGAAATGCAAGTTTTACAACCCATGAAATGAGACCAAGGCACTAACCACAAAACCAAACAGAAAATTAGTGTGTTCAAAATCCCCGTTTCTGTACTCTTACTTCAAACTGAAAGTAAAAGTGATGAGTTGTTGTTTACCGTAAAATTTAACAGCAGCAAAAGAAAAAAGGACACGTTGGCATACACACCCAGGAAATATCATCGCTTTCTGTTAGAAACTGTTGAGGTTTCACAAACAATTGTAAATACATATTGATGTGCTTTCACTCTCTGTACCGTCATAGTCTAGCACTTCCACATATTTATGTTTCATTTGTATTGACATTATGATGATGAATTCTGTAGAATCAATTATTTATATTTATGAGCCAGTGCATTAAAGAGCAAAGAAGCAGAACTATTCACTTCTTGTGAAAAGCACACTTTCTGGTGAAGCCGATAAGATATCTGAGGCTTTACTGACATCTTGTGGGATGTCATGCTTTTGGCCCAACATTGCCTACAATGATAACAGGAGGTTATATTGACCAAGAACACCACATGTGCACTGGTTTTGACAGGTTTCATAAAGACAAATTTGATGAAGTTCTAAAGCCAAAATGTGATCTAAAATGTATTTAAATTTAACACATCAAAGCTGATGATAAAATGAAATGTTTAGAGATGTCATGTGATAGATGGAATTTGCAGATAAGATCAGCGCTCTAATTTCTCAATGCTGTTGTAACAGGCCCCTACTGAGCTGGCTGCCAGCAGAACCTGAAAGACAATAGGTAATGTTTTTTCCTATCTCACTTCTGCAAAGTCTCCTTTTTTTTACACATTCAATTGTTCCAAATGCATTTTAAAGTTACCGATGTCATTACGGTTGCTCGGAGGTAATAGTTACACTCTTTTTTCACATAGGTTGACAGGACAACTCTGCACAAACATGGCAGAACTAAGAGAATTAATATAACAACTGTGGACAGTTATTTTGAAGGCACTCAAAGCAGCCTGTGTGAACTCGTTAGCTTACTTCTATGCAAAGGATGCATGCTATGCAAAAGTTTAGAGAAAAGACAAACAGAATTGGCACACCCAACATTTGTACTTCACTTGGTATGTCAGTTATATGGACTGCATGTGAAAATTAAGGCCCTTATTTAGCAAAGTTACACATGAAAAACTTACACAAGACAAAAAAAAAGTATCACATAATACGACCACACATTACAATGTGTTACTGCTGTTCACAGGAATCAGTTTTACAGTATATTTTAAGCAACACTACCATAAATCAAGGCTTTTTTCTTTCAAATAAGAGAAAATCCCTTGCTAAGTGACAGTATCTAATTTGGGAAACTTTGCAAAGAGAGCAACAATACAATCTTAGAGCGGTACAAGACGGATTAAGGAAACCTCCACTTGCATACAATCATCGCAGTGAAAAACAGTACCAAAGCTCAAATACTGTTACTATTTATGGAACAGGGCCCGTGTTCTTCTTGTAATTATTCCGTTGACCTCAGGATAATTTCCTTGAGTAGATTCCTCAGTGCTGTATCACAGTGCTGTATGCTCTCATAACAAACAAATCACAAACAATGAACCATGTTTACCTGCTTGTTGTTGCGCTGTGGCTTCAGTCAAAGCAGACGTGACTGACTGTTACCGAAGTGGCATAAATCACACATGGGGAGTTGTGTAATTTTTATCTTTTAGTCAGCCTTCCAGTTAGACTGGTCTACCAAAAATCTGTGAGCACACTAGCCAAATATCTTAATAAAATACACCCCAGAGGCTAAAAAATACCCAACAGAAACAAAGAAAAAAAAAAAAAAAAAAAGAAAGTACAAACTAACTCCTAGTGAACCTTACACTGAGGCTATGGATCCAACTCGTTGACCTTCCTTTTCATGTGACCAGCTGGACACCTTGGAAACCTGCTGAGTTTATGGATAAACTCTTCCCCAAAATTATAGGATCATTAAATTAGTTCACCAACTTTTCCTTTCACAATAGATGATGCATAAATGACTCATACATAAACAATCTGTGGTAAAGTCACAGTTGCTTTTCTTGCCTCTGAAATGAAAAACCTCATTTGGCTTGCAGGAACCGATGCATAAAACCAACGTTATGCTCTTTCACCACCCCTCGCACACACAAAACTGGTTTGCAACCACCAGTTCACTCACAGATGGTGAGACAATAAGCATAGTCCAACATCTGATAATCAGTACAGAACCTGGAGCTTTTTAGAAAAACTTAACTTTTAGAACTTTCAAAAGCACAGTGCTCCCTTTAGGGGAATTTCCACCCCTTAAAACATTAAGACAAGGTTTATTCTTTTAGTTCAGCCATTCTACATTCATTCTATAAATAATACCTATAAAAAAACAATATTTAAATCCATTCATTTTAGCAGATTCAATCCAATGCCTGAAAAAGTCTTGAACTTCAGAGGATTTAGAAGATTTACTTTGTGGAAAGTCATTGAAGACTCACGATAAAGCACCTCAGAACAACATCAAACTTTTTTTTTTTTTTTTGTATTTCCTCTTCCAAGGAAGCTAAACAGACTTACTGTGACTGCAAAGACTGCATCTCCTTTTGGAGGGGTATTAAATTACATGTCATGTGGTTTCCCGTTTACTGCAGGTTTAACCCTGGCTGTGCTCTCTAGAGCCACCTTTTACCACAAGTGACCTGACAAGAATTGTGGCAATTTATTGTAAATGAAACATTTCAGTGAAGTGGTTTGCATGATAACGACCTAGAAGTGACATACTGGTCTGTGAAAGAGCATAAGGCACTTGACTCAGTGATATGTTTTTTTGTGTGAGGACACACTGAGAGAAAAAATGATCATAGAGATATGGGTTCTGTGGTTCACAGAAACCACTGAAACTTTTACACAAGTTCTGCTTGCTCAATAAGTCAGAATATCTGTTTGCAGCTTTCGTGTCTTATCACATTTCCCGTAAATTAGAAGGGATTGGGGGAAAGGCATTCAATTTCAAAGAAGCTGGTATTTCAGTCGATATTACAAAAACCACGAAGTGAAGTGGTGGTAACTTCAGGCAGACTTTGCAAACAGGTTTGCATAAAAACATCTATTGTCAATGAGATTTTTGTTTCCAGATGATTACATATGTTGGTTACAATGTTTAAGGGATCCATGGGAGACATATAGTGCATATTCTTCATTCTATTTACTCATCTGCCTACACATCTTTTAATTGTCTCATTAAACCCTGCTGCAGGTATGACACTTTAACATAATCAATTAACTCACACCTGTTAGGAGGTGGTGGGTAGGTGTATTGTTGTTGTTTGGTGTTTGTTTTCCTTTTTGGCATAGGTAGGTGAGGCGGGGCTTGATGGCATTCCGGCACACCTGCGGCGCATCGGACGTCATCAGTGAGCGCTTTTATGGAGCTGAGTCACGGACGTCTGGTGTCGGAGTATTGTCGCTGTCACAAGTGGTAACGTGTTTGTGCAAGCTGAATCTGCTGATTCCACGCTATTGAGCTGCATGTTTTTAGGATCCATCTTCTGCCTGCTTCTACTTTGTTTTAGCCTGTTCCGCTGCCTGCTCGCCTGCCTAGTTTCTTTGTGTTGGCTACTGTGGATCCCTGACGGAGAGCTACGTTACACCAGTCTGTGATCACTGCTACAGCTGTAGTTTTGTGTTTCAAGTAAGCTCTCCAACTCTCTCCGTCCACTTTAGTTTAAATCTCGGCTGTCGACGTTACTCCGTAAACTCTGTTTGTCCCTCGTTTTCAGGTAGCTCCGGTGCGTCATCTGCCCACCCACATACCTTGGCTCTGTCTCATCTCTTCGGCTTTGCTCTCCTTGCACATTTTTATTTGTCACTGTATATAGCCCCCTCCCTTGTAAATATTCCCCATCATTGTAGATAAACTTGCATCACAACTCTCTTGTGCCCGTGTGTGTTTCTGCCACTAAATCCATCCGTGCAGTTTTCCTAACAACACCTGAGTAAGTAGTTATTGTTGGCACGTGTTGGCGCGCCCACACACACTCACTCACACACACAAACACACACACACACACCTATAAGATTTTTATCATACATAGTAATATACATTTAATCACTACCCTTGTAATGATAAGGACTTACGTGTTTAAAGGTGACTCAGACAATTGCTCATTCTTGCAATCGTGCAGTAATAATTAACATATAGCTTAGACAAGGCAAGGCAAGTTTATTTGTATAGCACAATTCAACAACAAGGTGATTCAAAGTGCTTTAGAGAGACATTAGCATGCACACACACAAAAAAGCAAACAAACACTGATTCAGCAACTGTAGCAATTTGGTTCTCTTTTTCCCAGAAGTCTGAAGTTTTCCAGTAACTGCGTCACATCAGCATCAGCATCAAGTTGACTTCAAGTTCCAGCAAAGCAAAGCCAGTTGCAATATTTAAGCTTGTTTAAAAAAACCACAAATCCTTATAACAAAAAAAAGGTTTGTTTCAGCCTTTTTTACACTATTGTACAGTTGAATTTAGAACAACATAAAATGCAAAACCCTGGTCTTTAAAAACAATAGATACAAAGTACTTTGAAGTGTGTTGCTACATTGCACAACAGGAAAGTACTGTTTTTAAACCACTGAACAGTCACTTTAGTGTTAAACCAATGATAAGGACCCGCATAAGATGCACTTCTACACTTTCTAAAGTTACTTAGTGCTAAAAGCCAAGAGCAACTATTTCTAATCCTTTTGTTAAGATTTGGACAATTTGAACTGAGCACCTGAGACAAAGAGATAGAAAGAGTGCGCTAATTTAGGATTATGTTGTGGTTTTGGGTGTGGTTACCCAAAGACAAGAGGCATGCCTGAGTTATGGGGGACAAATCTAAAAACTTGCTGGACTGGTTAAGTCTGACATCAAGGTGGCTGTAGCTCAGGTGGTTGAGCAGTTCACCAACTTCTGTCTGCTCCGGTCTGTATTTATGCCAAATATGCTTGGACAAGATATTAACCCCATGGTTACTAATCCAATGCATCCACTGGAGTATGAATGCATGTGAATGTTAAATAGGAAGCAATGTGAATGTGTGTGAATGGTTGTCTGAAGCACTTTGAGTGCTCAGATAAAGTAGAAAAGCGCTTTATAAGAACAGTCTGTTTACATCAGACTTGCTTAGACGTGATAACAGCTTAAATCATTCTATTCATTTATGTAGGTTTAGAAAGAAGATATTTGTTCAATACAGCATAACACAAAGATGACTCCAAACACACTTTGAAGCTTCAAAGTATACACAAACTATAAGGTGAATGATGAGTCACCCAGGCATTACATGTCTGTTTGTTTATCTGATGCCATGACAACAGTTTATGACAGTTTAGCAACATGAGATTATTTTCTGTTTCTTTTTATCTAAATCAATTTATTGTTCACAGCTGTTGTTCTCATTTATGTCACTTTTGATGTGTAGCTTGACACCCTACAGAAACCATTTTGACATTCCAATTTGACTGAGAGGCCACTGATGTTACTGATATGTCAGTATTTCATTTGAGTCTCCAAACTAAGCTTTACAATTCCCATTGAAAACAAAACCACCACATCATGAGTCATCACCCCCTCAGTTCAATTCAATTCAATTTTTATAGCACCAAATCACAACAACAGTCACCTCAAGGCGGTTTATATTATAAGATAGACCCTATAATAATAGATACAGAGAAAAACCCAACAATCAAATGACCCCCTATGAGCAAGCACTTTGGCGACAGTGGGAAGGAAAAACTCCCTTTTAACAGGAAGAAACCTCCAGCAGAACCAGCATCAGGTCGCAGCCATCTGCTGCGACCAGTTGGGGTGAGAGAAGGAAAACAGGATGGAAGACATGCTGTGGAAGAGAGACAGAGATTAATAACAGATATGATTCAATGCAGAGAGGTCTATTAACATACAGTGAGTGAGAAAGGTGACTGAAAAGGAAAAACTCAATGCATCATGGGAATCCCCGGCAGCCTACGCCTATTGCAGCATAACTAAGGGAGGATTCAGGGTAACCTGGTCCAGTCCTAACTATATGCTTTAGCAAAAAGTAATGTTTTAAGCCTAATCTTGAAAGTAGAGATAGTGTCTGTTTCCCGAATCCAAACTGGAAGCTGGAACTGCAGAAGAGGGGCCTGAAAACTGAAGGCTCTCCCTCCCATTCTACTTTTAAATACTCTAGGAACAACAAGTAGGCCTGCAGGGCGAGAGTGAAGTGCTCTAATAGGGTGATATGATACTACAAGGTCATTAAGATAAGATGGGGCCTGATTATTTAAGACCTTTGAATTTTGAATTCAATTCTGGATTTGACAGGGAGACAATGGAAGGAAGCCAATACTGGAGAAATCTGCTCTCTCTTTCTAGTCCCTGTCAGTACTCTTGCTGCAGCATTTTGGATTAGCTGAAGGCTTTTCAGCAAGTTTTAGGACTTCCTGATAATAATGAATTACAGTAGTCCAACCTGGAAGTAATAAATGTACGAACTAGTTTGTCAGCGTCACTCTGAGACAGGATATTTCTAATTTTAGAGATGTTGCGCAAATGGAAGAAAGCAGTCCTACATATTTCTCAAAAACATAACATTCAGCCCATTTTCAATTAATGTTCCATTTCAGAAAAAGTTTCAGATATTTCAGAAAATATTGTGTTTCTTACACAGGTCATCTAATAAACACATATTTAAACACATATATTCTTTAATTTTCTTTTTTAAAAAGAAAAAAATACACTATGGTTGTGGCTGTTTTGTGAAAGGCTGTACTACAGTACATGTCAATGCAGTATGTGAGAGGGAGCAGGAGTTATCTCTCTAAAGTAAATCATTGCTGGCTGTGATTTGCTAACATCAAATTCAGTTTAGGTTTATCTTGCTAATAAACCTAATAGATCCCCTTTTTCTGTCTTAATTCTTCATGGCATAGATTCAACAAGGTCCTGGAAGCTTCTCTTATATTTTTATATAACAGTATCAATTCCCAAGGCAAAAGGATTCAAAAGAAGCAAACTTCCAGTTTGCAAACACATAATCAAAAAAAAAAGGTGTTTACTTCACACCCTTATACAACCTCCTTCTATTTTTAAGACAATCAAAATGGAATTTACCTAAAGGTCATATGAACCATTCATGCAGTTTGTTTACGCAACTTCGCTTCTTGTCTGATGTCATGGCAACACTTTTAAAAAAAATGCTAGTGACATAAAGTCAGTAACTGTAAGTGGAGCATTTAGAAGAAGTGATTGGAATATATTTTCTCTCCCGTTCAGGGTGTGGAGTCCTGCATGGACCCGAGGGGAGACACACCCTTGAAGACAACACAACAAAGGAGGCAATAAGGAAGAAAGGAAGAAAAAGACTCAAGGAACTAAACTGCACTAGAGATGTACCCAACATAAGTGAATCTGAAAAACCTTCCTACAGTTTAGTGTCAATTTAAACAGCCGCTCAAGTTGTTTTCCTTATTAAAATTATGGTTGTCTTTTGGAGAAATGTACAGTATGTGAAAGGAAGTTGCAGCCATTATTATTTAAGAATGTCTTTGACTGTTTTTGTGAGTAACATCTTTTTACCCTCATGAGTCATGGCTTCTTTCTTTCTGCTCATGCGTAACATTTTTTGTCACATGTACAGTATGCTTTAACTAATGACTGGGCTTTTCAATAAAGAGTTGTGAACCAGTAAAGGACCAAAGAGTTTATAGTAACTTAAATCAGGCTCAATATCATGTTATAACTCTTAGTTTGTTTATATATCTTGTTGAAATCTAAGATCAGTGTAAGTGTGGCTTAGTCCTGTTTTAATTCAGTTTTATCTGCATAATCCCAATTCAAAACCCAGCAATGTCATAGAGAATCCCCTACAGGAAAGCATTTGACAACAGTGGGAAATCTGCAGTGACTGGCCCTCAGGGCCTAAATGGAAAGAAAAAAACAAATGAGCAAACAGAAACAAGAACACAATGTGAAGTGTGAGAAAGCATAAGGTATGATAAGCAGAAGTGAAAGAAGAAAAAAAATGGCAGAGAAGTGATGACAGCGCAGGTCTTAAGCACAGCCTCGCTGATTGCCGTCAATGGATATCAAGTGAGCAGCACAGGTGAAGAATCAAGGCTCTGCCCACAAGGCAGACACAGGAGAGCACAGGAGGGCAGTGGAAAAACACCAGGTGCTCACCTGGATCATGACACCATTACAATACAATTTAACTAAAACCTCTAAGATACCTCATAAAAATGGGAAGTGAAACAGACACAATGTCTTTGTGTCATCTCCCTGACGATCCTGTTCCCTGGAACTCAGAGAGCTTTTCCCAGGAAAAGCACTTTTGTGATTTGTTCACTTAGAAAGGATTAATTGCTTCCCTTTGTCAAAAAAAATGGTAATATCATGCAGCGGCGCAGCTCTCCACTGGTAAGGGTAATCTGGCTCCCTTGTTGAGCTCCAGCCAAACTTTCATGTCATAAATTCACTACAATTGTAAGCTGCTGCTGCTGCATGTCATCTTACTGAACATCTTAGCAACTTTAAAGTTAACTGCAATGTTTTCATTCTGAATAGGTTGAAAAAAAAAAGAATGACCATTTTGATGAAAGTTGGGTGTAGTTATTTTTCCTCTGTCATGCCTGTTTCATTCATTTTGGAAGCACTGTCCCTGCATAGCTACCTTTTTAGTGTCCCCACCAGTGCAGACCAGGTCTCACAGCAGCCCGAGCTCAAGCAACATACAAAAGGGATGATTTTGGGGTCAGCTCATGCAGCAAGACTTGAAGTTTGAAGTCTAATTTAAAAATGAATCTGGAGCCATGCTCCCTTTAGGTATAATAAAATGTCCAAAAATGGAGTACACCAAAAAGTGACCCGTGTCTGAAACCTGTCACTTTAACAGACTGATTATTCTAATCCTTTTGCAAACCCACTGACTTCAAAGGGCTTGTCTAAGACTCTCAGAGGTATTGATTGTTATGCTGCCAGTCCTTACTTTTACTTCCGAACTACACATAAACTCAACCTGAGCTAAATGCTGAGTCACCAGGCTTTTTCCAGGGAAGTCAACTGTCATGTATTTTTTGTGAAGTCAGGAGCATAAGTCATTTTAATGTGACACATTTAATGCAGTTGTTTTGAGCAAAACTTCCTTTTCAGCTTATTTGTTTTGACGTTCGAGGACGTGGCAGCTGTCCGTAACATGCTGCTGACAAGGTAATTTAGTGTTATTGGAGCATTTTGGAGAACTGATGTGAACATGAAGAGGAAGAGTACAGTGGCATGACCATATGACACCATACCCTCACTGAAAATTAGACTGAGGTCATTTATAACATAGAAATGGATCTGAAATTGCAGCGCTTCCATTTGAAAAGTTGCCAAAAAATGAACTGATCTCAAATAATCACTCAGTGAGTTCATGTATTTTTATTCAGCAGTGTTTATCATTTCCTGAAGCTGCCATGTGATAATGTGTGATGTGTCTTTGAGAATGCCTCTTAAACTAGACTCTCATGGGGCTGTCTGCCTTCACATGCATATGAACTTGAACGTCCCCTAATGTTGTTTTGTTTTTTTGTTTCTGCTTGTTTACTATACAGATTCTAGGTATGAGCAACCATCTCAGCTGTAGGCAAAAGATGACAACCAAAATAATTGTAAAATATATTTTATTAGTACAATCATAAAAGAATGAAGGACAAAACAGTCCAGTGTACCACTTGCAACATGGATAAAACATACATTCCAAGGCCAGAGCCAGTTATGCCACAAGTCAGGTACTCTTTACATGTTGATTGCTTTAACTGGGATCAGCAGTTGTCCTCCAACACCCACCACCCTGTGAGCAGAAGGCCGATAATCATTCTGGCCTCGGCAACCCAACTCTGCCTTTAGGCTGCACCATATAGTAGGCCCTTGTCAAAAACAGGGTCTTGCAGGTTTTATGGAAAATGCCATTTTTGTTCATGGTTGGTCTAATAGCCCCGTGTTGGTGTTCTTCCTGCATCATCATAATGACACTTATGTCTAAGTTCAATAAGCACGGTCAGTAATCTCTCATATGCCTACTTTCCTGGGTGTTCTGTTTTTCTGTATAAAACATAATGTTCAATACTGATATTATTACTCTAGTCAACCTCAACCTCTGCTTCAGATGGTTTCAATCTGTGCTCTCTGTCATTCTCCCTTTCAGACTCTTTTTCGTGCAACCCGCTGATAGGTTCATAGCATAAACCTATTCGCTGGAACGTTCAAGACAATTTACTACACAGCAAAAAGTAAGACACTAGTAGGCAAAGTTCTTTGTGTTACTCATGCATGAGGGAGACCTGCCTGGAGCCAAGTGTCGTTCCACCCACTTGACCTCCGTCAGACTCTCAGCCAGGTTCCCCATAGCACTCGTTTTATTGTGGTTACATGAATATGCATAGGTTCATTAACATATGATGTTTCATACACACACAAAGAGTACCTTGCCTGTGCGTTGTGCAAGTATGTGTGGGGTCAGAGTGTGACCCCATGAAGGCTCCCCAAAGCTGGTGCCAGGAGTCTAGCGGTCCCTCTAAACAAAAGGCTCTTACACTCAAACAGATATACGTGTGTTTGCTATACCATATATCAGCAAGAGAAGATACGACCTCTCCTAGGAGGTGTGTGATCTATGCCAGAACACTCTGTAGAGGAGTGAAAGCACCCCCCTCTTCATGCTACACAGAATTGTTACAGACCTCCTAGGATGAGACATTCTTTCAATCTACAAATGATTATATACTTCTAAGCATAAATGACAATGAACAATACAAATCTAACACCCACCCTCGTCATTTCCACCTCAGCTGAGCTGAGCTGATGCAAGCCCCAGTCTTCCTCTTAACCACCACCAGCGTCTGGACTCCGGGGGGTCCTGACCTAAATCCTATCCCGCTGGGATTCTGTTCTGCCCTGATGGATCATCTAATCGCCAAAAACATTAATTTCTATATCTTAATCAATCGTCTTCAATTCTTCCAAGTGAACCCTATACTGTGGGAACTGACCAATCAATTTGTGATCTCCTAGCTTTGAAATGTTGAGGGGAAACAAACAAAAAAAAAATTCCTTTTTTTTTTTATATAAAACTCTCTTCTGGAACAAATGATGTATGAACAACAGCAAGACAGGGATTTCAGATCGTGCTGCCATGTGGGTTAAAGCTGGTAAACTGGAGGAACCATCTTCTAGCTGGTTGCAGACAAACACTGAAGTTGTAAAACCATGATAAAGACCGTGATAAATGTATTCCAGCGGTGAGAAGGTGTACCTGCAAAAGCAAAGAAAATGAGTTTGTTATTAATTTTATGTTAATTTAACATAAATTTGACAGTTAATTGCTTTCCCTAAGATCCAAGATGTGCAATTCATGCATCATTTAAATCTAAAGTAAATCGTGTTTTTCACTCAAATTAGCCTTGTAACATTTTAGGAAATACACATATTCACTATTGTGAACTGATTGATACCTCCTAGCCAAACTTTTCATCTACCTCTAAACAAAAAGGGTAATTTTATGTATTTGATATCTTAAGATGGTGAAGATTTCCCTCAAGGTGCTGCATGTTCTTAACACACAGTTTTCTACCATCCTTCATCTTTATAAGATCATACACCTAAACTAAAATGTCAGATTTCTTTCTGTTTAAATGTCAGACACCTTCAACCTGTTGTGACATGCTGTCACCTGAATCCACCCATCTGCTTCTTGTTTCACTGACACTCATTTTACCACTGACACACGTCACACGTTAAGAGTAGTGGCAATAAACAATATCCAGGAGGCAGGTTTACTAAAAGTGAAATCATACACTGTTAATTTACACCTTTATGTTTATTTACACATGAATAGCTGAGCTGATCTGGCAGAGAGTCCCAGATGTTGATACTATAAACTGCACTGTAACTAGAGACAAGAGTTTATGCTAACAAAGACAGGATGTAGAACACATAATGCTGAGCTGAAATTAGTCACCTTGGTGAGTATGTTTTAACCTTTTAAACAGATAGTTATGAATGAAAAGAGAGCCAGAGACTCATGGGGACAATGTGCATAACCATACAATAACAGGGACTCTGAATGTGCAGGAAGGTGTGAAATTTCATTAAAAGCAGTTTTTATCTCATATGGGTCTGAACATGAGTGTGAAAAGCTGTCAGCCAACTTCTGACCCTGAATTGAATAAGTGGAAGAGGATGGATGGATCTCTTGTAAACTTTTCACACCTGTTTAAAGATACAACTCGAAACCTAACTGCAATCTAATTTCATACAAGTAGTGGTTTTACCTTCACTTTTCTGAGGGTTAGTAGTTCCACTGCAGCCTGCTGTAAACACAAGATATTCTTGCGTTAGAAAACATTTTATATCAATGGTAATAAACATTTATATGTCTAGAAAATCAGGTAGAGAGATACTCACTGAAACAACTGGTTGTGTGTTGTATCCCCTAAGCAGAAAAACAGAAAGAGAAATTGAGTAAGCTTTTAGTTGTCTAGAATTAAATAAAATTAGATTCATAAATTAAATTCATAGCTTTTAGTTTCAGAAATTGTATTAAAATGCCACGTCTGCATTAAATTCTTCCATGTGTTTCTCAGCATGCAGTACAAATGCTGAAAGTGTAACACCTCAGAGACGCAGTCACGGCTGTAGTTGACCTGCTTCAAACATGCACGGGTGAGAAGAGTCCTGATACTGCTGTTCGTCACCAGGCCAGTCACCGTCTCGTTATTATTCACCAGCACATGACCCTGAAAGCAACATATGACAAAATCACAACACTGATTAAATATTAATAATAACATTAGTTGCTTCTTTTCTTTTCCTATTGTGTCTGTAATGACCAACACCTGCATGTTTTATGTTATGGCTTTTTAACAGAGGTAGAATCCCAGTAGCACAAGTGAAAGTGGTAAAGAAACTCTGGCATGTTGAACCTACAGTACTATTCATCCAGGAGTAGATACATCTGGTTGCCTGGAAATCTGGAACAGTGTAAAGGGTCCCATAAGCATCTTCAGTAACACTGCAACTGATGTCCCATCCACAGCAAAGCACCACCAATGCAGCTGCTAAGAAAAGACAAGCAGATGGGAACACTCATCACTGCAATGTTATACCTTGAAAAAACACAACTGTGTGCATGCCTCCACACCCACACACCTGTGTGACAGAACAATGTTACCTACAGCTGATCATCACAGTTCTTGGACAAGAATGATGGAGAAGCCCAAAGGGCCCACCAAACTTAAAAAAATCATCTGCTGGGAATAATTTATCAAAAATACACATCAGGGAAAATTTTTATAGCATTTCATGAGCTAGGAAGACATCATTTCGATTTGACAGCATTTCTAGAATATAATGGCAGATGGCATAAAGATTAACTGAGGCTTTTGGGAAAGTGTACGAGGCGTTGTCCCGATCCTGAAATTCAAATAAATTATCTCCAATTTAGTTAAATAAAATATATTTCTTAATCTTCTTAATTTTTCTTGATTCACTAATGGTCAAAAAACTTTTTTATATTCCTGTGAGTTAAAATTGTTTAGTCTGTTGTTAATTTTCTTGCTGGGGGTGGATGGGTGGAGAACACTTGGACTAAGACTAAGAAACTCAGTTACATAACTTTGGATAGCATCATATCTGTAAGGTGGTGCTTGGGGAAGTGATGGCTCGTTTCTGTGCAGGGGTGGTCTTTTATCCAGCTATGTGTTGAACACATGTGTCGGACTCCAGGCCTCGAGGCCTGGAGTCCGACACCCCTGAGCTAGGACAAAAGCTCTTATTCCAGGTAACAGCACAGACTGGCATCATGTCCTTTGCCAGCCACTGAAACTTCAGGTCACTGAAACTTCACCCACTGAAACTTCAAGTCAGTTCCTGTTCAACCTTTGTCCACAGTACTTAACAATAACAAACATCAGATAAGCACATCACACATTTCTGCAGTTTACCATCCATCCTCTGGAGCAGGGGTAGGCAACTCCAGGCCTAGAGTGCCGGTGTCCTGGAGGTTTTAGATGTGTCCATGATCCATCACAGCTGATTTAAAGTGCTAAATGACTCCTCAGCATTTCTTGAAGTTCTCCAGAGGTCTGGTAATGAACTAATCATTTGATTCAGGTGTGTTAACCCAGGGTGGGATCTAAAACCTGCAGGACACCGGCACTCGAGGCCTGGAGTTGCCTACCCCTGCTCTGGAACCTATCCCAGCTGGGGCAGACACAGCCTGAACACATCATTAGCAGGTCCCAGGACTAACACAGAAAACCACTGTGTGACTCGTCATTGTGACAAAACGTTTCTCCCACTGACACTGCTTTTGGGATTAATTAATTAATTTGGGATTCCTGCCCTCTGGGAGGCGCCACAGGAGCCTCCGGACTAAGACCACCAGGTACCGGAACAGCTTCTTCCCCACAGCTGTCAGACTCCTGAACTCTGCCTCCTGACATCTGACCCACGTTAAACTCATGGACTGAACATACACACACCCACAATGGACAACTGTACCCTCAAACACAATAATAACATGGACTGAACCACCACTCACAACCACTAGCACTTTATATAGCCTCTGTAGAATTATCCACACCCTCACTTATCTTAACTGCACTACTGTATAGCTCTGTGTAAATAACCATTCTGTACATTCGATAATCTTTAATCCTACAACTGTTTACAACTTGCATAGTTCCCATCAGGGCCGGCCCGTGGCATAGGCCGTATAGGCAAATGCTAAGGGCGCCGTCCATCAGGGGGTGCCAGTGCCACAAATGTTGAAAAAAAAAAAAAAAAGAAGAAGAAGTTGGTACTATTATTTCTAAATACAAAAAATAATCCCACGTTAATTAAAATGCAAAGTAAAGCTTATTTAATAGAAATATTATTTGTTACAACATTACACTACACTGCTGATGTAGGGGGGCGCCACCTAAAATCTTGCCTAGGGCGCCAGATTGGTTAGAGCCGTTTCTGGTTCCCATTTCTGTATAGCTGTATATCTCAGATTCTGTAAAGTTATTTATTTCATATTCTGTATAGTTTTTCATATTTATATCCTGTTCATAGCCTGTACATAGCTTGTACTCACTACAGCCTGTACATACTTATAGTTATAGAATATTCACAACATACTTCATACCGTGTACATTATAACATACCATAATAGACCCGTTTCTGTAATATACTCGAATATCTATATTATTGCTAATATATATTGTAATATATCTATATCACTAAAGCACTTCTGGATGGATGCAAACTGCATTTCGTTGCCCTGTACCTGTGCATGTGCAATGACAATAAAGTTGAATTCTATTCTATTCTATTCTAATGCAATTTTATTTATATAGCACCAAAAATGGCAACAACAGTCGCTTTATATTGTACCTTAGAGAGTCTCTAATAACACAGAAAAACATGCGGACTCCACAAAGAAAGGTCCCGGCCAGATGGAGGATTGGAACCCTGGACCGTTTCGCTGTTAGGCAATATATTAATCTACTTACCAGTGACAAGCAGATAAACTTCGCTGTGCCTCATTCTTGCGGTGATACTCGCAAGTCCTTTCCCCAAATCCGATTTAATATGCTGGTTTAGCCTCTAATGTATCCAAGTGCTCTGCCCGCTCAGTGAAGAAGTGCTTCTCCTTCTCCTGTGAAAATGAAGGCGCAACTCCTCGTGGTGGGAGAGGGGGACCGCGGTAAAGTGAGCCGTCATTTGTGAGCCGCGGTCAAGCCAGCCGCCTCCTATCCGCCGCATAAATTTCCTTGCGCTTTTACACCAGTCTTTACGGTAGCGCCTTTTCGCTTTATGTGCCGATTGAAAGCCTATACCCGCGCACACGTGCACGTGCGCGAACAGTCGCGCGCGCATGCGCGCGCACAAATTACAATGTAACGGCCCGATACAGTCAATACAATTATGGAAATGTCAGAAATTCATTAAAAATCATCCTGAGTAGTTGATGTACAACTTTCAACACATCCCCCCTCTGGGACACCTACTGTACCTGTGTGCCAGGTTTCAGCCAGATTTACTGTAGAATTCCTCAGAAATTAATGGAAACATTTATTCAATCTAATACAGCCAATACACTACAATTGTGTCAATTTTCAAAAATTCATTAAAAATCATCCTGAGTAGTTGATGTCCAACTTTCAACACATCCCCCCTCTGGGACACCTACTGTACCTGTGTGCCAAGTTTCATCCAGATTTACTGTAGAATTCCTCAGAAATTAAAGGGTACTTTATTCAATTCAATACAGTCAATACAATAGAATTATGTCAATTTTCAAAAATTCATTAAAAATCATCCTGAGTAGTTGATGTACAACTTTCAACACATCCCCCCTCTGGGACACCTACTGTACCTGTGTGCCAGGTTTCAGCCAGATTTACTGTAGAATTCCTCAGAAATTAAAGGGTACTTGTATCCAATGCAGTCGGCCAATACAGTAGAATTATGTCAATTTTCAAAAATTCATTAAAAATCATCCTGGGTAGTTGATGTCCAACTTTCAACACATCTCCCCTCTGGGACACCTACTGTACCTGTGTGCCAAGTTTCATCCAAATTTACTGTAGAATTCCTCAGAAATTAATGGAAACATTTATTCAATCTAATACAGCCAATACACTACAATTGTGTCAATTTTCAAAAATTCATTAAAAATCATCCTGAGTAGTTGATGTCCAACTTTCAACACATCCCCCCTCTGGGACACCTACTGTACCTGTGTGCCAAGTTTCATCCAGATTTACTGTAGAATTCCTCAGAAATTAAAGGGTACTTTATTCAATTCAATACAGTCAATACAATAGAATTATGTCAATTTTCAAAAATTCATTAAAAATCATCCTGAGTAGTTGATGTACAACTTTCAACACATCCCCCCTCTGGGACACCTACTGTACCTGTGTGCCAGGTTTCAGCCAGATTTACTGTAGAATTCCTCAGAAATTAAAGGGTACTTGTATCCAATGCAGTCGGCCAATACAGTAGAATTATGTCAATTTTCAAAAATTCATTAAAAATCATCCTGAGTAGTTGATGTACAACTTTCAACACATCCTCCCTCTGGGACATCTACTGTACCTGTGTGCCAGGTTTCAGCCAGATTTACTGTAGAATTCCTCAGAAATTAAAGGGTACTTGTATTCAATGCAATACAGTCAATACAATAGAATTATGTCAATTTTCAGAAATTCATTAAAAATCATCCTGAGTAGTTGATGTACAACTTTCAACACATCCTCCCTCTGGGACATCTACTGTACCTGTGTGCCAGGTTTCAGCCAGATTTACTGTAGAATTCCTCAGAAATTAAAGGGTACTTGTATTCAATGCAATACAGTCAATACAATAGAATTATGTCAATTTTCAGAAATTCATTAAAAATCATCCTGAGTAGTTGATGTACAACTTTCAACACATCCCCCCTCTGGGACACCTACTGTACCTGTGTGCCAGGTTTCAGCCAGATTTACTGTAGAATTCCTCAGAAATTAAAGGGTACTTGTATCCAATGCAGTCGGCCAATACAGTAGAATTATGTCAATTTTCAAAAATTCATTAAAAATCATCCTGGGTAGTTGATGTCCAACTTTCAACACATCCCCCCTCTGGGACACCTGCTGTACGTCTGGGCCAAGTTTCAGCCAGATTTACTGTAATATTCTTCAGAAATTGCAGGGAACTTATGTTCAGTGCAAGAAAGGCTGAAAGACGACCACCACTGAACAAGACACACAAGCTGAAACGTCAAGACTGGGCCAAGAAATATCTCAAGACTGATTTTTCTAAGGTTTTATGGACTGATGAAATGAGAGTGAGTCTTGATGGGCCAGATGGATGGGCCCGTGGCTGGATTGGTAAAGGGCAGATAGCTCCAGTCTGACTCAGACGCCAGCAAGGTGGAGGTGGAGTACTGGTTTGGGCTGGTATCATTAAAGATGAGCTTGTGGGGCCTTTTCGGGTTGAGGATGGAGTCAAGCTCAACTCCCAGTCCTACTGCCAGTTTCTGGAAGACACCTTCTTCAAGCAGTGGTACAGGAAGAAGTCTGCATCCTTCAAGAAAAACATGATTTTCATGCAGGACAATGCTCCATCACACGCGTCCAAGTACTCCACAGCGTGGCTGGCAAGAGAGGGTATAAAAGAAGAAAAACTAATGACATGGCCTCCTTGTTCACCTGATCTGAACCCCATTGAGAACCTGTGGTCCATCATCAAATGTGAGATTTACAAGGAGGGAAAACAGTACACCTCTCTGAACAGTGTCTGGGAGGCTGTGGTTGCTGCTGCACGCAATGTTGATGGTGAACAGATCAAAACACTGACAGGATCCATGGATGGCAGGCTTTTGAGTGTCCTTGCAAAGAAAGGTGGCTATATTGGTCGCTGATTTGTTGTTGTTTTGTTTTTGAATGTCGGCGAGGATTCCGCACGGCACTCCCCTCCATTCACCTCGCGAATCTCCGCTCTCTTCCAAACAAAGTCGACGAATTACTGCTCTTAAACCGGACTAACAAGGACTTTGCACGCTCTGCTGCCCTCTGCTTCACTGAAACCTGGCTCAGTGAGCGAGTCCCAGACGCTGTCTTAAATCTGCCGGGCTTCCAACTTCACCGGGTGGACCGCGAAACAGAGCTCTCAGGGAAAACAAAGGGTGGTGGAGTCTGCTTCTACATTAATGAAGGTTGGTGTACTGATGTCACAGTGTTACAGAAACACTGCAGCCCACACTTGGAAAGTTTTCTCATCAACTGTAAACCTTTTTATTCACCGCGGGAGTTTTCTTCCTTCATGCTGGTCGGAGTTTACATCCCTCCACAGGCCAACGCGAACAACGCACTGTGCGAGCTGGCTGACCAGATTACTACCCTGGAGAGGAAATTCCCGGATTCCTTTACAATTATTCTTGGGGATTTTAACAGAGCAAACCTAAACTACGAACTCCCTAAATACAGACAGCATATAGACTGCCCCACCAGGGACAACATCATACTGGATCACTCCTACACCACTCTAAAAGATGCCTATCGCTCTGTGCCCCGGGCAGCTTTGGGACATTCTGATCACTGCATGGTCCATCTTATTCCAGTTTATAGGCAAAAACTCAAACGTGCCAAGCCTGTAGTCAAAACTGTGAAGAAGTGGACTAACGCAGCAAAGCAGGAACTGCAGGACTGTTTTGACTCCACTGATTGGACTGTTTTTGAAGCTGCATCTGAGAACCTAGATGAGCTCACGGACACTGTGACATCATACATCAGTTTCTGTGAAGACGTGTGTGTGCCAACAAAGACCTTTTGCACATACAACAACAATAAACCATGGTTCACTCCTAAACTCCAACATCTTCGCAAGGCCAAGGAGGACGCTTACAGAAGTGGTGACAGGGTCCTGTACAAGCAAGCCAGGAACACACTGACCAAGGAGATCAAAGCAGCTAAAAGGATCTACTCCCAGAAGCTGGAAGAACGGCTCTCAGCCAACGACCCTGCGTCAGTGTGGAGGGGCCTGCAGGAAATCACCAGCTACAGACGCCCCCCACCCACTATTGAAGCAAACAAAGACCTGGCCAACGAGTTAAACACTTTCTATTGCAGGTTTGAGACGGACAGACTCCCACGCCCCACCCTCCCCTCCCCAGGGACATTGCTTCAGACATTGACCCCCAACACACCTTCCACCTCTCCCCCCTTCACCCTGCCCCTCCCCAATCAAGACTCAACGACCACCCCCACCCTCCCCAATCCAGACTCAACGACCACCTCCACCCTCTCCAACCCAGACTCAACGACCTCCACCACACCTCTCACCCCCCTTTCCTCCTCCCTGAAACTAAGAATACACACTCAGGATGTGAGCCGACTATTCCAGAAACAGAAGCCCAGGAAAGCCCCCGGACCAGATGGCGTCTCACCCTCCTGCCTCAAAACCTGTGCTGAACAGCTGGCTCCCATCTTTACTCGCATCTTCAACAGATCCCTGGAGCTGTGTGAAGTTCCCTCCTGCTTCAAACGCTCCACCATCATCCCTGTTCCCAAGAAACCCACCATCACAGGACTGGATGACTACAGACCTGTCGCCTTGACGTCTGTGGTCATGAAATCCTTCGAACGACTGGTGTTAGCCCATCTGAAAGACATTACAGGCCACCAGCTGGACCCTCTGCAGTTTGCCTACCGGGCAAACAGGTCAGTGGATGATGCAGTGAACACGGGGCTGCATTACATCCTGCAACACCTTGACTGCCCGGGAACTTATGCCAGGGTCCTGTTTGTGGACTTTAGTTCGGCTTTTAACACCATTGTGCCTGAACTTCTTTCCTCCAAACTCTCCCAGCTCAGCGTGTCACCAGCTACCTGTCAGTGGATCACCAGCTTCCTGACAGACAGAAAGCAACAAGTGAGGCTGGGGGAGATCACCTCTGAAACCCGGTCCCTCAGTATTGGTGCCCTCAAGGATGTGTCCTCTCACCACTACTGTTCTCCCTCTACACTAACGACTGCACCTCCAATAACTCTGCTGTCAAACTCCTAAAGTTTGCAGATGACACCACTGTCATTGGCCTCATTCAAGATGGTGATGAGTCTGCATACCGGCAGGAAGTTGAGCGGCTGGTACTCTGGTGCAGTCAGCACAATCTGGAGCTGAACACTCTTAAGCCTGTAGAGATGACAGTGGACTTCAGGAGACATCCCTCAACTCTGCTCCCCCTCACCATATCAGACAGCCCTGTGTCGACTGTGAAGATCTTCAAGTTCCTGGGTACAACCATCTCCCAGGACCTGAAGTGGGAGACCAACATCAACTCCATCCTCAAAAAGACCCAGCAGAGGATGTACTTCCTGAGACAACTGGGGAAGTACAGTCTTCCACAGGAGCTGCTGATCCAGTTCTACACTGCGGTCATTGAGTCTGTCCTGTGCTCCTCCATCACAGTCTGGTATGGAGCAGCCACTAAACAGGACAGGAGCAGACTGCAGCGGACTGTACGGGCAGCAGAAAGGATCATCAGCGCCCCCCCCCCTGCCCTCCATCCAGGATCTGTACCTCTCAAGAACCAGGAAACGGGCAGGGAAAATCATCGCAGACCCCTCACACCCTGCACACAGACTTTTTGATCTGCTGCCCTCTGGCAGACGGTACAGAAGCCTGCAGACCAGGACCACCCGACACAGGAACAGTTTCTTTCCCCTCGCCATCTCCCTTCTTAACAGTTGACCTGTCACACTGCTCCCACTGCCAGACTGCAACTGCACCTTATGTACATTTTGTAGTATTCATTCCACCTCATTCATTTCTGTATTTTATGTATATAAGGTTAGATTCGTTATTTATAGTTGGTTTACATAGCTTTGTGTATGTATGTGTAATGTGTATATATAGACACTTGTGTGTGTGTGTGTGTGTGTGTGTGTGTGTGTGTGTGTGTGTGTGTGTGTGTGTGTGTGAGATTTACATTGCTGTGCTTGAGAGCCACCATCTACCGGAACCAAATTCCCTGTATGTGTCTGCACATATACAGGGGTGCAAAAAAGTATTTAGTCAGCCACCGATTGTGCAAGTTCCCCCACTTAAAATGATGACAGAGGTCAGTAATTTGCACCAGAGGTACACTTCAACTGTGAGAGACAGAATGTGAAAAAAAAATCCATGAATCCACATGGTAGGATTTGTAAAGAATTTATTTGAAAATCAGGGTGGAAAATAAGTATTTGGTCACCTCAAACAAGGAAAATCTCTGGCTCTCACAGACCTGAAACGTCTTCTGTAAGAAGCTTTTCTGTCCCCCACTCGTTACCTGTATGAATGGCACCTGTTTGAACTCATCATCTGTATAAAAGACACCTGTCCACAGCCTCAAACAGTCAGACTCCAAACTCCGCCATGGCCAAGACCAAAGAGCTTTCGAAGGACACCAGGAAAAGTATTGTAGACCTGCACCAGACTGGGAAGAGTGAATCTACAATAGGCAAGCAGCTTGGTGTGAAAAAATCAACTGTGGGAGCAATCATCAGAAAATGGAAGACATACAAGACCACTGATAATCTCCCTCGATCTGGGGCTCCACGCAAGATCTCATCCCGTGGGGTCAAAATGATCATGAGAACGGTGAGCAAAGATCCCAGAACCACACGGGGGGACCTGGTGAATGACCTGCAGAGAGCTGGGACCAAAGTAACAAAGGTCACCATCAGTAACACACTACAACGGCAGGGAATCAAATCCCGCAGTGCCAGACGTGTTCCGCTGCTGAAGCCAGTGCATGTCCAGGCCCGTCTGAAGTTTGCCAGAGAGCACATGGATGATACAGCAGAGGATTGGGAGAATGTCATGTGGTCAGATGAAACCAAAGTAGAACTTTTTGGTATAAACTCAACTCGTCGTGTTTGGAGGAAGAAGAATACTGAGTTGCATCCCAAGAACACCATACCTACTGTGAAGCATGGGGGTGGAAACATCATGCTATGGGGCTGTTTTTCTGCCAAGGGGACAGGACGACTGATCCGTGTTAAGGACAGAATGAATGGGGCCATGTATCGTGAGATTTTGAGCCAAAACCTCCTTCCATCAGTGAGAACTTTGAAGATGAAACGAGGCTGGGTCTTCCAACATGACAATGATCCAAAACACACCGCCCGGGCAACAAAGGCGTGGCTCCGTAAGAAGCATTTGAAAGTCCTGGAGTGGCCTAGCCAGTCTCCAGACCTCAACCCCATAGAAAATCTGTGGCGGGAGTTGAAAGTCTGTGTTGCTCGGCGACAGCCCCAAAACATCACTGCTCTCGAGAAGATCTGCATGGAGGAATGGGCCAAAATACCAGCTACTGTGTGTGCAAACCTGGTAAAGACCTATAGTAAACGTTTGACCTCTGTTATTGCCAACAAAGGTTATGTTACAAAGTATTGAGTTGTATTTTTGTTATTGACCAAATACTTATTTTCCACCCTGATTTACGAATAAATTCTTTACAAATCCTACCATGTGGATTCATGGATTTTTTTTTTCACATTCTGTCTCTCACAGTTGAAGTGTACCTCTGGTGCAAATTACTGACCTCTGTCATCATTTTAGGTGGGGGAACTTGCACAATCGGTGGCTGACTAAATACTTTTTTGCCCCACTGTACTTGGCCAATAAACACGATTCTGATTCTGATTCTGATTCTGAGATGTATATTTGTGAATGTGGAGATGTTATATTGGTTTCACTGGTAAAAATAAATAATTGAAATGGGTATATATTTGTTTTTTGTGAAGTTGCCTAATAATTATGCACAGTAATTGTCACGATCTGGTACAGGGATTCAAGCGCAGAGCGGTAAGGTATCTCCAAGGTGTGGTTTATTTACAGTGCAGTGCAATATATGTACAGTGAAGGGATCCAAAACTCCGGGGGGGGGAAATCACAGGGTAACTCGCTCACGTCTTCTTCTCTCACACTCACACACTTTCCCGCAGCAGGGAGGTCGCAGGTCCGGGGGGGAATCTGAAGCAGACGAGAAGGCAGGTCACCAACTAATCACAAATCACGGATATGAAGCACAAGAGCTGTGAGAAAACTAACGTTAGGGGTACAATCATCCAGCGACGAGAGGATCTGTGTTCCAGCCTCAAATAGTGCTCCCGGTGATGATGGGTGAGTGTTGTCAGGTGTGTGTGTGGGCCAAGGGCGGGAGCCCACAGTGAGCTCCGCCCAGGCAGAGAGGGAGAAAACAGCAACAGCAATTGTAGCCTTGTGGGGCCGACCGGGCAGGCACGGAGACCATGACAGTAATAGTCACCTGCACACACAGATATCCCCCTAAAATAACTAAAAAAAAAAAATAAAAAAAAAATACTTCCAAAAACATTCAGCTTTGATATTAATGAGTCTTTTGGGTTCATTGAGAACATGGTTGTTGTTCAATAATAAAATTATTCCTCAAAAATACAACTTGCCTAATAATTCTGCACTCCCTGTAGGTCTGTTGACAGAGCTCTGTACAGGTCTGCTCGAGCTGACCTGAAAAGGGGTCCCACCTGTCCAGCAACAACACATGGCATGGAATAATAGACATCATAAACCACAGAGGCAGAACTGTGAAAACAGAAAACCTGAGTGTGCAGCTAGCAGAGGACATAAACAGCTTCTTTGCCCGCTTTGAAACACCACAACAGCAGCATTCATCTGCCTCAGCCCTGCTCCCATCCTCATCCTCACCTGGTTCCTGCACCGCTCCATTCACTGTAACGGAGCACGATGTCAGATGTGTGTTCCTAGCAGTGAACCCCAGGAAGGCGTCCAGACGGAATACGTGGTAAAGTGCTAAGACCATGTGCCCACCAGCTCACCCTCATCTCCACCAGAATCTTCAACCTCTCACTGGATGAAGCAGCCATCCCATCCTGTCTAAAATCAGCCACAATCATCCCAGTACCAAAGAAGTCTCCCATCACCAGCCTGAACTATTATTGCCCTGTGGCCCTCACACCGGTAATCATGAAACTAGTCCTTCAGCACACCAAGGATTACCTCCCCCCAGAATTCGACCCCCACCAGTTTGCATACCGTGCAAACAGATTCACAGAAGATGCCATCACCCTCCACTCGGTGCTGAGTCACCTAGAACAGCGGCAGAGCTACGCCACAATGCTCTTTGTGTACTACAGCTCACCCTTCCACCACTCGCCCATTGAGAGCCTACTAACTTACTGCATCACAGTATGGTACAGCAGCTGCACTAAGGCGGATAGAGCCACCCTCCCAGCATGTTTGCAATGAGTAGGAGATGCTCTGTATCTCACTGTACAACTGTATAGTGACAAAGGTATTGGGTTCTTTTCTAAAAATTGCTATAAACAGAGGAACCCAAACTGATGAAAAGTGGCGAATATTTTTTTTCAAATGACTATTTTTAGTGGATGTTTGATATGGAGGCAGAATGACAGAATGTTAAAAGAAGTTACTTTTAGTCATTCTAAGCTGGGCATTGCGTTCTCTGGCTGTTCAAAGCCATGGAACTTTAGACTTTCCAAGCAAATAATGATGGCCATACTGATGTTCTTTTCAGTACATTTTACTTTATGTTCATTTTCATTTTTATGATGTTTCTATTTTTACATAATTCCTCCCACATAGCAAAATTGGTATGGCCTGGATCTGTCCCACACAATGTGCTTACACATGGCCTGCGTACCGCAAAGAATGACGGCCCTATGGTGGCCCAGATCTGGTTTACCAGAGGTGGCCCACACATGAGCCAGCACAAGGCCAGTTGCAGACACACTGCTGGCCCTGTGCTGGCCCAAAACAGTTTCAGCTCTGGCCCCAGATGTCAGCCTAATGTGTACCTTAGCCATGTAAGCCATGTAATAACAACATGTGCTGGAACATAATAGTGCAAAAGTGACATGACGAGACTCTGTTCAGACAGTGAATGGACTGATTCTTATACAGCACTTTTTTACTCACCCATATTACTCAAAGTGCTCTATACAACATGTCACATTCACCCAATCAGGCCAAATGTGGCATGCCATCACATAAACAGTGCCATCTTACCATGCCAGAAGTCAGCCAGCAGTGCCGGCTTGACACCAGATCCAGGCAAGACCCGTCTGCTATGTGGGATGACTTGTTCTTTTGGCATTTTAGTTGTGGATTGTGTTTGGACTGTGTCTCTTGCCCTTTCAGTATTGTTTCCTTGTGCTTCTAAGTGTCCCTTTGTTTCTTTTTAGGTTATGTAGTATGGGTTAGAGATATTTTGTATGTTGTTTTTGTTTAATAAATCCGCCTTTTGGATTATTCCCTGATGTGCCTGAGTTCTGTTATTTAGTGTCACTTTGAAAGGACACACATCCAGCATTGACATATAATTGTTCTTTCAATTTTTGATAAAGATTACAGTGAATTGAGATGTAACTTGGCCCAGAGGTACGGTAGGACGCCCAGAGTAAGAAAGTGTTGAAAGTTGGACCTCAACTATTATGGATGATTTTTAATGAATTTTTGAAATTTCCATAATTGTAGTGTATTGACTGTATTGAATTGAATAAATGTTTCCATTAATTTCTGAGGAGTTCTACAGTAAATCTGGATGAAACTTGGCACACAGGTACAGTAGGTGTCCCAGAGGGGGGATGTGTTGAAAGTTGTACATCAACTACTCAGGATGATTTTTCATGAATTTTTGAAAATTGACATAATTAAATTGTATTGGCTGACTGCATTGGATACAAGTACCCTTTAATTTCTGAGGAATTCTACAGTAAATCTGGCTGAAACCTGGCACACAGGTACAGTAGGTGTCCCAGAGGGGGGATGTGTTGAAAGTTGGACATCAACTACCCAGGATGATTTTTAATGAATTTTTGAAAATTGACATAATTCTACTGTATTGGCCGACTGCATTGGATACAAGTACCCTTTAATTTCTGAGGAATTCTACAGTAAATCTGGCTGAAACCTGGCACACAGGTACAGTAGGTGTCCCAGAGGGGGGATGTGTTGAAAGTTGTACATCAACTACTCAGGATGATTTTTAATGAATTTCTGAAAATTGACATAATTCTATTGTATTGACTATATTGCATTGAATACAAGTACCCTTTAATTTCTGAGGAATTCTACAGTAAATCTGGCTGAAACCTGGCACACAGGTACAGTAGGTGTCCCAGAGGGGGGATGTGTTGAAAGTTGTACATCAACTACTCAGGATGATTTTTAATGAATTTTGGAAAATTGACATAATTCTATTGTATTGACTGTATTGAATTGAATATAAGTTTCCTTTAATTTCTGAGGAATTCTACAGTAAATCTGGATGAAAATTCGCACACAGGTACAGTAGGTGTCCCAGAGGAGGGATGTGTTGAAAGTTGTACATCAACTACTCAGGATGATTTTTAATGAATTTTTGAAAATTGACACAATTGTAGTGCATTGGCTGTATTAGATTGAATAAATGTTTCCATTAATTTCTGAGGAATTCTACAGTAAATCTGGATGAAACTTGGCACACAGGTACAGTAGGTGTCCCAGAGGGGGGATGTGTTGAAAGTTGTACATCAACTACTCAGGATGATTTTTAATGAATTTCTGAAAATTGACATAATTCTATTGTATTGACTGTATTGCATTGGATACAAGTACCCTTTAATTTCTGAGGAATTCTACAGTAAATCTGGCTGAAACCTGGCACACAGGTACAGTAGGTGTCCCAGAGGGGGGATGTGTTGAAAGTTGGACATCAACTACCCAGGATGATTTTTAATGAATTTTTGAAAATTGACATAATTCTACTGTATTGGCCGACTGCATTGGATAAAAGTACCCTTTAATTTCTGAGGAATTCTACAGTAAATCTGGCTGAAACCTGGCACACAGGTACAGTAGGTGTCCTAGAGGAGGGATGTGTTGAAAGTTGGACATCAACTACTCAGGATGATTTTTAATGAATTTTGGAAAATTGACATAATTCTATTGTATTGACTGTATTGAATTGAATATAAGTTTCCATTAATTTCTGAGGAATTCTACAGTAAATCTGGATGAAAATTCGCACACAGGTACAGTAGGTGTCCCAGAGGAGGGATGTGTTGAAAGTTGTACATCAACTACTCAGGATGATTTTTAATGAATTTCTGAAAATTGACATAATTCTATTGTATTGACTGTATTGAATTGAATATAAGTTTCCTTTAATTTCTGAGGAATTCTACAGTAAATCTGGATGAAAATTCGCACACAGGTACAGTAGGTGTCCCAGAGGAGGGATGTGTTGAAAGTTGGACATCAACTACTCAGGATGATTTTTAATGAATTTTTGAAAATTGACACAATTGTAGTGCATTGGCTGTATTAGATTGAATAAATGTTTCCATTAATTTCTGAGGAATTCTACAGTAAATCTGGATGAAACTTGGCACACAGGTACAGTAGGTGTCCCAGAGGGGGGATGTGTTGAAAGTTGGACATCAACTACTCAGGATGATTTTTAATGAATTTCTGAAAATTGACATAATTCTATTGTATTGACTGTATTGCATTGAATACAAGTACCCTTTAATTTCTGAGGAATTCAATCTGGATGAAAATTGGCACACGGGTACAGTAGGTGTCCCAGAGGGGGGATGTGTTGAAAGTTGGACCTCAACTATTCAGGATGACTTTTAATGAATTTTTGAAATAAACATAATTGTAGTGCATTGACTGTATTGCACTGAATATGAGTTTACTGTGATTTCTGAGTAATATTACAGTAAATCTGGGTAAAAACTGGCCCAGAGGTAAAGTAGGTGTCCGAGAAGAGGATTGTGTTGAAAGCTTGGCATCAACTTTTAATAATGATTTTTAATGAATTTTTGAATATGCAACCAGACTGTCACGATGGCTGTATTGGGCTGTTCCATTGTAATTTATGTGCGCGCGTGCGTGTGACTGTTCACGCGCGTGCATGTGTGCGCGAGTCTAGGCTTTCAATCAGGATATAAAGCGAAAAGGCGCTACCGTAAAGACTGGTGTAAAAGCGCAAGGAAATTTATGCGGCGGATAGGAGGCGGCTGGCTTGACCGCGGCTCACAAATGACGGCTCACTTTACCGCAGTAGAGGGGGTGGTGGACCAGGTCGGCTGGATAGAACTCACTTTGACGCGAATTACTGAGTATGCATGCACGTTTTGGGGTTTTTTTTAAACGTCAAAGGATATGCCATCTAATACAGACACAAATGAAACTGATAAACACTTTTTGTTTTGTTTTTTACTTTTTTCCACTTTGCGGGGAGTAAGTGCACCCTCCCTGCGAGGTGCGCCTGCTGCTTGCCGCACAGGGAGGAGAGATTCTCTGGCTGGCTCTAACGGCATCTAATAACCAGCTCGCAAAATAAAGCAAAATAAAAATAAACCAAACACAAAAACACAAGACCTTGTGATACAGACTTATAATGTGCACCGACCTGTTTTCTAAATTCTATAACACACATATACACAAAAAGTGAGCCAGAGAGCCCTCTGTGCGCCTGCTTGCTGCTGAGCTGCTGTGCTGTCCTGAAGTCTCACACACAACCGAAAGGAGAGGAGAGCGAGCTGCTTCAAAACAGAGCACATTTCATTCACAATGTTATCAATCCAAGCCCATTAAGTTAATTATTTTTTCCTGGGTTGTGTGAAATATTAGGGGGAAACAATCCTATACAAACTGAATCTGTGCACTAAGGTGTAGGACTAATAGGTTATGTTGTGATGATTCTCTGGTTGGGGGATGGATGCTGATATTGAGTGCAAAATTAACACCAATGGAAGATGGACAAGAAAAGTTCAAATCCATCAGGTGCTCAGTTTAGAAAAAAGAGAAAAGAGGAGGAGAAACGAGCAAAAGATACAAGTAAGCAGATGTGACATTGGATAATGGCAGCTATTATGACATGTATCCTGAAACAAGATAACATTAGGATAGTGAAAACTTCTGTTTACGTTCGTTAGCCACTTGGCTATGAACGTAAACAGTAGACAGACAGTAGACACTGATGTGGCTTATTGAATCTTTTGGCCTGTGTTCAGCACAATATTAACTGGCCATTAAGTGGAAGACGTGTATTGTTTATCTGTCCCGTATTCTCAATGTATTACAAATTATAATGGCCATTTGTTAGCTGTTTGCATTCCTGTCATAGACAGTAAGATCTCTATAACACACTTCCATAATTTCATTGTACATGTACAGTGAAAACAAAGGGCTATTTTAATCTATTCTATCATAAGTTTTCATCCAGTACTACTGAAGGGAACGTGCAGGGAACAAAGCACCACAACTTTCCAGTTTTTTCATTGGCTAGGAAAAATTATAGGACAGAGCAAAGAAGGACAAAAATCAAAATGAGCACTTTCAGGTTTCTCTAAATATAAACTTTTAATGTTCCAATAATAAAATACAGTGGCAGAGCAGTCTTCAGATACAGTGAAGTTAAATGGAAATACAACTTCCATGAAGCTGGGTTAGAAGATTTTCATTATGTCATGCAGTATAAAAATGCCTCAAGACCATATTCTTTAATAAAATCTAGTACTGTACACCAGGTACAAATTATATGTATATAAAAGATCCTCCAAAAACGTACCAACTCTGCATTTCCACACACACATCCAAACACACCTTGTTTGTTTGTAGCTGTGTGTTAAATGCCTGTGCTTAGAATATTAATGGAATGAATTTGGTATTTTAATAGTAAGTATCTTAATTCATATCTATATAGACATTTCATAATAGTATATTTTAAATATATACAGTAAAATAATCTGGCATTTAAACATTGACATGGACATATATCTGCCTTCTTATATGCAAAAAATATATTTTTAGCTTTAATAAAGACATTTAAGGAAAAATGATTTTCTCTACAAGCTTAGCAAAAAGATTACAATCTATATTAAAGGGGTTACAGACAGTAAGAAGTACGGGATAAACACTTTCACAGCTTGACCTTGAAAAGAAACGCTGGTTTTGTGGCAAGACCTGGTTAAGCTATGTTGCTGCTGGGTTTTGGTTTGAGGTTTCCACAACCTCAGGAATATTCCACACTGAACCAGTTAATGACATGACACTGGTGGCTGTGCAGTGATTATAAAGGCTGAAACTAATTAAACACTAATTGTGCTTGTTTGCAAGCCAAATTTACCACTGATATATAACCTATCACAGAGAGGGATGGATATTGTTCTGATTTTAAAAATCAGCTATCAATATTTATCATTACCTTATTGGTATTCTCGGTGATGCTGATATTTCACAAGAAAATCTGAACATTTGTCCACCTACTGAGAACAGGCTTGATTTGGGTTGCTAATTCATTAATAATTGATTAAAAATGGACGCCATTGCTTTGCATTTTTAGTTTGGCAAATCCTTTCGCTATCATCATCATCAGAGCTGGGTGGCTACATTGAGGGCTAGTTTCCAAAGTGGAAGCTTTTGGTTTTAGCCTGATTACAAAAGAAAAAGAAAGTTATAAAGAGAAGCTTATAGGAGGAAGACATACTGTAGCTGAAGTTCTGTCACACTACACCTAAACTAATCAAACTATACACCTCATAATATGCAATACAGTAGACAATACATGCTTCCTCAAATCACATCAATACACTGATTCTCCTGAAATGATTGAACTCAAAACAAAAAAAATGAGTAAATGACACATGAAAGAGGAAATATACAATCATATTTTCCCAGAACCTGGCAAGTGGTGGCATGTTTATAGAATTCAATATTAGAGATTATGTTACCTTACTTAGCGGAGGATAATTTCAACTCCAACATGAAAGTGGGGCAAAGCAGGTATATTTCTGTAATATAGGAACACTGCTACTCAAAATGTAGAGGCAGTACTGTAAAAAGCTTAAAAACTGTTTTGAGCATATATGTTTGAAGGCATTCGTGATAAAGAATAAAGGATGTATCATCAGCCGGTGTTGACGATGAATAAAAAGAACCAGAATTTTAATTACTTAACGGGCAGACAAATGAATTTCCGATGCTTTCTAGATGTGCTGGGCCTTCACATTTTTACCGGTTCCTCCTCAGGACACAACTGTAACGGAGCAATAACAGATTTTTATACATAATATGCAAGATGAGCATGAGGTTAAAGTGTGTGCAAAAGTGAACAGAAATGAACGAAGCCTGGTTATAAGTCTAAATATTTATATTTAAAATACCTCAAAAGTCCCAGCAGCAACACCAGCACCAAGAACGACACGCTGGCAATATTGCTCCAGTACTGTCGAGAAATCCCTGCAAGAGCAAAGAGTTTAACGGTTCATCTGCTGAAATCTCCATTATACATGATTCTAATCAAAATCTATAAGACAGTCCTGTATCCCTCCTAAATTGGCGTCTTTGAAAGGTGGAAAGTTTAGTAATAGACATTTTTCGACACTCCTTGTCTTTTATCTGTCCCGAATTGTCGCTTTTTTATTTAGTTTGCTAAAGACAAAAGCTCTTTCTACTGAAACCTCAAGACAATTCAACTGGTCTTTAACTGTCATCACCTAAATTCACACCTCTCAGAGACTAACCACATAGGTTCTAAATTTCCCTTTACAAGGGACAAATCCTAACTCACTTAGCTCACTGTGAAATCAGCGAGCAATGTCTTACAGTCCATAGATTTGTTTTACAAGTCATTTACAAATTAATAACTGAGAAAGTCAGGCTGGGAGTCTGTTGCTGTCTCGTGTGTTGTAATTATGAACTTTCTATAGACTCTATGGAAAGCGATTAGTTTTAACAAAGGCAGGGTGACGAATACACAGCTATAGGAGAATTCAAACTACATTCTTGAACTGGGAAAGTGAGTTTTAAATGTTACATTACTACACAATAGTTACTTATTTATGAATGAGAAGTGAGGCAAGACACTCTTAGGTGACTCATTCATCAACAGGAAGTGGAGAAAGGTGATGTAATAAAAAACAACAACACCATCTAAAGTCACACCCTACACTTCCTGCAGTCATTTATCAGTGGTTGTTTCAGATCCTCATCTCATTTTTTAATAAAAGAGAAAAACTTTCATACCTGTTTTAACATGAAACTCATTTTTAATACAAATCTTAACTACAATATAGTTTTCTACTTTGCTGTTCCCTACCTTTTTCCTCCAGAGGCGCCTGAATTATGCAGTCAACTGTAAAAATGAAAAACAATATCTACATTTGTATCAATGGATAAAAACATCAAATAATCTTTAAATGTTAAGGAGACAAATACTCACTGAAGCAATAAGCTGTTTGTTGTATCCCCTAAGTACAAAAATAGAAAGAGAAATTGGGTAAGTCTCATACGTGTACTGAGCTCATGAGAATGACTATGTTTTTAAGTTAATGTCGATAAATGGATAATTGAAGAACTTTAACTTGTAATCTTCTAGTCGCACATAACCAATATGGTTTATACAGTATCTCTGCTTTAAATTGTTCATGTGTTACTCAGTAAGCAGGTCAAATGTCAGCAGTGTGACACCTCAGAGACGCAGTCCCGAGTGTAGTTGAGCTGTGAGAAGCATGTGCGGGTAAAAAGAGTCCCAATACTGCTGTTAAACACCAGGTCACCCATTTTGTCCTTCTGGTTTGCCAGCACGTGCCCCTGAAGGGAAACGCATGGCAAAATCACCACCTGTACAAAGTCAGTCTAAAGGTTTCAATAATAATGACAGTGTCGACAATAAATCAAGCTCATGAGGTGCTTATAATTTAGAAACTCCTCTTTCCATGTATATTTTGCATGTCAAACACAGGTGTAGCTTACAGCGCTAACGTGGCCAAAGACCAATCACACAATTTGTTTTAATATTATTATTTGCACCTGTGCTTTTCATGCTTCGATTTTTTAACATAGAAGCAGAGGTTTGCTGGCAGAGCAGCTGTTGAACTTACAGTGCTGTTCATCCAGGAGTAGGGACACTCAGTTGCCTTCATCTTTGAGACGCTGTAAAAAGTCCCCTGAGGAAGCTGAGTGGCATTGCACGCAAGGTGCTGTGCACAGCAAAGACTGAGGTAAGCTGGGGAGAAAAGACAAGAAGACCAGATGTAGTGATCTTTATTTGAGCATGACTTTATGCACCGTCACTTCTGGAAACTTGACTTCTTTACGTTATCATGACCAGGCCATATGTTTTCTCTCTGTGCCCAACAGGAGAAGACCACAAGCTACATGTTTTGGGGGGGGTTTAATTTATGACAGAACCACTAACATTATTGGATTAATGTTAGTGGTTCTGTCATAATGGCTTGTGGTATTCGTGTGGTCATCTGAGACAGTGGATCAATTGTGAGAGCCCAAAAAGACCATAAAACTTTTTTCTATCCCTGTAATCCCTGCGATGAGATGCACACTCTAATCAGTAAATCTGGTATTGCAGGGAGCCACACCTCTCACGCAATGCAAGTCCTACAGTGAAAAGAAAAAAACAGATAGTGTTGCCTCAAAGCTATTTTCGTGGTATTTCCCGCTGCTGTCCAGTCAAAGCTTCCGCTTTGCGCAGTGCGTAAGGGTTGCCTGCTCCGTCAGAGCTGGCAAAAAATATCACGTGTTTTACGGCAACTACATGCCCCGCCCCCCCCCCCCCCAAAGAAAAAAGAAAATAAATAAATAAATGTAATAATAATAATAATAATAAATTAATATAATAAAATACAAATGAATATGCTCAGGTGTTGCATCTAAGAATACTTTCCTTTGACTCACTGAGTAAACAGACTACTGTTTAGTGGTGATTAAGTTGATAAAGGTGATAAAAAAAAAATAACAAACGCATCACATTGATGCAAATTCCCTGCGATGAGGGCTCACTTCACTTGACTGCAGTTGCTGACAGACTGAAGGTAACAATGTGAGAGCTGCAGACTATTTGGCTTTAGTTGTCCAATGAAATGTTATATTAATCTACTTACGAATAATCCACAGAGCCAGAGTCCACATCGTCTTCGTAGCGAGTCTAGTTGATTCCAATTTCTCCCGGACAGTCACAGCGCGCAGTTCTCCACTGTGTCACTAAAGGGGACTACTGACCTGACCTGCCTCCGCTATCAACACGCAGTGAAGGCAGGAGGAGAAGAGCGAATGAACGGGTGGTCACGTGACTCACGGAAAAGTCCCACATAACTTTTCAGCGATTACCATTTCCCTTCTTGTAGTAAAATGCGTGAGGCTGTTTTAGTTATTTACTAATGCAAATGTTTAACTGCTTTCATCTTTTCCACATTGTCCAGCTCTTTAAAGATGTAACAACGAAGGGAAAGCCACACAGTAACAATTTCACTGAGAAAATTAATTAATGATAATTCGAGATAAGGCAAAATTTGAAAAAAAAAAAAAAGAAAAGGTAGGCTAAATGGCCTGTATTTGTATAGCGCTTTACTCGTCCCTAAGGACCCCAAAGCGCTTTACACATCCAGTCATGCATCCATTCACACACTGGTGATGGCAAGCTACATTGTAGCCACAGACACCCTGGGGCGCACTGACAGAGACGAGGCAGCCGGACACTGGCGCCACTGGGCCCTCTGACCACCACCAGTAGGCAACAGGTGAAGTGTCTTGCCCAAGGACACAACGACCGAGACTGTCCGAGCCGGGGCTACCACGATCGCCCCTTGCAGAAAGAAAAAAGAACAAGAAGAAAATTAGGTTTTACCCTATAAACTACACGTGGCTTAAAGTAGGCTAACTACAACACAATCAAAGCAAATGAAAACAGCAGCAGACTGCTTTCAGGGAGAGAGAGAGAGAGCCATATTTGAAGGAAATTGTAGCTTACTGAGGCTCCCAAGCAGGAGATTTCCTTTACTGGAGAGGAGGAGCTATTAATTAGGACCTGAAAATGAGATCACAAAAAGCAGGCCAAGCCACTAGGAAATATTCCTAGAGCCATCACATGGGGGATACCCAGGAAATCCCAAGCTCAGTGACATCACTGTCTGCTCTAGGATCTCCTCTTTATTGGGCATACCTAAGATACCTCACCTGCTAGGTGCAGGAAGCATCTGTCCAGGACTTGTCAACATGGCATTTCTGATGAATCTTCTGACAGTGGATTATTAGGACCTAGACCACCTGTAAAACGGTGACTGCTAGAATGGAATCCAGGAAGTCTGGAGGCTAATCAACAAGTTTTGCTGATTCATGTTACATTAGAGATTCCTGAGCAGCTTTTTGCAGTTTGCACTGCCCTGCTCAGTAATGCCACTGCCATCAGCCAGTGCTGTTGCTAGGGAGACAAAAATGTGCATTCCTCGATTGGTTGGTAAATGGTTGCTGGCTGTGACGAGGGGAAATCCTTCAGAAAGAATGTGCCTTACCAGAAACCTCCTTGTGGTTTGTTAGCTTTGGCTGCTGTAAATTAGCTTTAAAACTGCGATAAAAACAGAGAATCTTCACCTTTTCGACTCCGAAAGAGGTGCCTTAGAGCTGTGACCGAAACATTTCCAAAAGCCCGCACTTTTCACAGTTTTGCTGCCACTTGGCAAGTAGTTTGCAAGTTTTTGCAGACAAGTCAGCATTTACCATGCAACTATGGTTTTACCATGGTGGAAAAATTGGCCTCTCGGCGAACAGTTTTGCCCAGAATTTTCCACATTGACGGGCAGGAATAAACAGCATCCAGTCACCAGCCACTCACTAAGCTTGTGTGACTGGGGCCTGACTCCTCCTTGAAGGACACTAAATATTCTACAAGTTGGTGAAATCTTTCGTCCAGCTATTGACAATGAGTCTGAATTTAACTGTGCACTTCATAATAATAAAATACATGCTTTCACAAATCAGGTTAATACACAATTTTCCTGAAGTGATTAAAATCAGAAAGAACATCTGGAAAAACAGCCAATGCATTAACCCTCTCAGGCTCAAATTAAGTTTTAGTTGCTAATGCACAACCAAGTCCTGCAGTGGTACTTCTGAGTAAAAAAAACTCATAAAATATGTATGTGGGGTAATCAGGTTGTTAGTGTTTAACTGTTGCAAATCTGCAACGCCTGCCTTGAGAGGGTTAAATGAAATATGAGAATGTAAGTATCAAATAGGGGAAACCCAGAATCTTTCTCTGCAGCAGTTTACAGGAGTCAATACTGGAGAGCAGTATGAGATGATAAAACCAAAAAGTAATTAGCTGTGTTAAAAACATGTTGTAACCTCAATGAAACAAAGTAAGAAGGTTAGAAATGGTTATTCAATAAAAAGCAGCATATAATTATTTTATGACTAAAACTGTGGCACCTTTTATGAACATGTCTTTTTTCTAGTCACCCTTTGACTCCATGATCCTTGTTAGCACTGTAACAGAATTATAATCTAAAATGTCCCTGATGAGGCTGGAGATGTAAAATTTCAGCAACTGACAAAATGTCTTTAGTTTTATAGTTTTCTGATTTCCAAAGTCTCACTTAAAGTTCAGTCTATACAATAAACACTACTCCAAGTACTGACTGAAGCTGAAAAAAATCAACTTGATTAAAAAAAAAGAATTTTTAAATATTGTTTTTATTCTTAGAATCAGGAAAACGCATCTTCATTTTTCAAATACCAGACAACTGTGATTGAAAAGACTGAAGTTAAATAAAAACAAATAAAAACAAAAACTTCCATGAAGCAGGTCAAACAGATCTGATGAGCTTCCTCAAATCACACCAATACACATGATTCTCCTCAAATAATTGCACTCAGAGAACATCTGAAAAATGAGTAAAGCAATAAATAACATATGAGAGTAAACATAAAAAGGTGTTTTCACTGAACCTTTTCCTGCAACAGTGGCATGTTTACAGGACTTGATAGAGGAGAATGTTTGATGAAATGTAACTTCGCTGTATCTAACTCCACATTATCTGTGCTGATTCTTCACACTGTTATCAGCACTGTAAAAGATCAATAACAGATCAGATGCCAGATGAGTTGGAGACTGTTGCTGACATCATTGTAATGATAACTTATGGTACGATCAGATATGTTTTCATTGTTAGACCACCTGTTCCTCTGTCTGTGCTTGCTATTTATTATTAGAGAGCTCATAATCTTTATGGTAATCAGCTGTGTTAAGAAGTATGTGAGGTGACTGATGCCAGTTTTGAGAAATAAATAATGATTTCTGAAAATACTTCAGTCTACCTTCCTTATTACTAACATTTACCTATTTATAGGCTTATCAACCTATAAAAGAAGGGCCTTCACTTCAAACATTGTTCTTTTTTAGTGGTTATAAAGTACATAAAATGTAAAAACTAAAGTTAAACACAACAAACACATAATAGCAAATGTGGTTAAGGTGTGGGCAGATTGTCATTTCCTTTTTGGTTCAGAATAATCCTGACTGTGTCAGGAATAATTGATTGTTTTGAGTAAGTGCTGTCGCTGCTGTTATGCCACACTTGTAAATCTCTACTGCAGGCACTCACTAAAAAGTGACAGTGTAAAGATGAACGTAGCTAGCGTGTCGTAAACTCCCATTCTGAAACTTTAAGATGTCGCCATCTGGGTTGCAAGAGACTGATTGTGACAAGTGGTGGGTCTGATTGTCAAACAACTTGCTCAGTGGCAGATGATTTGTAATTGACAGTCATTAGCCAATGAACAAGTAAAGAATGCTATGACTTGTCCTCCTTTTTGAAACGTGGTATGACTGAGAATTACAGAATAGATTTATGTTTTTATTTAGACCATGAACTCATGTGCAAAGTGTTTAGAGAGGTGAAGAAAGAAAGCCCTTTTTCCCCAAGACTTCAATCTCATTGACGTCTTGCTGCAGGTTTAAGGCACTTACAAAGTGCACTAATTTTTATAACCCAGAAGTCATTCTGTTTCCCATCTTTGGCTCGACGCTACAATTACTCTCAGTGGTGATCTGAGACTCCCTTGTTGAGATTTATTAGTGCAGTGAGGGAAGTGAAATGAAGTTTAAAATACGTGTCAAATGCCAGAAGCTTAGGAGTTGATAACCCTGACATGAACAAAGTGTTGTTAATAATAAACATCAATGAAACACCTGCAAATGCAGCACAGAAGTACCACCATTACCAGCAATGCTGTGAAAGAGAAACTGATAATGTTACTCCAGTAGTTTTGGGGAGTCCGGCAGTCAGCTGTAAAAAGAAGACATCACAAACATTATGCAAACTCCTCTAAATGGAAATAAACATATCATCAAACATCCCTATAAAATAAAGCAGAAGGATACTCACTGACACAATATGCTGTGTGCTGTATCCCCAAGTTCAGAATAAAGACATTTTCAATTTAATGTCATAGTTATAAAAGTGCGGCTGAAATGTCAGGTGTAAAGTGGTTACAGTTTATATTATTCCAGTTACATGTATCTAATCTGGCTTTTAAAGTGTCTTTCCATTAAACTATTCATGTGTTAGTCAGTATGCAGTTAAAAAGTGAGCAGTGTAACACCTCAGAGATGCAGTCTCGAGTATAGTTGAGCTGGCTCAAACATCTGCTGTTTGTAACACTCCTGTCACTGCTTTTCAATATCGGGTCATTTATTTGTTCCTTCTGGTTTGCCATCACGTGACCCTGAAGGTAACATATGGCATAATCCCAATAGTTTTACACATTCATTCAGTCAGAGGATTAAAATAGTGACAATGGAGACATCAAAACAATATGTGTGAGAAACATCTGTATGTCATAGTGCTGTGCTTTTTTAACACAGAGGCACAGGTTATTTCAGGACATAAACATGCTGAACTTACGCTTGCATTATACCAACGGTAGTTACAGTCCACTGCTGGGAACTCTATGACATATATTCCTGACAGAGTGTGTGGTAGGTCTCTGGCAGCTCTTCTTCCCGACTTCCCCTCTGTTTGATATGAGTTATTAAAAGGAACCTCCTGATTCTGTTTGTGACCTTTAGAGAACTTTTTACACAATTATCTGACGCATTATGATTCACTGTGCTGTTCAAAGGGCCAACAAGCTCTACATAAAGTCAGTGCTCAAGTTTTGCTGTTGGCCTTGTGGTATTTTTTTAAATAGCTAGTATATGTGCCAAGATGTTATCTGATAATATAGTACTCCACGCCCTCATCCATGTATGTTCATTTCCCAAAAGGAAAAGCCCCAAAACTAGCAGGTGATGTCACAGCGGGGTGCGCCGATGTGTGCGGAAACAGGACCCAAAAGCAGATGATGACGAGGAATAGTAATGATTAACAGAAAAGTGAACCTTTATTGCGATGACGGCAGGAAATGAACCAAGAGACCAAAGCAAACAGGCAAAACACTAAGAAACAAAACACTGAACTGACAAAACACTAAGAAACAAAACACTAAAGGTACTAAGACCAAAAACTATAACTATGACCGAGGTGGAAAAATAAACAGGCTATGACTATGACTCTGGTGAGAATAAACAGACGAACTGACAATGGCATGAAGAAAACAAAAGGCTTAAATACAGACATGAGGTGATCAGGGGAAGTGGCGACACATGGGGGAAAACAGCTGACAGACATAAACCTAATGACAGGACCAGGAGAGGAAAGCTAAATACAATGAACAAAGAACACATGACATTGTCAGAATAAAACAGGAAATGACAACACAACTTAACAGACCTAATACGTGATGAAATAAATAGAAAACCCCAAAACATAGAAAACCCAGGAACAATAACTGCCTAAACTAAAGGCAAATAGGAAATAACACAAACTAATAACATATCAAAAAATACAAAGAAAACTCAGAGTGCTGGGTCGGAGACCCAGCCTGTGACAGGTGAGATCACAGACGGTAACAATAAATCTGTTATTTGTATTCCATATAGAAGCCCCATCCATGTCTGGGTTATCTCTCTCTTGGCCTCAGCTTCTCCATACCAGAGAGACTTTATTAATGCCAGGGGGAAATTGAGTTGTCATAGGAGCAAATGTAAAACAAACATAAAACACTCCTATAAAGTGTAGAAACGGAGATATTGATAGATAAATATTAAAATAAAGGACAAGTATATGTGCAAATATATATTATGGTGTACAAAAGTGATAGGATGCACTGAGGTTTGATTAATTTTGACCCAACCAGATGAATTAAAGCATCTCATAGCAGCAGGAAGGAACGACTTCCTGTAATGTTCCCTCAGACAGCGAGTTTGAAGGAACATGTTCCTAAAACTGCTCTTCAGATTGTCCTGTGTGTTATGGAGGGGGTGGGAGTCATTGTCCATGATTTCTCGCAGTCTTGCCAGCATTCTGTCTGATCCCCATCTCCAGGGTGGCGAGCTTAATGCCAACAACAGACTTTGTTCAGTCTGCTTTGATGCCTGCACCCCAGCATGCCACAGCAAAGAAAATGGTGCTCACAACAACAGACTGATAAAACATATAAAGCAGCCCGCTGCATACATTGGAGAATCTGAGCCTTCGTAGAAAGTCAAACCCTTTTTGTAGACAGCATCCATGTTGCCAGACCACTCCAGCTTGCGATCCAGTTGGACTCCCAAATACTTATAGGATGTGAATATTTCGACATCAGTCCCACCATTGCAGACAGGGAAGGGTTGGGATCTGCTTCTACTGAAGTCCACCACCAGCTCCTTTGTTCTGGCCACATTCAGCAGCAGACAATTTACATCACAACACCTCACAAAGCGATGAATCAGTCTTCTTTACTCCTCTTCCCATTCCATCTCCACACTTCCAGTAATGGCCATGTCATCAGAGTATTTCTGAAGGAGATACGTTTATATGATGTATGTGAAGTCAGTCGTATAGCTGGTGAAGAGGAAAGGGGACAGCACAATTCCCTGGGTGAACTGTGTTGCTGTTCAGTCTCTCTGACACAAAGCACTGCAGTCTCAGTTCATTGAGTATGCCCTTCAAGTTGTTTGTAACCCAAGGTTTGTTATTTGGGTAGCAGTCATTTGTATGCTGGTGTGAACAGGACAGCAGGTTGTGATCTGACCTGCCCAGTGGAGAGAGGGTAGTGAAGGTGTAGGTGTCTCTGACATTAGTATAAAATAGGTCCAGTTTTCTATTGTCTCTTGTGATGAGGATGAAGGCACCCAAATGTTTTGTTTGGAGAGGCGCAGTCACAGAGCTGATGACTACATCAGCCTTGCCAGATGGAGGGATGTAGACAGTAATAGCGATCACGCTTGTAAACTCCCTCAGCAGATAATACAGGCGAATTCTGATGACAAGTAGCTTGACGTCGCGGTTGCAAAATCTCCTTAACAGATACATGTAGCAGGTTACACCACTTGCAGTTCACAAACACACCCACCCCACCTCCTTTCTTCTTGCAGTCATTCCACAGATCAAGTGTGGAAAGAGTGTCAACAACAAAGGCAAGGCAAGGCAAGTTTATTTGTATAGCACAATTCAACAACAAGGTGATTCAAAGTGCTTTACAGAGACATTAGAAACAAGAACAAATAAAAAGCATGATTTAAAATTGAATAAAACAAGCAAATAAACTAACTAATTAACAAACAAACAACAGTATATAAAATCAAAACAGATAAAATCAGAACAGTAGATAAAATCAGTAGTAACTGAAAACAAAATAATTAAAATGGTATGATTAAAATGATCTGATCATGCTGGGAGAAGAGCACCTAAGAGCGAGAGACGGAGCGCCACAAGTGTCTGACACAGCGTCTGAGGAGGTGTGAAATCCTGCCCTGTATACGTCACGTGCATGTACTGTTATCCTTCTCTTCCCACATGATTAAACATGATTAAAGGTTTCATAAAGGTGCACGCTAAAGTGTCTCGCACAGCAGAGGATATTTTTTAATAAGGCTTCTTTCTAAACGCATGATCAAGAACGTCCTGTTAGAGAACACATGATTTGCGGCACATCGCAGTTTGTATTGTATTGTCACGATTCCACTCAGATGAAAGTTTAAAAGGGAAAGATGTGCGGTCTTTTCCTCTTGACTGTAATCTCTTCTTTATTGTTGAAATGCGTCTTGCACCAATCCCGCTTAACGCAGCAGGTAAACCGCCGGAAGTCTCAGCACTGCGAGACACATGCCATATGATCGTATGTCATACCTCTCCCCAGGGGAGGGTAAGGCAGGTCAAGCCTCCTTTATTTACACGTTTCTTTTGATTGTATTTATTAAAAGCAACATAGTGACAAGTATAGATTGTGACGTAAAAGACCACGCAAACCATTAACTTTATCCGTGTAGTGTTTTTTGCAATTTACTTATAAGGGAATCTTCTATGCCAGATCAAAGCCTTTTGTTCTTTTTCATTTCCCTAAAATTTTTAGTCCGGAATTTTTGTGGTTTAGCAGAGTGCACTGCTAAAAGTGAGGCTGCTGCTGTCACACAGTACTGTGACACAGTACAGCCCAGCCTCACAATTAGTTAATTTTAGACTGAAATCCTGGAACATAAAATGCATTGTTACTAGTTGAATTGTTACCAAATTTAAAATCCATTTGTGGCAGTGGAGTGTGATTCGTGACTCATCTGCAGGGGAAGAGATAGGCCAGTGGATGTCAGTGAGCTGTCATGAATCTGAGGGTGTCTACTTCTTGTGCAATAGTCCAAGACATGGAAGTCAAGACTGAAAACCTCTGAGAAAAGTCTGCAAGTGTCAAGGCGCGGCTGTGTGGCAGGCAGGAGGAGGACCCAAACGCAAAACTCACAGACACGGAGATGAACTCAAAATCACAGCTTTAATGCTGGAGTGGCAGAACATAGGAAATACAAAACTAAACTGGGAAAAGTAAACTAACATACGCAGAGACACAGGGAGATCCACACAACATGAGGGACGACGTCACGCTGAACAGAGGGAGACGCAGACAGAAATACACAGAGGGTTAACGAGGGGAGTGGGAACACACGGGGAACACAGGTGACACTGATAATCATAACGAGACAGGGCGGGGTGAACTGAACACTGACGGGAGAGGTGAAACAGGAAGTACAGAGGAGAGAGAGCACGAGTAGAACACCAACGTAACGGGCAGGGGAGACACGGAATAAAACATAAGGAGAGACGAGGGCTCACAGATACACAGAGGGGCACACAGGGAGACATGAAGGGCAAGGGATCAAAACTAGAAGCCATAAAATAAAATCACACACAAGTACAATAATACGAAAATCACAAAGAACTAAAAACGCTGGGTCAGGAGACCCAGGACCGTGACAGTACCCCCCCCTCAAGGGCTGGCTCCAGACAGCCCAAACACAGAAAAACAAAACCAAACAGAAAACAACCCAGGGCGGGCGGCGGGGGCCCAGGACGGAGGGCCCGGAACAGAAAACAAAAGAAGAGCACAGCAAACACCGGAGCCCAAGAAAATAACTCAAACACAGAGCAGTTCAGGGGGCCGACCATGCGCAAGGCAACGGCGGAGACGTGAAAACAGTTCAGGAGGCCGGCCGTGCGCAAGGCAACGGCGGAGACGTGAAAACAGTTCAGGAGGCCGGCCGTGCGCAAGGCAACGGCGGCGGTGAAGGAGACGACGGAGCAGTTCAGGAGGCCGACCGCGCGGGAGGCGGCGGCGACGATGACAGCGCTGGTCCGGGGGCCGGCCGTGCGGAAGGCGACGGCGGCCACTCAGGCGATGACGGTGCAGTTCAGGGGGCCGGCCGCGCGGAAGGCAGCGGCGGCGGCTCTCCAGTGTCAGGCGCACCGGCCGAGGCCCGGAGGGCACAGGACCAGTCGAGACGGGACCAGGCGAAGCACAGGCTGAGGAGGCTGCAGCAGGCGAAGCACAGGCTGAGGAGGCTGCAGCAGGCGAAGCACAGGCTGAGGAGGCTGCAGCAGGCGAAGCACAGGCTGAGGAGGCTGCAGCAGACGAAGACTCTGAGGAGGCTGCAGCAGGCGAAGCACAGGCTGAGGAGGCTGCAGCAGGCGAAGCACAGGCTGAGGAGGCTGCAGCAGGCGAAGCACAGGCTGAGGAGGCTGCAGCAGACGAAGACTCTGAGGAGGCTGCAGCAGACGAAGACTCTGAGGAGGCTGCAGCAGACGAAGACTCTGAGGAGGCTGCAGCAGACGAAGACTCTGAGGAGGCTGCAGCAGACGAAGACTCTGAGGAGGCTGCAGCAGACGAAGACTCTGAGGAGGCTGCAGCAGACGAAGACTCTGAGGAGGCTGCAGCAGACGAAGACTCTGAGGAGGCTGCAGCAGACGAAGACTCTGAGGAGGCTGCAGCAGACGAAGACTCTGAGGAGGCTGCAGCAGACGAAGACTCTGAGGAGGCTGCAGCAGACGAAGACTCTGAGGAGGCTGCAGCAGACGAAGACTCTGAGGAGGCTGCAGCAGACGAAGACTCTGAGGAGGCTGCAGCAGACGAAGACTCTGAGGAGGCTGCAGCAGACGAAGACTCTGAGGAGGCTGCAGCAGACGAAGACTCTGAGGAGGCTGCAGCAGACGAAGACTCTGAGGAGGCTGCAGCAGACGAAGACTCTGAGGAGGCTGCAGCAGACGAAGACTCTGAGGAGGCCGGGCCAGGCGGAGCTGCAGAGGCTGAGGCCGGACCAGGCGTAGCAGAAGCACAGGCAGAGGCTGGCCCAGGCGATGACGAAGCGGTCGCAGATGGCGGCTGGACAGGCTCCTCGGGCCCTCCAGCTGATGCGGCGTGAGGCTGAACGGGCCCCTCGGGCCCTCCAGCTGATGCGGCGTGAGGCTGAACGGGCCCCTCGGACCCTCCAGCGGAGACAGGAGGCTGAACGGGCCCCTCGGACCCTCCAGCGGAGACAGGAGGCTGAACGGGCCCCTCGGACCCTCCAGCGGAGACAGGAGGCTGAACGGGCCCCTCGGACCCTCCAGCGGAGACAGGAGGCTGAACGGGCCCCTCGGACCCTCCAGCGGAGACAGGAGGCTGAACGGGCCCCTCGGACCCTCCAGCGGAGACAGGAGGCTGAACGGGCCCCTCGGACCCTCCAGCGGAGACAGGAGGCTGAACGGGCCCCTCGGACCCTCCAGCGGAGACAGGAGGCTGAACGGGCCTCTCGGACCCTCCAGCGGAGACGAGGAGGTGCTGGCCGGGCTCACTGGAACCCCCAGCGGATGAGGCAGACGGCGGCGTGGGAGCCACGGAGTCCTGGATGAGCTCATCCGAGCTTCCAGCAGGAGCTGATGTAGAGCCAGAGAGGTTTGGGACCCCTGGCTGAATGTTAAGCCGAACAGAAGACCGTATTGCCATCGGGGACTGGGCCAATGGTTCAGGTGCGAGCTGAGCTGCTGGACACACGGGGACCTGAGCTGCTGGACACACGGGGACCTGAGCTGCTGGACACACGGGGACCTGAGCTGCTGGACACACGGGGACCTGAGCTGCTGGACACACGGGGACCTGAGCTGCTGGACACACGGGGACCTGAGCTGCTGGACACACGGGGACCTGAGCTGCTGGACACACGGGGACCTGAGCTGCTGGACACACGGGGACCTGAGCTGCTGGACACACGGGGACCTGAGCTGCTGGACACACGGGGACCTGAGCTGCTGGACACACGGGGACCTGAGCTGCTGGACACACGGGGACCTGAGCTGCTGGACACACGGGGACCTGAGCTGCTGGACACACGGGGACCTGAGCTGCTGGACACACGGGGACCTGAGCTGCTGGACACACGGGGACCTGAGCTGCTGGACACACGGGGACCTGAGCTGCTAACGGTGGAGAAGTAAATGACTGCACAGGGGACTGAACTGATGTCTGTAGTAACGGTGGTGGTGAGAGTGGAGTAGGTGGTGGAGTTAATGACTTCATAGGGGAATGAACTAGAGGTAGTGACGGTTGTGGTGCTGGTGGTTGAGTGGGTGACTGTGCTAAAGGAGGCTGCACTGGGGACACTGGAGACTGCACTGGGGACACTGGAGACTGCACTGGGGACACTGGAGACTGCAGTGATGGTTGTAAAGTTGGAAACCGAGCTGACGATAAGGCCGATGATTCCTCTACCAACTGAGCTATTGACTGGGCTAAGGATTGAAATAAGGTTTGTAGTAAGTCAGGCTGTGGATGTGACTGTGCTATGGGAAGCGAGGCTGAATGTGGTGGAGGTGGCGACTGAGCTTGAGGCCGGGCGGCTAACAGAGCTTGAGGCCGGGCGGCTAACAGAGCTTGAGGCCGGGCGGCTAACAGAGCTTGAGGCCGGGCGGCTAACAGAGCTTGAGGCCGGGCGGCTAACAGAGCTTGAGGCCGGGCGGCTAACTGAGCTTGAGGCGAAAGTGGTGGTGGTGGAGTTGGTGACTGGGCTACAGGCGGCTTCCGAGCAGGTGACACTGGAGACTGAGCTACAGGTGGCTGCCGAGCAGGGGACACTGGAGACTGAGCTACAGACGGCTGCCGAGCAGGGGACACTGGAGACTGAGCTACAGACGGCTGCCGAGCAGGGGACACTGGAGACTGAGCTGAAAGCGGATGGGCAGCTGACTGAATAAACATAGCTCCAGAATAAACAGATCCAGACGGAACAGTCTTAACTCCTGGATCTGAAAAAACATCAGGCGCACAGTCTTCTGAACCAATGGGAAAAATAGTCATTCTTAAAACGAAAACTTTTATTTTCCCGAACCGGAGAAACATGAGCTGTAGTGTTCATGTAGCTGGCGTTCGCAGCTTTGGGGGAAACAGTCTGTCTATCCCTTGACAAAAAAGGCGAATGAAGGGAGACTCTGTCACTCACCCCAGGCGGTTGTTTGAGCTGAATCCCAGGCTCCTGCTGGAGCTGTGAGTGCTGGCTGCGTGTTCGCTGCCTCCCTGTTGGAGAGGGAGCGGCGCTGGCGGAATGTGACGAGGGAGGACTCTGCTGTGGCTGCTCCTGCTGTGATGTGGAAATGCTGGGTGAGTCAGGTGGCACGATAATAATCCCTAACATCTTGTAAAAGGCTTGTGCAGGCGTGAGCTGATTGCTTGCAGGCTCGTAGTAATCCTTCCGGGACCGGCTGGAGCGTTTTCTGCGAGACCTGGGCGTCCGCGGAGAGGAAGCAGGTGAGTGGACCGAAGGGTAAGCAGCTAGTGAGGAGCGGCAGCACGGAGGCCCTCCAAGCACTAGCCGAGTCCCGTCAAAACGGGAGCTGCGCTTCCACGGTGAGTCCGCTGGATCCATTACTGGTGACGTCGTACTGTCAAGGCTCGCTGTGCGGCAGGCAGGAGGAGGACCCAAACGCAAAACTCACAGACACGGAGATGAACTCAAAATCACAGCTTTAATGCTGGAGTGGCAGAACATAGGAAATACAAAACTAAACTGGGAAAAGTAAACTAACATACGCAGAGACACAGGGAGATCCACACAACATGAGGGACGACGTCACGCTGAACAGAGGGAGACGCAGACAGAAATACACAGAGGGTTAACGAGGGGAGTGGGAACACACGGGGAACACAGGTGACACTGATAATCATAACGAGACAGGGCGGGGTGAACTGAACACTGACGGGAGAGGTGAAACAGGAAGTACAGAGGAGAGAGAGCACGAGTAGAACACCAACGTAACGGGCAGGGGAGACACGGAATAAAACATAAGGAGAGACGAGGGCTCACAGATACACAGAGGGGCACACAGGGAGACATGAAGGGCAAGGGATCAAAACTAGAAGCCATAAAATAAAATCACACACAAGTACAATAATACGAAAATCACAAAGAACTAAAAACGCTGGGTCAGGAGACCCAGGACCGTGACAGCAAGAGTGATTAGTGGGTAGTGTTTAGTGAGTTTAGTGGGTGCATAGTCTCTACTTGCCTAGATGTTACATGGTGGAGCTATAAGTGAGAACACAAATGTCCAAAGTCACTCAGATCAGATGTGTGATGTCCGATGGTGTGCCAGCTCCTGCAAGCTGCCTAGCATTTCCATTAGTAAGATAAATCTGACAGACATTTCCTGTTGTGTGCTGCATGAGGAAAAGAGCTTGCATGAGTTACTTCTTGGACACTGATAAACAGGTACCTGCATGTAGTTTTATCTTGATAATTCAGAGGTGGTTTAGTTCCCATGCTCAGAACTCCTACCCTTAGATTCAGTATTCAAGATTTCTGAAAGTCTGTTCAATTAGTGAAATGGGGGGAATTGTAAGAGGATTCAGTGTGCGTTAATATATTTGATTAAATTTACAGTCAATCTGAGAATTGCACAGGATGCTGTGTAGAGTTTTGTTTTGGTCAAACTGGTTTCCCTGTGTCTTTTTTACCGTTTCGAGCAAAGCCACTGTAGTGCTGTGTGCTCCAGTTCCTTCTGTCCTTTCAAAGTTTGCTAACCTTGAGCTGAGAATCACCTAATACAGAAGCATTTTGTTAGAAGATCCACAGAAAAACCTGGGCATGACTTATGACATAATCAACAAGGCCAGCTCCTGGTCAGAGCCACATCATGACTCTGCAAGTCCAGCTTTTCCTGTGAATTGATCCTCTGGAATCTCCTAGCAGGACTGATATGTCTGATCAGACAGAGTGAGTCAAATTACAATGACTTTTGACATTTAAATTTCGGAAGTTTGGAAACACAGTTACTGACAGTATGTCAAAAATGCTTTTTGAAAGCACTTTACTTGAAAATCCCCAGCCTCGATAGAAAAACTAACAAATGAATTAAGTTTGTGAGTTTCTAATTTAGTGCAAAGATATATTCCTTGTGATTTGGATAAAACTGCCATGTGGGAAATATTGTAACCTCAGTTTTTTGTTTTTTTTTTTTACATAGATTGCAACACGCTGATGCCTTTTGAAACATTTTTAATGATTTGGCCATATCAGACAAATAATGAGATCTGCTGTGTGATACAGAGGGTATACATATTTTCACTTTAGTTTTGGTGAGGGGAAACTATATTACTTGTGTTCTACGGCGTTTGTGCAGGCGCGATGAGAGGAGGTGGAGGAATGATAGACTCCAGTCATCATATGACATTTTACGTATTAGCCGCTCGAAATTCCAATCTGCTGCCAGAATGGCTAAAGCAGCCTTCTTCGCTAAGATTATTACTTCTAATGGTGACAATCCTCGCATCCTATTTAAAATTTTTAACTCAGTGGTGAATCCTCGTCCCTCTATGCCACTCTCGTGCTCCCCAGGTCTCTGTGAAAAATTTTCAAACTACTTTCTAGATAAAGTTTTATCTCTTAGATCTACGCTTCCTTTGGTGGCTGACAGTATGTCTAATCCTGACTGTTCTGCTGCCTTACATCAATTTGAATTAATTTCACTTCCCACTCTGAAGCGTATAACTGAGAAACTAAACAATACTAATTGTGTACATGATGTTCTTCCATCTCGTATAGTCAAGGATTGTTTTAATGTAATTGGACCCTGTCTATTGTCTATATTGAACCTCTCCTTGCTTTCTGGTTATGTACCTTCAGTTCTTAAACATGCTTTTATTCAACCCGTTTTAAAGAAAAATAACCTGGATCATAGTGATTTTGCCAACTATAGACCGATTTCCAAGCTTCCTTTCTTGGCTAAAATCCTTGAGAAGGTGGTTCTACTTCAACTGCAGACCTACCTGGACGAGAATAATATAAATGATAAATTCCAATCAGCCTTTAAACAACATCATAGCACTGAATCAGCGCTGCTTCGTGTTTTTAATGATCTTTTACTTATGGCTGATAATGGTCGTCCTTCTGTTTTAGTTCTATTGGATCTTTCATCTGCATTTGATATGGTTGACCATAACATCCTAGTCGCAAGATTAGAGCACTCTGTTGGCATTAAGGGCACTGCCTTGGACTGGTTCAAATCTTACCTCTCCAATCGGCTTTCTTCGGTACATCTGGCCTCATCTTCCTCTTCCCCTGTACCTGTTTGCTGTGGTGTCCCCCAGGGTTCTGTGTTAGGCCCGACCCTTTTCTCACTGTATATGCTTCCTTTAAGCGCTATCTTTGAGAAATACCACATTGCTTTTCACTATTATGCGGATGACATTCAGATTTATTTTGAGTTACATGATGATCTTGCTTTATCTTTAAATAACTTTCGTGAGTGCATGAGTGAGGTCAAGAAATGGCTGTTGGCAAATACTCTTATTCTCAATGAAAAAAAGACTGAAATCATGATTTTTGGCAGTAATGCCCTTCGCGCCAAACTTCAAGATGCCTTTGGCTTTCTTACTAGTTCTTTCTCTGATACTGTCAGGAATCTGGGTGTCTTGTTTGACAGCTCCTTTAAACTTGATAAACAGGTGTCTGCTGTTGTCAGATCTAGTTTTTATCAGCTTCGTCTCATCTCCAGGGCCAGACACTATATCCCGTATAATGACTTAGAAAAGCTCATTCATGCTTTTGTAACGTCAAGACTAGATTACTGTAACTCACTCTATTCTGGTCTCCATGTTACCCTTCTACATAGATTACAGACAGTTCAGAATGCTGCGGCACGTATTCTAACTAAAACCAAGAAGTTTGACCATATTACTCCGGTTCTTGCTGAGCTGCATTGGCTGCCTATCAAATACCGTATTCAATTTAAAATTTTGCTGCTTACGTTTAAAATTATCAATAATACTGCACCAACCTATCTTAAGGAACTTTTAAACCCTTATGTCCCTGCCAGGGCTTTAAGGTCATCCTCGCAGTTATTGTTAGTTCAGCCCAGATCTCGGTTGAAATCTAGAGGCGATCGATCGTTTGCCTTTGCTGCACCTGAGTTATGGAACAGCCTCCCGATTGGCATTCGGGAGTCTGATTCTATTTTTTCTTTTAAAGCACGCCTTAAAACTTATCTTTTTGAACTTGCCTTCTCTACCCGTTAAATGCTGACTGTTAACTGCGACCTATTGCATTAACTTTTTACTATTCCTTCATTCTTGGTGTTCTCTATCATGCGGCACTGGGTCTGCTATAATCTATGTGCTGCAGTCCATTTTATTAGTGGCTTTCTACTGTGAACATTGTCTGCTGTTCTTATTATATTTGATATTAATGCTCTTAACTGTATTATTTTATTGTTTTTTGTAAAGCACTTTGGTATGCCTAAGGCTTTTAATGTGCTCTATAAATAAAGGTTGTTGTTGTTGTTGTTGTTGTTCAGCATGTCCTAATTAGCAGTGGTGCATGGAAGGGGTGGCACAAATGCTCAGTGGGAATGTCTCGTGGTATGTTTGTGGAGCAGCCAGTAAGATTAAGAGTTTAAGAAATCTTCATGTTTGCTGAAAATGTCTTAATCCCAGAACTGCAAGGACCTGACTATCAATCCTTGATCATCAAACACACAAGCTGTTTCTGTGCAATCTGGCACCCAACTGGTCCGCTAGCGAAAGCTACAGTTGATGTGCGATAACTTTCCTCTGAGTGATAATAATGACTTTATTTGTGCCTTTTCAAACACATATCATTTTATATTGTTGCAGAAAGAATCAAAGCAATGATTGACTTCCTCAGCAAACACAAGAACCTCAGTTTGGCCAGGGTTAAGAGGGAGGAAATTTGAAGACATCCACTTATTTATGGGAGTTATACACTCATCAAGGGTGGAGAGCTTGCCAATGTAGTTTGGCAATGGAGATGGGAAAGTTGTAAGAAAGAGAGGATAGGAGAGGAAACCCTATGCAACATTTGTTTATGTATTGCACAATAAGCAGTAAATCTCGGCTGCAGCAGCTGCCCAGGTCTGTTGGTCATTTCCTGTCCTCAAAAAACATTAAAAAAAAAAACCCAAATCTACAGCAGAAATTAGAACAACTTCTTTCTAATCTTTTTTTTTTAAATAAGTGGTTTCCGTACACCAGAACTTGTGATTCCACCAACTGCCAACCACTCGATATTTATATTTTCCAGCTTCCTCTTCTCCCAGTAAATCCCATCAGTTTATTTACTAAAAAAAAAAATAACATAACTTTTAAGTTTAAACTTAAGTGAGCAACACTGTATAAAATAGGTGCAATTTTCATTTAAGGTTGTGGGGTTTTTTTTGTAAAACAGCTCCCAGCATGTCCAGTAACGGTGTGTGTAGAAAGATATGAAAGCAGTGAAACCTTTGTGCTACAGCTGGTGGTAATTTTTGAAGAGTGAGAAAAAAAATCCCTGCCCTCAAAGCAGTACAGCGATTCTTCCCATCATAGACACAAAGATCTCTATGACTCACTTCCTATCACAAGATTCTTCACCTTACAAAATACCCTATCTTACCATCTCATTTTTTTCTCTCCATTTGTTAAAATCATGAGATAACAGAGCACACATAGGTTTTGCTGTAAAAAAGAAAACAGAAGTCTCTTTAGATATAAATGTTACTGTTTTAATAAGAAAATACATTGAAAAGGCAAAATTAAGATACAGTGACGTTAAACATACAACTGTAATGAAGCAGGCAGGATTAACAGATTCAGTCATAGTTTGTATAAAACATGTTTATATAGCTTATCTTTAATAAAACAGAAGTACTAGTACTGTACACCAGGTACGGTATGATTTACATTTAAACAAAGGTTTCTCCAGAAACAAGTGCCAACACTAGAGTGGTATTAATGTTTTATAGTTTCATTTCACTGCAATTTTACTGTGATGTTAACATATCTTTAGAAATATATATAAACTGTCAATGTTTCCATATATATATGTACACACACACACACACACACACACACACACACACACACACATATATATATAAATGCACTTTGTTTATAAATAGCATCAAGTCACTCTGCTGTGTGTGTTGATCTCAGACTTAAATGCAAAAAGATCAGTTTCACTCTACTGTTGGAAAGCTACTGGAGAGAACTTTGTATGTATTAAAAAAGTATATAAATTATTTTAATTCATATTTGTAGATAGAAATATTTTTCTTAATGCTATGCATGTTTAACAAAGACATGGTTCAACACAGGGTTAACAAAAAGATTAAAGTTTAAAATCTACACAAAAGGGGTTTTTGTAATGCTATAGGCAGTAGGAAGTGAAAGTTCTCGTGCTTCATTATGGCACAAACATTTCTGACAGCTTCAACTTTGAAAAGAGACGCTGGTTTTTTGACCGGACCAGGTTAAGCTGCTATGTTGCTGCTGGCTTTTGGTTTGAGGTTTCCACAACCTCAGGACTCCACTCTGAACCAAATAATTACATGACACTGGTGACTGTGAATGTGAATGCAAAGACTGAAACTAATTAAACACTGACTGTGCTTGGTTGGAAGAACAAATTGCTATTGATATATAAGGGAAATCAGACACATGCCTCAGTGTCTGAAAGGACCAAATGCCTGTCACAGGGAGGGATGGATATTGTTCTGATCTTATGAATATCAGAACATACTAAATCCTACAAATACTGTATTTAACCAGATGCTTCATTCTGGATGGCATCAACTTGGCCTCCAGTAACACTGTGAGGAATCTTTTTGACCAAGATGTGTCCTACGGAGCACAAATTAAACATATGTACAGTAGAACTGTTTTCTACCATTTGCATAATATCTCCAAAATTAGAAACAACCTGTGTCAGAGTGATACTGAAAAACCTGTCCATGCATGTACTATTTCCAGGCTGGACTGCTGTAATTCATTATTATCAGGATGTTCTTAAAACTCCCTGAAAAGCCTTCAGTTGATCCAAAACTCTGCGAGTACTGACAGGGATTAGGAGAGAGCAGATTTCTTATATGTTGGCTTCTCTTCAATCCAGAATCTAATTTTAAAATCCTGCTCCTCACATGCAAAAGCTTCAATAATCAGGCCCAATCTTATCTTAATGACCTCATAGTACCGTATCACCCCATTAGAGCACTTCGCTCTCAGACTGCAGGCTTGCTTGTTGTTACTAGAGTATTTAAAAGTAGAATGGGAGGGAGAGCCTTCAGTTTTCCTCTTCTGTGGAACCAGCTCCCAGTTTGGATTTGGGAGACAGAGACGCTCGCTCTACTTTTAGGAGTAGGCAAAAAAAACTTTCCATTTTGATAAAGCTTATAGTTAGGGCTGGATAAGGTGAGCCTGAATCTTCCCAGTAGTGTCACTGCAATAGGTCTAAGCTGCTGGGGGATTCCCAAGATGCACAGGTGTTTCTTCTTTGGTAACCTTTTTTTACTCACTATGTGTTAATACACCTCTCTGCAATTATTAACTATTAATAATCTCGGGCTCCCCTCCACAGCATCTCTTTTGTTCTCTCTTCCTCCCTTCACACCCAACCAGTGACTGGTTGGGTGTTTCCCATTCCCTGATGGCCCCCTCTGTGTATTTAAGCCCTGTGTTTTCCTTTGTTTGTGTCACGATCGACCCTCATTCATGCTGTGTGTTCTGTCTGCCTGCCTGAGTTTATTCTTTGTATTTTGAAGTTTGTTACTTTTGAGTTCAGCATTGAAGCTGATGGTTGAAGTGACAATAAAGCCGACTTGACTTGACTTGACTTGACTTGAAATACCTGCAAATGCAGACCAGTAGAACCAGCAGTGCCGTGATGGAGAAACTGGTAATCATATACCAGTAATGTTGAGGTATCCCTACAAGAGCAAAGAGAGTTTGACAATTAGTCTGCTGAACATTTTACTTTGCCTGAGATCTCCAAAGTACAATTTTTGCATTATTTAAACTGACAGGCAGCTGCGTATCCCTCATGAATTAGACTTCCAGTCATTTAGAAAATATTCTTGTTGGGTTGTCTGTGACATGACTGATGCCACTTTTGAGCTATAAGTGATTTTTCATCCATCCAGGCATTCATCTATTGGATGACAACAGTCTATCAAGCTGCTGCATGTTAGTAACTGACACAGTTTTGTACAGTTCCCTTTTAGCATCATTATATGTTCATGAACTAGTTCTGGACTAGCTGTGATATGTACTACAAAACTATAATATTTTTGCAACATCAAAACTTCTATTTTCAGACGTCTCAGAAGCAAATCAGTTTTTTTCTTTACACTAACTCACATTTCAACAATGATTAGCCATAAGGTTCCAAACTTCCTCTCTGTATGAACACCCGACAACACTGCGTGACAATATCAACAATAATTGACTCACTGTGAAATTATATATTATCAATCCACAGATTGATATTGCAGTTTATTTACATAACTGAGCTGATGAGTGACTTGACGTCCCAGATACTAATTTGCACTGAGTGCAGCAGAATTCTATTTAAATTCTTGCACTGGGTCAAGTGTGATTTAACATTTTTAAATATCACACAGTGATTACTTGTTTATGAATGAAAACTGAAAAACCTACTTCCTCAGCAGCTCATTCATCAACAGGAAGTGGAGGCGTGTGACAACAACCCTTTTAGACTTCCTTTACTGCCATTCAGTTTTTATGACTCAGATGCTCATCTCTTTTTTGAGATGAGAATCTCAACTTTCCATACCTGTTTGAAGAGGTCATTCATTTCTAATTTTACATAGAAAATTTATTATTAAGATTTAATTGTCTAATATAATAAAAACTTAACATCAGTATAATTTCCTGCTTTGCTGTTTCCTACCTCCTCCAGGAGTACTGCAGTCAGCTGTAAAAAGAAGAAATCAAAAACATTATCTATAATTACCTCAGTGGAAAAAAACGTATCATCAAATATCCTTTAAAAATAAAGCAAGCAGATACTCACTGTCACAACTTGCTCTGCGCTGTATTCCCTAAGATAGGCAGATGAAATTACATTAATTAAATTAATGTCATTAATTATGTCTCTCTGCTTTAAATTATCATGTGTTACTCGGTGTGCAGTTAAAAGGTGAGGAGTGTAACACCTCAGAGATGCAGTCCCGAGTATAGTTGAGGTGGCTCAAACAGCTGGTAATCATAATACTCCTGTTACTGCTTTTCAGTACCAGTTTATCCATTTTACCCTTCTGGTTTGCGAGGACATGACCCTGAAGGCAACAGATGAGAAAATCAGAGCAGTTTTACAAATTCATTCAGTAAGAGGGTTTGTCACAGTCGTAACAGGGTTAAAATAGTGGCTCTGGAGTTATCATAACAATCTCATTAATCATATAAAGCCACATGGCCATGTGCCGATCAGACAATCAAACATTAAATTCATTCTTTTTAGCACTTTTTTCTGCTTTATCTGTCATGAGAAACACCTGTATATAATAGATTTATGCTTAAAAAAAAAAACAACAAAAAAAAACACAGAGGCACAGGATACATCAGGAAATAAAATTTCCTTCCCAAACTAAGCAGGTGTTGAACTTACGCTTGCATTATCCCAGTGATAGTCACACGCCTGTGCCTGGAACTCTGGGACTCTATAAATGATCCCTTGAGGGCTATGACTGACATTACATGGGACCTCCTGTGGATAGCAAAGATTCACGAACACAGCTGGGGGGAAAGAGACCAGAAACATGATTTGACATTGGGTGCCAAAATGCAAAGTCGTGTATTGTGTTTAAAAGCAATGTAGCCAGTATTTGTTTAAACATTGATGGGGCAGATAACTTGGAAAAAAATGTAATGGGATAGTTTGTCAAAAATAACATATTTATAACTTATAACTTTGTTTCTCTTTAATGTCAGCAGTGGTCGGATCTGTTATGCTACTGCAAGGTCAAGTTTAATATCTGTCCAGAAAAAGAAGGGAGTGGCACAAACACACGGTACAATGAAGAAGCAAGGAGGAAAGAGAACACACTCTGCTCCAGCAGTGGAGTGGGCGGAGGATGGAGATCGACTGCGCTGAGTGAGAGACTGAGTTTGACAAACTCAGATAGCCAGCAAAGTGCGTGGGGAGGCGGGGGGGGCGCCACGTGCATTTACTGACTTCAAGTCTAACTTGGTGACTGGACAAACCTCCTCGTCCCCCTCAAATAAACACGAGCTTAAATGTCTTAAGAAATCACCACTCTCCAAACAGAAGCGCAAACCGCGCTTTATTGATAACACCTGCTTTGTGGCGAACAACTAAGACTACAGGAGGCTAAAGTTAGATCATATTGATGCAAATCACCCCTGCAAGCGAATGCAAAAACACTTTAGCTATTTGACTTCAGTTATTCAGTAAAGGCTTAAATAAAGTGCACTTACCCAGACTCAGAATGCGCAGAGTTTCCATAATCCTGAGAATTCCGATGAACTCCAGCGTTGGTTATTTTCAGGATTCCGCTTAAAAGGCTTAACGTTTCACAGGCGTCCAGCCCTTTCGTCTCCTGTGCTGTGACTGACACCTAAGCTTTTATCTCTAAAGACGTCTTGCAGCACTGTAATGGGCTACACGCCCTCTTCTCAGCTGCAGCTGGCTACGCGCGTGGAGGAGTGACTTCCGTGAGCGGTGTGATCATCTGGCACCAACGCGATTGTGGTACACATACCAACACCCCGCTATTTACGGCATTTCACTGAGAATGGTCAGTCATTGGTTGAATATGTGCCCAGACCGGTATTTTGTTCCCTGAACTTGCAGAAACGGGTACATGATTAGTTTTAACCTGTTTGAGCAACATTTTACCGAACAGTTCATAAACACAGAGATGGGAAAAATAGCCGAAGTTAGTGAGTGGCGAAAATTGATCCTGAATCAAAAGCTCCCAGTTTTGATTCAGGATCAGGAGGCAGCGTGCTATTAGACCAGGTTCAAAGCTTTCCTTGTTGAGAAAGCTTATAGTTGTGGCTGGATCAGGGGATTTTTGACTCCTGCCTAGATATACTGCGATAGTCCTAGGCTACTAGAGCTTTCCCATGATGTGCTGCATGTTTCTTCTTCACTTACCTTTTTCACTGACTGTGTACACTTTTCATTGAATAATTAGTCATTATTAATCTCTGGCTCTTTTTCACACTGTGTCTTTTGTCCTGTCTCCATCACACCTAACTGGTTACAGCAAATGCAAAAGTTAAGTGGGAGTTTTTCCTTCCCATTGTCACCAGTGTTTGCTTAAAGGAGGACTCAGAGGGGGAATTTGATTGTGGGGTTTTCTCTGTATTACTGTTAAAGTCTTTACCTTACAATAAAAAGTGCCTTGATGCGACTGTGGTGGTTCTAAATATATAAACTGAAAAAAATGAAACAACCTGAAACAAACAATAAATTATGACAGAAAACAATCAATGTATTTTTGATTGCAAAATATTCCACAAAAACAGAAACAAAAACAACACATCCTTGCACATGCATTTCTTTAACCGTGTTTTATTGTTTGATCAAGAGCAACTAGAAACCATGTTGACTTGCCTGCATTGTAAAACTAACTCAAAAACAGTGTAGATGTAACTGCTCCTCGTCTCCCTTTTTGCTGTGAGTTTTAAACACTTTGTCACACACTGAGAACACCTTTGTTACTGAGCAGAAGCTCTGGGCCACCCAGCTGTTGAGACAAGCAGATGTTGCAGCCGCTGGGGTCAGTGATAGGGGTCTCTCTCTCCTTCACCATCTCAATGGACAGCTGTATTTGCTTCTTCATTGGCTTGGAAGAAGGACTTCTTTGGGACCTGCAGGAGTCGAGAGAGGAGTCGGATTGGTGCATATCAAGCTCCAGGTCTGAGCTTTGATCACTTTGGCTCTCATTAGCTTCTCTTTCCATTTTGTAGAAGATTTGAGTGTAGGGATCATGGCTTGTAGTCATGGTGCCCTCTCTGTGTCTGGTGCCATAAATAGATGTGGGCATTGGCTTTGCCTTGAAGTTATGTCGCTCAATTCTCTCACCAAACTTTCCAAGCTCTGCCACAATCCTGGCCTCCTTCTTCCTCCTTTCTCTCTCCAAAAACTGAAAAGGCTGTGGTGAGAGTGCAGTAGAGGTCTGGGTGCTTGTAGCATCCATGTTCCTGTTATTGTTGGTGTTGCTTCTGCTTTGGTTTGACCGTTGACTATTGCGACGGCTGATAATTTCATAGAGAGGCAGGTGTATGTGTGCCGGAGCAGGTGACGCCCGGAACTTTTTCTGGCATTCTCGGAGCTCTTCCAACTCCTGCCTCAGCAGCGTGTTCTCCAGCTCAATCTCTGAACGTGTGCGCACTTTGTGCTTCTTCCTCTCCTCTTCTCTTAGCATCATCTGGAAAGGTTTGGGAACAGTGACTTTGGAGTTGGGCAGAATTCTGGCACCAGCTTGATCGGACACTCTTGCCTGCGGTTTCGGACAGGAGGTATTGGGCTGGAAGCGAAACCGGTTCTGGCTCGTCATCCTCTCTGGGCTCAGCAGCACGTCTCTGAGGGAAAATACAGGAGAATAAAATGTGATAGTGAGATCTGTTCATCAGTAATATGTTGATTTAACCACTGAACTTGTGTAGATGTTGCATGGTGAGGATATAAGTGAGAACACAAATATCTGAGATCACTCAGATCAGATCAGATAGCACAAACTATCTCTAATGCTTAAGCCCATATGTAAATTTATTATGATTATGACTATTTTAAATTTCCTTGTGCTTTTTTATTGTTTGTGGGTTTTTCTTTCCCTCTTTATTCTTTTATTTGTATGAATATTTTTTAATTAGTGTATAGCATCAACTCAATTAAACCTCTGTGATTTGGTCACATAAGCAGCAGGTTTTATGTGATTTGGCTTTAATGAAATTAACAACAGGTGCACTAGTATCATGGTCTCCGAGTCATTGACCCAGGGTTTTGACTTTTATGTATTCACGGTGTATTCTTTTGGATTTGTGATGGTAATTGTGGTCAAGCCTGTCTATTTTGTGTCCTGTGTATTGTATTATTGGCGCTTCTGCATTTGTCATCTTGCCTTCCAGTTTTTGGTTTCTCTTCAGATGATAATTCCTTTCTGTGTCCGGTCCATCCAAGTCTTGTCTCTGTTTTGTCTTCTGTCTGTGTGTAGCTTGAGTATCTTTGTCTGGGTCTCAGTGTCAATCATGCCTCCATTTTTATCTCCTGTCCCTGTCAGTTCTCATGTCTTGGTCTGTCTCTCTTTGTTTCTTTACCTTTCTGTCTCAAAGTCAAGCCTGTGATTCAGTTCCAGTGTTCTGTTACTTCCTCTTCTATTTTGGTAGCTTAAGGGAAAACTGTTTTGCTTTCCTTGTCTCATTTGTCTGTGATTAGTATCAGCTGTATTCCCACTGGTGGCCAGTTCCCTCATCTCTCTCAAACTGTATGTGCTGTGTCCCATGGTCCCTCATTAGAGCTTAGTCTGTGATTCCCTGGTAGTGATGGTGAGATGAAGCCCTGTGAATGTGTCGAATCTTTCCACCGCATTCAACAGCTCATTTGGAACAGCCCAGTCATTCCCCACAGTGAAGAAATCGTTGTAGAGAGTGGTGAGGACTGCTGAGAAGATCATTGGGACATTTCTTCCATCTATCCAGGATGTCGTGCACAGACGCTGTCTCAGCAGAACCTGTAACATCATCAAAGACTCCGTCCGCGCCCATCACCCCATCCTTGCTCCCCTCTGGCAAGAGGTATATTGCAGCATCAGGTCTAGGACAGTCAGATTCTGCAACAGGTTCACTCCCAATGCCATCAGACTCTGGAACTCATAGCTACTCCTCTATGCTGTACCCCTACCCTCCAACCCCCAAACATATATGCACAATGTGACTGTATATTTAGGGCAGTTTTTCCTAATATTCTTTACAGGTTTTCTCCCGTTTTCTAATAATGAATATAGACAAATTCCTCCTGTATTCACATACGTGTACAAATCTGAGATTATTTTCATACCTTTGGATTTATTTATCATTTATATTGTACAGTCAGATGGCGAGTACATGCACTGAAATTTCATGCTGATCTGCACTAACAGGTGTATATTCTGAACAACAATAAAGCAGCTATACTATTCTAGGCTTCATGAGGGTGGCCTGAGGGCATGATGTCCTCTTTTGGGCCCTGTGCTCACTGCTCAGCACAGTCGAGCCCAACAATGCCCAGCCTAATGTGACAAGAGTATACAGGCAGTTCCTAGGGGATGAAGGAACTAATAGCATTGACTGGCCCTAAAGCTAAGAATTACACATGATGCTCAGAGTTTCCCTGTATCTTTTTCCACTCTCTTCCAGTATCCAATGAAGACTCAGCAGTGCTGTGAATTAATACTTCATTACCAACCTCTCAAAAATTTGCTCCTGGCTGGGAGTCCAGTCCAGCTCCCCAATGCTGTCCTCTCCACAGAGCTCCGACTGGTCCGAGCCACTTGATGACTCCTGGAAGTCCAGCTCCTCCTGGGAGTTGATCCTCTGGAGTCTCCTGGCAGGGCCACTAGGTCAGACATTAACATTCTCAGTCAAATTAACAATGAATGTATATGCCAAACACTTGTAAACTGTCAGTGAAGATTTCAGAAGAATGAGAAGTAAAGTGGTGGGTCAGTGGCAGCATTTGGGAAGAGAAATAACGGTGATGGGGTGTAAGAAACAAAAGCAAACAGGTTACAGGTGAGCAAATGCAAGGACAGGAAGGCAGTGTTTGGGCATGTGGTCCCACTCCTGAGAATTAAATAAATTCCAATTTTTCATATATTCTCTAAAAAATAAAGCTCTTACATTATTAAATATTTGTAGCACAACACAAAGCACAACTCCCAGTAAGAAAAACAAACAATTTCCTATCCATTAAACATCCTTTAAAACCTTTAGATGTCCTTAGGGACATTTATTGTCTTTTGCATTTTTAGTTTTAAACCATCTTCACTGTGTTGAGTGGAATATAGCCAAATTTGTCAAAGAATGTTTTTTTTTACTTATTTTTTTTAATTGTGGTGTCAATTCATTAAATCAGCCTAAAATGGCTAAGTTACAGAAATCCATCCACCTTAGTCCCTTTGGACAAAAATGTCCACATTGAAACCCATTATAAACGCTATTTTTCACGCCAGAAAAATTACGGTCAAAGGGATCGTCAGGTTTCCAGCTTAGGTTTCGTTTTGGACTACAGGCCTTAGAGTTGTAATTTTTTTATTTGTCCACCGGGTGGCGCCCTTGCTTCACATTTGACCTCTGCTGGAAAACAGCGGGCTGCTTGGACAGACCTGCCGGAAATGAAGCCTCATTTCCGGCGTGCAGCAGCGGCTTCGCCCGCTGATCGTGCGGGACCATTTTTTGGTCCCTAGGACCATGAGAGGGTGCATTTTTTTTTTTAGTCAACAGGAAATGACGTATTTGTTGTCACGTGGTATCGGACGTGTGGGCTGGAAAAAGCAGTCCCCGGTGATCGTGCCCCGGTGATCGTCGCGACTTACCCCGGCAACATGCACTTATTTCGGCCTAGAGTTTTTTTTTTAGTTTTTTTGTAATTTAAAGGGTTAAAACAACGAAAATATAATTAAAACTTTATATGAATATTTCAGGGAGAAGTAGTTTTAAAAGACTGACCAATTTAAAGTGAAAAAAAAAATTAATATTTAATATTTTTATTGCACTTTTTGGGGAATTGTCCTTAGGCATGCATTTTTTAATGTGCTCCTGCAAAAAAAATAATGGCAGGTCAAAATGAATTTTGGTGCCAATCTTTGACCCATCTAAAGGCCTAATTATAATAACAATCAAATATTACTTCAAATGTTATTTTTTTTAAATATTGAGTTTTTTTGTTTTTGGGGGCTAAAAAAACAGGGCGCTCATGAAGTAAAATTGGGATTTAAAGGGTTAAAACAACGAAAATATAATTAAAACTTTATATGAATATTTCAGGGAGAAGTAGTTTTAAAAGACTGACCAATTTAAAGTGGAAAAAAATATTAATATATAATATTTTTATTGCACTTTTTGGGGAATGGACATTTATGTCCATTAGGGACCAAGGTGGATGTCTTTTTTAGGGATCTCCAATTAAGGGAAAAAAATTTTTTCACTTTAAAGGTCACAGTTCAAAAATGTGTGACTTTTGACATTTAAAGTTTGGAAACAGAGTTCTTGCTACTGCGTCAAAATTCTGTTTGAATTTCCTTTCAAAAGGTTCCTGACTCAACAGGAAACAGGAAAAATGAGAAAACGGATTACGTGTGTGAGTTTCTGATTTAGTCCACTAAGCCTTAATTATTTGAATAATGTCTGTATCATCCTTCAGAGATATTATTATTGTTGTTGTTTTGTAATAAATGTTGCTTTTGAATAGTTATCGAATTCTTTTGGAAACAACATGTAAATGAGAGCACGCTAGGCACTCATCTTTGTTCTTACTGTAGTGGCCCAGGACCCACTACAGTTCGCTTACAAGAGGGATGTTGGGATGGAGGATGACATCCTACACAGAGCCCAATCACACCTGGACAAGGGAAAAGGCACAGTCAGGATCCTGTTTCTTGAATTTTCCAGTGCCTTCAATGCAATCCTGTCTGCTCCTGGAGAAACTAAACAGGATGCAGGTGGACCCCTGCCTGATTGCTTGGATCTCCGACTACCGTACGTCAGGCTGAAGGACATCACGTCTGATACTGTGGTCAGCAGCACAGGAGCACCACAGGGAACTGTGCTGTCCCTCAAATGTGCAATCCTATTTATCCATGTTGTATATTCTGTATTTATACATGTGTGTATATGGTGTATTTATGCTTATATCCTTACTCTCATTCCCCTTATTGTATCTGTAACATGCAACTTCTGTCGGTGCTGTGCTACTGGAAACTGAATTTTCCGGAGGAAACCATCCGAGGAATTGATGAAGTTTCATCTAATCTAATCTAATCTAATCTAATCTAATCTAATCTAATAAGGCAGATTTGATTTAACACCTGATGGCTGTTGACTTTATAAAAAAAAAAACTAAACCATACAATTATTTAAGCAATAGTTATTGGGGTCTTTGTGTTTCCATTTCTCTATTATGTCAAGGTTTAAGTGTGAGTCATAGAGCGTATCCAACCTGAGGAGCTGCCTGGCCTCTTTGTTTCTTCCCAGACATGCGTCATCGCCCCCTCCATGCCTTTCCTTGCCTTGGCTGATGTACATCCTCTCCAACTCAGCCATGTTCCTCAGGTGATTGCTCTTCAGCTCCTCCAGCCTCCTGTAGTACTCCTGGTTGGAGAAGTAAACATGCTGCTCCCTCTGCAGACCAACGATTTCCAGTGACAGAGAGCTGCGAATGCCTCTCCCGTCTTTTCCTTCCTCACTGCACTCCGAGTCCAGGTCACATTCCTGACAGGTTAGAAGTTGCCAAGATTATGAAACATTGCGAATGAATTCAGTGCAATAGATTTACTTTGAGTGCTTTGAGTGATTGCACATTATTTTTTCAACCTTTTCTATATTGGCTTCTATTAAGAGGAACATTACACAAGCCATTAACAAGTCATTGCAGCACCAAAAGCAGGTTTAGTATGCAATGCATGTATACAACCTTCATCTACCTGTGGCTGAACTGCAAAGATCTTGCATTCATGGGGTTAGAGTGTGCATAAAAAATTAACTTCATAAGGGTATTTCCATTTTTCATTTTTAGACACCTTATGTAGTTGTTATCAGAAACAATAGCAACTGTCTGTTGCACTCAGACTTCTTTCATCTAGCTGTGAAACCGCTGAAGTAGTGTATTTTATACTAATGTTTTATGCTCTGCATGCAATGCCTCAAATAAAAGATTTTCAGTGCAACGTTGAGGAAGGATGTGGGAACTAGTCAGGGGATTTCCTTCTGTTCACATAAGTGCACAACTAAGTGCACAACTTCGTAATTCATAATTCTATCTAACTTTGAATGTACATATACATACACATATTGAAAACAGATTTAAACAGACTTTATTATCTTTAAACCTTTAGCTTCCTTACCTCACTGATACAGTCCTCATCCTTGTCAAAATAATGATCTCTTTCCCCTCCGTACAGAGCCACTAATTCTTTGTTTCCCAGAGAGGGTGATCGGTACATAGCTGCCATCCTTTTCCTTATTTTATCCCAAAGTCACAGCCAGAAGCAAACCTTCTGCACGTCCTCTGTCACCTCACTCAGCACACTGACCTCCTAGGAAAATAGTTTTACTTCGAGTAGGAAGATTAACACATTGTTACCGCCTCGTTCTAACAGACGAACACAGACTGAGAGCCTTATCTTCTTACCATCAGGAGGAATCACGGCTTCATGGCCAGATGGTTCAGATGGCCCAGATGGTCCAGTGGCTTTTCACTTGAACACATGATTCATCGAAGTCCGATTGATGTGGACGCTCCCAATCTGATTTACAGATTAGCTTTCTTAAATACAGCACAAGTGCTCCATCTGTTGTAGTGTGCAACAAGTCTGCAGGAGCAGACTTGTTGAATTGTTGATGATCAGCTGTATATATATATATATATTATTATTATATTATTATATATATTTACTGGTGACTGGGGTTGGGATGTACCTACAGTGTCACACAGTAAATACTGTTGTCATAATTACAAAAGCATTTAGTTTTATTTTTGGAGTAGATATATTTCTTTCTATTTTCTCCACTAATCTATAAATCAGCTTTGTTTGTTGCCTGTTTATCGCATTTACGTCACAACTTTGGTAAAAACGTTGCTCTTGTTTGTCAGAAGCACTTTCTTTTCCCAAACTAGTGGCTGTGGAGTAAAATGAGCATAAAGTTTAGAGAGAAGCTTAGACAAATATGTGATCCTAAAATTCATATTGCACCATAACAATGAATATTATTTTTAATATTTTAAATACAGAATAGGTTTGATGCTCTTTGTGAATGTACACAGCTGATTTCAACAACATGCAAGCAGATGTTTCATGAGTTGTCCTGGCTGATTATCGTCCGTGACAGGATACTGCCTAGAGTCTAGGCAGTATCCTGTCTAGGCAGTCTAGGCCCTAGACTGTCTTTATACTACAGATTATACAGTTGGTCTGAAGGTGGAATTCAGTGAATGAATCTGGCTGTCATTATCTGGCTAAATAAACATTTGATTTTATCTATCTCAGTAGCATTCTACTCAAAATTAGTGCTTCGTGTTTATTGAGGACAAAGAATCGGGGTTTTTTTTGAGTGTGTCAGGTGGATCAACTTACCCCTCACATGAGGCATGAAGGCTAAGGTTGAGTATCATATTTCTTTAGCTACAGTTCATCTCACGTTAAATATAAAGCATCTCACCCCTACAGGAAAAACCAGTTCCTTGCTGTTAACTGTTGCTTATCTACAGTGCAGCAAAGCATAGACTATTATTCAGAGATACAAAAGTTAACACAGCTTGAAATGTGACTAATACTCCATAATGATTCAAAGGGTGTAAACTATGAACTCCTTTATTATCCTGTGGCAGCTTGTGGATGAGACCATGGAGAGGTCTAGCACAGAAAATGTGGAATTAATCTTGGTTAGTGAATCTGAGAAAAATTATTTTCACCTCAAATACCACATACAGAAACTCAGAGTCTAATATCTACTGGTTTGGGACAAGTAAGGTGAAGGTTGACTTTGATTCGGTTCAGACTTTCAGGATTTGACAGGTGAAGCTGGAGGGGAAGGACACCTACCGCAGCCAACTGTGGTAATCCGTTTACTCAGGTTTCTCAGCGCTGTCGTTACAGGACTTCACCTCGTGCTACAAAAACTCTCCCCATCTGTCGCCTGTCTCTTTCCATTTCTTCCTCTGTTTGTTTACCTAAGAACCACAGACAGAGCAGAGATGTGATGAAAACCACATGATGATAGTCATGTCGTGAAAGTCTATATTTAATAGACAGTTTAGGGCAATTGTTTCCAACCTGTTTTTTTTTCTTATCATGTCTTAAAATCAGCAAACTCTCCTTCCTCGCCCTACACACACTCTCTTTAGAGAAACAGTTTCCAGTGTTTTAACAAAGAAAAACATAATTTCTTTCTTTCCACAACATTTGTTGCCTTTGACTTTCAGTGCAGTTTTTGTGTAATCTGGCATACAAATCAACTCCATATGCCACATCACATGAGGCTTTCTTTTGATTCTCTATCTTAAGAACACCCACTTCTTCTTTTGCCAACTAAAGAAATGTGAACAAATTGTGGGTGTTTTTTGCAACAGGCTGCTTGTAACAAAGTGCATGAAGACTCAATTTAGATCTGGTTTTTTGCTAAGCTGAGTTTAAAGTAAAACTTTGGGGTTATGAGTTTGGCAGTTAGTTTTTGTGTTTTTTAAACGAATCTCTCATTTTGTCATGGAAAATATTAGATTCACTATTTGGTGGGAATTATTAGGAAACTGGGCACTATGATGTTGCATTTCTTGCATTTCACTGGCCACTTAATTAAGTGTTAACCTTGGTAGTACCAAGTTGGATCCTTTTACATTTAGAACTTCCTCAATTCTTCATGGCATAGATTTCTTCATGGCATAGATTTAAGAAGGTGCTGGAAGCAGTCATCTGAGATTTTGGTCCATAATGACATCACACAGTTCCTGCAGACCTATCAGCTGCACATCCATCCTAAATGTGCTCTATGTTGGAGTGAGATCCAGTGACTATAGCAGCTATTTGGATCCCTCACTGAAGTGCTTCGTAAGGATTTTACATTTTTCAGCTCCTGTTGCTGTTGGGACATGATAGCGTCATGTGCTAATGGGTGAGCACAGAGTATCAAATGTAATATAAGAAAATATCTCTTCATTTGAACAGCAGATTACTAAAGTACTTACTGAAGATTACTAAAGGTGAACAAATTTACTTCTCTCTCTCACTCGTTTTTCTGAACAACAGCATTCACAGCTTCAAGCTAAGCTACCAGAAGAGTTTGTGGAAATGCACAAAGCTCCAGATTCTTAGTCATCTATCTTACTCCCTCCATCGTGACTCAATCTCAGTCATCCAAGACAGCTCTTCAATAATATGGTGGGATAAAACATAGGTGCCAGCCAAATTACAAAGGTCCTATCTGCTCATAATTTCTTAGATAACTTTCCAGAAGCACTTTACCAAAAAATATTTTTTTAAATTATTATCATTATTTTTTAAACCCTGCATTTGTTTGTTTAAAATCACTATCCTTTCAGCCTGTTCATGGCCAAAAGTGTCCACCAACAGATTAGGTCTGTAATTTTTATTGTTTTGAAGTTTTCTTTCTATTTTTTCTGTATGATGTTTTTAACTAACATCAGTTCTTTTCTTAAATGTAAAATAGTCATAAATTTTTTATATTTTTAAGCATTAAAACACCAGTTTGTTTGTACAATGTACTTGTTGGAAGACAACAAGAAGACAACAAGAATAGAAGATTCCCACTCCTGTGAAGTGGTTTCCACAGGGCAAAGGCATTTAAACGGTTTCAATTGGCCAAAAGTGGCCAAGAGGAACAACTGGATGTATAGAGTATATTACTGATATATTTAAGGAGCTGAGGTTAAAAAATTTAAAAATCTGAAAACAAATTGAGACCCTTGGGAAGTTTCATTCCATATGCATTAACACAGCAAAAATGATCAAAGAAAAGAAAGTGAAGTGACCACAAATGGCCAGCATAGAGAGTTATTAAATGTCAAATGATTATTCTGGTCATGTACTGTTGGCTCTTTCTGCTGCTTTTGACACCATTGATCATGGTATCTTGGGTGGGCATCGCTGGATCAGCTTTGGATTGTTTGGGTCTGGATCTGAGAGTTTGGTTCCCACGCTAATTGAGCATCTTCATCTTCAGTTCTTCCAAATGTGAAAAATCAGGCTGTAACTTTTGAGCAGGAATTCAGTTTTGATAAGCAGTCTTTTTTTTTAATCATCTGTGGAACTTTTCCCATCTTAAATATATACTGCCTCTGATAAGTACACATGCTTTTATTTCATCACACACTGAATATTGTATTTCATTATTCCGTTGCCCCCAAAAGGTTGATTCTGTTCATCTGGACGCAGCGTTTTCAGTGGGAGATACGTTTCGTCACTCATCCAACTGCCTGTTTCCCCACCCTTATAAAGGTTTATAAGGTTGAGGGAACCTGCAGCCAGCTCGTGCAATCAGACTTGTGATCTGAATGTGCTGTTGCACCTGCTTTTCCAGGATTACCTCTAAAATCTAGTCTCCTCTTTATCAGAGTTTATGTCATGGCCCAGAGTCTAGTGGCTCCGTGTTTTGTTTTGGTTTTTTATTATTAATATGCTTCATTTTAGTTAGTTAATGGTTATATACAGTGATTTGTAGTTCTTAGGTTTTGTTCCTGTGCCTCCCATGTTTAGTGTGTCATGTCTCCAGTGTAGGTTTCATTCTGTCTTCATGTTTATTCATCTGTTTCTGCTCCCTCTGTTCCTCATATCAGTGTCAAGTCTGTATCTTTGTGAATGACTCTTGGTTCCTGTTTTACTTCGACAGTCTGTTTTACTTTACTGTTTTGAGTTTTGCTTCCCCTTTGTTTCGTCATGTCATATTAGGTTCAGCTGTGTCTCCCTCCTGTTGCGTATTCCCTTGTTACCCTCTGTGTATATGTTGTGTGTGTTTTTCTTTGTTCCTCACGTGTTTCCAGGTTCCTAGTTTAAGTAGTCTGTAATTTTTAATTTATCCCAGTTTAGGTTTTTGTTAGTTATCTCAGTCACCCTTGCCTTTTGTTTTGTAGTATTTTGTGCAGCCAAGAATAAAGGCTCGCTTTTTGTTAAACTTTTACCTCCATCTCTCAGTTGTCTGCATTTGGGCCCACCTCATTCTTTCCATGCGTTGTGCATATTGTGACAGTTTATCTGTTCATTTCTTCATATAAATTTGTGTTATTTCAGTTATTATATTACAAATGGTGAGTATATGTATATAGAAATGCATAGTGTATTTCCAAAGCCTGTAAGAAATCAAACATACAGCACCTGAAACACAAAATTTCAAAAATGCAAAGGTACATAAGTCAACAATCTTCTTGTTGTGTGTGTGTGTGTGTGTGTGTGTGTGTGTGTGTGTGTGTGTGTGTGTGTGTGTGTGTGTCAGTGAGAGAGAAATAGAAAAATGTACTTGAAATCGAGGGTGGGAAGCTGCAATAACGCTCCCCAGGATGGATCCAGGAGAACTGGGCCATGTTGTTTATTCCAAATTCTGATCCTACCATCTAGATATTGTGGCAGAAATACAGACTCATCCGGTAACAATTTTCCAATATTCTGTTTTCCAATTTTGGTGAGACTGTGCGAACTGCAGCCTCAGTTTCCTGTTTGTAGCTGACAGGAGTGGCAGCTGGTGTGGTCTGTTGCTGTAGATATTCTGCTTCAAGGATTGTACATTCAGAGATGCATTTCAGCATTCATTGGTCATAACAAGTGGTTATTTGCATTACTGTTGCCTTCCTATCGAAACAATGTAGCCAACAATCTGACCTCTGACATCTACAAGCCATTTTCTGCTGCTCACTGGGTATGTTCTGAACTCTGCCTCCTGACATCTGACCCACGTTAAAACATGGACTGAACATACACACACCCACAACCACCTACACACACACCCACAATGGACAACTGTACCCTCAAACACACAATAATAACATGGACTGAACCACCACTCACAACCACTAGCACTTTATATAGCCTCTGTAGAATTATCTACATATCTCACTTATCTTAACTGCACTACTGTATAGCTCTGTGTAAATAATCATTCTGTACATACGATAATTTTTAACCCTACAACTGTTTACAACTTGCACAGTTCCCATTTCTGTATAACTGTATATCTCAGATTTCTGTAAAGTTATTTATTTCATATTCTGTATAGTTTTTCATATTTACATCCTGTTCATAGCCTGTACATAGCTTGTACTCACTACAGCCTGTACATACCTATAGTTATAGAATATTCACAACATACTTCATACCGTGTACATTATAACATTCCATAATAGACCCATTTCTGTAATATATTTACATATCTATATTATTGCTAATATTTATTGTAATATATCTATATCACTAAAGCACTTCTGGATGGATGCAAACTGCATTTCGTTGCCCTGTACCTGTGCATGTGCAATGACAATAAAGTTGAATTCTATTCTATTCTATTTTTCAGATTATTCTCACTGCTTCAAAGTCTCTTAAATCACCTTTCCTCACCATTAGGGGGAGTTTCCGCCATGTGTCTCATTAGAAATGAGTTGAACGAACGTACCTAACAAAGTGGACTGAGTGTAAATATTTTAGAAGCAAAGGAAACTTTACATCACAAGTGCCAAACTCCAGGCCTCAAGGGCAAGTTTTAGGGCAAGTTTTAGATATCACCCTGGGTCAACACACCTGAATCAAGTGATTAGTTCATTACCAGCCTCTGGAGAACTTCAAGACATGTTGAGGAGGTAATTTGGCCTTTTAAATCAGCTGTGATGGATCAAGGACACATCTAAAACCTGCAGGACACCGGCCCTCGAGGCCTGGAATTCAACACCTGTGCCTTACATCAAAGTCTGTGAGAGACAAAGACAAAGAAGCTGCACTGATGTCATTTGTCCACGAGGTGGCGGTGTTGCACTTTTTACTTTTGTTTCCATAGTCGTACACGTGACATGAAATGACGTTTTATAACTGAGCCGTTTTTACTAAAACAAAAACATGTTTTTGAACTGAAATACAGAACATATTTGTGGTGATTTGGTATTTTTACTGCCACTTTTCCATTTTCTTTTTTTCTTTTTTTTCCATTATTTTTATTATTATTTTACCCTCACATTGTGCTTACTAGTCTTACATTTTGTTTTTTGTTCCCTCGCGGAGTTCTTGGAAAAGTTTGCCCTCAAAGGTGTACCACGAGTTTTCCTGTGAATGCTCTCAAGGTACAAACTGTCCTTTGTGTGAGAGAGGAAGGTGAGTCAAGACTGTTTATTTGTGTACCAGATTTTGGCATGACAAACACTGACCGGTGTGCTGCACAACGTCAGACACAAGTTACAGCATTAAAAAAGAAAAAGAATAAAGAGCGCTGAAGATTAATAGGTGTGATTAATATCATCCAGGAAAGATGGGCTTTAAATTGGAGATAACCTGAAATCTCCAATGAGATGCCAGCACCAAAAGCTGCTGCTCACCTGACCTAAGCAGATGTGTAAGAGCGAAGTTAGTCCATTAAAGCATTCAGAACTAACAAAAAACCATATTACGCCTTATTACTTAAATAAGTTTCTGTTTTTCCTGTAACAAAGTTGTGAAAATTCACAGATTTCTCACATAATGGAGCATTTTTGTACGCCTGCTGTATATGTGTGTATATGTATGTGTGTGTCTGATTTTTCCAGTGCTGGCATGGGATGAATAGTGGCAGTGTTCACTCAGAGTGGGGCTGAGTAAACAGTCATCACAAGCTTGGCTCTCTCCTCCGTCACACAGAGCAGAGTGGCTGTGCCACAATCCTACTCTGCATGGTTTACTGAAACACCTGACATCAGGCAGTTCTCCCAGGATTACATTTTGTAGCACTTCTGAAATGATGCAAAGGTTTAACCACATTATGACTTCTTTGAAAAAGATTCTTTGTCATAATTTCACAAATTTGTCTGCAAGAACACACTAAAGAATAAACTTTAGTAAAATGAATATAGCTAGTGTAAGGTTTTAGCAAATGTTGGATTATTTTTTTGTCAACACCAGCATTTTTTTTAATCTTATAACCCTCCACCCCCATTTGTACCCATGTTTTTACACAGTTAATGCTTTCTTTTCTTTGTGACTGAACTCATAAAGAAGAGAAGACATAAGAGAGGTGAGTTAAGTGACTTTGATCAAAACATGACTGTTGGTGTCAGGTGGGCTGGTCTGGGTGGTCTGTTTATTACAACCAAAATATGTAGAAGAGCATCTCTGAATGCTCAACACTTCAAATTTTGAAGCAGAATATCAACTAAGAACAGGAAACTGAGGCTACAGTTCACCAAAACTGGACAAAAGAATATTGGTAAAACATCCCTGCATCTAGCAGCCAGCAAATCTGCAGCAGCTGCATGATGCTATCGTGTCAATATGGATCAAAAAAGACGTCCAAACTGCTACTAGCAAAGTGTATCTAATAAAGTGACCAGACTTTATATGATACGTGTTGTGGTTCATACAGCTGAAGTCTGAAGCTTTGTCAGGACTCAAAATGGGGATTTGAGGGTCATAAATCAAAACATAAAGTTAGAAAAAACAAGGGAAGAAAGCCTCTTACTCTTCATTTCTTCTTCTTCTTCTTCTTGTTCCTGTTCACTTTAGGGCTCACTACGGTAGATCATCTGTCTCCATCTCAGCCTATAACTAGCATCCTCTTCTGTCACACCTCCTCGTCTCCATATTCAGCGTCCTTTGTCCAATATGTCCATCAAGCCTCCTCTGCACATGTCCAAACCATCGCAGCCTCGACCCTTGCTCAAGTTGAGCTATCCCTCTGATGTACTCATTTTTGACCTTGTTCATCCTGGTCACTCTCACTTTCGATTAATATATGGACATCTTAAGCTCGGCCTCCTGCCTTTTTATCAGTGCCACTGGCTCTGAAGCCATTCATCACTACCTCTTACAAAGTTTCACTTTCACTTCTGGTGCAGTCTGTAGTCTGTCACAAGTTAAGCATTTGATAAACAAAACTCTGGTAAACATAAATGCATTAAAAAATCATTCTAATGCTTGTCATTTTCTTCTGGATCTGAATAAACCTCTTAGCTGTTCAAAATTCCTCTGTGCAGGAAAAAGTAAACCTTGTATGTGTGGGTTTACCAGTCTTTTTCAACGTTTTCTGAATTATCTAGATGTTCTTTTCATTTTCCTTTTTCAAACAGCTGCCATAGTTACAGCACCTATCATGCCTCTGACGATACTGAAGCTTAAAAATAAGGCCCTACTTGTTTGTTTTATAAATCTTGAGTCCCAAATACAGAAAAAATTATGATCACACTAGCCATTTTCATTCAAAAATACTTTCTGAACCATTTCCAAATCCAAAACAAGGCCTCTTGGGAGTTTCCCTTTTCTTTTTTTCTGTGCACACATTTACGGTAAAGACCACCAGCCAAAGCTTTCATAGAGAAGCAGCACAACCGCAACCTATCTCAATGAGGTTTGTGTTTCCGAAGAAATCCACGCCCTTGCCTGAAATATGTCCCCCAACCCCCCACAGCTGGAGCAAAAATTTACATGTGATTACAGAGGTGCAAACACTCACTCATGATGCCAGTACACCGTAAATCCTCATGAGTACAGACAGAGCAATTTAAGTCCTCTACGGGAACAAACACTGACGTGGAGCGACACTCAGGACTGGAGTGTTTCTCTTGTCTGCTATGCTAACCTCCCACTTCCCTCTCAGCACTTTACGGCTTGTTTGTGTTTGAGAGGAACACTCCACCCTCTCAACAACAAGCCCTGCTCATTAACTTCCTGAAACAACTCACTGTGCTGTGAAGCCCATGCATGCAGTGGGAGCCTGATTGCAGTCTAAATGGGAGATTCAGAAATAAATGGCTACAATGTTTAAAATAAGGTGAAAAGTCACAAAGTCTTTTTTCCTCTTGAAATCTTATGTGAACAAACAAGGGATGTATAATATTTTTTCAAGTTGAGATTTAAAAAAATAGATAAAAATTCCTTTTCCCATGTGGTACGCAGTAGTGTGTGGGTGTAATGTTTGAAGTTCTACATAATTTTGGCTGCTTATTATACAACTATGTAGCATAATTGATGCCTATCTATCCATAACCACTTGTGTTTATTAGGTTTAAGTTTATTAGATTGATCAGTATTGCTGAACTATGAAATATTTTGGGTGCAGTGTATTTTTTTGTATACAAATATAACAGAATAGCTTTAGTGTTTTGTTTTGTTTTTAAACTTTAGTATGAACTTATACAAAATGCAGCAAGATATTAAAAAAAAAGTTTTACTGATTAAAAAATACACTATATCGGATTCATATTGGTATCGATAGATATCCAAATTTATGATATCGGTATTGGACATAAAAAAGTGGTATCGTGCTAGCTCTAATTAAAATAGCCCAAAAACGCACATTTGCATACTATTACCAAAACAAAACAAAAAAGAACTAGCTTTGGCCTTGGCCTCTGAGGATAGTTTTTCTTTTCATACCAACTCTACAACACAGCCAGTGTCAGTGGACGTCATCCGGTCTGATCTGAGTCACTGATCTGGAACTCTTTACTGTGTCTGTACTCTTTGTTGGAATACTCTTGTATAATGTCTACGTTTAACACACATGCAAAGTCTTTGTGAGGCTGGAGGTGTGGTAACGATGGCACACTTCCAAGGTCATTACCCAGGACATCTGGTTTACTTCCTGTTGGCATCTTAGTGTTTTGCACTTGGATTCTTTTTACTCTCTTGGTGTTTCTTTCGCTTCTACTTGCTTGTTAGGCTTAGTTCATAAAAACATGTGTAGATTTAGTACCTAACAACCAACTTAGTTAATATGTGAGTTATGTACTCAGACTAACCATCACTCTATTTTATGCTATCAAGCAGTGCATCACAGCACGCACACCAAAAAGCCACATTTTGCATAAATTAGCTAGCAGCTTTGAGAAAGTGGATCCGTTTGATGCATCCAGTGTTGCCAGCTGTGGCTGAGACAGCTTTCTGTTTCAGCAAGTCAGTTTTCTGGTGCGCAAAGTCAATCCCATCAGTCCATTTTTCTTTTAGTCTGGTGTGGAATCTGACCCGAGCATAATTGCCTAAATGTCTTTGAAGCAGCAACCCAAAAGGCATCTCCGATTATCATATTGTGTTCAGTTGTTAAGATGTGTTTATGTTTTAGCTCATACATATACACTCAGTGCTTTCATGGTTTTCAGTGTAGACACAGGGTCTCATGATATATCATGTTCGCCACAAATTTCCCACATGATTTGATGAAAGCGCCATCTGCGTTTGTTCTGCAGGCCAGATTCCAATCTTAATACTAATGCACAGACAGTAAGCGAAGCTGCACGGATGTCACGTGATGTAAATGCTGTTGTGAAAGTCTGTCCACCGAGATGAATACACGGATACAGGATCTGCATAACCTTTACAAGCCTAGTATCTCTGGTCTCGTCTCAGTGGAGTTTTTAGAGGTTGTAGAGTCACTAAAATTCAGTTTAGTACAATTGAGAGTGACCATTCACATGAAGTCACCCTGTCTGAGAGCAACTTAAAGAAACCCAGCCTCGTTGGTGTTTAAAGGGATTACAGAGTACATCCATTCTGTTTGCATGTTATCTGTTTTTTTCTCTGCAGGCACGGCTGTTTCCCACATTTTTCAGAATGCTGTTGAACAGACCTCAGAGAACAAATATGATCTCTCTTGAAACAGTGGTTGGTGGTTCATTTGAGAAATAGATAACAGTTAGTTTTAGGGGGTTTTAAAGCAAAAAGCAAAGTTTTGATTGGCAGCACTTACAGAAAATGCTGCAAATTTAGTCTTCTTTACTCATCTTTACGATTTATTAATGTTGCACAGTTACTGCTAGGTTACCCTTAAAGATGTTGTGTAAAAAGTTGAAAAGAAGAAACAAAAATGACTTAAGACCACAGAGCAGATACCATTAAAACCACAAAGCATACAAGACAGCAGATGCAGAAAGGCAAAATGACAACTGATATGGTAAAAGACTAAATGCAAGTGAAGAGAATCAGGAAGCCTTCTCACCCCTCTCATTTTTGTTTTTTCCTCTCTTCTGTATCGGTCACATTTAAATCGATTGCATTACATCATGCTTAAAGATTTCTCAATTCTTAAAATGCATCTGCAGGATGGAGAAGAAGGTTGTCTGATGGAGCTATAAACAATCATCCAAAACGGGAGAAAACAACTCATCTTTTGATTTCCCACAATGTTTCACTTATTATATATGATCACCTGTAATGATAGTGTGAGATCCTATCCTATCCTATCCTATCCTATTCTATCCTATCCTATCCTATCCTATCAAACTAAGGGTCTAACAAATAAAGTCATCCCCGAAGTGGCCAAAACTTTACAGCAAATATGCAAAAACTGTTTTGACCTCTAATGAATAGTTTCCTCCCTTATAACAACCCTTAGTAGGTTGAAAGTTTGTAATTTATACATCTGGATCCGTAGTTAAGGGCGTGGCTGCGTTGGTGTCGCTACACAATCAGCTCGATCCAAACAGCATCGGCTCGAGTCACTCTGTGTGTGCTGTTGGAGCTTTTGGAGCATTTTAATTGATTGTCTGATAATGTTATGGCTTGCTGTTTCCAATAAAAACCGTGGTGGCAATCGAAACCCATGGGTGACTACAGTCTATGCTACTGGCTCCAAGGCGAGGATGTCTCAATTTATTAAAAGCTTCTTTCCTCCACTCCTCTTCGTCGCCTCCCCTGCTCGCATCCCTAGTGGGAGGAGGACGTGCAGACTGAGCGGGGTGGGGAGTGGGATTATGGACAACTAACTAATTTAATAACTGAAACCAAAACAAATCCACTGTAACATTACAGAAACAGACAAGGGAATCACACCAAAGAGCATAAATGCCAAACATAAAAGACTAGAAAATAGGCTGAGGCATATTCCTCCCACTGCTATAAAACAGGCGGCCACAGAGTTGCGTGTGTGACTCAGAGTAGTAGCTTCTGACTGTAACTGAAACTGAAAAGTTTGGATGCACACAGTGACATTTTATGTTAGGACATACAAAAAATTGCTGGAGTGGCAGGGTGTACGTGTCCCACATGTTCACGAGCTAAAATAATTTCAGGACAGTGCTTTGTGTTAACCTACACTATATCACAATGTACTTCCTCTCTCTATAGAAAGTCACACAGGTTTTTTATTTAGTTTTTTCTAATTTGTATGTTCAATTATTCAGACATTTCTATTTATATGCCACAGCTAGAAGGCCCAGAATGAGAAGAAAGAAAATAAAATCAAAACTTGTGACCAACACTCCTGAGAAGATGGAGCTGGAGAAGGTACAACAAGAAAAAGAAGATAGGCTGAAAAGAAATTGACAAGGAATGAAAAGCAGAAGAAAGAATCAAATCAAACTAAACTCGTGAAGTAAATGGTCATGTACAGTAGCTCAGAAGAAACCAGCATGGGCATACTACTTGATGACACCACTGACAATGATGAAGCAGAAGATGACCTGAAAAGGGATGAAAAGGAGAAAAGGAATGAAAACAAGAAGAGAGGGGCTCTGATAGAATGCAAACCAATAAAGACAACCAAGCTGCTGGTTGTCACCAGTCTACAACCATTTGGTATTCATGGATCATGAGGAAACATGTGTTTCTGGTTGCGAGTTGTTGCTAAAGGTTAAAGGCAGTCACTGGGAAAATACATGCCCTTAAAACCACCTGTTGCTGGGGAAAAAATATGTATTCCCCCATCATTTGACAAAACCTTAAGATGCTTTGTTCTCTGGCAGATTGCTATGGATGCAAACTGAATCAAAGCAACAGACATATCTGCAAACAGTGTCTCCTCTCAGAGCTGTAATGAAACTGTAAAAAGTGTGACACAAACTGAAAATAGAAACCTTTTGCCTTCAAGGCAACAGTAGCACTTTGTGTGGGGGGGGTTAAAGGGTTGCTGTCAGTGCCCATGCACAACTATTACTTTAAAGAAGACAAGCCTTCAAGTTTTACTACTGCTTGGCTAGTAGTTACCAAATATTTGCAGACAACCATAAAAAATTACAGGCAAGCCTGGCAGTCTGCTAGAAACCAAAAAATTACCAGGAGGGTTTTGACGCAGCACCTCTTTTGCAACCAATTTCATCTACTGACAACAAACAGCCTTCAGTTTGTTGGGAAATATGCATTCTTCCTTAGCAACCAGTAGTTATGTCAGATGCAACATGCTTGACTCTTGACCCTTTTACATCACATGAGAAACCTCAATAGGGTACTCACGGAAATACTTGGAAAATGCAAACTGAAGTTAGTGATGTTCCCATTTATGGGATTAGAAACCATGCTGTTACTGTCTGTGACATATGCTGATCTTCACCTATTGGCTGGGTGAAATCCATGTGGTTAAAGGAAAGGAAGATCCACAAACGTTTCCAAATATGGTTTTGTCGCCCACAAAGAGCAAAACAAAAGCAACAACCAGGTGTCGGTGCATGAAAGTGTGCACAGTAGTATGAGGTGAGCTTGTGCAGATCTCATGCTACTGTACAAACAGGCCCTGCAAAGCCGACCATGACTAAATGATGTACGAAAATGAGGTCAGCAGCACTTCAGTGCTACAACAACCGCTGGTATATGATATGTATATGCATTTTATTAGTGTCAATTCTTTTTGATTTGCTGATTTTAGCATGTGCTTGATTAGACAAATGTCTAAAGGTGGCTTTTGGATAGCTTGAGTCTTGTCTGTGGTCACAGCATATGTGCAAACAGCATGAGAAAGTTTGTAAAGCTTATTTCAGGTTTATTTATGAATCGACCAAAAACAGCAGATCAAGAATAGCATCACGTGACAACAGCCACAGTACACAAGACACTTAAACTCATCATGTGTACTGCAACTGTTGTCACTTGATGATATTCTTGACCTGGGTCTTTCAGCTAACTGCCAAGACAGCAGAGAAGATAAGGTTTATTGAGCTAGAAAGCGTACATGGACAATATGATGAAAGGTTTCATCAGAGTGATGAAACCTGAAGTAAGATCAATTTTTCATGCTCTGCTACCACACGTCAGTGCACATCTGCTTATTATTAACTATTAGTGGATGATGTGATGTCCTTGCTATGTCAGTGGTCATACAAGATTGTGGTTTGTGTACGCTTGTTGTCAGACTAATGACTAGTAATGACTAATAATGATCTCTTCCTGTGAAGTCTGACATGCAAAGGGTACCACATCACCTATTGCTGCTGCTGGGACAGCAAGAATGCTTAGTAAGGGCCATGATAAGAGCCAGAGATCATCAGCCTGGTCACTCTAATGTCAACTGTTTTGTCCTTTATTTATTAGTTTAACCAGCAACAAAAAAAGACTTTTCAGATTTCCTTTTTCTTCTGAAAGAGCACCTTAATAGGCAACTGCAGCTCAATCACACATTTCACACATAGGACAATAAAAGGATCAAAATAGAAACACCAAAACTTAAGGAACATAAAACTTTAAAAATGTGCGATGGATTCAGATGATTCAACAAACGTTTTTTCAACCAACAAAGATAATAACGGGCATAAGATCTGATGACAAAAACAGGAAACTGCAAAGTAAGTCATTTTTTGTGTGTGTGAACTGAACTCAGCAGCAGTGTGATGCATGCATTTCAGTGTGAATCTTCTGTTTGTGGGTTAGCAGATTCTTTAACCTACATTTAGAGGTTTACACCTTTAACAGAACAACTGCAGCTCATGCAGATGCAGAGTAGAAATGAATGAATATTGACCTGTATGTTGCTGTCCTAGATCTAAATAAAACATGTAGCAGCTTACTCAGATTTCTCAAACCTTGAGCTTCTGTGAGGGGACCTTCCACACTGTACTTGACTGTACTTTTTTTTTTTGTCCCGGACAAGAAGAGACATGCAATGCAAAGGCATTTGCATGCTACTGCAAATGAAACTGAATGACGAATAATAATGCAAAAAAGGGAAAAGTATCCCAAGCAAAAACTTTCAGTGTGTTGAAAGAGCTCTTAGTGTGAGTGGTTTTTTTTTTTTTTATTGCTGGGGTTTGATATGGAAGTAATGACACATTAACACTTTTAGCTAGTGTTAAACCTGAGGTCATAGCTTTGCTTCTTGCAAGAGTTACCGCAGATGTGCCGGAGGCAGTGAAGCAGGACAAGGACTCACAAAACACATAGAAAGGTTTACTCAGCTCTCTTGAAGTTACATGGCACACATTTTATTAAGGTGAGACAATTCAGCCAAAAGTGTGCTTACTTTGTCCTTTAATTAAAGGACAACTATGAGTCAAGTTCGACAGAGCCAGGCTTTCTTTGCATCTTTCTTTATTTTCTTTGCTGGCTTTGACAAACCCCCAAACCCCAGTCATAGATGACTGATATTACAAAGGAGGCTCTCAACGTTCTCTGTTAACTCAGACTACCTGCTTCAGGCTCACATTAGAGCACGTGTCAAACTCCAGGCCTCGAGGGCCGGAGTCCTGCATGTTTTAGATGTGTCCTTGATCCAACACAGCTGATTTAAATGGCTAAATTACCTCCTCAACATGTCTTGAAGTTGTCCAGAAGCTTGGTAATGAGCTAATCATTTGATTCAGGTGTGTTGACCCAGAGTGAGATCTAAAACCTGCAGGACACCAGCCCTCGAGGCCTGGAGTTCGACACCCCTGCATTAGAGGGAGCATTTGACTCATCTTCTGTACTAGAGATGGACCGATCCGATATTACGTATCGGTATCGGTCTGATACTGACCTAAATTACTGGATCAGATATCGGAGAGAAATAAAAAATGTAATCCGATCCGAAGTATCACAAAATCAATAAATAAATAGAGCGGCTGTTGTCTGCGAGACCTGTCGGCAGTCTGTTGGAGCGTTTGGAGCCTCGCTACATGCTTCCTAACCGCGGCATTTCATCTCGGCGAAAACTATCTCAGAGAAGTAAAGCAAGTGTGTAAGTTCATCCCTGAATGTTTGCATAGTATTGCCACGTTAAGCAACCACTGATATATTGAGCCACAGCTGGACTGGCCATCGGAGTTCCATATTGAGGTGAAAAGGAAGTACTTCAGCTAGAATTAAAAAGTAGACACAAAGCTGGAGTCTTTGCTGCGCAGTTGCATCTACTTCTCTCATTCACTCCCTCTCCTGTTATTACCTCAAACATGAAACTGATCAATGATCAGCTGATCACCCAGCAGCACGTTTAAGCTTGATCAGCTGTTGTTAGAATTTATTTAATATTACTTTCTAGTATCAGATGATGTTTGCTGGAGCCACAGCTGTTAAAGCTGCTGGTCATGATATCCGTTTGGATATGTGGTGAGAGGGAAACGTGAAGATGAAACCAGGAGATGTCCTTACTGAATCATCAGAGCTGAACAGGTGATGGAGAAACAGGTTTACCTTTTAGGTGACATGAATGAGTTGAAGGGAAGTTATGAAGGGAAGTTATGAAGGGAAGTTATGAACTGTTTCTGAGAGACAAATAACACCAGTATCCTTTGTAGTTGACGGCTGGTAACTGTGCAGGGTTCTGTCGCAAAGTTCTTTCGCAAAGTTCTGTCGGGGGCCAGGTTTCTTTGTTATGTCATTTAAAAACTTTGAATAAGTAATTATCTGAATCTTACAACAAAAGTGGTCATCTGATTAAATGTATAGAAATCCATTATTGTATATAGTAACGAAAAAGTCTAATATACCCTAGTAAGCTATAGTACTTTTTCCTTTGGGAAGGTACCATCTGTGCAGTCTGCAATTCTGTTAAAGAAAGATGTTGAATCTATTTAAATATTGTAGAAAAATAATTGATTTCTGTGCATTTGTTTTACAATTGCATTAAATTAAAGTTGATTACATCGATTAAGGGCAGGGGGTGGTTCCCTAATAAAGTACTCTTTAAAATACCAGAATAGGGAGGATGGTGTAGGTTTAAATTTATTAGATTGATCAGTGTTGCTGAACTATGACATGTTTTGGGTAGAGTGTATTTTTTGCATACAGGTATAACAGAATAGCTTCAGCCTCTTGTTTTTTAAAACTTGAGTATGAACTTATACAAAATACAGCAAGATATTTATAAAAAAAAACTGTTTTATTGATTACAAAATACGCTATATCGGATTCATATCGGTATCGGCAGATATCCAAATTTATGATATCGGAATCGGTATAGGACATTAAAAAGTGGTATCATGCCATCTCTATTCTGTACAAAATCTTCTCAAATCAGAGAAACATATGATCGAAATCTCCAAAAGATTATAAAAAATAGAGATTAAAAAACCTTTGGTTCTGCAAGTTTCCTTTTACAGCTCAGACAGAACACTCCCCAGTTTCACATACCGCAACCTGTCGGTCAGGTACTCCGTAAGACATGACATTTCCAGGAACCTCTTCCTCAGTAGAGCAGTAAGCTCTCTGCAGCATTTAGATGACTGCATCATCCATGCCCAGATTTGGTCTGTATGCAAACTGCAGATGGTCAACACACATTTCCATCTGTGGTCTAGTCTTTACAGAACTTTTATTACATTTAATGGTAAGGCATTGTTGTGTGAATACAGACCTGCTATGCGTCACATTGGTTTCATTTCATCAACATCTTCGCCACACAACTTCCTTTTCTGGCCCACATCTAACTCAGCCAACACAGCAGAGGCTGGCACAATGAGAGCCAACTGCTGAGGTAGATTAAATGGTAAAAATGGTAAATGGCCTGCATTTGTATAGCGCTTTTCTAGTCCCTAAGGACCCCAAAGCGCTTCACACTACATTCAGTCATTCACACACAGGCGATGGCAAGCTACATTGTAGCCACAGCTGCCCTGGGGCGCACTGACAGAGGCGAGGCTGCCGGACACTGGCGCCACCGGGCCCTCTGACCACCACCAGTAGGCAAACATGGGGTTAGTATCTTGCCCAAGGATATTTGGCATGCAGCCAGGAGGCAGCCTGGGATCGAACCACTGACCTTCTGATTAGTGGCTGACCTGCTCTGCCACCTGAGCTACAGCCACCCAAGATTAAGGAAACTACCGCATTTGTTTTAAAGCTGAAACAATTAAAAATGTAAATAATAATGTATAAACAGATAGAGCAGGTAGTTACATATGTCATAGTTAGGGCTGGATCAGATGACCCAGAATCCTCTCTTAGTTACGCTGGAATAGGTCTAGGCTGCTGAGGGCTTCCCATGATATACTTATAGTAGTGTTTCTTCTTCACTCACTATGTGTTTATATACTTCTTTGCATTTAATCATTAGTTATTCTTAATCTCCGGCTCTCTTCCACAGCGTGTCTTGCTCCCTCCCCTCTCCCCAATGGATCAAGGCAGGAGGTCGCCCCTCCCTGAGACTGGTTCTGTCATTTGCATCGTTGCACAAAATACTTTTATAACCAGAAAGTTTGTAAACCTTTAAAACCTGATCGTCCTAAAGTAAATTTTCATTATTCAACAAAATAGCTTTTAAACCTCTGTTCAGCAGTGAGAGAGAGAGAGAGAGACAAAGGCCTCCCTGTAGCTGAAGGAGAGCAAGAGAGTAACAGGCAGAGTGGAATAAAGAGCCTCTTCCATCATGCTGGTTACAGAGCAGGAAACGAGGGATTTGTTTTCCCTTTTTTGGCTATTGCAGTAGCTTCTCCGAACAAGTGGGGTCAGATACAAACATTTAATCTTCTCAGTTTGCTCATGCTTTCTCCTCTCTGTGTTTCATATAAACTTTTGCTCTGAGCTGCTTTTGTTTACATTTTTTGAATTTATTTTCATCCACGAACAGCTCTCACAAGCCTCTAAAGTTTAGAGGTTGACAGCGCTCAGTCTTTTTTCTTCTTTCTTATTAACAAAGTTCTCTCTCTGTTGATGAAGCTCAAATGTTGTTTCATCAAATGTTTAAAGATTATATGATATACTGTTCCCCGGGGAGAAAAAAAAGATAAAGTCCAGCCATTAATTGATCCAATTTTTTATGGTTTTGACTTATGCAGAGCATATATACATATATTCATATACTGATTCTTGTTGAGGAGCCAAAAAAGACAGTTGCTCTAGCATATTTGACTTTTGGCTTCCCATTGTCTGCATGACCATGAAGTTCATAAGAATTAGCCCTGCCTCCGGCATCCTGCATTTGAGTCTGCTTCCTGAGGAAACTACGACACTGCTATTTCAGTGCTGGGAGGAGTCGCTGGGAGAGATTCAAGACACGGCTGTAAAGATCACATCTTTCAGGTGGAGTATGAACACCTTAGTGTTCCCCCAGAAGTGCTGGAGGAAAAAGTGAAGTCAATGCTTAGGCTACGTCCACACTAGCCCGGATAGATTTGAAAACGGCGTTTTTGTCCAAAAACGCTCGCGTCCACACTAGCGTTTTCGGTCGTTTTTACACAGTTGCGCATCCACATTGAAATGGCCGAAAACGCTTACGTTTCAGTACTGCTCATGCGTGAAACGCAAGAAGATTCGATCTGCCTCATTTCTGTCTGCCGCCTATTTACTTTCCTATTTACTAACCTGACCATTTTTATGATATTGTTGCCTTTTGGTGCAGTTTAATGTGATTATCTGATAAACAAAGGGGTTATTGTGCAGTTAAAAAATCCACCCAGGAAGTTTTGTGTGTCATATGAGAAATTTGTTTGGACTCAAAGTACAGACTCAGCACACCACCAGCAGTTCTAACATGGTTATTGAACAGGGAAATTGATTGGCCTGTGAACAGATGACTTGAAACCATGTTTGTGACACAGAGCAGGCAACTAGGAACCAGACAGAAAAACTGAATAAATACTTATTTATTCAGTTTTTCGAGATACAAGAACACAAGCTTAAGATGTTTACCACATTGGTTGGTGTAGCGCTCTGAGAGGAATCCACAGCATTATCCAGCCACTAAATAGGCAAGCTTAATGAGAAAACTAGACAAAGGCATGCAAGGATATGCGTGTGAAATGGTTCCACCCATAGGCGCTTAAACAAAACCAGCCCACAGTTCCACCTTAAGTCAGCATTTAAGGTTATTAACTCAAAATCTAAACTTAATAATTCAAAGTTTCCAATTGTTTCCGATTTATCAACATCATTCATTTTGAGATAATAACCTAAAACCTTTACTTACACAAGGCAAAGATGGAAACATGCTTCCATAGCTTGGTTTCTTGAACTCTATCTAAAAAAAAAAACTATAACTTTTATCATAATGCAGATTGATTGTGTCCACTGTTGTACAGTCTCTAAGAATCTCATTATATTCAATGTGTTTGAGGTTTTAATAGCGCCACCTTCTCAGAAACATGAATTTTCTGGGATCATCATTTGCAGCTGCTTGTTGCCTTCTCTGGACTTTCTGTGAAAACTGATACTGTGAACTTGAAGTTTGAGGATGACACTTTTAGACACACCCAGAAAAAACTCTGATAAGAGAGAGAGAGGAAGTCGTCCATTAGAGGCCAGCTTCTGATTCATCATCCTTTGTGCACAAATGTGCTACTGAGTACAGATGTATGTATCTGCACAGAGAATCTGAATGTGTGCGTGCTTAGTTTTTGCCTGCAGCTCTGTTGTATTTGCAGCTCGTGACAACGGAAACCTTGATGTTGCTCAAGCAGTGTTTCCTGCTGTGGTCCAGCCATACTGCTCTTCTCATCTCTTTCTCTAATCTCTAAAACACAATCTGACTCTTCTGTTCCTGCTCCGAGTAGACCGCCTGGCTTCTTGTTGTGCATCGCTGGTGGAGCCACAAAGTCTGGTCTGATGCAAACTGGACGTTTATTAGCCAGCTACATACAGTACGTCTATGGTGCCTGGTTTATGTCATCGTCTATTCAGTGACCATTAGAAAGGCTATTATTAGATTAATAGATGAGCTGTTATTCCCTGTATTTTTAAACTGAGTTGACCTTCATCTTTTAAGTCACATTTAGTGACAAAAAATTATATTTCCTGTTCTAACTAGCACAGGCTAAGTTTGAATGTTCTATGCTTAAGTTAAAGATCCAGGTTTCAATGCTGCCTCATTCTCTGAAGGTTAATGTGATCTTACTTTGAGCTGAAGATCTGCATGTACATAACACAAATGAGTGCATTAGCAACAGAGTACTCAAAAGAAAACCACAAAAGATAACTTTGAAAGGAACACTCAAAACACTCTTTCATTTTCAGCCCAATGTGTAGGATGCTGGCATGTACCCTAGTTAAGATCATCCCATACACACTTAAAGATGTAAAAATTATCCTTCCGGGGCTTCCGGTGTGACGGTAAGTACAGAGCTCCCGCAAGCCAACTGGATAAAATCCGGTAAAACACGAATTAAAGTGTGAGACAAAATGACTTTGGAAGATGAGCGGAGGGACAACAAAAGCAAAGAATAAAAAAACTACGGACACCCAAAGTAAAGACATAAAACACCCGAATAACAAGGACAAGCTAACTTTTCAGCACCCGAAGCTAATATGGCCACGTTCCAAAATGGACTGGATTGTATTAGCAAGAAAATTCAATCCCTCCAAAAAGAATTGAAATCAGACTTCAAGACATTCAAAGAAGAAATTACCGGCCAAATGAAACACGAACTTTCCAAATTCAAAGAAGACATCGACCAGAAGTTTAAGAACATAACTGCAGAACTTAAAGAACAAGAAGGGAAATTAGAAGCTGCGCTGACCCGCACGGAAGAAATAGAGAAGTGGAGCTATGAGGCCAATCAAACCCTGACAGAACTAATGAGAGAACAAAAATCGATGATGACCAAATTGGATGACTTGGAACTACGATCGAGACGTAACAATCTGCAGATCTACGGAATACAAGAGGGAGCTGAATCTAAAGCAGAATCGCTGGCCCAGTTTCTGGAAGTTTGGCTCAGAGAGGAGCTCAATGTTAATATCAACCTCCAGATTCAATGCGCGCACCGAGCGTTAACCTCGAAACCGGCAGCGGGTCTCCCCCCGAGGTCAGTCGTTGTCAATTTCCAACAATTCACAACCAAAGAGATGATACTTAAAAAGGCATGGGAAAAGAAAATAGTCACTCTGGACCGAAACAGGGTTTATTTTGACCATGACTACTCGGCGAGAATGGTGCAAGAACGCAAAGCATACGTGAACATCAAAAAGATATTAAAGAAAGAAGGCATCCGTTTTCAGACTCCTCTCAGCAAGATGCAAATCCACTGGCCAAACGGAGTGAAAACCTACGGCAACACAGAGCAGGCTGCTAGTGACCTGCAAGAGAGAGGATACAATGTGGAAAAAGGGATAAACAGCCGGGAGAGAGAGCACCGAAGGACGTCCGTCAACCGGGGCAGCAACATGGACACCAGTGCTGGGGTGGCTAGCAGGGGAGTTCGAGAGAGACTTCAAGAATTTCAGCATAGCAATAACAATGCATGAGAGGGGTATATGGAGACGTATGACGACAAGATGGATTTAAGGTGTGTCTGGTAGGATTATGTGGAAACACAAAGTTGGCTATGGATGGACTGTACATAATAACAAGGACTAGTATGAGTGTGACAATCTTTCATGAGTCATATCTCATTACTGGCGGGGGGCCCTTTCAATACGGGAGATATACCCCCCAAAAACAAAAAGAGGAACAACAGGTGGGGAAGGTGGTTGGTACCTCTTTACTGAAGTCATCTTATTTGTACATAAAACTTCATTTAGTTTGAGTCCAAGTACTTGCTGTACTGAGCCATGTACTGACTAGAAAAGTGGCTTCACTGGCTTTTCACTGGAACTTGGACCTTTGACTATAAAAACTCAATCGCAAAATCTTGTGACATTACCAATAAGTTCGATGTGTCACATGGCCCTCTTCCTATGGAAAAAACAAAAGTTGTATCCAAGATGGCCGACTTCTAAATGGCCACCATGGTCACCACCTATCTTGAGGAGTTTGCCCCCTCACATATACTAATGCGCCACAAACAGGACTTTAATATCACCAACCATTCCCATGTTATTACGGTGTATCCATATAAATGGCCCACCCTGTAGAATAAATGAAAATCAGCATTGTCAAAAAAGAGCCTGATTAAACAAAGAGGATTTAACTGCAGAGTTAGCTGAAAAAAATCTGGAAAAAAAAGACTGAAAATCAAATAAATTAAGCAAAATGAATAAATATATTAATTTCATTCATGAAAATCAGACCACAGCTTCTGTTGTGGGTAATTCAAGCTTCCCTTGTGCTTACAGGAAGACCAAAGCCAACAAAAGGAAGTGAGCACAGGAGTGCAGCACTGTCGAAACACATTTGCACATTTACTGTAATTTCAATTTCGTTTCTTAGCAAAGGTGAAATTTAAAGAAAACTGAAACAAACCTCTAGACTAAAGGTTTCTCACATCACTGCTTCTCGGGGTGAGTCCCTTTTTCGTTTAAAAGTTTGGCTGTTCACCTGAAAACTATTTTCTCTGGCATGCTGGTGTTTTCCCTTTTCCTGAGAAAAATGCCAGAAATGTTTCACTAAAGCCTTTGAAGGTTATTGTTCTTTCAGCGTGTACACCAGAGAGCACAGGTCAAATCTTTTTAACACAAAGCTTCATTTAGTTTGAGTCCAAGTACTTGCTGTACTGAGCCATGTACTGACTAGAAAAGTGGCTTCACTGGCTTTTTACTGGAACTTGGACCTTGGACTATACTGGACTTGTAGAAGGTCATTCTGGAGGGTAGAAATGGTACCTTATGGCCAAATCTAATTCAGAATTAATCAAGCAGCTCATTGGGACCCACAGTTAAAATGATGATGTATATATACTGTATACCCATACATACCCCCATGATCCAGAGATTCGGGCATGGTGTCTGGCCAGAGCTCATCTATGTAATATGTGGATGTCCTCCAAACTAAATAGGAAAGAGACCACCCACCTTGTTATCAGCATTCAGCTCAAAAACCTGCATCTTTGATAGTACGGAAGTGCATTGGTGCTTATGGAATTGATAGCTTGCACATCTAGACAAATGCAGAAATGTATAAATAGCTTTTAGAGCAACATCCTCCCCCATCCAGACAATGTTTTTTCTTAGGGAAATCATTGGATTATTCAGGAAAACTATGCTAAACCACAGCGCAGCTATTAAAAAAAGTATGGCTTCTAAGTAGAAGAGAAGCAGGAACGGGATAATATTGCTGGGTTCCCGGACGTTTACAACAATGATCACGTGCGTACCGAACTGTGGAGTGGAATCAGTTCAGATTTTGGATCAACCATGATCCGTTGCACCACTAGTTTTTACTAACTTGTGTTTAACACCAACCTACCAGAGGGTCTGCAGATGAAAATTAGCCCAAGGCTAATCTGGCATATTTACATTTGTTAAAATGTTCATTAATATGTATTGCCCCTCTTTCTAAATAAAATAAAATAAATAAATAAAAGTAAAAGAATCTACACTTTTTTTTCTAAAAGTCTGGCAAAGACCTGTTGAAATGCTTTTAAGGGCAGTCTCCAGTTACAATGACAGAAGTAAAAATTGATGACTGGAGCAGCTGATCACGTGGGTTTGTGGGTTTCTGCACGGCATCCTAAAACTAACTTCTTTAAACTTCTTCCTCCTTCTATTTGTATGACATGTAAAGTGAAATATCTTAAGCCATGTATCGGTTCTGGCATATACAGTAGCTCATGAGAATTGGCTCTTCAGTAAATTAGAAATAATGCATGCTTGTGCTAAACTATTGTTTGGTCTTTAGTACTCTTGGCAAAATGATACTTGGAGATGGTAGATGTTGACATGCTGACAATAGGTCACTCTAGCCGATTGCTAGGTGGTTGCTAGGCCAGGCAATGTGATATCTGATAAGAGCCACAAGGGCCTAAGATGTACCTCCTGTATCAGGCATAGGCAGCCTTCAACATTAAAAGCCATTTTAGCCCCTCCTACCAAAAGAGAGACAGTACCACACACGTGGTGGTGACAGATGGCTTGTTTTGTTTGTGTGTGTGTGTGTGTGTGTGTGTGTGTGTGTGTGGGGGGGGGTGTCTTTTTCAAAGCTTGTGAGAGCCTCAGTTTGACAACCTGGGGAAGACTCACTGTTGTCCAGGTGACTATCATACCTAATTGTTTGCCAAGAACTGTAGTATATTGAAGCGATGTAGAGACACTTTCAGGTACTGTTGTCTCCTTAATATGAAGGCACTCCTGAACCTGAGACGATGTACTTCATGTTGCTGTCTTCTTACAAACTTTATGCCAGCCTCCTTTTCCATCAGGACTTTGCACCTGCACAGTGCCAAGCCTACTACCAAATAATCTGCTGAACATTTTGTTACTGTGCGTTACTTGTCATGATCCTGGGTCAGTGACCCAGCGATTAGATTCTATTGTTATTATTTTCTAGTTTATTCTGATTTTGTATTTGTTCTTTGGTTCTCGTGTTTTATTTTTTCCTACCTGTGTCTAACGCCCTGTGCTCTGTTTGTGTCCCCGAGTTTTGTGTTGTAAAACAGTCTGTGAGTTTCCTGTTTTACTTTGAAGGTTTGTGTCTCTTCGTGTCTAATTAGGTTCAGCTGTTTTCCCCTCTGGTGTGTCATTCCCTGATTACTTTGTGTGTATTTATAGTGTGCGTCTGCCATTGTTCCTCGTCACGTCGTCTGTGTAACCTGGTGTGGATCCTTTTTCTCACCACACCACATGACTGCTGCCCCAGCCGTGACATTACTGGCAGTTGAACACCACAGATTCAGCAGTGTTATTGAAGGTGACAAGAAACGGATTGAGACGAGTTAAGGAGCTCATCTTCTATAACTGACCACTGAAAATAATCGATGTAATCCACCATCTAACAGCCACCTGAAGTGTTGAGGTTCCCTTCCCAGACATTTCAACCCCCACTTACGGCTTCTTTCATGTGATCTCATCAGCTCACATGATATTCGAGTGGGACAATTTCATACAGAAGTTTTGACCCCAAGGGTAAAGACATGCCTACTTTTTTATATTTTTGTCACACCTTGGCTCATGTGATGACTCACTTTCCCTTAATGGGTCAATGAACCCATGCATCACCTCTGAGAACCCACTGGGGTTAAATACCTGAGGGAATTTCCATCAGTAGTTTCAGAACTGAAGAAGCCTGTTAAATGAAAGGTGAAATGAACCAAAAGTCCAGCTGCCTTTTTCAAGTATTCAAGACAATCTCTGTAAGACTCTACTAAAAGAGATTCTAGTAATTTGATACAGGATTTCTGACTTTCATCAGCTATAAACCATATTCATCATAAATGAACTAAAAGGATTGAAATAGTCTCCTTTACAGGCGATAAGTATCTTAAACATTGAGACCTGAGTCTCATACTAAAAGCCTTTAAAGTTGCTTAAATTTAGCATTTTAACCATATTGAAGCTCCCTTGAAGTTGCTAGTTTGAACCAGTTGTGGAGAAACTGCACTTTTTCTGCAGTCAAAACATCTGCTTACTAGTTTCCCCATGTAGGCCATGTTTAGGCATACCTACTCGGGCTCTGTGTGGTATAAATATGGATTTGCCGTTCACCCACACCTACCCAGCTGGGGTCCTTCAAGTTTTTTGCTGGCATATTTATAGAAGGGAAATGCAGCTATACTGTGGAGAAGGTGAAACCACTGAACATGTTGTTGCACTGTCATGTGAAGTTGAGAGAAGGTGACTGGTTCAAATCGCAATTAAAAGTGAAATGCAATTTTATTGATGTACTGCAAAATAAATTCCAGAAGTAAGAGCTGTGGTGCCATTTTCCAATTTCCATTCTCTTCAACTTATCCTTTTCAGGGTTGCGGCTGGGGCTGGAGCCTATCCCAACTATCTTAGGGCGTGAGGCAGGTTGCACCCTGGACAGGTCACAGAGGCTAACACAGAGAGACAATTAACCTAACCCGACTAACTGCATGTCTTTGGACTGCTAATTTGTCTAATCATAATTTATGTACATGGTCACTATGGGCCCCCCCACCCCACTGTAGTCTGCCCCACTGGGGCCCAGTTGGAACCTTTCGGCTCTAAACTCCAGTGGACCATCTGTCTGTGGTCTCCAGTGCTCCCACAGACCCCAAGGAGGCCTATTTGCTGTGTAACCGTTCAAGCCTTGTCCACTGCATGTTTGACTAACTTCTTTAGCCCTTTAGAAATGAAACCAGAGTTTTATTGTAAGACACAATTGTGTTCTGAGTGGCAACTGAAGAGTAAGGTTTCATTTTCCCCTCCCACAGATTCTCTTGTTCATATTTTTAGGGAAAGTGAAACTCTAGTGACACAGACTTGATCTAGTGTGCCGTGTCAGCCACGTCTAACTGTTCAGATGTCTCACGAGAAAAGGGTGTAACCGGTTTGCTTTATTGGGTTACTCCCTTGTGAGCCCGTATCACAGGCAACAGCAGCAGACTGCAGTACAGTACACACATGAAGACACTCAGCTCAGTCTGTTTAATTTGGTAAATAAAGGGTTTTGTTTGCATAAAATGTGGCTTTGTCAAAATCCTGACTTAAATGGGATACAGAAAATAAGCTTATGGATTTGCTAACTGGCCACTTTATCATGGCTACTTTACCAGTACCTGGTTGCACATCCTTTTGCCTTCAGAGCTGCCTTAATTTCTTGTGGCATAGATTTAACAAGGTGCCAGAAATGTTTCTCAGATTTTGGTCCATCCTGATGTGAAAGCATCACATGGCTGCTGCAGATTTGCCAACTGGCATCAGTGATGTGAATCTCTTGTTCCACCACATCCTAAAGGTGCTCTATTGGAATGATATCCGGTGACTATGGAGGCCATGAGTATGTTAATAATAATAATGGATTGCATTTATATAGCGCTTTTCGAGACCCTCAAAGCGCTTTACAATTCCACTATTCATTCTGTCACAGACCTGGGTCTAAAGGACCCACGGTCTTTGAATTAGTATGGACATGTGTATTTTTGGTGCTGCTGTCCTCTGTTTCCTTATGTTTGTGTATAGGTGGGTGTGTGGGTGTGGCAGAGCACCTGTTCTTCACCCCTGGTGGGCGTGGCAGACAGGAGCCTGGCCACACCTGAGGAGAAGAAGCGCACGTACCTGAAGCTGATCAAGCCTCGTCGGGGAGCTATTTAACAGTTTGGCTGAGCGCTCCTCAGTGCTGGATTGTTGCGTAGGACTCCACGTCAGTGTCTTGACTTAGGTTTAAATCAGTGTGTGCATACCTGCAAGAGCATGTTTCTTGACAGCTGCCTCTGGTATTCTTTCACCCAGGAGGAGCGTGGAAACAGGAGGGCAGTAAGCACGGGAATTGCGAAAACACGGGAGCGGAGAGCACAAAGACACGGATTTTGGGAGAAGACTGCACGGGAGTCAAGGGAGCACACGGGGATTTATTGTTATTTTCCTGCACTGTAAATAAAGACACCGTTGCAGTGAAGTGTCCTATCTCCCCCACACCCCCACGGTCTGCCATGCAGACCGTGACACATTCACACACTGGTGGAGGCACAGCTGTGGGGCAGACTGACATATCGCACCATCGGCCCCTCTGGCCAACACCAATAGGCGGCAGGTGAAGTGTCTTGCCCAACGACACAACGACCGAGACTGTCCAAGCCGGGGCTCGAACCGGCAACCTTCCGATTACAAGACGTACTGCCAACTCCTGAGCCACGATCACCCTGTTGAATGTTGAATGCATTATGTTAAAAAAAAGTTTTAGGTGATTTGAGCTTTGTGATATGGCACATTGTCCTGCTGGAGGCTTCCATCAGAACTCATGCTCCAGTTAGTCCCCAGTGTTTATATAGTTGCGTCTTTTCTGCTCTCTCGGCCCATGTATTCCCCATGCGTGCCCTGCCTCAATTGTTTGTTTTTTTTTGTTGTTGTTGTTTTTGTGGGGGGGTGTTCACTTTGTCCTTGTCCTACATTTAGAGTATCTTCTACACCACCGCATAGAAGCAGCACTGGGGCATTCACATGAAGTTTTTTAATAAAAGAATAAAATCTAGAGATTTCAAACTAAAGGCAAATGTCCCTTGCAGGAAGCTGCATCCTCTTTTCTCTACCCACTGAATTGCTCTCTGCTGTTTTCCTCTATTACCCAATTACATAATCATGCAATCCTGTGGCTGCTGTCCATGCTTAGCAACTAATTTCCAGGCAACGCATGGAAATGAAACAGAGCAATAAACTCCAATTTCATGCAGTATAATTTCATAATACCAAATTATGATCAATAATGGAGCACTGAAATGGCTTGGTGCACAGTAAAAAAAAAAAAAAAAGGTAATCTTTTCCTCCATGTTGTTACAATAACAACGTGTGCATTTTCTTTCTTCAAATTACTTTACCTCCTGCTCTGTCACTAGCATGGATAATCTGATAATACTTAATTTTAAAATGGTTCATTGTTACCTAGCAGACAACACAACCTTTAAATACACATGTCCGAAAGCTGCTCTGGTTTTTAATGTATCCATTTCCCCAGTCTTGGTTTTTCAAGTGCATTCCAAAAACATACGTGATGACTCTAGTGGAGAGATAATTGCAGAGGTTCAGGAGAGTGGGGAGACCACAGATACAAACAGTGATGTTCAGCACGGTTGTTTGGTAGGTGGTGTCTCAGGAATTTCCTCCATGTGGAGGAATTGTAATAACAGCAAAGGTTAAGATTTACATGCTTATTTACTTGTTTTCCTTAAAGACACAGTCCGCTCTAAAGAAAATGTCACTAACTACTGCAACATTAGGCAATCACTTCCTGGTGACAGGTTCTATAAGTTTGTTTTAAAACAGCATTTCCCTCTTGTTACATGCTTATAATTTAAACTGCTCTTTTATAGCATCATTCAGATCCTTAGAGTATATAAAATAAGCATGATCTGAAGCTGAAGTGGTTTTAAAAAGATACTCATCTGTTATATCTTAGCAGGATTAGTCAAAGATTTTGGAACGTCCCAGTCAAGGAAATGTAAACATGGGAAGAGCAGCAGTAAGACCCGCCCACACCCACCGGATATGACATTAAGCCATATACAGCATGTAAATTGATATGGTGTTGCAAAGTGGCTTGCAGATACCACTGTAGGCAGGGTTAAGTTGCTTTATTTGTGCATCCTATATTTATTTGCCATCAGCTGTTGTGGACTGGTGTAGTGATCAATTAATCATAACTTCATTTCCTTTGCAAGCTAATGCTATGCTCAGTTTTTGATCAATAACTTGGAAGCGATATCCACAGAGACATCCATAATGGAGCTCTGACATCGACTTTGCATTTTCAAAAAGGGGAACCTTAATTATCAGGGGATCTGCTCTCTCACCAAGGGGGGCACAGTCGCAGTTTGGATGTAGAAGAAAGGCAGAATATCAAAACAAGCACAAACCACAAACGATAGTAACCTATAAATTATTTTTATTTCAACGCATGAAATTTCTTCTTTTTAGTGAGAGCATGTGAGAATGCTGAATGTTTTTAAATAATAGCAGTAAGTGATTGTATTAATGATTATATTGATGGGTTGTACTGATCAGTTTCTTGTTTTGAAAACGGCTCCAATTCAATTTTGTTACATGTATTGTTCTGTAGCACAACTAAGTAACAAGATAACAGTTTTCCACTAGAGGCTGACACAGTAACCTCTGTTTAACCCTTCAGAAACTACATTTCTATCCAAGGGGAAAGCAGTACAAACATGCAAGCTTTCAAAAAAGCACAAATGCTCACAAACACACATTTCCCTATCCAAATGGTGTTATTTGTGACCTCTAGCATTACAGATGCACTGCACAGGGAGAAAACGCACGATTTGCATCTTCTCTGCTCTGCAGAACACACCTGCTTAAAATAGCTTTTTAAGCCTTTATTTGGTTTTGCAAATAAGAGTTTGAATTTTGAGAGTAATTAAGTGCATCAGCAAAAGATGCACAGCTCACTGAAGGTCCCAACACAACACTTCAGTGAGGTTGAGGTTTGGACTTTGGGCCACTGCGACACCTTGATTCTTGTCTTTTCTGGCCAAGCTTCAGGTGTGAGACGGATGGCATGCATGCCAAAGTATTCTTTGGTATGCAGAGGAGTTCATGGTCAACTGAATGAGGGTACTACAAAGAGGATTTCATCTTATCCAGGTAACATCAGGCTGAACCCTGAGTTCTACAAAGCTGGTTCACTGTTACTGGGGTATATCACCACTGTAGTTTATGCACAAACCTTAACCTGCGCCAGAGCAGTTTGTTCTACAGTGGAAATCATTGCCTACTGACTGATCAATTTTCTCAGGAAAATACCTTGGAGAGTAAGAAGATATGTTGTTCAATAGCATCTATTTTCTCTGGATTTCCCTGACAGTCAGTAAGACCGCACCCCGCCCCTTTGTCTATAGCAGCTGTGTAGCTTTCAGTCATTATGTGTTTAGCCTTCATCTTTCTTTGTTGCACTGGCAGCTAAACGTACAATCAATCTCACTTAATCAGTCAGCTACTGTCAATACCATGCCCACACAGGGGAAAACTCTGGGTTAACTTAATGAGTTGATTAGCTTTGTGACCACTTAGCCAAACATCGGCAATCAGTAAAAGTTCACTTTAATTCAATCCGATTTCATTTGTATAGCACCAATTTGCCTGAATGCGGTTTATATTGTAGGTTAGAGTTGAGAAAGAAACTTTTAAAAGAAAAACCTCTGGCAGAACCAGGCTCCAGGAGGGGCAGCCGTCTGCTGTGACCAGTTGGGGGTGAGGGGAAAACACATTGTGAGAGAGGCAAAATTTTATAATTACAAAGGATTAAAAGCAACAGTCATGTATGGCAATGAGGAAGGAGAAAAGACATGACTGGAAAATTCTCCCTGGAAGCCCCCAACAAATTGAGACTAGCAATGTGACTTAGTTGAGGGTTAGGGTCACTTAACTAGAAAGCCTAACTATATGACGTTTTGAGACTAATCCTAAAAGTAGAGGGGGTGTCTGTTTCCCAAATCCAAATTAGGAGCTGGGTACACAGGAGTGGTGCCCTAAAGCTGAAAGCTCTGCTCACATTCTACTTTTGGAAATGTGAAAATCACAAGTAATCCTGCAGTCTGAAACCAAAGTGTTCTATTGGGATAATATGGTGCTATGAGGTCTTTAAGATGCAATAGGTCCTCACTTTTCAAGACCTTGATTTTTAAATTAAATTCTAAACTTGACAGCTAGCCAGTAAAGAGATGCTGAAATGAAGAAATGAGTGAATCCAGGTTATGGAAAGCTACCGTGGGTATGTTGAACCCACTTTGTAGCACAGCACCTCAGCTGATGACTTGGAGATTGCAAAACAAGCTCCAATTATCAGCCCTCCACCATCAAGCCTAGCCAGTGTTTCTGCTGACATGCTGTGCTTGGTTTTCACCATGCATGCAGGTTTGTTTATTACAGCCAAACAGCTCCACTTTGGTCTTATCTGTCCTGACATGCAAATTTGCAAAGGTAAGCTGTGCTGCCATGTTCTTTTTAAAGACAGGAGACTTCTTTCTTCTTATTATTTTACCTTGAATATTATATCTCCTTTGTGCCCTGTGTTAATTATACTTCAACCGATTCCTCGATTGTTTTTACCTGTGGTCATTATATTTAGCTGTCCCTCAATCCCCATCTGTGTCCTGTTATGTAATCAGGCTACCGTGTTTATATAAATCGTCTTTTCTTCAAGGTTAAATTGTTTTTCTGTGTGCTGCCTTCTTTTGTGCTCTGACCGCTGTGCTTGTCAGTCCATTTTTTCTTTTTCTTTTTTTTAAATGTTAATTCTGGTGTTTGGATTTGTTATTCAAAGTCCAGCCTGCAGTGCGTTTGGGTCTTATCCTTCTCGTCCCTTTGAGTGTATTGTTTTTTGTTTTTCTATTGTCTCTGCAGGTTAAAACCAGCTATAAAAATATGATTCACTGGTGCTCAGTGAGGTTTTTTCTTTCCAAATCTCACCATCTTTTCCCAGCACCGTAATATGAGAGCAGGTGTCAATTGTGGCATCAAATTCACTAACAGGTCTAATTTCAGTGCTGGGATTAAGTTGGGTCTCAGCGGGGAGTCCCTATTACGAAGGTTAAAATTGGCATTTTTATATAGTTTAAGCTTCATGGAAGTGAGAATGACAACCGCAACATTACATGAATTTCCCACCATCAATTATTTATTAGCACTTACCAAAGTCTACCATCAAAAGGTGCATTACACAGACTGTAAGACAATCCCACACACAAACAGTGGGAGCATTGACATCTCTGTTAAACTGATCCAGACTTCTTTTTTTTCTTTTTTTTTAAATCTCATCACTACTGATCAAGTACAACTAGGAAGTATGCTCCTGTGGGAGGTATTTTGTGTTTGTTTTATTTTTATTTTATTTTTTGTTTTTTCCAGCTGTCACAATTTTGTGCGTCATGAAATAAATGGGAAATTATCCCAGAAGGTGAGATTTTTTAAAACCAGGGACACTGGAAGTGTTCCTGAGATGAACAATGAGAGAAATGTGGTGTTGTTAATGGCACTGCTGACAAAGTAAAAGAGGAAGGCCGCAGAGAAGATCCATGAATCTACTAAAGGAGGACGAGCAAAGCGTTGGTGCGAAAGAAGAGTAACAAATAGTGTGAAATCAAGGGGTCAGCCTGGAGTTCTGCTTTAACAGGAGCAATTGGAGGAAGAAACAAAAACATTGCTTTCAGTTCTGCCAGTACTTAACCAGCCTCAAGCTCAGGCTGCAGAGTTCTGGCAAATTAATTTCTCTCTGATGTCACAAGCCACATCTTTGTAATTTCCTTCAAGCCACATCACTTGTATTAGCTTTTAATTGTGTGATTTGTGTTATTTGTGCAGATTCTGCTGAAAGAATGGAATGAAATTGCTCACAATCTGCATGTTATGTGGTGTTCACATGATTCCCATAAAAATAAAAGCTTTCCTGTAATTTCTCTGTGCTGTATGCTGCCGGCTCCATGCTTTTTAGCAGGAGAAACAAATAATTCCCACAATAATGTGGGGAAGTAAAGCCACAGCAACATTTCAAAACTAAAGTCATGTGAAGTTCTCACATCAGATCATCTGATCGCATCTTGTGACCCTTCGGGTCAGACGTTAAAAATAAAATGAGCAGATTTCTTTTATTCCACAGTAAATTTGAAAGTGAAATCACAAAATTAAATAGAAACAAAGCTCAGTTCTTTGCTAATTTATGGTTTAAAACATTCTGCTAAAAATATTTTAAATATGTTGTGTCACCAGTGAGAGAGGAAACCTCAACGTTAAGTTTAACAATTAAAAATGGCTGCATTCTTCCTCCTTTTCTTTTTTTCTAACCAGCATGTAAAACAGTGTCTTAAGACCCACAGTGCTGTACAGTGACTCCTGGGACAGCTAATGATTAAACATTTAGTCACCTCCAGGAAACAGTTTCTGCATGTAGGCATTGGGTAATGATTTCAGCATGTACAGTCCTGCTGAGCAGTGTTTATTACAACATGCCCACTGATACTAAACTTTCTTTTGATTAAATCACTCTAAAGATGTCATCCAAATGCTTAATTTCTTTATTATGTCGCAGTTATCCTAACATGATTAATATCACTGAGGTAAGAGATGACATTAGAGATTTGGTCATGTTTTTATTTGGTCAAGTAGAATATATTCTTTTTTTGTGTGTGTCAGCAACACCAGACTTGATCACATCAACTTATCTCCTAATACAGAGGTGGGAAACTCCAAGCCTCAAAGGCCGGTGTCCTGCAGGTTTTAGATATCCCACTGGGTTAACACACCTGAATCAAATAAATATCTTATTAACAGGCCTCTGGAAAACTTCAAGACATGTTGAGGAGGTCATTTAGCCATGTAAATCAGCTGTGATGGATCAAGGACACATCTAAAACCCGCAGTACACCGGCCCTTGAGGCCTGGTGTTCCTCACCCCTGTTTAAGATATATTTCTAAATTAAATCAGTTGCTTGGTTGGTTCATCTAAAAAGATTTTCTAACAATATAAGTGAACAATCACCCCCAGGTTTCGTTTTTCAAAAGGTTTTCCAAAGTCAGTTGGTATTACAATAAATCCTTACAACACAATACATTACATCAGCTCTTGTTTTAACCAATCACTTCTTGGATTCTACTCAGATTTAGACAAAGAGCTTTTAAGGATTTGCTAGAATATAAGGTTGTTGTTCATTTCCAACTTATCTGCTCTTACTGGAACACTGAAAGCTTTCCACACCCAGTACACAGCACTTTGCCTGATTAAATCTAACAGCGTAGATATTTAACTGAGTCAATGACTTATTCCTTGCCTCTGGCACAATCTATACATTAAATAAAACATTTTTTTTAAACCAATGTGCTAGTGATTTCACTAGATTTTATAGATAGATAGATAGATAGATAGATAGATAGATAGATAGATAGATAGATAGATAGACTATAAAATAAAATATATTGCCTGACAGCCATATATCTGTAAAGTGATGGTTTTAATTGTGAATAAGTCAGCAAATCCAGTTCAAGTTTATATTTACTGTCTAATCGATGTGTTTTATTGCCTTTCTGTGGTCACACATTCTTCTGATCTTCTCGCATCAGTCTGAGAAAGCGAGCACTTGGATTAGGCAAGCAGAATGAACAGAAGGGCAAAGTCACAGGACCCAAGGACATCGCTGCCAGGGTCTGACCAAAGAGCTACAAGGGTGCTATTGTTGCTGTAAGAGGAAGCTTGAACAGGCCAATGACAAAGAATTTCAACCCCTTCTTCCCCTTACAGCACATACTGTTTTTTAAAATGAGGGGGGTTGGTTTAAAGTTTTCACTGTGATTTTCTTATATAATTTTCTTTTTAAGATTATAAATTAAAACTTAATCCTGATTTTTGCATGTGGTTTTTATCTGCAGCATGTCAGGCTTCACATGCATGCAGTACCAGCAACTCTAGGTATTTGGTTTAGAAACAACATAATTCTGACTGACCAGTTTATTGTAATGAAGTTTATATTTTGGTGAAATTATTGTTGATGCTAAGGTTTCAAAATGACCTGTCCTGCCTCAAGAGGATTATTAATGGGTAGCGATAAAAAAAAATCTAAAATGCATATTATTTATACTGATGAATAGCTTAAACAATATAGTAGTTGATCCTCAATATATGAATATACTTCTAGAATGTAAAATGTGATGAGATCAGTCTGTTTAATCTGTTTTATGTGTTGTGAAACAATTTAAAAGCTTCAGTCAGTCACATTCCTAAGACACGGGGACCTTGGGGCCCTGATTGTATATTGGATTGTATATTGTGATATACCTGCCTTCTGCTTGTGCTGTAAAATATTTAGGTCGGTGTTGTCTATGTGTGACATATCATATCAAATCTGACGTCAAATCATAAGTACCCGGGCAGTGCACCTTGCATGTCTGCAGGGTGGATCGAATGGAGGGTTTTTTTCTCCAGACTCTGTGTGTGTGTGTGTGTGTGTGTGTGTGTGTGTGTGTGTGTGTGTGTGTGTGTGTGTGTGTGTGTGTGTGTGTGTGTGTGTGTGTGTGTGTGTGTGGTGGGGTGGAATGAATAAAACCTCAGTGTTGGTGTTTTGGCAGCATTGCAGAGGAAGTTTCAGCCTTACTTTACATTAAAACAGGCAGATGTGTTTTTCTGAGAAAAACTGCCAGTTGTCTGCAGGAAACTACATATCTGCACTAAAAGCACACAGTTGTATTTTTTCTTTTTTTTTCTTTTTACTCCTTAAATTTTTAAAACAAGTATCTAGTTTCTACTCCTTTTCAAGACAGGCTCAGTACTTTGATTTTAGGCATTTGAGGGGAGTTATTTTTTTCATGTCATTGAAGCCTTCAAATTGATTTGAGTCTCCATAAGTTGTTTTTGCCGTACTTCACTTAAAAGAGGAGTAAGAGGAGCATAACGGGAAAAACAGTTTTTTAATTGGCAGGTAATTTCAAATGCAATGTTTCTATCAGCTCAACAAACATCAGCAAACACATTAACTGTTTGTGTGTGTTAGAAATAAAGTTTCTTTTTAACATTAATTGCAATGTATATTCATATTAGAGTTGATACATTTCTTATTAGAAAGATGCAACATATTTAACTTCATATTGTGAAGGCTTGGGTGTTGAAGGTTGACTTGCACACACTGATACTAACACATGTGCTCATGTTCCACTTAACTTATTCAAGTTGAGTATACTTACTAGAATTAACATTTACATGAAATAAAGTTTGTATTCACATCTACTAATATTATTATATTATTATTAAGCTTTGTAGACGTGATCAAAGCGACTTGCTGAAGTTCAAACTGAGCATCAGCATCAGAAGAAATAGGATTTGATGCAGTAAAACCTTTTGTTAATATTTTTTGGTTTTTTAACGAATTAAACTTCTATTGCCATATATGACTTTTAAATTGGTATCATTGTTGCAAAGTCTGGTATTTTTGATCAGTTTATCCAGTTTTTGGGGGTTTTTTGTTTTGTTTTTTTGAAAAAAGGAGAAAAAAAAATCACATTAATAATCTAGAGGCCTCGAAAACTCATATTTCAAATATGATACACTTACAGGGTTGAGTGACTTTTAATGTGGCATGTTTGTTGGTGCATGGTGAGCTAGTTTGAGTATTTCAGACACTACTGGTCTACTGAGACTTTCCCACACAAACTAGGGTTTACAGAGAATTGTATAAAAAGACAAAATATCCAATAATTCAGTGGGCAGACAGCTTCAAGCTGATATGAAGGCAACAGTAACTCTAGTAATGACTTGTTTCAACAAAGGTATAAAGAAGAACATCTGAATGCACTGACAATTCTACTTAAGAGTGCTACTCCTGTTAGCAAAAAACTGAAATTTAGACTACACTAAAATTGGATAATAGAAGACGGAAAAAATGTTGCCTGTCTGATGAGTTTTGATTACTGCTGTGACATTTGGGTGGTAGGATAATAATTTGGTGTAAACAACATGAAAACAGGGATCCATCCTGCCTTGTATGATGATGTAGGAGATATTTTCCCTCGACTTATTTGTTATTATATATGCAAGTATAACCAAATATCATTATATAAATGCCTCTTCTGCCCTCATACTGTGTTTGATAGTGTGTCTTTATGATCTATAACTTGGCTTTGTTTCTTTCTCGCCAAATGTTACTGGGTCTTTTATAGTTTGTGAGATAAAAAAGTAGAATATTTTAAATGTTTTTTATATTGTATATTTTCATATATGCTGCAACACATAGACGTTGCTCTTCTGTTTGCTGTCAGTCATCTTCTCTGTGTCACTTAAGTTCAATGCACCATTTACAAAGGCGTACAAAAATTCTTAGCATCCATCCCTGTTATCTAGAATAGCTCCTTTTTATTCTTCTAAGAGTTTTGTTTCTTAGTAAGTGCACCTAAAGTAGGAAGGAAGTGAACACACACTATCAAAGGTGGCTACCGACTGTCTGCAGTTAGCAGCTGGAAGCTATGAAAAGACTCTGCTGTCTTTTGTTTGGTGTTTGCGCTGAAAAATTTCTTTGAGTTTTAACATTTTACATTCTTATCACATGTTGTCACAATAACTGTTTTATTTTGTAAACAAAAGGTCTCTGCTGTCAGCGCCCACACACACACACACACACACACACACACACACAATATACTCGGAGGAGAGCAGTGGCACACCTTTACTGTGACTGAGCACTCTAAATTTGGAGCATTGCCTAATCTATTCGGCAATCTTTGTGATGAGTAAATTATGCATCAGCAATCGAGCTCAGGTTCAAGGTAATGTCCAGAATAAAAATACTGTTCAAGTTTTACCCTTCAGTTGATATGGAAGTTATTTTTATGACACACAACAGTGGTTATTGCTGCTTTTTTCCTTTTTTTTAAAAGGTTGTGTGTGTGTGTGTGTGTGTGTGTGTGTGTGTGTGTGTGTGTGTGTGTGTGTGTGTGTGTGTGTGTGTGTGCTTCTATCTGACAGTATCACCCGTTAAATCCTTTAACTTCCTCATTTCTACTGTTTTCTACTGTGTGTGTGTGTGTGTGCGCGCGCACGCGTACGCGTACGTGTGGGTGCGCAGACCTTGCTGTTACTCAGACTAAGTTGCGTTGGTGGCTGTTAATCACTCACACCACACACAAGACAACAGGACTGCACTCATTAAATATACAGACAAATGCTGCTTTGACCCAAAAACCAAAGGACCCCTGGAGTAGGCTGCAAAAACCTTTCAAAAATGTCAAAACACAAAATGCGTGAAAAATACTCCCACTGACAGCTAGAACAAAAGTAATGTGTATTACATTTAAACACAAAGCCAAGTGAATTCATTTTTAAAGAATTCTGTTTGCATTCTTACCGTGAGTCATTTTTATACTTTCCTCCCAGTTACATTCTTTGAGGTATTTGGTATCATTTAAGTCTGTCTGTCAGTCAGTGTTCCGCACAAGCATAAAGTGAATAAATCCCAAAAACTGATTAAGTGGGTGTTTAATCTCTCCAAATCTTTCTTGCACATGTTGTGTTTCATGAACCTTATTAGCAGTACCACACGTTAGTCCTGCTTTGATTAAACCTGATAAACGAGCAGCTGGGCAGCAGCGGTGGCTACAAGAGCCACATTGTGCTTAACGGACACCCTTGGGTGATCATACACAGCAAACAGCGCCTCTGTGACCACCTGAGACTCTGAGGCAGGCAGGAAAGACACCTGAGTCCTGGCTGCCTGTAGCCTGCTTCACACCCGCTACCTCCACGGTCATCCTATCGCCGTTAACCTCATTAGTCCAGATAAAGCAGCCTGCACGGTCCTCTGAAGCTACAGTGATTGATGGAAGATTTCTAATACATATGGAGCAAGTAATCTTAACTCACAGCTGGGTGTGAACCATATCTGTGCCAATTAATTGCAATCTATCGGGAAAAATAGAAACACTTCCTCTTGCATGAGTATTGAGATCTTAAAATATTAGCAGAGATGTAATACTGATTCTTTGTGCCATCATACAGCAGAACAAAAGGTCCAAATACATTCATCTTTTTCTATAGATTGTGATGTTTTAAATGTATCTTCAATCTATTAAAACCTTTCTATTTTAATTTGGTTTGGAACCATTTTCATCGCACACGTGGGACTGACTGAAAGAAAATAGTTTGTGTTTGTGGTACTGACAGTTCACCCAGCGCACCATAATCCATCCACTTTTTTATATACTAACTAACTCCATAACCTATTCCAGGACAGCTGATATATGCTACTGTGCAAAAGTCTGTCAACCCTTCATTACTTTATATATTACACTGCTGTGTGTCTCCACTTCCTGTTGATCACGCTCACTGCGGAAGTCTTCGCCCCACTTTTATTCAGAAAAAACTGCCAAGTATTAAAAAAGATTAAACAGATCTGCCACAGTGGAAAAAAAATGTAATTTAAAATCTCCTGAAGCATTACATAGCATGCACTGTGTCTTGGTGAGCAGGAACTCTTAACACTATAATAACTAACAGTAATAATTTTAATTTATTGTAACCATACCTTGGACATTAATAGATTCCTTGCCTGATAATCTCAGTTATAAATCTGTACAGAAACTGTAATCTATAGATTTATGTGTATAGTTTCATAGTGAGTTTTCTTGCTTTCCAAGGCATTACCACTATTCTTAACCTGCGATATAAGTCAGAGGTAAAATGAACGTTGCCCCTGAGGGGTGTGACTTTAGGTGAAGATATGTCAGGGCATGTTGAAGTGTTCTGAGGTTTCAGAAATTTTAGAGCCTTGGCTATGATTATATAAAGATGACAACAGGAAGGACAGTAGAAAAGCGCGCGTGTGTGTGTGTGTGTGTTTCAATTTATTTATTTACCCTGTTCATCTCAGCACTGCTATCTCTTGCAGTACTGTGCAAAACTTTTGAGCCATCACTAGTTTCTTTATATTTTGCTAGGAAAATAGATGCAAAGATAGTGCTGTGGTTTGGAATTCTACTCTGCAAACATAGAATTACAATATTTAAGGCAAAAACAGAGTTTGGACAATTTGTTTGGACAATTTAAAAAAATCATGAAATACAATATTTGGTATGGCCTTTTGTTCTGTTCTCTGTTAAGATAATTCCTTCACTTCGTCAGTAATGTTGAGGGTTCTGGGGAGGCCAATCTATGGCTGATAGTGTTCCATTGTGTGTTTTTCGTTGCAGGTATGGATTTACTGCATTTGGCAGTGTGTTTGGGATCATTGTCAGGTTTGAAAATAAGGATGCTTACAATCAAACACTTTACAGATTTGTTTGCGTGGTGGAATAAGAGCTGATAATACTTTTCTGCATACAGAATTCTGCCACTTTTGACAAGATCTCTAACACCACTCGCTGAAATTCAGCACCAAACCATGACAGAGCCTGTACCATGCTTCACAGATGGCTGTAGACACTCGTTGCTTTGCCTCTCTCCTGTTTCCTTCCTTAAGAATGGCTTCGTCATTAAGTTGTCATTAATAGACACAATGCTGGTTCATCCCTTAGGTGCCATTTTAAGCTTTTTTTTAATTATTTGAATGACTCAGAGGTCACACGTCCACACTATCGTTTCCAGTGGTTTTCACAGAGTTGCACGTCCACATTGAAACGGACGAAAACGCTTACGTTCCAGTACTGCGCATGCGTGAAACGCAAGAAGATTCGACCTGCCTCATTTCTGTCTGCCGCTTATTTACTTTCCGGCTCTTCGAAAGTTTTTTTAAATGGACCAACAATGAGGTGGAGTTATTGCTGCGAGTAACACAAAAGTACAAAGTTGGAAAAGTGAGTGATCGTTAAAGAATTTGAAGAAAAGCTATCTGGAGCATGTACAGACTGATAGACTTGTCGTCAAGACCGCCTAAGCCAAGACCAAGACAATACCAAGACCAGAGGGTATCGAGACCAAGACCAAGACAGACCGAGTCAAGACCTAGTCAAAGTCGAGACGAGACAAGACCAAGACCAAGACCGAGACAAAAAAGTCACTGAGAGGAGAGACGCAGGCTCCACTTGACCGTCGCGTCTCTCACTCTCTTTGTTTTTCACATAATAATATTATCCAATATCCTCGCATGTGATTGGCCACAATATGGAGGGATTGGAGCATAGCTGAGCCACTGTGTGAGAGCTGAGCAGCAAAAGGAAATTAAGTGAAGAGCTGGCTCTTGTTCAATGGAAGTCGATTCTTCTGATTCACTGCAAAGCACTCTCTAAGCACGGCTCTTAGAGCTGATGCTTTTGTGCATGACACATTATTGGGGGGCGATCGTGGCTCAAGAGTTGGGAGTTCGCCTTGTAATCGGAAGGTTGCCGGTTCGAGCCCCGGCTCAGACAGTCCCGGTCGTTGTGTCCTTGGGCAAGACACTTCACCCGTTGCCTACCGGTGGCGCCAGTGTCCGGCAGCCTCGCCTCTGTCAGTGTGCCCCAGGGCGGCTGTGGCTACAATGTAGCTTGCCATCACCTTGTGTGAATGTGTGCGTGAATGGGTGGATGACTGGATATGTAAAGCGCTTTGGGGTCCTTAGGGACTAGTAAAGGCGCTATATAAATACAGGCCATTTACCATTATTGAACGTTACGTTGTACGTCATGGATACTGTTGACTCCAAATCTCCCGACGACTATGTCGATCTGAGACAGCAATACCCAAACAGCGAGACCAAGACAAAACCAAGGGATCCCAGACCAAGACAAGACCAAGACCAAAGTCCGTCGAGACCAAGACAAGACCAAGCCCACGTAAAAGTGGTCTCGAGACCAAGACCGGACTCGAGACATCCAACTCTACAGACTGACATTAATCTTTATTAGGGCTGTCAAAATCGAGAGCAAACAAAACAACTGCTGTATAATGCCTTAGTTTAATTGGTCACATGACTGCATCATATCACTAACATGCGTCATCATTTTAGAAAGTCTCCATTTTTGCCATCCACACTGCGACCTTAAAGTACCATTTTCAAATGCATACGTTTTCAAGAGCGTTTTCAAAACGCTGTGTTTTCTATCAGAGAAAATGCCGTCCAGTGTGGACGGGACGCCAAAATGGAGAGAAAACAATGCGTTTTCAAACGAAAACACATTACTGTGGACTTAGCCTTAGAACTGCCAGTTAATCTAATATGCAAGTACATCCTCCATGCAATTACGCATGGCTGTCAAAACACACTGCACATGTATAAATGCTGGCAGCCACACTGACCACTTCTTGTTCTGGCTACTCCCTTTAGTGGTCACCACAGCTGATCATCTGCCTCCATCTCATCCTATCCTTTGCATCCTCTTCGGTCACACCAAACATAGATTCACCTCAGAACAATTTAAGCATGAGCGTGAATGCTAAACTCCATGCAGACATCTACGTACCCTCCAGTTTGATTTAAGTCTGCACAGGCAGTACATTATAAGTACACCAAGTATGCATCAACAAAGAAGAAAGGAAATAGTAGGTGCTCATCTGTGGCATCCACAAATATGAGCATCATAAGGATGATATAATCCTTGAATAGCCTCAAACTTTATTGCTGTCTGCAACTAGACTGCAATTTCACTTCAAGAGTTTGAGGTCTTTATAGGTCATATCTGTAACAACATGAGAGCAGGCTTTGGTCATCAATAACTATAATGTGTATAATATGCCAATACCTTATTTTTTTACAATCCTTTAATTGCCTCTGCTTTCGAGGAAGTGCTGAAAGCAAGTTGGCTTTATGATATATTTTATGAACGTCAATAAGGTTTAGCATTCAGATGTACTTTCATCTGTATAAACTTCTGTGTGTCCTCTGGTTAATTATTTATGACCACAGTCTGGATGTCCATTCTTTTCATAGGAGTACCAGCTGTGGCTCTGTTACCCCTCCTAGTCCACCACACAGCAGAGCTCCATTGTCCTGGTCCCAGTCATTAAGAGTAGACAGAATGGCTACTGACCCCCTGCTGTTTGGAGGACACACACCCATCACACAAGATGAAGCTGCTCCAGCCACTACCACACTCTCCAGAGGAGCAAAGGCTTTGACACTGGCACAGCTGATGAGAGTTTAAGCTTTAATGTGGAAGTCAAATACAGTATGTATTTCTGTTTTTGTAAAGTTTGCATATAACGTTTGCGGACCATATGACAATATATAACCAAGGCACACCTGTATTCATGAAAGAGCCTCCATATCATCTGTAATGGCATTATTAACTGAGGTTAGTTTCCAAAGTGAATTTTCTTTTTTCGGTTAAGAGTTTTACTTTAGGTTTTATTCATTTCAGTGTTAAATGTGGTATTATTGTGTGGATGCCAGAGGCAAGACTCACAGTACTGTAAATATCAAAAGTCTCAATAAACACATTATTATTATTATCATTATTATTATTGTCATTATTATTATTATTATTATTATTATTATTATTCCAAAAGTCTAGTTTTTATTTTTATTTTAGTTAACTAAAATGTTTAACTGATGATAATACACACAAAGAGATCACAACACTGGTTCATACCAGTTGGCTGCCTTTTTATGCTTGAATAATTCATAAGTTAGTGTTAACAAATAATAAAAACATTCCTCTTTAAATGATCAGGGCACCAAAAAGGTTGAAAAAGCAGCCAGAGACCTTCAGAAAACCTCCGGAACTATTGCTCAACAGCACTTCAAAATATTACAGGAAAGTCTGGTTCCCTGGAATTAAAGCTCGAAGAATTACTGTCGCCTAACCGGTTTCTACTCGTCAAGGTCTCTTTATGATGACGCCTTGACAATTTCAGCCTTTTAATAATGGAATAGCCTTTATAAATCGCGCGCTAGGTGACGTCACTGTACAGGGCGTGATCTGGGAGGTGCCGAGACCGCGAGTGCAGTCACAATTGAGACGGTTAAAAAATAGACCAGTCGCGATAAGCAGCAGATCTCGGCTGTTAGCGGAGGGAAAACACGGGAGGTCCTCGGTAAACAGACGACGATTAGCCACCGGAAACGGCACGTGATGGATTTATTTCACTATTTCGCCGCTGTCGGAGTGTCTCTAGGCTGACTGCCAAGCAAGTGAGTTCAACCGAGTTTATTTTTTCCCACCTGTCCGGAGTAACAGTCATATCGAGTAGCTGAACTAGATCCTCATAGTAAGTTAACCGACCCAGCAAGTTTCCAGGAAAGTCCGAGTTACTCGGGGAACAGGACTGTACATGAAAAGTGCTTGTTCCTTTTCAGGAAAACTCAAGAAAGAAACCAGAAACGCAGTAGGAAGAACAGACTATGACAAGACGTAGTGCCGTGGCATTTGTAAAGCAGTACTATCTTTAAAAATACAGCATTATTCTGCTTTAGGGCTAAATGACTAACCTTAATGAATTAATGGACTTACCTGTTTCGGGGTTAAATGCAGTAAATATTTAAGCTGCCTATCAAATATAAAGATGTGTTTATGATTAACAATAACTTGAGCGAGACTGAAAGCACTTCGGGCACTTGGAAGTGACTGAATCAAAAACTAAAGTAAGACATTTTTGTAGCTATTCTCAATCAAAAAGTGTCACATCGAATGCAGGGGTGTCAAAACATGTGGCCGGGGTGGACTACCCAGTTAAGTCTCGACCACTAAATAGGGTTAAAATCCAAAATGCATTTTCATTCTTGGTGAGCTGTGCCAGCAATCTCTGGGAGTGAAAATGTCTGGGAAGTTAAAAAAAAAATCTTTACAGATTCCAGCATGTTGTTTAAACCTTAAAGATGGAAATGTTTGTCAATATTTATTTTATTAGCCATATATAGCCAAGTTTAAGCAGTAAAATCACTGCATAATAATCAACATAGAAAAAGTTCAATAATCTTTCTTGCTGACCATCCTAAGATGCCCTGAAAATAAGTCGCATATCACTGTAAACACATTCTTCCCTTATTCTAACTTCAAAATAGGAATGAATAAAAAATTCAAAAATGTGTTTAATTGTACTGCAATGCATTTCATTTAGGAACTGGAGTAAATAGGACCTAATTTGAGCCTTTAAGCCTATGAATGTGAAAATACGGAGATACACTGTTGAAATTTCACAAACATGTAGGTTATCATTAAGTGATTAAACAAGTGATCCACTTATGATCAACTAGGGCTGTATGTACCCTTGAGTTAAAAATGAGCTTGACCTCCCTGCTTTGGACATATAAACAATCTGTAAAAGTAGCACAGAGGAAAGTTAGTTTTAAACTTGGTGTTAATGTTAAACCTGGACAAACAAGTTCCCAATATAACTGTCTGTTCTTCCTTCTCTGTCTGTTCTCTGCCTTTTTTTGCTGTGTATGCACTTCATGATCAAATTTCTGAATCACACGAGCAACATTTTCCAAGGGTTTTTCTGCACAGATGTGTGTGCGTCAGCCCTGTACCAGTGCTATGTTTAGACAGAAACATCCAAACCACACTTAGGATGAGCATTGCTTATCAGTCATGGTGAAGTTTCTGACTGGTCTGTTATGGAATTACGAATACAAAGTGGATAAAATGAATGTAAAGGCGCCAAAATTAACAGTATTAGTTTTAATATGTTGTTAAAATTACATCTGTCCAGTCTATGATATTTATTTGAAATTGCTGTACTATAGATCAGGGGTGTAGCCCATACTGATTTGGATACAGTAAGAAAAATAAAAAGGGACTCAAAAGGTCAACAGAAACATGGTGCAGAAACGTGTCTAATCAATTCATTTTGGTAGAGCTGATATTTTCTCTTAGAAAATGTACATTTTTCTACGACAGTGTGCTGTACAATTCATCTAAATTCTGTATCAGCATTAAAGTATACATGAAATGTAATCATTCACAGATATAAATGTGACAAGTGAAAAGCCAGCCAAAGAAAAATACAGAGAATCCCAGGTGTGTACAAAAACAGCCAAACTTTCCAATGTTATCAGTGTTTGTTATCTTGGCTTCATTGTCTGAAAATATATCTCTAAAAACATAGTCTGACAATTTCAGTTTATTATACAGTCATTCATCTTTAAGCTCCAAATAGACAGCACCCTGTTTTTGACCACACACCTGAGGGAGCAACCTGGCCAGTCAACCAGCAAATTTTACCCCCTTAGTGTCCCTTAGTGACTTTTCCAACTTTGGCCTGTGACGATAATGCTGTGTGATTTGTGGTTTCGCATAAACCTAGTTTAATCATTCATGAATGAGATACTATCGTAGCTAGCTGCACTGAGTAGGAGATTCTCTGTATCTCATTGTACAAGTGTATAGTGACAGTAAAAGGCGTTCTATACAAGTGACTGTTTATTAATTATTTACTAAATCACAATAATTCCAAAAATGGACACAGTGTGACATCTTAAAGTTAAAAAGTTTAAATGGCCCAATGGCCGTGAAGATCCGCTTGGTAAAGTAAATCCGTTGGGTATCTTTGTTGGCCTTCAGACAGCAATTCTGACAGCTAAAGAACCAAACGCAGGGCTCGCAAAATCGCTAGCCCGACGTCCCGGAGCTAGCAACATCTCCGGTCGGGCAACCAAAATCTATCTCAGCCCTGCCCGTTGGGTTATCATATAGCCCGAAAAAAAAGTTCATAAAGATAAACAGAAAAAAAAAAATTTTAATATATTTTTTGTACCTTTTCTAACCTAGTTTTTGGCTGCTGCAGAACATAATATGAATAACCGCAAAGACACATTCATTAATACAAATGACCTTTGTATCTGAGTGAGACTGTTTTTTGTTTGTGTTGCTAAGTCGGTCTTTAATACCATCACCGTACAGACATGCATCACTGAGGGAAGAAAAGCTCTGCTAATATTTACTATTTATTAACACATTTTTGTACAGCAGTGTTTCTCACACAGGCTTTATTTTGGAGGCCACTGAAGTGTATCTTAAAATTTATTTTAATTATTTCATTTGTTTCAGTGGAGAAAATTGCATTCAGTTGTACTGTGTGTAAGTCCTCATTCTCCCCATTCAAACAGCACCTCATCTTCTTTATGTTTTCCTACTTGTAGGCTGATCAGGTTGATATTTTGGCAGGCCCCAGGCCTTCATCCAGTAGTTTAAAAAGGTCCTACTCCACCATTTTGGTGGAATATCGATTGCAGGCTTCTGTAACACTAAGGAGTTCAATACAGTGGAGCTGGAGACCATCCACGGGTTACGAAGCTTAATAGACAGATAGCTAACTACTTAAGAAAGTGTGAGGGTACCTCCTTTAGTATATGTGTCCTCCGCAAGTAACAGCTTTCATTGTTTCTCTGTGGAGGGTGAGGAACTGTTACGGTTTCCTTTTAGGTGTTTGGGCTTCATCCCATGTGCACTATAGATAGCCACACATGACTATTGTTTTCAGTTTTTTTGCACTGTTGTGAAATATAACAGAAGGTTGTTTTGAGTTTATTATAGTTTCTTCCAGTGGCTATTTGCATAAATGGCCAATTAAAAGGATACTTCTTTTCATGTCTACTCCGGAGCAGGAAGTGAACAAACTCAAGTGTCCTTTTAATTGAAGGCTTGTGACCTTGACCCTAGATTAATGTGTCGCCTCATCTAATCCATACCACCCAAATTCTTCATTAATATTCCAGACATCATGGGTAGTAAGCAAATTAGTGGCTCAAGGAACATGGAAAGGAGTGAGGGTTATTTACTTTAGGCTTGATGTTACTTAAGGGTTTCTTCCTCATATACTACAGTGGAGAGAGTTCACACAAGTACAGAAGTACATTTGCTGCATATGCTGCTTTTTTGCTCTGAGTTGAATTCATACATTTGGCTTTTCAGCCGTCTTCCTCTTGTTTCAAGGTCATTAATTTAAGCACATCCTGAAACTGGAGATCTGGCAATACCCAGGGGTGGTGCTAATTATGGTGGCATCCCAATAGATCTGTACTATAACCACATTATCGTTAACACAGAAATCTGCAAGGCCCCATTTAGACAGCCAGTCACACAGCCTGATCAGCTATACAGCTTAATGTTCACTTAGCAAAGCTACATGCACAGCACACACACTGTAGGTTTGTTACACTGCTTATCCCCAGAAGAAGTCTTTGGGGCGCGTGTGCCCATGTACAGTGAATGCAGTGTATATTTTCTGTTGTTTAATAAGGTATTTCTCTACATCCTCTAAACGATGGTATTGTTTATAAATTATTAAATGAAAACCAAATGTAGAAACTGTTTTTAAAAAATTCTTACAGTGATGGTGATTTTCTTTGGTTCTAAAATCTCTTTGGGTGCCAAAAACTTCTCTGTATAGAAAAAAGCTGTGTTATTATGCAGCTCAATAGATAAGAAGCCTACAAAAAGTAATAAAAACAATCTAATTAATTCAGCTTACTGTAAACCACCTTTAGACAGTCATGGAGCCTGAATTACAACATTGCATTCAAACAGAAATATTGTTCTACTTTCTATTAATTACCATCAGTTTTTATTAATATTATCACCTTACTGTCAACACTTGAACCCAAACTGTGAATATAAATATTTGGCCTGTTCACGTAGTTTCTCTAAATGTTGTTCATTTGTTTGCTACCCAACGGTGTTAACATTGTTCTTTCTCAAATATTCATGATCACATCCAACACCCAGAGAGTTTGGGGGAGTTCTTTGTTTTTCTTTGGTTTAGTTTCTTACACGCTATAAAGCTTGTAACTTGGCAGTAATGCCAAGATGTGTGCATAAGTGACCACAGTCACTTATGCACACAACCACGTGTTTCAGTTTCTGAACATCAAAAGCAAACCTTTCGTGGGCATTGTTTGCTCAACAGAAGTTAGTAATTTTGTTCTCAGTTATTCAAATGATTTTATATGAAGGTCAACATAACACCACCAGTAAGCTCTTCTTTTAAATGGGGAAAAATGTATTTATAAAGTTTTAGTTAGTTCACTATACAACAGAATTTCTTTTACATTAAAAAAATAAATAAATCTGGTTCCACCTCCCCAAATAAACCTCAGCATTGCTGTGATTAAAAATGTTTGTACACATGTTTACTCATTATTTAATAAACATCTAGCAATGACTATATATATATATATATATATATATATATATATATATATATATATATATATATATATATAATATTTTTTATAGGGGGGGTGTACACATTCCAAAGTAAAAGTAAAATATTTTTTCATTGTCTTGTCAATTTGGTAAATATATCTTTGCACGATTTTGGGGTGATTCTTGGCGTGATTGTGCATTAACTGCCTCCATGAAAGGCTTGTATTGTAAAATGTATTCTGAAATTACTCTTAATATCGTGATAATTAAACGGACTAATGAAGAAACCAGACACTGAAGCTAAACGGAAATGGGCAAATTCAAGTGAACTGAAAACAAAAACAAATCAAGGGAAATCAAAAGCCTTATGCAAAACTGTGCTTTTTGAGCTTGGGAAAAACCTTGAACATCTTTTGCCAGGAAAAAGAGTTCTAAATTACAATTAACATTGTTCACATGTGGCAAAGTATAAGGAGCCGAACAGGTAAAACAGTACCTTTATAACATTTGTCTGGAATTTCATTCCTTTTTTTCTATTTATATATTGGACCCACAACAGGGATCAACTCACGGTGGAGTGAGCCATAAAGTCAGTCATACAGTGGCAGAGCAGCTCAGATCTCTCTGCGCATCCAGGCTCAACTTGTCTGACTTTTTGTATTCTGCACAAGACTGTCAAAATCAAACACACAAGCCTCTTCTCCTTTTCCTTACATCAGCCTCAAAACGGAACCTTTCAATGTTAGCCCCGTTAAACCGCAAAGGTTGAGACATACTGCTCAAACAGAGATTCCGGAATGGCTGCTTGTTCAACTTTTTGTCACATGAAACGGAGTCGTTTCACAATACCAGGGTTTCTTAATCACTAATATGAAGAGATGTGCATTTGCACACAAGTTAGCACCAGCTATAAATTGCTTTGCTGCCGCTGTTTCCCAAGATCCATTAAAAACAGCTTACTGAGTAGACAGAATTAATCCATAATGTTACAGTCCGTGGTCGCTCCAGAATATGGCAAATACATCAGTGGGCTTAAAAAGACATTAATGATAATGGGAGGAAAACTAAAGTGATGCCAGTATAATAGCCAGGACACTCACAGAACTGCCTAATGTAAGTGATGACTTGCAGGATGATGGCACACTGAGGAAACTAAAGACAGCATTTCTGACTGAGTTGTACTACTTTGTCTTTATCTGGGTCCTACGTTTATGCTGTCAATAGTACTCTAAAAGAAGCCGAGCCATTTTACGAAGTTAAAGTTTAGACTGCTTTGTATCCTTGGCTTTATTTGTATATGAAAACCACCTGGAGAAAGTTTGAAGGTGCGTTTTCATTTCATTTCATGTCATTTCATTTCATGTCATTTCATTTATTTATTTATTTCACACTTGGTTCAACAGTTTTAACAGTTTTGTCCTTTCATACACACAAACCATGCTTTTTCTCAGTATAACACTGTAACAATGCGTGAAAAGGAGCAGGAAGAAGAAAATATTCTTATTAAACCCTGCCCCCATCTGCAATCCAACTAATAACCAAGGAACACACTAACATTTATCTCCAGATCCTAACGCACACCAAACATCAAATTTACAATCAGCAATATACCACTTCATATAATAACAAGGAGAAAAAATAAGTAAATAGAATAAAATAAGGCGAGAGAAAGCGTGAGAGAGGGAAAAAAAAAAAAAAAAAACCTTCTTCAATTAACTCCAATTTGATTCATATTCTTCATATTGAATTATTGTTTTAGACATGTTAGACTTTTTAAAACAATGTAAATTTGTACAGTTCTTTAGATTATAATGAGAGTTCCACAGTCGTATACCCCTAACTGTTGGACTCATTAATCTTTGTGTAGTCCTAGTTAGTTGATGCTTAAAATGAAATTTCCTTCTGCTGTCTTCACCCCCCGAACACATTGAAAAGAAACTTTGTAACGTGAAAGGCAAAGTATTATTTTTAGCCTTAAACATAATTAATAGTGTCTGTAGTTTCACTAAATCTCCTAATTTTAAAACTTACTGTTGAACTGTTGAAGTTAATGGTTCACAACATAGTTCTTGTTGATGGTTTATAGTTGTCCGCTTTTAAAAGTAAAGATTTTGATGCCCACTTTTTTAGCAAAAGAAATTCACCGATTTTTAAGTTGTTGTTTTTTGTAAGTAGGGTTTAATTTACTGAAGGTTAGAGTAATACTTTATTAAACTGATAAAAGATCATTGGAAAATGTATCATCTTCTCCACTTACGCATGTAAGTTCATATTATAAGCTGTTACTTTCAATGGAAATGTGAATTGTTGCATCCTTAATGAGTCATCTTGTTACTGTTGTATTCCCCTGTTCCATTAAGTCTTTGTCATGAGGTAGCTTTTAGCGGTCTGGTAACAGGAACACTGGAGTTGGGCAACATATGAGTGGTCAACAACTCACACAAACTCAAAATAAAAAAGATAATGGAAACTAAATTGTCAGTGGCTATTTTGTCACCCAATTAATTTACAAGCATTGTTTCTTGGTGAATCTTGTGGAAAATCTAAACTATTATTAAAAATGCTCAATAATAAAACACTTAGAAATGTGAAAACATCAGTTCCCTTTTGACAACAGTCATTGTGTGAACCATTGTCTTTGTGCTTCTTGTCTTTGCCACATAACCACTTCCTGGCCTCAGTTCCTAAGAATCTGTATCCATTTAGCCATTCATAGTAACTATGTAGATGCAATGCCAGCTATAGGAGTTCGCTAATGCACAAGAACCAGACAGATATTTTCAAGTTGAGACCACATGGCTTGTCATTTGTATTGTTTCTAGGTGGATTTAAGGTCTTCCATATATTTCAAAGTAGGTTCGATATCACAGGTCATTCAAGGATTCCAGCCTAATGATGTCTGAGTTATGGACTTTCTCCCTTATTTAATTATACATGGAAAACTATAATCTTGTTATCATAATTAGGGCTGAACGATATATCGCATTTGCGATAATATCGCGACATGATCAAGTGCAATTTTCTAACCGCAAAGGCTGCGATTATACTGCGATTATATTATACAATTCATGGGCTGCATCCTCCTGAGGCCGCATTTGTAGACCGATTACGTCACAGCGACGCGCCGAAGGCTGTCCAAATTACTACCATATCCCAGAATTCATAGCGCGGCCCAGCCAAACTCCAGTTTCCAGCAATGGCGGCCGCTACTAAGTTTTAAAATTACTCATACTAATCTTTCTGGGTCACAAAATAAACTTTTAACATATTTTCAGGCGAGAAAGTAGTTGTGTAAACATCAAATATCTGCTCGGTTTATCAAGATATCCCATATTTGCAAAAGTGCTTCGACGTTTTCAGAGGCGTCTGCTACCCACCAGCTCGACAGCTAGCCGGGAGCTCGAGGGTTACTGATGCGGCCGAGAACGGCACAACTCCCGGCACATCATTTTCAGATCACCGCGGAGTTTCGCTGCTCGGGTTAAACGTAATATATAAGTCACTTAGACAACCTAAAAATGTTATTGTTGGGCTTTTTTCAGTGTTTTGTTTGTTCGTGAGTAAATCGGTTTGGCTGAGATTAAAGTTATTAGATTAGATAAAATAAAACTTTATTAATCCCCCGGGTGGGTTCCTCCTTGGTTTTCACACAGCTGACTAAACGTCAAACAGAAAACTTATTAAACAGAAGTATGAGACAGTCGAGAATTTACACCAGTGTCTGGTTATATTTTAGATAGCAAGAAGCAGACGGCCGAGTTTATTAAACTCCACCGAGACAGCGGTGACGCTAATCAGAACTAGCCTTCTGATTAGCTAATCAGAAGGCTAGACCGTCCAATTTCACGCCTTTAAACTTTAAAGGCGTGTTTGTGTGTGTGTTTATACAATTGCTATTATGTTTGCACTTTATGTGTAATGTTACTGACTGCAGAGATCAGTAAGATGTGTGTATTTTTTATTTATTAGTTTTATTTATTTAATATTATTTTTTAATTGAATGACTGTCTAGTAGTTCACAGATGTCGAAAAACTGAGTGTGGTAAAGCCACTGATTTTGTTTATGTATATTTCTGCAATCTGCACATTGTACTGACTTTCATTTTAATGTTTACACCAGGGTTCCTTGTCAGCACTTTATGCTCAGATGTTTGTAAGCTAAAAATAAACTATTGTGTATGTTCAAATATACTGTTGTGATTGAAGAAGTTAAATAAAAATGTCAGTCATCAATTCATGCATCACCTCATGTCATCATAACAGAGGTCTGTCTTCCAGGAAAGAACAGTTTAAAATTAATGTAATATAGTATTGGCCATACTATATGATGTATTGCTTGTCTTTGTTTAATAATACAGAAGACAAATACCTTAAAAAATAATCGCATATCGCATCGCAATCGCAATATTGGGGCAAAAAATCGCAATTAGATTATTTTCCATAATCGTTCAGCCCTAATCATAATGTGATTCTGATCTCGTCTGACATAAAGAAAAGTTGTGCACGCACAATGCAATAGCTTCAAAAAGATTTTTTAGCAAAAAAGCATGCAGCTCACCATGTCATGTTAGGAGCCTGAGAAGTATACATGGTGAGGTGGTTGTGGCTGTGCTGGCACGCACATAATAACATGGGTTAAATAGTGACTTTAATAAAACTATCAGGGGATGAAAAGAAGGGTAGATTCATAAGAAAACCTTGAGATATTGGTGGTGTTTAATTATGTGTAATGTAGAGTTAAAGCTAAAGCTTAGCAGTCATCTGAATCCATACACGCTTTCTTCACAATTTAAATGTGCAGGTGCAAAATTACTCGTTTTTATCGTCTTCCTCGGGAGATGTGATAACATTGTCACTTGATCAGCTTAAAGAGTCCATTTCCTTTCTTGCTGCATTAGCATCAGATGCATAATTTCTGTAAACAAAGCTACCATTTAGGTTTTTTTCTTACTGGCAAACACTTTCTAGGATGTCTCACTTCATTTTTACAAGCTTTATAATGTTTAAGATGTACACTATAATCCCTTGAGACAGAGATCTTCGGTTAATCTCTTTGTTTTTCTCAAGGAGTTCCTGTCATTATTTGCAATTAGCCTTTCAGTGGAAACATGGCTATCTGTCATAGTTGCAGGGAGGGTCTTGTCAATGCATTTCTCTAAAGACTGGAAGTTCATGATTCGTTTTGCAGAGTGCACTTCATCTTTGCTCATCAGGTCACACTGGAGTGACACTACCTAAGTTCAGTGTGTGCTGAGTGTGAGCAAATGACTAGCAGGTGGCCTAAGTGTAGCCAGGGTCACAAGTATTTGTTGATAATGAGAAATTCCAGTCTATTTTAAGTTCCAGTGCTATTGTGAGGCAGTGAATGTCTCTCCTTTCCCCATCACTATACTGTAGCTTAGAAATGGTCACTTTAGCATTACTAGGAGGAAAAAAAGAACATTTCCTCAGGTTGTTTTGAGAATAAATGTGCAGAGCTTGAGAGCTGTTCTTCGCCCCGTAGAACCCACCCCATAGCCATATTTGGATAAGGAAATTAGTGTTCCTGATATTACTTCAGTTTTTGGGCTTTTGTTATTTTAGGATTGTTGTTGTTGTTGTTGTTGTTGTTGTTGTTGGGTCTCATGTACAAAACCAGGAACATAATCCCACCCTGTATACTTCAAGGACCTCTTGCTTGTCTCGGTGCATGCTCAATCATTGAGGTAAGTAAAACCCTAAAGGTTGATTCTGTTTGTCTGGACGTAGCGTTTTCAGTGGGAGAAACGTTTTGTCACTCATCCAATTAACTTGGATGATGAACGGAATCAATTTTTTGGGACCTCTAGGTTGAAATATTTAGGTTGTTATTGTGGTTTTATAGTAATTCCGATGAGGATGAATGGGAGATTTTTAACAGAATGTCCTCTAAGGCTAGTTATGCATGTGTTGCATTTTAATAAAACCAACACAGAGATCAGAACCAACAAATAAAATTAGGAGACTGTCTCACATCAATGGAAAATTCTGAGAAGGAGCCATGACATTTGGTGGATATATTCCAGCTCAGACAGTCCCTCTTTAAGTTGCAGCCTTCAGGCTATTTATGGCCCTCCTCTCTTTGCACCATGTCCCCATTAGACCCACATTTTTCGTACAGTAATATCTTAGTCTTGTATGAAGTATTACTCCCCAAAAAATTATCTTTGGTAGTTTCAACCTACAAAGGTGAAGAGAGTCTGCTCAACAATTTACAATCCATGGATAATGATGATTCATATACAAAGGTAATTCAAAGTGCTTTTATAATGCATTACAATGTCAGAGAGATAAAAGGAAATGATGAACTTCTAGATGCATACTGTCAAAATGTACTTGAGATGATCCTGACTGGGGACAGGCAGTAATCCTCTTGTTGAGTATCATCAGTAATTATCATGCTTTATTTATATAACCCAAGATTCATTTTGTATAGCTTCATGGGACATTTGTTTAAACAAAAATCTGTGACAGTGTTCCAGTCAGATCCATTTTTAGCTTGGTATGGGTGGCTGTTGCGTTCCTTTCCTTGACTTTTATTGTTGTTGAATTTATTAAGCAGACCACAGAGAGGTAAATCAAGAACAGTGGCTCTGTCACCTCAAATCATTAACAGGTTTTCTGCTCAGTTTCTTTATGTGGTGGAAAAACTGTTTTTGATCCAGAGGATGCTGAAAACTCCACTCGCTCTAGAAGGAAAAACTTAAAACTGGGACCTGCCCATTGCTTTGCCAGTTTTCACTGCGATGCATTGCCACTGGTAACACCCACAGAGGAAATCGTTAAATGTGAAACCAAAATATCGTAAGTGGTGCCAGAGACGAGACGTTTTACCTTCAGCATAAACACTGGTCAAAAAAATTAAAGGGAAGTTGCAATAAATATTCGTCCCTTAAGTCAGGTGCATGCTCCTCTAAATGGTTAGACTCTTTATCTTTAATTTTTTTTTAGCCTTTATCAATTGAAGGTTGAACTTTGTCCACAGACCTGACGTGGCCTGTGGGGGAGACTTATCTGTTATCACTCGCACACAGCAGTTAGCAGCCTGAGCCTTTTAGGCTTCTCTGCCCTGCTGACCTGTTTCACACAACTTTGGGAGGGTTGCAACCGTGAGTGTGTAGGACATGTGTGCTGCAACCGTGAGTGTGTAGGACATGTGTTCTGCAACCGTGAGTGTGTAGGACATGTGTGCTAACCAGACCTGCTGCAAAACAAGCCCACAAATATCAACCAGCTAGTGAAGAGGATGTCCTAGATACATTTTCTGTTTTTGAGTTCCTAAAAATGATGAAGTTTTACGTTGAGAAGGGCGTGGCTGATCAGTGGAGCTTCATTAGTTGTGCATTCATCTGAATAGTAATGGCAGTTAACGTTGCTTTAACCTCACTGTTAAAAATGTAATTAGTGTTTTCATCTGCAGTTAGTACGAAAAGCCTAGCGGCAGTAAAATGAGACAGAAGTGATTGGAGATGTCAGCTTCAGCGGGGTCAGACAGGTCCTTAAAGTAAAAAGAGGTGTGTTGATTTTTCACTTTTGAAATTTGTGTTGCCTTTTTCAGCATTTTAGAGACTCGTGAAATTTCCAGAGCTGCAAAAATATGTTTTATGTCCATTTTAGATGCCCTCCAAGACTCACAATCTAAACCCAAAAATGTGTTTGTTTGTTTTTCACTAGAGGTTTCTGTAATTAATTTTTAGCATTAACATCGTGGTCTATATAATGTTTTAAATAGGAAAACTGCACAGTTTTCTTTTGCATTGTTCACTTGCATTGTAGTTTTGTTTTGGGAGGTTTTTTTTGTTTTTTGCCCAACAAACTGTTGTTATTTAGTCTTAAATAACTTATGTACAGGAGCATATGCAGGAAAGAAAAGAGGAAAGTTTCTCAGCATGGTCAAACAAACACAATGGAAAGCATGAGAAGCAACGGAAATGGAACAAAGCCAGGCGTTCCTTTCGATGATTAACTCCATTTTAATTGTTTGGCCATCCTCCGGTGGCTTTTTCAGTTTGTTTCGTTAAGAGGTTGCCTATGCTTGCTATCTGCTGTCCTCTCATATCTAACCAGCACACACAGGCAGTTTAATGATTAACAAAACCCAGTCATGTTTGTATAAAACGAGCTTTCTACATCAGTCTTTTGCAAAAGCATTAGATTATTATTGCGTGTGTGTGTGTTTGTGTTTCACTTTTCTCTTTATATTTATATCTTTCTTTCTGTTTGTGAGAGATTTATCTAACAAAAACAAACTGTACAAGTTTATTTAAGATCCTGCTAGTTGCTCCCATACACAATTTAAAGTCAAAATGCTTTGAGAGATGATTTTATGCAGACATCCACGCAACGGCATGTCTGTGTAAGGAGGAGAAGCTCAGATTTAAGGACTCTTAAGAAGGAAAAGTACCTTGGGTAAGCTCAAATATTAGTAAGCAAACAAATCTCTAAAACTGAAAATAAGTATTAGTCCTGAACAGCACAAAGTCTAGTTTCTGTGGAGAGAAGAGCTCTGTTAAATACAGCAACCCCTCCTGTCTTTCGGTGAGATGGTGATAATAGTCTGCACTGTGTTTCATGAATGTGAAGTCTGTTTCATGGCTTTGCTGTCAGTCAGATGTTTACCTGCACTTGAGTGACCAGCCTCCAGAGTTTTGTGGCAGTAACTAAATTTTTATGGAATTTAAACATTAAGGATTGACAATTGAGGTAGGAGGGTCATGGTGTGTGTCTGTATGCGATTATAGAAGTAGAGTGTGTGTATATGGTGCTGAAAGTGTGCAAAAAAAGTATTGTAAAAATTACTAACTTAACAAACATGTCAGTATGTCATCAGCGCATGAAAGGATCTGACATGTCAGCTGGACAAAATAATTGGATATTCTTTTAAGTTAATAAACTATGTTGTTTGTTTTGCTTAGTGAGATGTTATCCTTTTTCTTTTAGCTGCAGCAAATTTAAAAATATTAGACAAATGTGTAAGTGTGATTAGCCTCTAGGCAAACTGTATATCAGATAAACTCAGGCTCAGACTGTATACATTTAATTTATCACTTTACTGAATATATGGGAAAGTCAGATTATCATAAAATTTCCTGCAACATAGAGGGGAATAAAATATAAAGTTGCTTCTAAAACCATTTCTTGATTGGTGCTCAGAGAAAAATGCAAACATTTCTGTCTAAGAAAATAAATAAATAAATACATTTAGCGCCTCACTGGTCTCTTATCTGGAACATAACCTACACCGGAGCAGAGAGGTGTGCTACAAAGTTAAATGGGTTAGCAAGCTTAAACTCACTGTTCTTTTTTACCTCGCTAGATCGTTATGGCAACTTGTTCTGAACACATAACCTGGTCAGGATCAGGTTATGTTCAAAGTTTAAACATTAGCTAGAGACACCACATACTCACTGATTTGTTTTTTGTTTTTGTTTTTAATTTACGGTCTGCTCTAAGTGTAATAGACATTATCTGCTGCTATACGAAAAAGTCCCACATGCAGTCTGTTCAGTCATGTGTTACAAACACCAGTGAATGTAGTTCAGTCATAAAGTTACAGGGATGCAGACTGTGCGTCACATTGTCACGGGAGATCGGTTCAGTTGGTGATGCAGAAAATGTCTTAATGTTTTCTGCTTGATCTGTTTCTCTGACACTTCTGGAACCGCAGCTAATAGAACACAGATTAGAAAATTCCTCTGCTTGATTTTTGAATCACTCAGCATTTATAGACGTCAAATCACAAGACTTCAGAAGACTTTGTCCTGTCTGTATCTATCATCTGTTCCTTTTGATAATGTCTGATTGACGCTCAGTTGGTAAATTTTTAAAACCATTGTCATGATACCAAATCTCTCTGGCGCCTAAGTTTGTGAATGCAATAACTCGAGAACACGGCAACATAGGAACTTCAAATTGATACCATAGGTGTGCTCCTTAAAAATATCAAATGAGTTTGAATCTCAGTGATCTTGGCGTAAAGGTCAAAGGTTTTCTGAAACTCTTGTGAATGCAAAAACTTGAGAAAAGGGTGACATAGGATGTTGAAATCGATAATATAAGTGTGTCTGCTAGGAGCCTGAGAGGTAGCACAGGAAGTGGCCAGTATTTTTGGTTTTAGTCAAGTCAGCTAACACAAAGAAACCCTGGCTATGTTGATCATGAGTGGCAGCGCACTTCTTCTAAATAGGTTTGCAGCATAACCTGCCATAGCACTATACCGTGTTAAGAAGTGAACCACTTTTTGTACCACTGGGCAATCAGAGTGCCATGTTTATATGCAGCATGAAGTTAGGATCTGCATTTCAAGTAAGAATACTGTACACGGGGAATTACTTATTGTTGTACTACGAAAGCACTCCCTCTGGAAACCAGCTCTGTTACTTTCACATAGATTTAGTCGACACATTTTGTCCTGTGGTACCTGTCAGGAAAATTCTTAACTTAAAAATAAAAAAAATGAAAACCGTGAAAAGATACAAAAATAAATCATAGTAATGATTGAACCTCCCTGAAGTGAAATTTAATGAAACCAAGTTCTGTTTTACTGTGAATTTTGACACCAGGGTTTTAATTTCATTAACAGCAAATCTACATCTGTTCCAAATATCACACATAAAACTGTATTTTATTATTAAAAGCTGTATACACCCTCCCACCCAATCATGACTGCTCACAGAGGTCAGACTTCACCAGTTCTTCTACTAGAAACACTAATAAAGATATATTTATCATTTTGTATTTAAATCAGGGTTATTGGTTCTTTCTTTAAGAAGCACACTTTCAGTATATAAAATTAGAACTGATGTCTTTTTTGTCCTCATGCTCTCTTCCTCAATATTGACATCTGGGTTCTTTCTCTCTCATTTGCAGATTCAGTCTTTTCTCTGCCTCCTCCCCTTCCCGATCCCTTTTCCCCATTGGCTGTTGTCCCCAGACAGTGCACAAAAGTATGGGGTAAAAGTGCTGAGGAGACACCAGGAGAACAAGAGCTGAAGAGGCCCACTCACCTGCACAGGTAAGATCACACAATGTGCGTCGTTGGAAATGTTTTGAATAGGCAGTGCATCTCTTGGCATGTCTGTCACATTAAGACTCTCATTTAGATCTGTATAGCTATATTCTGTTATGTTTACACATGAAGTTTAAGGTTTTAGGAAGGTGCATTGTTCATCGGTTCTCTCCACAGTATAGTATTTAAAGCCATCTAAACATAATCATGAAAGCTATTAAGGTCCACTAAGAAGCGTACAAACCCAGCCCTTCAAGCTGCCATTGTTCTGTAGTGTCTCACACCCATCCCCCACTCAGGTGGGATGGCTTACCTCAGTGAACCTTTTTATCAGGTGGAAGCCACACTGGTCAAACACAGTCTAGTGTTGTCTGGTAAATTACTGACCTCATCACAATCCCACAGACCTGTTTGTTACCCGACACCATATGGTGTCACCACAAGCTTCATGATCGATAAACATAAAGTTAATGAATAATGGAGAGAGGTTTAAAAGCGGATCAGATAATTATGTTACAAACTACACCAAAGTGCCCATAGACAACCTACGCAGATACAGGAAGAACATGTAAAGTACACACAGAGAGGTCTTGTCCCGATGGTGGCAAATTGTATCTATATGGAATAAAAAAATCAAAAATAGATTACATGCTATTGTTTCAGTGTATAATGTATAGTCCTTTAACCCCCCAAAAATCCTAATCATACCACAAAGGTTTTTAATAGGCATCTTTTGATGGTTGACTTGAATCAAAGTAGTCAAGTGTATCTGTGTAAAAGAAGCCTGACTGTCTTGGAATCCGTTATCTAAATAAAGTATAATAATCTTTTATCTTTAAAGCCAAGTCAGACGAATTCTGCAAAAGAAGAGCCATAAAGGTTTATTGTGAGCAATAAAAGTGCCACTGCGGATGTTTGCAGACTGCTTTTTGACATTGCGTTTCTTCATCTCTGCCTGAACCGTTATCATGCTCCATTGCTGTCTTTTACCACAGTGAGACTATTTCTTATTATTAGTTTATTAATAATTCAACTTTTTTTCCTCATTCTGTGTGGATTCTGCATACAGTCGGTTTAAGAAAAAATACAATAAAACTTTCTGTCCACTTATTTTGTAATTTTTAGGAGTACTTTGCACCATAACAAGTATAGGTGTGCACTGCTTCCTGTGATGACAGGATGTGACTCATACTGTCTTTTCTTGGGGCACTGCTTATGTTCTGGATCTAAATGTGTTTTTGCATATCCTTAAAATGAGGGTCCATTTAAAAATAATACATTGATGAGGTTTTATGAGGTAACTAGATCTAGTTAGATTAATCAAATCAAGAAGGCCATCAGTCAGTTGTGTTCACTTGCAGACAGCTTTCCAGCATACTTGGTGGGGCCTAGGGCTGAACGATTATGGAAAATAATCTAATTGCGATTTTTTGCCCCAATATTGCGATTGCGATATGCGATTATTTTTTAAGGTCTTTGTCTTCTGTATTATTAAACAAAGACAAGCAATACATCATATAGTATGGCCAATACTATATTACATTAATTTTAAACTGTTCTTTCCTGGAAGACAGACCTCTGTTATGATGACATGAGGTGATGCATGAATTGATGACTGACATTTTTATTTAACTTCTTCAATCACAACAGTATATTTGAACATACACAATAGTTTATTTTTAGCTTACAAACATCTGAGCATAAAGTGCTGACAAGGAACCCTGGTGTAAACATTAAAATGAAAGTCAGTACAATGTGCAGATTGCAGAAATATACATAAACAAAATCAGTGGCTTTACCACACTCAGTTTTTCGACATCTGTGAACTACTAGACAGTCATTCAATTAAAAAATAATATTAAATAAATAAAACTAATAAATAAAAAATACACACATCTTACTGATCTCTGCAGTCAGTAACATTACACATAAAGTGCAAACATAATAGCAATTGTATAAACACACACACAAACACGCCTTTAAAGTTTAAAGGCGTGAAATTGGACGGTCTAGCCTTCTGATTAGCTAATCAGAAGGCTAGTTCTGATTAGCGTCACCGCTGTCTCGGTGGAGTTTAATAAACTCGGCCGTCTGCTTCTTGCTATCTAAAATATAACCAGACACTGGTGTAAATTCTCGACTGTCTCATACTTCTGTTTAATAAGTTTTCTGTTTGACGTTTAGTCAGCTGTGTGAAAACCAAGGAGGAACCCACCCGGGGGATTAATAAAGTTTTATTTTATCTAATCTAATAACTTTAATCTCAGCCAAACCGATTTACTCACGAACAAACAAAACACTGAAAAAAGCCCAACAATAACATTTTTAGGTTGTCTAAGTGACTTATATATTACGTTTAACCCGAGCAGCGAAACTCCGCGGTGATCTGAAAATGATGTGCCTGGAGTTGTGCCGTTCTCGGCCGCATCAGTAACCCTCGAGCTCCCAGCTAGCTGTCGAGCTGGTGGGTAGCAGACGCCTCTGAAAACGTCGAAGCACTTTTGCAAATATGGGATAGCTTGATAAACCGAGCAGATATTTGATGTTTACACAACTACTTTCTCGCCTGAAAATATGTTAAAAGTTTATTTTGTGACCCAGAAAGATTAGTATGAGTAATTTTAAAACTTAGTAGCGGCCGCCATTGCTGGAAACTGGAGTTTGGCTGGGCCGCGCTATGAATTCTGGGATATGGTAGTAATTTGGACAGCCTTCGGCGCGTCGCTGTGACGTAATCGGTCTACAAATGCGGCCTCAGGAGGATGCAGCCCATGAATTTGGACATGTCCAGAGTATAATCGCAGCCTTTGCGGTTAGAAAATTGCACTTGATCATGTCGCGATATTATCGCAAATGCGATATATCGTTCAGCCCTAGTGGGGCCAGACAATTGAATTCAGTTGCTTCCAGTTATTATGAAACATGATAACGGTGACTTTTTTTCTATTGCTTTGAAGCTCTGATGTCTTTTTGTGTAATGAATTAAGTTCACCTCTTGCCATTGCAGCACTGCACTTTTTCCCCCGCCCCTTAATTTTCGAACTTACTTGTCCTTTAGCGTACCTATAAGTAAGCCTTTGGTCACTGAGCTCCAGAGGAAGTAAAATTCATAAGTTTTCCATGGAAGAAATGGTGGAAGAATTGTGTAACAGCTGTCTGGAGCTGATTTTTGCCTCTGATCACTCGAGGTCTCTCACACTTCCTGTGGTGAGCGTGCCCGTGTCATAGTCCAGCTTATGCCTTGCTTATACTGTGTTGCAGACATGGACACAGACATCTGGAAGGCCGACGGTCGAATAGTCATTCCTGTTATACTTTGAAGTCTGCTGCCGTAGATAGTTGATTGTAATGTAGATCGGTAGGAAGAGTCCACACAGTCCCAAAAGAACAGGCAGGCGTGGACCATTGCACCCACTGTCTGATGGGATTTAAGTCACTCAGGCCGAAGCGGACCTCAGTGGGCTCGCAGGCATGGAAAGACATATCATAATATAATGAAGACATTATGAGCCAAAACAAATTATGAGAGAGATTCTGTGTTAAACCAGAATATATGAATTATTAACCCAAAGAATCCAAAAACCTCAAGTTACATTATGAGGTTTGTTAGTCAGTAGTGTTACTGGTTGAATGAGTGTTCGAATGTGTTGTGTAAAATGAGAGAAACTGGCCAGGTGCTCCCAGTTGCACTGATTAACTCTACCTACCAGGAAACTGCAACCTAACATAGAAAAACCACAGTAGTCCCAGCAGAAGCAGGAGGGCTGTCACTTGCCAGCTGTCCTTTCAAGGCAGGCTTTATTGTCAAATGCGCTCAAGTCAGGAACTAACCGTGACCAGACATCTCCACATCCTCCAGTGCCTCCACATCTTTAAGTTTTGTTTTTCATTTAATGTATATTTCAAGATTAAGAAAATCATGTGTGAACTGATTTTAACTGTCTTTAAGCTGGAGTCAGCTCTAACAACACTGACTGAATGCAAAAGAACTGAAACTATAGCTTAAAGTTTGGTGCATGACCTTACTATGCCTAATCTGTTTTTGTGTGAGTGTCAACCACAAGTGTAGACCTTGTCTTTTTAATGCTGACAGCTAGAAGCATGATATTTGTGTGTCAAACCACCAACATGCCTTAATTGCTTCAGCTAAAATGGCCTCGATGTGAAACACTATGACTGAGTTTAATGTCTTAAACCAAATGCAGATGGTCAGCCAGACTTAGGCAGGTATGCGTGGATTTTGCTGCAGACTACTGGTGGTTAATTACAGGTCCAGAAGTTGTGGTTTCATCTACATGTTGTTTAGCTTTCTTCTTAAGAAGCCTCCCCCACCGACCCACCCACTTGTTTCCCAGAAGTGATCTTGTTTGTATGGGATGCAGAGGAAGGGAAAGCTTAATTATCCATGAGAGTAAGGGAGAAGAGGAGATTGAAGGAAAACTAGCATAAGTCCATGCTTGTCTGTTTGGTGATATAATACTGATAAGTGTGATGTATTCCTATCCTGCGTTGAGTCAGAACAAATTCAAAGGAACAGAGGAAACCTGATGGAGACGGGCAGAGTGAGGAGGAGTGAACGAGGCTCACGGAATAGAAAAAGAAGAGCAAACAGGAGTGCAGCAGTGGAGAGTTGTTGCTAGGAGGCTGAGAGAGCAACACAATACAGAGGCAGGAAGGATCCAGGGAGCAGTTCAGATCTGTTAGCTCATCAGGCAGAGCTCGCACCGCTTTTTGAGCTGTTTACATTGATAATTGTAATGAAGATAAATAAGTCTTAATGTCCTGACTCGGCTCTCTGGGGCCAAAACCTGGTGGAAACAGGTGAAGGCAAAATTAAATTCTTGTAAGTTGTTTAGAATTAAAAACACCTACACCATCTCTAAACACACCAATGAGCAGTACCCTTACACCCAAATGTTTCTAAAAAAAAAAAAGACTAAACAGTTGTCAGATACAATGAAAATCCCCAGCAACACAAACTAGTGCCTCATAACCTACCTGTGCCTGGTTAACAGCAAACAAATCCTGTGTCTTGTAATCTTTAATGCTACAACGGGATTTCCTTAAACCTAAAATATAACTCAAAGTGTCTTGTCTGTCCCAAAAGCTCTGCGATGAGATGTCTGCAGACGCAGATGAGAGGAAAGTGAAAGCAAACAGGCACCTCGGTCGTGCCAAAAAGCAGAAAAGAAGAGGCTGCGCTTGATTTTTAACAATAAATAACAGCAGCAAAAGTCTTTATCTCATTGAAATCACTGAAATTATTCGATTGGAAACAATGCTGGGGAGCGGCTTTTCTGACTGAGATGATCAAGAAGCACTTTCCCTAAATGAGCCCTAATGTCTCCCAGATGAGCAGACCCTTTTTGGCTTTCAGAGCTTGCAATCTTATATCATTATCCAGTCGTCTTTTTATTTTACTTTTAGTCTTTATGACTTCAGAGTGTTGTTTAAGAAGAAAGTGTGTACATTATTGTACTTTATTGAGCCCCGTGGGGAAATTGCTCTCTGCATTTAACCCATTCACTCAGTGAAGCAGTGGGCAGCCATTGGGCGCCCGGGGAGCAGTGTGTAGGGACGGTACCTTGCTCAGGGGTACCTCAGGGTAGCTGTTAAGGGGAATCGAACCCCCGACCTTCCGATCATGGGGCAACCACTCTACCTACTGAGCTATCCCTGCCCTGTTAAGATTGGAAATTTGCCCAGAAGTGTGCAGCCTCACAGTGAAAACATTTACTCGGTTAGACTTTGTCACAAGTATGGTTAAGCAGTACCAAAACATGTAGTTTATCAATAACTTGATGAAAATATTGCGTTAAAGTGGCTGCTTCACTGGTCTGCAGGAAAAAGGAGAAAGTGAGGGGAACTCCAGGTAAGGACATTTTCAGAGGGGAAAGCGTGACTAAACAGAAACCTGAGGCACAGCTGAGCCTCCTGAAAGGACGGTATTGTCTGTTCAAGCTCACATGTCATCCTCATTTCTTATTGGTTTAAGCAAAGGATACAAAAGCAGAGAGGAGGACAATGAATCCTCAAATGTTTGCCTTCCGTTAAATTGCCCTCTGGCGTAGTAAACGAGTAAACATGTTGTCAGTGGAAATGCAGGTGTATGCTGTGATTTCAGGCAGACTACCTTATCGTGCTTCATCCCGACAGTTAATGTGGTAAACTTGAACTCTCCTTACACCAAGCAGATCATTTGCTAATTGGTTTCTCATATTTAGTTTGGACTGGTCTGGACACGCAGCTTGGTAATTAGATCAGTTCAGGCTCACAGTTGTAAACGCATGCTGCATGAACACACATAAATAAAGTGAACAAAATAGCAAGGCCTGATGATTGCAGATCTAGTTAGGTAGCTCAAAGTTAAATTATCTTTGTGTCTGCCGTAGGAGGAGTATTTTTTGTTTTTAATTATTCCAAGAAAAAAAAAACTACCCTACCTGTGATTTGATTATGGTGATAATGGAGACATGCCACCTCATAAGTTTTACAGGAAGTTTTTAAGTGTTTTGTAAGAAATCAGTTTAACCCTCACTGGAAAGCACAGCCATCACTTCTGAGTGAACCAGCATGTTCACTCAGAAGTAACTATGACAGCCAAACAAACAAAGCATTATTATACACCATATCAGTCAACCTGTGAAAAGTCAAGTGATTCAGTGTGAAGATGACACCACTCTGCTTCAGTCTTATCAGCAGTTTGACCTCTGACCTTCTTGATCAGATCAATACGTAATCTTGCTGTTGCTTTGGATAAACAAACTATTCTGACATAGTTTTACACAACGTCTTACAACACAAACGGGGGTTTCCATGTGATCGTTTTGTCAGTGTGGTTGAGGTGTCTTCTCTTCCTTTTTCCACCCATTGTTTCTCAACAGAGGGAAGTTGTAAACCTGCTCATTTCACCATAGATAACTGTTCTCCCTCGTGCTTCCTCCTACCTGAAATTACCTGAGTGATTTGAGAATAAGGTAAAAGATGAAAACTAAAGATCAGTTTGTAGTGAAGACTAAAGTCTTTGTTTCTTCTTCTGTGTGTCTGCACAGGTGTCAGCGTGTGCGGTAATCTGTCATGGGGCTGCTGCCAAAGATGAGGCTTAAGGTTGTGGTGTCACTGACTATGGTCAACCTCTTTATCTTCATCATCATCTCGCGGAACATCAACCAAGACAAAAGTGGACATCAAAAGATTCTTATCCCTTCCAAACGCTTCTGGGCTAAAGTGGCTCCCAGCTCGGCCTACTGGAACCGCCAGCAGCAGATTCTGGACGTTCACAGCAATCACATCTTCATGACGAACCGCAGCAGCGACATCCCTGAGTGGCTCAATGACACCAGTTTGACATCCAACGTCTGTCAGCCTAACCTCAGGGTGACCACTCAGGTAAAAGATTACAACTCCCTGCTGCCCCGCTTCAAGGACTTCCTGCTTTACATGCGCTGCCGCTCCTACCCGATCATTATGGACCAGATGGATATCTGCAAGGAGCCACCGTTTCTGCTGCTGGCTGTCAAATCGCTGGTGCCTCACTTTGATCGCCGCCAGGCCATCCGCCAGTCCTGGGGAAAAGCAGGCGTATTAGCCAATCGGACAGTGGTTACCATTTTCCTCCTTGGTAACGCAACACCTGGAGACCACCACCCAGATCTGTCTGGTATGCTGCATTTTGAGAACGCCCGCCATAAAGACATCATCCAGTGGGATTTCCGTGATTCGTTTTTCAATTTGACTGTCAAAGAAGTTCTTTTCCTGGAGTGGATCCAGGCACGTTGCTCCGGCGCCCAATTCATCTTCAAAGGCGACGACGACGTCTTCGTTAACACCTACCGCATCATGGACTTTCTCAAGGGGCTCTCGGGACCCAAAGCCAAGGACCTGTTTGTGGGTGATGTGATCACGAATGCGGGGCCCCACCGAGACAAGAGGGTCAAATACTTCATACCAGAGAGCATGTATGTTGGAATCTACCCACCGTACGCAGGAGGAGGCGGCTACCTTTATTCAGGTGACATCGCCTTTCGCCTGCATAACGCATCTCAGCGCGTAGCGCTGTACCCAATAGATGACGTCTACACGGGTATGTGTCTTCGTAAGTTGGGGCTGGCCCCCGAAAAGCACAAAGGCTTCAGGACTTTTAACATAGAGGAGAAATACAGGTCGAACCCCTGCGCTTACAAGAGCTTAATGCTGGTTCACCCAAGGACCCCACAGGAGATGATCCAGATCTGGGCCTGGCTCAGTAGACCCAACCTGACCTGCCAGTGACTGCAGTCAGTCTGAAAACATGTCAGGATAGATCACAAGGAAGGCCAAAGGGCCAAATATTTTAACTTGAACTTTAAAAGTTGGCAGCTTTAAGTTAAGATATTACTACGATGTCCACACAGATCCTCTGCCTGGTTGAGCGTTGTGGCCTGAAAAAATGAGGGCGGCGCTGATTTTTCACATTTTGTATTATGGCTCTATTCCACAGAGGAGTTAACTCTGCTTAACTTTCAAAGGACCTTCACCCAAAGTGAATATCTTTGAGTTCATATATTTATATCACAGCTATTTATATGGCCTTTATGTGCTTTAACACTGTCACCTCCACCACAAAGTGTCTCAATGCTGTATTAAATAAATGAGAGCTGGAAAGTGTCTGCCTGGCACCCAAGGGTCGTTTTGGTTAAGCTATAACATGCTGGTCAGGTTATTGAAGTGAGTAAAAGCAATTGATTGCTTTCTGAACACTGAAAAACAGTAGTTCCTGCATTCCCGGTGAACACTTCCTTGTAGTCATAGCTGGAGGCTTAGATTGTGCTGCTATTTCCAACCACACTCCCAGAAGTATTTACTCACGACTCTAAAGCTCAGAGTTTTTGTTCACATCATTTCCTCAGTTTCCACTGGTGAGACTCTGCTCTCAGTCAGCCACAACATTAAACCCACCTGCTGAAATGTTTTTTTTAAAGGCCAGGTCTCTTTACCGAAGCCACCTTTGTGGTTTCTTAAAAGCAGTTCCCTTAATTGGTGTGGCTGATCAACGTTGGAGCAATTAAAATGAGACAGGGATGTCTAGCCTCGCTCTCCGCAGCTCGGCCGGTCGGGGCTCAGAGAAATCCAAATGCTGGTCTAAATCAGCTTCAGGTTCAAAAAGGTTTAGCAAAAGCCCAAAGTACATTTTCACAGGTGTGTCATTTCAAGCGTTCGGTGTGACGTATTTGCTATGTGCCCGTGGAAAGCGTTGAATGAGGATAAATGCTGCTTTACTGTGACCTGAGTGAGTCTAGATTCTTTAAAACAGGCTGAACACGTACATACACAAATTGTTACTTGATTAAAGTGTCCGTGGGTTTTGCAAGAGACTCTTAAGGGTTCTGTGTGTTGGTGAAAGCTTTAAAGTGTGTGTGAACTTGTGTTTTATTTAAAAGTTGATCCTTAGCTCATTGTTGTTTAGGTTCATTCACCTGACAAGAGACATCCTGCACATATTTACCTTTCCCTCGTATTTCATAAAATTCCTTCTGAGCAATATTGTATGCACGACACGGTGAGATGCTTGACTCGCACACAGCATGAAGGGTAATGGTGTTACTTCGTCTCTGTTAGAGCTCCCCCTGCTGGTCAGGTTGGCGGCAACAAAACATTTTTTGCAAGAGCTTTGTAAACAGTGGCGATCCCACGACTCCCAAACTGCCAACCACCTGATTTATTTAAAGCATCGGCTTATTAATTATCTCTGTGTTAGTCTCTACATCCTTCGTATATCCGTTATGTGACATTTGGAAATCATCCTACAGATAATCGCACCAGGTCTCTTGTTTTTCCTCTTTTCTTTTTGAACTTCAGTATATTCATGCAGGATAAGACCAACACTAAAAAGAGAAGATAAGAACCTGAAAGACGTGTATTTCATGCTTCTGGATTATTTAATATTTCACTTGTTGTGTGCATAGCGCTGTCACTGCTGACATACATGCCGTTAATCGTTGCACTCCTCACTGTGTAGTTTCGCGGCTGCCTGAACTGTTTACATCGCTTTCTAATTGTTGCTTCAGCCTGATGATTGTCTACAGGTGTGTGGGTGTTGAATTTGTTGATTGGAAAAGGTGCACAATTTATCCAAGTTTGAACAGTCAGTGTTTTTCTGGCCTGAATGTCCCGAATGTGTCCAAGCTGGGGATCATGAAGGAAATTCAGCTGAATGTAACGAGGCCTGTGGCTGTTCCTTCATTGTGTGTTTTTTCTATTTAATCAAAGTTTATGTGGAGTATCTGTGTTGTTTTTAACCCACAGAAAGATTTTTTTTTTTGTGTGTGTGTGTGGTTTCTTTAAACTTTGGTTAATGTGAGTTCCAGACACTTTTCGCTGCCTGCACGAGTCAAAGATGATTACCAAATCTGTGCCTGATGTTTGTATGTACTGTATGTCACGCAAACTTAAATGTGATCGCTTTAACATCATGTTTCAATAAAGCTATATTTTAATGGTTTTGTAGATGCTGTTATGTGATTTTTATGGTTTCTAAGGATGTACATGAGAATTTAGAAAAATCAATCACGTCTGATTACAAAAAATCTTGATGCTTTTTAAACCTCAAGTCACTTTTTTTTTTCTAATAACAAGCATTTTAAAGCAGGAGTTAACCTAAAGATACACACATGCAAAGCAAGATATACCAATATTTTTAAAAAAAAATAGTTGGGAGGATGACATCAGCGACCTTGAGGCTGAATGTGGAGGTGATAGATCTGTAATATAATACGCAGCTGATCCATGAAAGGCTGTAAAAACAAACTGTAAACGTTTAGCCAGTGCAGCTGAATCAAAACACGAGTGGTGTGTGGTCCTTTCTTGTTAATGATGTTAAACAGAAATGTGGTTTTTCGTAAGGAAGCTAAAAAAAAAACTCTCTGGGTCACAGGAGCCTGTTCCCAAAGGTACGCTGTTAAATCCAAGACTTTCAGTGAGTTCAAAGCCCAAACTGGGGAAGAAAATTAGAAACTGCTGGTCTGCTGGGATTTTCCCACACAGCCGTCTGTGTTAATGCCAGAGAAGACGGGCCTGAAACTCAAATAACTACTCGTGACATCTGAAGTGTGCAGAAGAGCATCTCTGAACCCACAACACATCAAACTTTGAAGCAGATAGGATGCAACAGCAGAACGCCACACCGTGTGCCACTACTATCAGCTAAGAACATGAAACTGAGGCTGTAATTCACATGGGCTCCAAAACATTGAGCACTTTGACCTCTTTCCAAAACAGTTGGTCTCTGTACATTAATAATAATATCTCTGATATATTTGATTGCATACATTTAGTTTTGCAGTTTCTTGCTTGCATTAAGCTTTTAAAGTGTGCAGTTTATTCAATATTTAATAAACTACATATATATGTTCAACTTTTCATTACCAAGTCTCCATATCATATCTTTTAATGTCAATGAAATGGAGGACATGATCCCCATCGCCTCACTGGTCTGTGAACAGTGGACCTCATGTTGTGAAATCTACAGATTCCTTCCTGTAAAAGGTTATTTATCTCTTTAGTTAACCTTTAAAAATTGACAAGAACACGTGGTTCAATTCAGTTAGAAAAAACAATGAAAGTCCATTCTAATGTAGTAATTGTGTCTCACCAGCAGAGGGCAGTAGCTGATCATTCTGCGGTATTTTCTCCGTGTTTGGCGCTGACATGGATTTCTGCGCAGCTTGAGAGCAAGAATGTAAACAGTGGGTCAAACAGCTGAAACAGGATGTGCGATGTCAGTTTCTCACAGAGTGTGGATGCCCTCAAGTGGCCTCACTGATTTTCCTTGCCGGGCTGACCTGTGTTTTAGCTCAGTGAGATGAGCGTCAGTTCTCAGACTGGGAGGCCCGGGTTCAAATCCCGCTTATGGCAACATTTCTTTCAATCAACAGTTAAACTTTTTTAACTCTTTTCAACACAAATTTAAGCTTTTTCACCCCTTTTCAGCACAATTTTCAGTTTTTTCACCACTTTTCAGCAAAAACCTCTTTTCAGCAGAATTCTGCTCATTGAACTCTTTTCAGCACAAATTCTGCTGATTGAACTCTTTTCAGAAAAATTTTCTGTTTTTTCTGCTGTTTTCAGAAAAAACCTCTTCTCAGCAAAATTCTGCTGATTGAACTCTTTTCAGAAGAAATTCTGCTGATTGAACTCTTTTCAGCAAAATATTCAGAGTTTTCACCTCTTTTCTGCCCAAATTCTGCTTATTCACCACTTCTGAAACATTTTCAGCCTTTCCACCACTTATCAGGACAATTCTCATCAGCTTCTGCTCATTTCAGCACAATTGTCAATCTCTCCACCTCTTCTTTGCGAGAATGACTTTGGCTCAGTGACCTAAATAGCCACCCTTAGACCAGGAGGGCCAGGTTCGAATCCTGCTCAGGGCAACATTTTTTTTTTTCAACTTTTTCAGCTTTTTTCTGCAGACATCTTCAGCTTTAAGGCATCCACACAGCATTTTCGCAGGAAATGCAAATTTTTCTAGTTTCAGTTGTTAAGCACAGAGATGGGCACGATTAGGAACAAGAGGAGAGTTACGCTCAGTGAGCATGTGGGAAGTGTGTGTATGTTTGGGAAAAATTTAGAGGTACGTTTAAGAAATATATGCTGCAAAATTTGTTTAGCTTTTTAATGTTTTTGTGAGATTTTGCTCCTTTCTTGAATATATTCTTAGACTGTTCTTTTTCCTTTACTTACACAGTTCAGTTTTTAAACCGATTTATGACGTTTGCAGCACTGATGTGGAAACAGTTTTATTTACATTTTGCACATATCTGCATGCATATATGTAGATATGTTATAATATCTTTTTTTTTCTCTGGGTCTTCAAGTTTATTGTAGCAGAGATGATTACGCCTAACCAAAAAGATTCAGAGGCTGTACAAAGTCAGACCTTTTTGATGAAGTAAAATCCCTGCAATGATAAAAAGAAAACCCCAGCAATGACTGGCACTTGGTGACTGTAGGAAGGAGAAACTCGCTTTGAACAGGAAGAAATCAGGCTCAAGGAGGGGCAGCCATCTGCCGGGACCAGATGGGGGTGAGGTGAAAGAAGTACATGTGCTCTAAATCATCCTGAAATCAACACCCATGATAACACTAATGCAGCAGTCGTCTGTTATGATAACAGGAAGTTACTGTTAAAAATTTGGAATTCTGCTTGTTTAAAACTCATTAATATAAACAGATATCTGGCATCAGCAGACCAGAAGCTCTCAGCTCTCTCTCTTTCTCTGGGATGTTTTTTTTAATTATTTATTTATTTATTTATGGACCTCTTCACTCTGAGAGAAAGAAAGAAAAAAGTTGTCAGAGACAGTCATATGCCTGAGTCGTTTTCTCCCGCATGTGTGGGAGTGTAAAAACTGTGTATGTGTGTTTTCTGCAGACAGTCGGTGCGTACTCCTTTCTGATAACAATCCAATGACCTTTTAAGGGAAAGAGATGCAGGTTTTTGGACTTCGGCTCTGTTTCCGCAGATCTTTGCCAACAGAGAGTCCAAAACCTACACAACCTCTCCAGCTTCACAGACACAGAATTCTGGCGTTTGTTAAAGTCTTCTTGGTATGTAAGTGTGAAGAAATGCTGAACAATAAACACCTGAATCCTGTTACATCAGAGCAGATTTAACTTGCTGTTGCAATAAGAACAGATCGGCCAAGCCTTCAGCCTGAAGTGTGTGCATACTTAAAAAGGCTTCACAGTGTGGTGTGTGCTGCAGAGCATCCATGTCCTGGAAACAAATTACAACCAGGAAGGGAGAGAGAGCTCGGCCTACTTTTTTTTTTTTTTTCTGTGTGTACTTTAGGTGTTCAGCCTTGAAAACTATTTCCCTTTCCTCTTTACGTTCCGCAGTTGCATCCTTTGGAAGACTTCAGCACTCATTAATAATAAGGATGATGATAATAGTAGTCCCTGCTTGTCTCATGTGTAGCCATGACATCCTGTTTAAGCTCAGGAGTCTGCTCAAAGTAACAACAGCTAGTTTCTCCACAGTAAGAAAAGTGCAGTTAAACTGGTTATCTCATATTTAGCTGGGGTCAAACCTGAGCGCTGTAATGTGTTTTTATGTTTTTATTCATTCTAATTTATTTAATAATGTATTCTTTCCATTAATCATAGAGACTCGAGTAGTAACATTAACTTGTTATGAAACTTCAGCTTTTATATTTCAGTCAGTTCCCAAAAAGAGAGTGAAACCAGTTACAGTGAAAATGGAAAAACGAACGCTCCGTGCAGTGAGTCCAGGTTTACTTTTCCCTGCTTGTATAGACAGGCCCTCATTGTCCTCTTTCGTGCCCGTTTGGAAATTGCAGGATTGTAATTCGTTCCAGGTGACAGGAGCCGGAGAAGTGACATTTTTCATGGTTCTCCTTCACACAGCTGTTCTTAGAAAGCTGTTAATTGTTTATCCGTCGTGGGAAGTAAAAGCACCTGGAGCTTCTGCTGGATGCAGGACAGGCTACGCCCACCTACAGTCTGATCCAGGTCTACATGAATCAGAGAGCGACAGCTGAGTCATTCTGACCACGGAGCAGTTTTCCAATTTCTCTTCCAGAGAATTCTTTTTACTAAGAGGAAAAAATGTACTGTTGAAGATCTTCCTGCCTCCCTCTGTCTGTGGGCTGTAGCATTATTTTGAATGCATTCCTACTTAATGTCTTTATAATCATATATTTGAGTAAAAGAAGATGTTTTGTTCATTGCATTTTATTGCACACTGTATTGTATAGACTGAATATTTATGGCTCACTGCATCACTCTGGGAATAACTAAGAGCTTGCAAACAAGAAATGTTCAGCACAAAATTTGACCCTCAAATGAGCTCGAGAGCTGGACTCATTAGTTAAGGACGGCAGTGCATCGAGCCCAGTGAAAAGTGAAAAGAAACACACAGCGCTGATGCATGCAGACTCCGCTGCTGCATAGCATGACCTCAGACTGGAAGCACTGTGCTTGAAAGCATAACCTGCACAGTTTAACTTCAGGGTGTAAAATACGGCTGTTTTCTCAGAACCAGCAGTGCCTCAAAACCGCTCTGGCATCTATGCTATGAAGCAACAGACCGAAACCCAACCTTTCCCTTTTCAGTATGCAACATTTTAACTTAAACTACAATCTTTTCCTAAACCTGTTTAGGTAGCTTCTGGTACATGAGCAAAACTAAACAGCAAGTGAGAACAAAGTGGAAAACATAGAGGTCCAAATGAGACCTATAAGGCTGTATCAAAGCAGATGGAGAAAGTAGCTGCATCCCTTGCACCATGGCACCAACTCCAAGACAAGGTATGTCATAAACATACATGTGGCAGAGGTGCATTTTGCATCAGGGTTTACCATCATTTTAATGCTGTGACAGGAAATATTTTAATAAAAGCAATAGTGCTGAAAGGAAATGTGGTCTTCTGATTGACAACCCTCCAACTCTAAAAGAATCTACCAGTATTTTTTTGGTGCACAGTCTGGTGCCAAAAGCTACCTTGTGTGTAGTGGTAAGATGCAGGAAGCTGAAAACCCTGTGTTAATGTGACACCTTGGGATCAGAACCCACTAGAGATTTCCTTGACTCAGCAACCTACAAACTACTAGACGCTTCTCTAGCTTTGGCATTAACCTTTGAGTGCAAAGATCAAATCGGAGACAAAACTTCCAAAATCCAAAAATAGCTCCAAAACCTGAGGTTAAAGTTAACGTCAGCTTAACGGATTTTGACGTTAAAGTCAAGCAGAAGGAGGTGATGATCAAATCTAAACTGAGGAGTCAGGCAGACCACAGCCTGACTCACCGATGACATCATCAGGATGCTGCCAGGAAGCCGATATGATAAAGCGCAGATGAGGTTCTGGGAAACTGATGGCAGCAGCGATTTTTCTCTCACACACAGGCACCCATGAGCTGATCTGTACGCCAGGCGTCCCAGGAGCTCTCGCTTCCTCATCTGTCTCTGAAATCAGTGTAGCACCTTTTGCTTATCATCACACACCTTTTACTCACACAGGCAAATACAGCCACATGTTTTTAAGCCTGTGCTGGCGACAGAAAGCTTCTGGCATCAACAGGCGTCTGGAGATAAAAAAATTTTTAAAAAAGAAGCAGAAGAAGAAAAGGTTATTAAATGTCTAATTGAATCCTCGAATGTTTCTGTGCCCTGCAGCACTCAGACTACAAGATCAGTCCAGTTGCTCTTTTATTAAAAAAGAAGAAAAAATGAAAATGGAGGAAGAAGAAAGGAAGGGAAATTTTCATGCCTGACTTAGTGCCTTTTGTGGAACAAAAACAGTGCTGTGAAATCATATTAGCAGTGCAGATAGTCGTGCATATTTCCATATGTGTATGTTTCATAATTTTTAAATAAAAAACAAACAAACAGAGTCTCATTTGAGTTTTTTCCTAGCTGGAAACAGTGAGAGGAGGGAAGCCGCTCACTGAAGGATGGTGGCCGTGGAGGGAGTGAGTCACTGCTCTGATCCACATCTCTTCACTTTCCAGCTAAATTCACTAAAAAGCAGGAAATAAGTTTGTTGATGTTTAAACGCCACCATACCAGCCAAGAAATACTCTATTTAGGATGTGTGCCTTTGAGGATTCTCCAAACTATTGTGAATGGATTTTTATCTGAAATGCAAAATCTCATTAAATCTTAACAGCACTGGGAATCTGGAAGGGTAGGGATGTGATGTTATGGTTACAATTATAAAAAAATAAGGCTCCTTCAAAAGTGCAACCCGCTGAGAAGTTTGCCGACCGCTGTGCCGGCATCTTAACTTCACCATGAAGCTCTTTCTGCACAGCAGTGCACAAAGAGCAAGGAAAGGCAATTTACTGCTGCACAGAGCTGAAGTGCTCTGAAAGTAGAGGGAGTTCTGATTGAGCTCCCTCTGAAACTCAAAGCTTTACCAAGCCTGTGTTTCTGGGGGAGGAAGTTGTGCTCTAATTCTCTGCATCCTTTAGGGAGAAGAGGAATAATGAGGGAGAGGGAATAAAAACGGAGGCAAATTGAGCGCAGAGGGGAAATGATGGAGTTTGGGAGATGTGGCAGGAGAGAGATGGGCAAAGACAGAGGAAGGAGGGAAAAGCAATGTGTTAATAAAAACGAGGGTGTGACTGCAGAGGCCCTGGAGAGCTGTGGCAGAGGATTTCATCATCAGAAAATCAAAATGCAAAGATTGCAGTTGGAAGTGTCGCTCCAGCAACGTGAGATTTTGACACGATTCTCTGTGTCTTTGTCCTTTTTCTAAACACGCCATAAGATTGGTGTCATTGTGCATAAATAAAGGCTGTGATTAACTGCCTGGTCTCTCATGTCCTTGGTCATCTCCAGGGACAAATCACGCGTGAGGATGTGTGGCCTCTAATGGGCCACCTCTTCTTCTCTTAGCTTGAAAATAACTGGATTATTAAACAGATTCGTTAAAAACAAATAAACAAGCATGGGAACAAACATTTATAAATTTTAGAGGAAGAAATTCTGATTTGTTTTTTCTTCAAGGTTGAATGAGCATTTCTGAGAATTACAAGTATCCCTTCTGATGGATAAGATAAGGTGTTAAAGCTCAGAGTCGGGTCAGATTAGTACTGAGTCCTGTCACGGTTTTAAACTTTTATGTTTAGGTTCACTTACTTCCTGTTTTATTTTGTCTTTTACTTCCTTCTTTTATTGGTTTCCCCTTCTTTGAAAATGTCTCATCACAAGGGCATTACTTCAGCCCCACTGGTGATGTTTCTGTGCCAGTGATTCAGCACAGCATATTTACTCCTCTGCAAAATTAGCATCAGCTTTAAAGACCGCTATGGTAACGCAGATGCTGATCTATAACTCACCAAACCTCCAGGTGGCTGGTCCTCTCCCAGGGGTTCCCCAGGGCTCCTGGATGACCCAGGGCACTTATCATGGGCAACATATGGAGGTAAGTTTTAGTTATATCTTGGTGTAATTGAATGTAATTGTGAAATGCTTTACTTCAGTTGCCATTGCAAGCTGCACATTTGGTTAAAGGTATCCTGCAGGAGTGGAGACATTCCATTTGTGGGCTAATGGTCATTTCCAGAACAGGAGTGCTTTCATTCTAACCAGCTGTGTTCACATATTTTATCCAAGAACATTGATCTAACACTCAAGGACCTACAGTACCTTCACCTTTTTTTCTCCTTTGTGTGTTAAATTGTGTGGGAGAGACAGAGAGACCTTAAAGCTTAAAAAAAAAATACTTGGATGTCTCCCTGAATTTGAGTCCGGTCCTCACGAAATTATTACGAGTCCATACACTTTAATCTGAACACTTATGGATTACTTCAGTCAAAACTCAAACTCAATCAAAAATTAATTGCCCACATTTGGCAATTGCATCTACAGAACTGCAGATGTGCAGCAGGCCACATAATGTGATAGCAGGCCATAAGTACACCAATGAACACCCAACATACCCACCGTGAGCGCGGTGGGTATGTTGGGTGTTTCATATTTTGATGTGCAGATAACTGCAGCAGTATTCTTGTACTTGTGCTCCCCACTGAAAGAAGCAGCGATGCCTTAAAGTTGATCATGAGTAAAAGCTTTTTGTTTGTTTGGGAGGATTAGTAAAATCTGTGCCGGGTGCTGAGCCTTTTGAACATTTAAGCAGCAGCACATTAACATTTATTTCTTTTCACATCTAAAATCTAAGCTTTTGCAAACAGCTGCATAATATTAATCTTTATGTTCAAGTGATATAAAATGCATATTTGAATATGCATGAACCATCAGAACATGAATAAATATGCTGAACCTCCTGGATATGATTTTGGAGTAAAGCTGAAAAAACGTCTCCTAATGCTGGATTTTAAAGTTTTCTTATCACTGCATCTTTAATTTCCTGTCTGAAACTCTCATTATACTTGATGATTATACACACTTCATTGAGAAAATGCCCTAAATCTGATCCCGTTTCATGTCTGCACACATCATTCCACTTTATTTTTCCCTTCTGACGTCTTATCACTCCGTTTCTCAATTTTCTTCTAAATCATAAATTTCCTCGTTGAGTTTTGGTTTATTTTCACTTGTTTCTTCTTTCTTCCTCCCTTGGACCAAGTGGACTATCACTTTCTCAGCAAGCAGTTCCATTAGTGTTACTGCAAATGGTCTCCTCAGTGTGTAAAACCAAGCAAAAAGTACAGTACGGAGTATCTTCAGCTTCATATGGAAGTCTGTTTGATCCCTGTCAATAAAAGCTGATGTAGCTTTCTGGCAGCGCAGTATCTGAAGTGTATTCTCCTCTTTCTCCCTCATCCAAATCTGTGGATCTTGGATGATCATATTTTAGTGTTTGATTTCAGTTTTACACGCTGCAGGCTGGTCTGCTGGCTGCTTCTAAAACCTCTTCCAGCAGAGGAAATTTATGCTGAATTTCACAGCTAAGTTCAGCCTTTTCTGATCTGTATCAGGTATGAAAATGTAATCTGTCCTCTGTGATTGCTCTCTCCTGCAGATTTAAAAGAGGCAAAGAGTCCTCACCGCCCTTGTTCTAACCACCATGACGAATAATCAAATCCAGCCCACTTGGTGGCTTTTCAGGGTGTGAGAATGACAAGAGATTTGACTTAATTTGGTGGGTTTTTGCTGTATTTTGTATCAGGAAGCACAGGTACTGTAATACGTCAACAAGGGATGGTTAGGCCGAGGCACCATGACGCACAGAAGGTGGACAAATTTAATCTCAGCCAGCACAGAGGCCTCTGTCATCAGGATGGAGTGCAGCAAAGAGCCCAGACGTTTGATTAGCTCTTGGGTTGCAGGGCCAATCACAGATGAGGGTTCGCAAATCAGATAAAAGATAAAACTGATAAAACCACACTGGCTAATTCTGGGCATGATGGGAAATTCTTCAAAGAGGCTATTAACTCTTCATTTTTCATCTTACAGATGTGGAGGTGCCTGAATTTGAGGATGTTTTATAGCTTGGTATGTTTAAAAAAAGGAGCATTAGGGCCATGGCTACACTTACAGTTGTCATTAACAGGCTGTATACACAATTATTCTGTGGGACCTCATCAAAGAAACGCAGTGTTGTTTTCTCGAAAAAGTCTTAGATTAAAGTGGGTGTTTGTGTAAATTTTGTGTCAGTCTGTTTCTTAAGTATTGAATCGAATTATTGGGGATGGGTTACCCAGAAGCTTGCCTTTTGCTCAAAGCAATTGTGTGAATAAGTGAAGTCGACAACCTACTAAGTGCATGTTTGGAGCATTTGAGGCTCTGTAAGATGACAGTGTGAACAAACGTGTAACAGAGTAGAGAGGAAGCACTCAGAGAGCGGGTTAGCCAAAATAATGATCCATGTCCATGATGGCAGCTTTGATAGGTACACCAGTTCAACTCTTCATTAACACGATTATGTAATTAGCCAATCACATGGCAACTCCATGGACATGATTAGGATGAGCTGCTGGAGTTCAAACTGGGGATGAAAAAGTGGAAAAACAGTGATTTAGGTGACTTTGAATGGGGCGTGGTTGTTGGTGCTGTATTTCAGAAACTGCTGATCTTCTTGGATTCATCCCACACAACCATCTCTGGTCTGAGGAAGAGGAAACATCCAGTGAGCAGCAGTTCACTGGGTGAAAATGTCTTGTTGATGTGTGATGAGAATGAGCAGACTGCTATGAAAAAACAGGAAGGCAACAGTAAATCATTTCTAACTGGTTTCTCAGTTCACTGCACTCATGTGTACTTTATCCCTGCTTCCTTCTCGTGTATGACCACCATCAATTAACCACCATGATTTAAATGTTGGTCTTCCTGTGTGTGTCCTGTCCTTCCTCCTGTGGTGATTGTCACACAACCAGTCCCCACAGAAAGACCAGCAGAGGGCGACTCCTCTGGATGGAAGACTTGCAGCTTCTTGCTTTTTCCTCTGTGAGCTCAGCAAACACAAATTTTTCAGAAAAACTAAAAGTTTTCTGTACTCTGATCAATAAAACATGATGCTGATTTTGGAAATTATGGTAATTATTATCATCATGTGCCTTTTTTACAGCTCCTATGGACAGAAACGCAAGCAGCAGCAGTTCACATCAATAACTGAGGTTGAAATTCCTTAAACTGAGAGGAATTTTTATTTGGCTTCATTCATTTAGTCACAATAATGAAAAATACTGTGGTTTTCTGTGTTTATTGGGGAACACAGAGTCTCTGCAGGCCTGCTGGGCTGCACAGTTTGACGCAGTGTTTGCTTTATCCTGCATAATGAGAAAAGCCATCTGGTAAGAATGAGAATACAAAATCTTTAAAGAAAAAAATCAGCTTCCAGACCCTCGTTGCTTATCAGCCATGAGTGTTTGATTGTAGGGTTTATTTGACAAAACATCTCTATAGTAGCTCAGAGGAGGAGCCAGACATTTGAAACACCCGGGGCTTAGCCCTAAAGGGTAGTATGCATGTGGGATTTTTTTTTTTTTTTTGAGGGGGGGGGGGGGGGGGGGTGTAGAAATGACTGAAAGATTAATAGGCTCTGTTTTGAGTTTTGTTCAAAAAAGAATGACTTCATATAGGGAAATATATATATCACACATGCAGGACACCTTAAACTAGTTTTTTAATTGAGCAGCAAGGCAGAACGAAGTCGGGGCTGTATCAAGACACAGGGACTAAACCCCAATTCAACCAGACGCAGAACTGATCCAGAATTAAAACAGGACTACAACAGTTCAAAAGCAGGATTACTGAGGACTTAACCAAGACAGAACCACAATCAGAACTAGATGATAGTAGCACTAAAAATCATCATAGACCTGCACTACACTTATTTATTTAATTCTACCAAAGTACAATATTTAGATTGAGAAAAGTTTATATAATTATTTATCCTTGTTGTGCAAACAAGCCTGCAGAACTTAATAAATATAGAATTTGAAAAATAGCAAACCTAAAAAGAAACACTAGGTACGAGATACATGAGTACCTATGATACGGTGATACTTTTAGTAAGCAACCATTTGACTAACATGTGTGTCTCACCTGCTCTTGTTCATCTCTGTTCTGTCCTCATTCTCCATCTCAATCTCTGCTCCTCTCTCTCCCTCTTTGTGCTGACAATCATCAAATATACAGTTGAAACCAGATATTTACAAACTCTTCAGATCAAAACACAAACACTTTTTTAATTGTAACATCAAATCAGACTAAATGTTTATTTTTTTAGATTGATAAATATAAAAACATATTTGTTAACTTTAAGAGTAAAGAGAGAAACTGTCTGTGTTTTTTAATTGCAAATGGCACCAAATTGTATTCAAATTGAGCCACACTTATGGAGCTCCACGATTCTTTTCCTGGTGTTTTGGTTGACATCTCTTGATTTTCCCATGTCAAAGAAACAGGCTCTGTGTTTTGCCTTATATGCATCCACAGCTGTGCCACCACTTTACTCACATGGACTCTACTAACCTATCAGAAGCTTCTTCAGCTCAGAATGGAATCGTCTGGAGTTTTCTTATTAATTAACAATAAACTTAGTGTACATGTACTCCTAAATTTAATGAAAGTGATAAAAAATAGACAGCTCTGTCTCTCTTTATTCTGACATTTAACTAATTCAAAATATATTTCAATATTTATCTAAAACAAAAGTTTACTCTAAATTGATGTTGTACAGTAAAAATGTTTTATGTTTTCTCCCTAAAGTGTAAATATCTGGTTACAAATGTGAATATCCTGCTGTGTACTGAAATCCCTCTTGTTTTGCATAGAAATATACTGAACAACATACAAAGCATAATATATAAAATAACATTTACCTGAGTTTTTTCTTTGAAAGAACCCTCTAATGTCCATTCTTATATTTCAGTACATAACTGAAACCGAATTAGTCGGGGAGGGTAAGAACTGAAAATATGAAATAAACACACGTAAGCTAAGACTCTCTAAAAAAATAGCATTTGTTCGGCTTTTCATTTCGCCATTTGTTGATTCACTTGAAGAGCAAGTAAAATAATATTGGTCAAGTGATCAGTTTCATATCAATCTTTCGTGATGCACCGTCATATTTACATTATTTGTATGGTACGAATGATTTGCTTTGGTACCTGCTCAAACTTAAGCTCTCCTTAGTATGGCTGGCTCCGTCTCTCCAACAGCGCACTCACGGGCAGCAGCTCCCCCCGCCCCCTCGCTCAGTCGCTTAGTGCCTGAGCTTGGATCATACCAATATCAGGGGGGGATTCACGCACAGTCGTAAATTCCCACAGTGTGCACTATGTGCTTCGAATATTGTGTGTACTTTTTGTTTTATACAGTTGTCAGCCAGGCATCTAACTATGAAAAAATTACACTCCAAAATACCCCGGGCTTCTGACAAAACAACCCGGGCTTAAGCCCCGTAAGCCACCCCCACGCTCCGCCCCTGTAGTAGCTTTGTTCTGACTCATAACATCTGTTTCTATTTGGTCCGGGAGAGCAGATGTGAAATGAGAGCCCCCAGTGACCCAGAGTCAGTAACCATCTGGTTTAAATTACCTTCACTTCACTTTACACCAGTTAAATAGTTACGTTTGTAGCATTTCATGCCTCAGTTACTGTAATTACATGAGATTTAAATTTAAGATTTGCAGATTTTTTTAGCTGCATCTTACTGCAGATTATGATTGATGATTAAAAAAAGAGAGAGAATCATAACAGGACATTCTGATCTTGAATGTAAGATTTAAAACAAGTCATCGAACTTCTGAATTTGGCCTTAGACTTGACCTAAAGTCACACAAAAACAGGACTTTAAACCATTACACTGCTAATGATACAAGCAAGCTGTGCCTATGATCACATACTTTCAAGCCGCTGTCCGGCCAAGGGCTCCTAACATGATTTAATGCAGCAGAAAAGCCGTAAAATGCAATAACAAAGCAAGCCAGGAATGGCGGCTGCACCTCGGCTCATCTGTTAATGGACGATGAAGAGGTGGCAATATGAGACATTTTACCAGCTGAGATCCTTTAAATGTCTGCAGACCACAGCTGAGCTAAGTTTTCCAGAAGAGAGAGACGTAGAAATATCACCTCTGCTTGGTTATCCTGAACTCCAAAAGCCTAGCCCTGGATCAGTCAGTGTTATTACACCTGCAAGCAATGAAGCGGGCCAGCAAGCTCTGCGACACGCTGGAGATCAACTAAAGGAGAATATGAGGCTTCCAGCTTTCTTTCCCTCTTTAACCTCTTCTTTTTTTCTGTCTCAAGCAGCTACTTTTTTCCCGCTCGTTTCATTCTTCTGCTTTTTTGTATTTTATTTTAAACCTCATCAAAGGAGATTTTATAAGCATTAATTCACTGTTTCTAACACGAGTCTTGCTCCCTCCAGGGCAGTTTGACTGAGGACGCCACACTCGGTGCTGTCCAACCTATTCTTCATTCCCTTAAAACTTTTTTTCCACAATCATATAAACACAGAAGCAACATTTTCCATCTCTCCCTACATTCTTTTTCCTTCCAGTCTTTTTTCTCTCTGAATTCTTTGCCTGTTTTCTGTGTAGGCACCTTTCCCAAGAGTATTAACTCCTCCACTCCTCTCTCCAGCTTTCAGTATATTTGGACAGCCAGCGAGGAGAAACTCCTGATAATAAACTCTAGAGCCGATCAATTATTCTCTCAGAGTACGAGGAGCTGGACGGAGAGAGCTTTTAGTTCAGCTACGTTTGAGATTTTGCAGATTGTGCACAACAGAGCAGCATTTCATGAGCTGCATTAGCAAGTCAGCCAGGTGCTGCAACTATAAAGAACAAACTGCTGACTGATGATTATTTCAAACTGGCATTCACGCTTTGCTTTAAAGGCTGAGGCTGTCTGTAAATTACATATTCAAAATATTATGTGTTATGTTGTGTTATGTAGTCAGTGCCAGGATTGATCATTTGTTCACCACAAACACAAATTAACTCAGAATTGATTCCGTTTACTGAGTTCTCAAGCACGTGATCTCAAAGCACAAAAAACCTTTGTATGGACAACAATATCATTGTGCCACAACTGATTAAAGCTGACCGAGACCGGCCTTTAGACATGCTAGAGTGTTGCAGATTTGTATGAGAGCCCCCTATCTGATCTGACAGAGGTAATGAGGGTGTGTGGTCCAACCTGATTCAACAGGAAAATTCCCACCTCTATACAGAGGATATCCAGATATTTCCTTGGCCAGCTTTTAATCCCACTATGTCTCCAGCTGAACATGTCTGAATGTGTGCAGGCTGCACTTCTCCAGGAATGGAGAGCAATTCCTGAAAACCAGATCTGGACACTTGTGCAGTCCACGAGCAGTCTGTGACTGCTTGCACTGAGTCACGGTCTGTCCGGAGGCCATACCTTATATTAAACATCCTGTACATGCATGTGTTACAGCAGTGAAATCTATTTAAAACATATTTAACTAGTTTACATTGATAACAGTAGGTTTGCTCCTTTCAGTTTAGTTATGTTTAGTTTTTATTAGTTTCAGTGTTCATCTTAATATTTGTTTTATGATAATATGGAGGTAATCATGGCAACAGACTTGTGGTCATGGAGAACAAACCATAGTTAGTTTATTTCACATAGTTGTTGTTTAAATCTAGTTTTACTCATTATTATTTCAGGTAACTAGAACAGGTTTTCTCTCTGGTCATAGTTTAGTTTTACCAAATTAAAATAAACTTGGTGGTGAAAAACTGGATCTGAAAGAAGTGAAAATGAGTGTGTTTACAGAAATAATCGCATCAATTTCTGAGTTATTTTTCTTTTCTTTGTGTTTTAAGCTAGTGAACTGAGTATTGTTTTAGTCTGGACTCTTGGTCAGATTAAACAATAATATTATACCTTTTTTAATTTATGATACACATTTTGAGAAAATAAATGCCACACAGTAGAATCAATTGCAGCCCTGATCCAATAACAAAATAGAAAAACTAAAATGAATCAACTCCCATATGAGACTACAGTAATCAGCAGTTTCACCCTGCCTTGTCAGCAATCTGTCTTTCTCCCAGATTATACTGTTACAGCAATAATAAATGAAGGTATTGTGTAACTTTTAAAAAGCTGCTCCACAGCCTCGTGAAATGTTTGGACATCACTGCCTGCAGATCACCTAACAGTATTAAGAAAACAGAATAAAACAGAAGCATATTAATTTAAAACAAAAACTGTGGGAGGAATTTCTCACAGCGAACTTCTGAACTGAAGCAGCTCTTCCTCATAAAACAGGCCGTCAGGTTTCACAGCTGTTGCAAAAGGAGGGGAGAGGGAATTTTCTCAACTCGGCTAATTTCACTGTGACCAACTGTTGCAAGGACACTGACAGTTTTGCACTTGTGTTTGGGAACATTGATGATTTCTACAAAAATCTAAAGCTTTGAAGAGAAAACGTTATAAACAAGGCCATCTGTGTTCCTTCTGCATCTAATAAAAATGGGAATTGCAACAAAAGTTGATATATTTAATAGTTTGACAAAGTGAACTGAATTCAAAGACAAGTGGCGCTTATACATCTGCAGTATTCTCAGATTAAGGGACCATCATCACAGTGAAACCCAGAGTCAGTTAAACTTCAGAGATATCAATCTGTCCAGTGGGCTGCTAGTTTGCATACTTCTGACCAGACTGTGTGACAGTGGGTCTGAGGATTTGCCATACTGGTCATGCTGGATGATGTTGCAAGCATCATAACATCTGCCTTGGTGTCTCTTTCAGTCTGTAACATGTGCTCAGTGTGGACCTGTCATCAGGAGAATGTGTTACCGGTGGCAAACCTGTCACTTTTCTGCTGTGATGTCTCTCCTTAGTCGGCCTTGTTGGATCATTTAATTCGTGGCTGGACCAGAGAAATTCTAGCCAGCTGGTTGTCATCGGGGCTGATTTTGGTCCAGTGTATTTAAAGAGCTGACCTGGTTTCTCTTCATGCATGCTGTGACTTCTATCAGCCACAAAACTGTCGCAGCCTCTTTTCAGTCTGTACCCTTTCATGTCCGGACTTTCATCCTTTTCCTTCTTCTTGCAATCTTATTTCTCTCTTTTTGTTAAAAAAAATCCTTATCTATAAATTTTATCTTTGGTTTGCATTCTTCTAAATGGAATTTCATGACCACTGTGTTACACCTTTCCCCACCATTGTTTGTTCGTATGTTATTCCTGTCTTACACCCAATCTTCCTTCACCACCTCCCTCTGATTTCTGTGTTTAGTCCTCAGTAAGGGCTCTTCATGTCCTCTGTGCCTTCTCTCCCAGTCATCATAGCAAATTTGTTCTTATCCTTCTGTCTACCCATTCTCCCATCTGGGAAAAACCAAGAGGGTGGTCAGCGAGCATGCTTCGACGACTCCTATTCATCTACCAGAAAGAGTCAAAACTTCTGCAAGAACAAAGTCTCCCAAAACAAAGGATTTCTTCCTTGTTATTTGTTCTAATCTGGTTTTCTTAATGAATGTGAAAACCTGTTTCATTTCATGCTTTCTGTTGTTATTCCATGAGCCAGAGCTTTAACATGAAAGTTCTGTGTCTTGAAATACTAGTTAGAACAAATACTGTGAAGACAGGAATTGCTCGTGTCTTTCACTTCCTCTTACTTCTTTGCAGTATTTTCTGACAAACCAGCCTGAGGGAGGAAAGAAGAAACGTTAAACCAGGAATATAATGAGCTTGATTCAGCAAGAGAGATGAGAATTCACAGCCACCTGCTCAGTGCTTGACATAAAACAATTTAAACATCTGATTCTCATGCTTTTCAAGCACCTCTGCTGCTGTGAGTTACTCTCTCAGGGTCTTCAGCTAAAACTCTTCATCAGAGTTTGACCTCTTCATCCCTGCAAACCCTTACTCTGCACTGCCAGAGATACTGGGTAAACTGAGATTGGAGAATAATTACGGAAACGCTGCTGCTTACAGCATGAAAGGCTCTTTCATGCTCTGCAAACTGTTTACGTTGAGGAAATGCAAGATAAGTGGCCTTGTGACTGGAAGCAGGCCAGTTCAAATCACCAGAATATCTGGGTGGTGGAAGTGAGGCCGGTAACGCTTCCTCTTCCTTCAGAGCCACACATGATCAGGATGCTCTCCCCCCTCCTAAAACAGTTACAATCAAAAGCCCTCGAGAGTTGGTATGTGAATGCATGTGACCCTCCGTCCTCTTGCAACAGAGAGAGCGTGTTCTCAGTCTTTTTTCTCAGTCAGTAGCTTAAGACAAAAAACCCCATTAACAAGCACTGAAAGCTCTATAGTGTCAGCCTGCAGGTCTTCACATATGGATGCCTTAGATTACCCTCTAACAGCTTGTTTTAATGCACAACATTTGGAAACAGTGATTAGGCTGGTACTTATATAAGGCTTTTATACTCTAACTGAGCACTTTTTACCACAAGCCTCATTCATTCAGTCACACGCACACATTCACACAAGCCCTTTTTTCTAAACCTCAATGGCTTGGCTAACATTCACATACACACTCACACTCCGATGGGGTAACTTGGGGTTCGGTATTTTCCCAGAGGAACTGCTGAGGCTTCAGTAGCTAGATGAGCAGCTCTACCTCTGATCCCCAAATTTATCATATTTGTCTGCCCAAAAAATGTGATTACATGTTCTGCTGTAAAAAAGCTTGACCTGCGTTACCACACCAAGTTAATTAATCGGACGAAGACCTACAAACTCTTCTCGCTGCAAAAATGTGACTTAGATGAGGGAAAATCGATTTGAAGTCATACAGAAATGAAAACAGCTAGTTATGGCACATCAGTCAGGTTTAGAAACACTTACATCAAGCATTTGTCTTCTTTAGAAGTTGCCAAAGACCTAATATTTGTGCCCACATCTCTTCAACATTTTTCCCTATTCATTTCCTATTCACTGTAATATATGCTAATTTTGGGTAGTGGAAATCAAGAAAGTAAACAGTTGACTCCTGATGGTTCAGTCAGCCTAGAGTAAAAATAGGAGGGACTGACACCTTCAACATCTTGGCGTCCACTTTTGATCATTGTGATTGTACGTGTCTCCTGATGCGAGGCAACAGTCACAATCCTACTCAGAGTGACTACAATCACTCTCAAGAAGAGTTTCAGACTGGACTCTGAATGTCAGAGGTTAACCCTCATGTTGTGTTCATTTTGTGTTTCCAGTCAAAAATGACGGTTCTATTAAGACTCATCATAAAAACTAGATTTGTTGTGATTTTTTTTTATTTTAAAAAACGATTTTTAATTAACTTTCAATACAAAATAGCAACTAAACATGAGGTAGTAAAAATGTATTACAACTTAAATATTTTTATAGTAAGTATATTTCAATGTCATGGCATATACTCATGATTTAGGTGTCTTACTGTATACTGAAATATTCCAAGATCTCATTTTATTTTCAACCATAATTTATTTTCCTAACTCCTTATCGAGTTCAGCTGGAGCTTATCCCAGCTGTCATGGAGTCATAGGAGGGATACAACCTGGACTGGTCACCAAGGTAACCAAAGTTTTGGTGCTTAAAGCTAACCAAACAATGAATTTAAAAATAATAATAATCATCATCATCATCAATTGAAAACAAATGTAGCTGAGAAGAAAACACAAACAGGAGAAGAGTTATATTATCCTAGCTGACAGTCTTACACCTTCCTTCCTGCCTTCTTTTATGCTTACTTTGTCTTTGGAGCATGCAGGACAGTTCATGCTCTGCAGCAACTGGTGTGTCCAGGCAACGACGTCAAAGGACAGCTTGTGCATTTCCAAGAGATGCCAGTCGCTCTGACAAAACAATAGCACTTGATGTCCTGGGAATGAAAAGAGGGTTAAACATCTCTACTAAATGTTGTGCCAATGTTACGCCCCAGCCTAGAGGAAACCTGGATATAACATATAAAGTGACTCCCCTGCTTTTCCCCCCTGCCAAGGAGGGACCACAGCCACAGCGGAGGTTCAGTCCAAACAGAAATACTTTATTTATCCACATCATGATGGGCAATCGCTCAAAAACAAATATAGATTCCTAGAAACAATATTATTCCATGATTGTTTTAAACAATTTTAAAACTATTTTGTTTTCTCCAAACCTTAATAAACAATCCTGAAGTATAGCATATAAGCTGTTTACGTAATGGCCTAAAATTTGCAAAGAGGCTCACCCTGCTTGCATATATAAAGAGTTTTTATATTTGTTCTTTAGTAGATATCAACTCACATCCTGCCATTTCTGTGATATGCAGAATACTGAAAGGTCTGCTACGTCTCCTACCAGGAGAAAGCCCCAGGATAGACCCAGGACACACTGGAGAGATTATGTCCCTCAGCTGGTTTGGGAACACCACACAGATGAGCAGCAGGTATTGTCTCTGTTTAAACTGCAACCAGGACCTGAATAAACAGGAGAAAGTGGATGGATGGACTTCAATTACACTTTATATTCACAGGTTTTTTTACAGCATTACTGACAAAAGCAATGTTTTTAATAAGCTTTCTTCCTTGAATATGCCGTCATGCTGCCAGCAGACCTGTCTATGTGTGTGACTGGTCATAAGAGAACAAATGCCAACTGCCACAAAGAAATCAATATAATGTGAAAACTGACCAGAAAGGGAGAAAAACATCAAAAGTGATGGCATGGAGTTGTGATATCTCAGTCTGGAGCAAAGAGACCAACAGAGAAACAAGCTTTTGAAACTGATCACATTAAAAAGTACAAGTGAAATTGCAAGTATTGAATCAGCTCACCTGGGCCTTGAAAGAAGGAAATTCAATAAAAGACCCCGAAGAGAAACAATGGCTGTATTGATTTCAGCATATTAAACAAGCTCTGAGGTGTTGATTAATTACTTCTGCCAGTGAACCCCTTAATGACTTCATCCAGTCGCCGTGCTGCTAATTAACAAGTGATTAAAAAGGCAGGCGGAAATGTCTTATCTAGGCCGGTGGTAGAGCTCACAAGGAAGTCATTCTGCACTCAGTCCGCCTGAGCGGGCTCCCCCCCCAAAAAAAGCCCCAAGACAGTTGTCCAGGGACTAATTTAGCCGCCTTTGTTCAGGTTGTGTGAATGGAAGTGAAGGGCTCTCTTGGGGAGAGTAACTAGAGAGTGACTTGTCTGCTCCACTGTCACTGTTCATTCAGTGAGCTGATACTGGCATGGCACTTGTTCGCTAATGATCTCGCAGCAGTGGGCTGATTCACAGCCCACTTTCTGGGTTGCTCCCTTTTCTGTCCCTTTCTTCTTCTGCAGCAGTGGAGGTTAACAGAACATGGGTGCTGCTGTGCTTTCATACGTCTATATTTGAGCCACTTCTCTCACCAGTCTCATGCCCCTAAGTGATTCACAGAGGAAAGTAAATGGCTTTCATTTCTTAACAGCAGAAACATGATTAGAAGGGCTGAATTTTTCAGTCTGAAATGCTCCAGATTTACTGCTTAATAAAAGAACATCCTTAAGCTAAAAGAAACAGTTGCATTAATCTGTTTGAGCCCCTGTATGTTGCTTTATGCCTGTACTTTGCACCCCAATAAACAAATGCATGGCAATCATGTGCTTTAAGCTGTTTTTGCCGACTCAGAATGGATTTTTCTCAGTTCTGCTTTTGAATACAAATGAGGGCATTGAACTCCTCAGTGCAGGTCACCGAAATAATTCAGAGCTGCTGCCCTCAGCAGATGATGGGATTTCAAAATATGACAGCTTGAGTAAACATTTATTTTGTAGCCATTGTGCAGCATTGCCATCCACTGTGTCGCCCCGCTCCGTGGAGCTCTCACAGTCAGAATAAAATGGCAATGTGATGTATTGGCTTTCGCTATCAGCAGCGAGCAGGCCCTATGTAATGAGCACCATGTTTCTCCAGAGGAGAAGTGATTCTTCAAACTAGAGATCATTGTGCAGTCTGTGCACAGTCCAGGCTCTTCCTGGTTCAGTGTGGGTTTCACACAGATCTGATAAGTGCTCAGATGAGTGTAAATGGGTAATTTGCTGTCGCGGGAACCTCATTGCTCAGCAAAAACAGATTAATTTAATTCTAATTTGAGAGCGTTAGCAGAGCAAGGTGCTTTGACTGAACTGCTGTGACACTGTGACAAAGATGTGATTGAGTTTAATGTGTCCATAAATGAATAGATGTGCTGTCTCAGAAGCAGTAATGTGAACATTAAAATGCTATCCACCCTCTGCGCTACTCTTACACTGTTAAACATAATCAACTTGAGACTTTATATTCATCCCAGGGGTTACTCACTGATGAAGTATTTTGTAACAACTTGCATTTTAATACGCTTTGTTGCCTTCAGCTCTCATTTTGGCAGCCCACAGACAGCAGACTGAATTGGCATAACTTCATGATTTACGTTTCCCTTGTGGCTGCATTTTGCTCTCTGATTTCTGTTTCGATGTCAAACGGTACCTTTAAAAAAAATGTTTTTCTTACAGAACATGCTGTGCTGCTTAAATTCATATCCTAAAGCTAAATGTTTGGGGGTGTGAAACAGGTTCTTGGACATTTGACCAGTAGCCTCCAATAGAAAGAAAGGTTCAATTAACTAAACCACAGGTGTCGAACTCCAGGCCTCGAGGGCCGGCGTCCTACAGGTTTTAGATGTTTCCTTGATCCAACACAGCTGATTCAAATGGTTAAATTACCTCCTCAACATGCCATGAAGTTCTCCAGAGGCCTGGTAATGAACTAAACATTTGATTCAGGTGTGTTTACCCAGGGTGAGATGACATTGGAGTGAATCTACTGCAGGAAAGATTGTAGCTCTGTGTTAACACACACTTGATCTACACCAACAAACTACTAAAACCTCTGCCATTATAGAGGTGGTCATGCTTTCTGATGAACAACAAACCAAGTGAATTTGATTAGCAGCACCTGGCTGGTACTTACCGTCCTAATTCTTATGGAACCAGAAAGGGTGTACGTAGTTTTTCAAAGTGTAGCTTTTACCTAGAAATTATTGTCTCAGTGAATGAATTAACTTGTCTCCTAAACATCAGAAAGAGTAAAATAAGGACATCAGTATATCCTGGAGTCAAATATAACATTGTATTTTGTCCAGTTAATAGTTAAACACCTCCCATAATTCTGTTATGAGATTTAACCCAGTTGTGGCTTTTGATAGCTGCAGTCCAAAAGGGGAAACTGCCACACCCTTCTTCCAGCTGTGTCTGAAAACAGAGGCTTCCTGTAACTGAGCACCAGATACAGATCAGACACTCTGCCATGAGTCAGGATGGCACAGTTTCTATCAGATTTCTATCTAGCATTGCAAGCACATCACACACATCTCCACAGGGAGAGACCAGATCGTGGAAAGAGGAAAACATGGTGGTTCAGGTTGCCTTGGCAAACTTACACACAGTTATATTTGTATTTGCTTTTTCCAGATTTCCTTGACTGATGAAAGATATGGGATGCATTCCCAACTCATCACAATTCCAAATTACATAGAGGCATCGTGTCCAGGTATCAGTGGCTGACAACCCCTGACTTTAAAACAGTATGAGTTTAGAAAACAAGCCTGAGGTTTTTATATATTTCTGTTATTGCCAGAAACAAATCTCATGTAAAGAAAAGGCTTAACAAATTCTGAAAGGAGCTACACTAGGATTTTCTGAGAAATACAGCTAAAAAGGGATGATATTCAGTTATCCAGTAGAAATCAGTAATCTTAAAGCCCAGCCATCATGCTAGATTTAAACTCTTAAAACAACCTTTTTTGCTCAGTTTAATCCGAGGTGTGACATACGGATCCAAGATGTCTTTAAAAAATAGTGAAATTTCAACATGAATGACTTCTCTAAAGCCACCATATCATCCATACTTTTTCACTTTAGTGTCAGATTGTGTTTGACTAGACAACATGAAAAAGATAAAAGAATAACAGTGTGTTTCCTTGCATTCAAAGTGGAATAATTTCACTTTTTTGGCTCATGATGAATGTTTGATACACGGGACAGCAAAGCACAAGTGCGGATCTGTATAACATATTCTGTATATAAAAGGTAAAAAATAGCCACCCTGGTTTGTGGTACCCTGATTTGAAGCCTAAAGTGCAATATTTTAGCCATCCCTGTCATGGTGTTTAGAATACGGACATGTCGAGCAAACCAGACACTGCACGCTGTAAAACATATCCAGCTCGATAGGCTCTTTATGGATGACTGCAATCTACAGAAGGAACACCATGCTGTAAGACTAAGACTACAAATGACCAGTTGAAACCATAAACTCACAGAGAAAGTCTTTGCCGAGGTGAGAAATTGTGTAAAATTGCATCATTTTTGAGATTTCTACAATCCGACTTCTTTTTGCAACCAGAGCAGTCGCCCCCTGCTGGCTTCTGAAGAATGTTTAACCAGACACCAGTTCACTTCTCCAAAATTAAAGAACACCACACACCTTTCGTACTTTCACTTTATGACATAAAATCTGGTTTATTTCCTTTACCATACTGGTTAGAGAACTAACTCCTTTATGGCCTTTTTAACATCTACAGACTCTTAATGCTGTTTATCAGCCAATCATCTCTAAGAAGCTGTGCATCACTGTGAAATAAATAGATGCCTGTAAGCCCCCCAACCCTGAATGGCGCCGTTAAAACATTCACACACTACTAAAACTCAAAGGCTCGAGCTTCTGTTTTCTTCTTCCTCCACTAAGCTGTCAACAGTGACACTTTTGGCGATCTGTGCTCCACTGAAGTGGTTCAGACTCACTTGGCTTAGTATCTAAAGGACTCTGCTTTGTTAACAGGTCTTTTCAAGTGGTCTAACACAGAAAGTCAGAGACTCTGCTCTCAGAGAGCCAACTTACACCCTGGAGGACGTGTTTTTGTTGGCTCTCCACAGAGGGGGAACAGAGCGAGTAGGTGGACGGGTGATGGAGAAATAGAAAGAGAAGTTAGGTGTGAAACTTACACTCTTCCTGCACAGTTGGCTGAAGAAAGAACCACTGTTGGCACAATCAACACAGAGCCCACAATAACAAAAGAAGCTCTGCTACTACTGATTAGACTCCATGTGTGGGAAAAAAGGCTTACAAAGACAGAGCTGCAGAGATACAGGCTGTGGTGAGAGGCAAAGCATGAGGATCAAAACAAACATACAAATCAAGGGTCGTATAACCGCACAAGCAACAGTTTTCAATTTCAATAAATCTGGTTATAATTAATTACTTAGTGATCAGACTTCCTGCTGATATCTCACTTTAGTTTGGTTTCATAATTTCCTCTGGCTATAATCTATAAACAGATTATATTTATGGCCAAATGGGGCAAATCTCAGTTGGGGGTATGCCGCTTTGCTCTCTCGCTCCTTCCCTTTGTGTTTTTTGGGCTGAGAAAAATATATTTGCACATAAAACGATCCCGTGGTGCAGCATTAGAGATGCTATAGTCATTTAAAAAAATGAAATAGTGTTCACTGTGTAATTTTGAGTATTTTTTCAAAAACAATTAAGTGATTAAAATGGCATAAAATCCAAAATGAAAATTTTTACTTGGCAACAGGGGAAGCAAATTAGCATTTCTTTGCTTTCAGGAAGAAGTTAGGAGAAGGATGTTTGCCTCTGTCTCTCACTGCTGTCCCTTTCTTTCAGCAGGCCTGCCGTCCCCTGTGTTATTTATGAAATGAGGCCTTCGCTGACATGTGGGCAGACACACAAAGCGTCGTTTAGCACCGGGTCATTTGTCACATCAGAGCATTCCTTGGCACATGCAGGGAGGCTCCCTGTAATCTGTCAGAGTCAAATGTAAAGAGGCGACACAGAGCAGCAGGATCAGCAGACGCCCTGCTGTCAAATCGACTGTGACCCTAAACCCCACATTGTTCTCAGTTAGCAAATTCTTGTCTGAATGAAAGCTGAGCCAAAATACTGTTTTGCATCATGATGGGAAAAGACGCGAAGGCTTTTATGTCAAGATTACAGCAAAAGCAAAAGGTAAGCTCAATTTAAGATCACCAAACGAACAACAAAAATAGGAAAACAAACTAATAATATACTATCTAACGACAAGGAGGAAGACAGAAGACAAGAAACATCAACCACAGCTGAAAAGGCAAAAGTAAAGTAAAGCAGGACATAAAAACAGAACAAAACACATGAGGGATCTGTTTTCTACTGAGAGAAGTGACCTGGAGGTATCTGCTGGTCTGTAGCTGAATCCTCCAAACACTAAGGAAAGGTGCAGTACATCTTTTATGACCTACTTTACCAGAGGCTCCACTGAACCATCCTTTATGAAAGGAAAAGAGATCAAATCATTCCACAGTTCAAAGTGACGCACTGTCTTACAAAAAAAAAAAAAAGCAGTTAATGTTGCGTTTTCTATTTCCTGCCATAACCTGCAGATATTTTTAAACGCACGGGTGAACTGTGAACTATGATTGTATTACAAAAACATTTTTTTAAGAAACCACCTTTACAATAGATAAAATGTCTACGTGGAAAAAAAATGTTTTACTTTTTTTTTAACTGTAAAAAATTGTAGTTATATAGCTAGTACTTAAGGGCCAACTTAAGCTTCCTTCAAACTTGTTCTCTTTTAGTTGTCCTAAGCGGGCTTTCTGATGATCACTGTGCCTCTGCTAATGTCACTCTGTTTGATTTATTTGCTCTTATTCTTGTAGGCTCATTCTGAGATGGTCTGTCCCCACCAAATCATTCAGCTGCATGTCTGCCCTCCATCGTCTTTTGCCTCCTGGAAAAATCTGGCCAGTCACTCCCATTTTAGACTAATTCAGTTCAAACATTAGACGCTTCAGAACTTACCAGCAACATGGATCAACCTCCTTCTATTTCTGACACAAGTTGTCTCCTGTGCTAAGACCCTGAATTCCCCAGTTGCTAATAAATAAACGTTTTAAACTGGACGCTTAAGATTTAAGAAGGATGTTGTCGTTTCAGCACAGCAGGCTTAATCCACTGTCATGTTATTAAAGAGGCTAGAGTAAACAGAATCGGATTTTCTGCACATCATTCTGCCTCGACCGCAAGACATTTTCCATCAAATTCAGGTAAAGTGAGTAGGAAAATACACAGAATATCACTAAAGAACATGATAGGCACACAGAGAAAATAACTATAGGATTAACAGGAAACTAAAGAAAACCATTGGGACTGTGATACTTTATAACATACTGCATCATAGCCTAATCCAGAGAGGCTTATATTTCCAAAATTAGAAAACAGTTGTTGTGCTCAGAGTTTTAAACAATCCTGCATATTATCATAAACAGGTATTTAGAGGTTGAGTAACGTGTTGTCACAGGAAAAATTATTTTTCAGGTTTTACGAGCTGAAAAATGAAGGTCCACTAAAAACTGCAGCATCATCAGCACTCGGCAAGAAGTTGTTGGTTTCAACGCGACCAGCTTGTTGGTGCCTTTCTGTGTGGAGTTTGCATGTTTTCCTGTGTAAGCGTGGGTTCTCTCTGAGTAATCTGGCTTCCTTCTACAAACTGAACACAGGCATGCAGTTAGGTTCGTTGGTTAAGTGTAAGAAAATCAACTGTCTCTTTGATGCATATTTATCAATAAACCGTTTAACACAAATACAGTTACACTAGCTTTTTATCTATTACGTATGGAGTCAAACTTTTACTATTCAACCAGCTCCAGAGAGAAAAATAGAAAAATAAAGAGCACCACCATCCTACATGTGTCTCATAACCCGGAGCAACATCTAAAAGGATAAGATATCAATTTCCTGTTATTATACCCATATCTTTTCTGAGATTTATTTAATCTGCCTCATATTGGATTTCCCTCAGCAGTGCTGGCCTCCTTCTTTCTGCATTTACAGGCCTGTGGTTAACAGGGGTGTGTGAAGCATTTGCAATGGTGTGCGTGTGTGTGTGTGTGTGTGTGTGTGTGTGTGTAGATGAGGGTTTACTGATTTCTGATGGGCAGTGGGTGTTTTATTTCCTCTTAACATGTGAAAGACAACTCCTCCTCCAGAAGATGGAGGTCTCATCTTCATTAGTACAAACCTGAGGGTGAAGCTCTGCTGTAGATCCAGGCTTTCAAGCAGGGATGTGTCCACAAGGGGAGGGGAAATACGACTGCTCCCTCTGGTGCTACCCACCACCACTGATGTTGGATGAAAACATTAATGGGATCTTTTTTGTACAATGTAGTACAAAGTAGTGTGGTTTTAATGTAGCTGCACCCTATTTATGTCTTTTTTAAGCTGATTTCTGTTTCTGCTGTTTTCTTGTATATTGTAGATACAAAAACTGTAATTTATCAACTAATATTATCTCCCCCATTGAATAAAAGTCCTACATCATAACATAACTTAAAGAATTCATTGTACTATAATATTCCAATAGAGCACTTTGCTCTCAGACTGTAGGCTTTTTTGTGGTTGCTAGAGTTTGGAAAAGTAGATGGGAGGCAGAGCATCAGGCTCCTGTCCTGTGGAACCAGCTCCCAGTTTTTGTTCAGGATATTTCAGATTAGAAATAATCTAATCTAGAATAATCCCAGCAGCATATAAAATACTAACCTGTTGCAACATTATCATGTTAATTATCATGATCCAGTAAAATATATGACTTTGCATAATGAGAACAGGCCCCCCCAAAATACATACAGACAAAAGATGCATATATGTAGACTACTCCATAATAAAGACTTTAACTGATCAAGCACACACATCCATACATATGCAATAATACTAAGTGCAATAATCCTTTCTGTCATCGTTGTATTTTTACTCAGTTGTATATAGTATTTGTATTTGTATTCTATTTTTATCTTATTGTATATTTATTTTATTTTATTCTACTATATATATAGTATTTTATTTTATTCTATTCTGTACAGTTGTGTACTGTATTTATTCTTATTGTATTCTAATTTTTGCCTCATAACTTTTGCACTGTCCACTTCCTGCTGTGACAAAACAAATTTCCCAAGTGTGGGACTAATAAAGGTTATCTTATCTTATCTTATCTTATCTTACATGTTTTTAATGTTACTTATTACATACAGGGACAAAATACTTGTTTCCCCATTTTGCAAAAAGCTATTTTTATGTGTATAGCTGAAACCCACTAAAAAGGAGGAATGTGTTACTGTATACTGCATTTAAATGCCACATCGTTTTGCAAACTGCAGATATTTGACTTCCCAGATGCTTGATGGTGACTTGAGGAGGTCTGGGGACAGCAGCAGCAAACCCATCCTATGAAGGATTAAGGGATGTGTTTGATGGATGTAGGATTTAACAGGGGCGATAACAACAGCAACAACAACAACCTAGAAATGCCTCATGAATGAGTAAACAGGCACAAAAATGCCACCAATGGCTGATGTCTGGAGGCGTTTCTCCAGCCTTCAGTCATCCAAGCGGCAGAGCAAATGATGGAGAGGAGAGGATCAGTGAAGTCAGCCTGAACCAAGACAGGATGTAGGGGCATCAACCTTCAAAATAAAACACACCTTGCGCAAAAACTTGATAAGCAAGTTTGAGGAATAGCTTATAATGATATCATTAAAATATTACTGAAGAAATATTGTCGGTATAACTGTATTTTTTAACCCTTATTCTATATTTTTTGTCTTGTTTTGATTTTATTTGTCTGTAATTTTCTTATCTTTTAAACTTATTTGTTTTGAATTTCAATTTATTTTCAGTCCATACAGTTTAGAGGCAGGATTACATAAGTTTACTCTTCGTCCTACTCCTTTTCCAGTATGTAAACTGACCGGTCATAATGTTGTTGATGGCAGTTCAGTATCCCTTTTCTTGTTTATCTGTTTACAATGCTCTTTTGTTACTTATTTGTGTTTTCTTTTTCTTTTACATGTCTAAAATCAATCAAAATGTTTAGTTTGAATTTTACGCACTATTAGTTTTAATCTTTTTAAATGCTCATATTGTAAGGGATACTTGTGGGGGAGGTGGGGGATCAGATCAGCTTTTGCACTAAAAAAGACTTACAGCCAAGTGAACTTTTTATATAATAATAATAATAATAATAATAATAATACTATGTTTATTTATTCCTATTATAATTTAGTCTCCTTGGCTTGTAATAATGATTGATTAATAGACTCATTGAAGAGTATCCTTGTCCTTTCAATTATCCTGAAAATGCAGCTTCGTCTAACGGAAATCTTTTAGGACCTCGCCTAACTTTATGCACTTTTCAGATAAACAGATCAGTCAAAGTATCAGTAACTATCGGACTACTTAACTAAGAGGATCCCTGCTGCCAGGGATCGGTTCACTTTGCTTCAGTTTAGCTGCGGGACAGCCGTGAATAAACGCCGGTTTTTGAGTTCCGGGGGTTGCGCTTACCTGAGGAGCAGAGTGCCAGGCTACGGTTTCCGCTCGTGCCGTGTTGTGGTGACTAGCCGTGGTCACTAGCAGGGCTAGCTAGCTGTATGACTGGTGTTGCTGCAGCATAGAGAAAGCGGCAATTAGCCAGCAAGCAGGCTACTCTCACTCGTCTGTTTTCTTGGTTCTCTTTTTAAGACAGTTCGCCATCTCTGCTGATAACACATTATGTGCTGGGTGCTGCAGTAAGGTGAGTGTCACACAGCCTCAGGAGTTTCACATGTAAAGTCGTTAGCCTGGAAGCTGAATCACCCCGGTTAGCGGCGGACAGCGGCGCAGACTACTCCCTGGATTCCCGAGGAATTCCACTAATTTGTCCGTGTTTAAAACGTGTTTTAGTGGGGTCTCATTTTCAGGTGGTGCATGTTGTTGCAGCTTTTGTTAACTGTGTGGTTGAAAGAGCTTGTTTTAGTGTGATGTCAGTGCTTCTCTTTCATTATTTCATTGCAGAAATTCAAATTTTATTATCAAACATGCTAGCAAATAGCCCCCCCCCCCCCCCCCCGACACGCCGTGTTGGCAGCATTAAGTGCTGCTGCATTCTTATACATGAACAAAGTGCTCTGCAGATAAACTGTCTTGTTGTAACATCTGCAGAGCTTAAGCCAGTGATAACGGAGCAGCTGCTTTACGTAAATTGCATCTCTATAACGTTTAGTGGGTTTGTGACATAGTCAAAGATACTCCGGGCTTTTCTGTGTTTCTCTACCGACTGTGTCTTTTCCCCTCCTTTCTTTTGCAGGAAGGTCAGCAGATGGAAAAATGATATTTATACCCAGTGGATTACTCATCACGCCTTTCGAAATTGTGGAGTGCTTTTCTCCTTAGCATCATGCGTTTCTACAAATCAAGCCTAGTCTCCTGCTGCAGAGATTTCACCTCCTTACGTTTGGATTTATCCGCCAGTTTTTAAAGACGGTCCTTATCATCTTCTTCTTCTTTTTAGTGTCGTTCTTGTTATTATTTTTAAAGTGCTTCCGGTAAAACATTAACTATGTGTCTATGCGGGTTGGATATGCTCAGATAAACACAAGCGTGAAGTCGTGCGAAGGGAAGCCCAAAGAAGGAAGTCCAGGACGGGATAGGCACGCAGAAACTACCCCGCGTCCCAAAGAAACATGGCCTCGGTGTGGAAGAGACTGCAACGTGTGGGGAAGCATGCGTCTAAATTCCAGTTCGTGGCTTCCTATCAGGAACTAATGGTGGAATGTACTAAGAAATGGTGAGTTTTTAGCGACCACATTGCTGTCATTGAAGCCTAGTGAAAACTCTCGCTCTCTCTCTCTCGCTCTCTCTCTGTGTGTGTGTGTGTGTGTGTGTGTGTGTTTGTGTGTGTGTGTTTGTTTTGGAATGTCGAGCTTGTTCCTGGTGGCCATAATTCACACACATACACTCACAGTCTCCTTGGTGTACAGGCATGTCTGTATGCAGGGAGGAGCCCGGCTGGCTTTTAAAATGTTTCTTTTTTTCTTGTGTATCGATGTGGATTTGGTGCAGTAGAGAGATTTCACTTCAACCAGATGTGCTGGCTTCACTCCCCTTCTCTTCCTCCGCTCACTCCTCTGTTGATATTCTTGAGCAAACCACTAGCAGCTCTAGGGATGCTTTTGGGAATCTCAGCTTGACCTCCAAACTCACCATATATACAAATTATTAATATAACCAGTTAAGTCTCATTCACAGGAAAAATCTAATGGTTAATGTAAACAGTCACATAAATACAACTCAAGAACAGTGTAAGTTGATGAACTCCAGACACACAACCTTTTTTAAAAAAGGTTGTGTGTCAGATTAAGTTTACATGAAGTCACATTGATCAACAGGAGACTGCAGCCTTTAAAAGTGACAGTTTAAAAGTGACTTAAACTCTTGATTATGGTTTTTACACATGTATGTACAGAGATGAGAGGGAACCAGCCCAAGTAGAAAACCAAGCAAATAGCTAGGAAAGTCTGCAGACATACATAGAACAGTGATGTACATGATTTCCACAGCGATTGATAAAACATGTAGCTGCTTGTCAGAGGTGTTATTAAGTAGCAGATCATCGTACTCTGATAAAGGTTTAAAAAGTAGCAGAAATCAAGTGTTTACTCCCATTTGAGAGAGAAACAGGATAAGTTGAGATTTAGTCTGGACTCCAGTATTAGGTGTTTTAAATCAGCGGTCCCCAACCTTTTTTGCACCACGGACCGGTTTATGCCTGACAATATATTCACGGACCGGCCTTTAATGGATCGCGGATAAATACAACAAAATAAAACTAGTACCCGTACCGAAAAAAATAAGATTTATTCATAACACACATGAAAAGACCCAGGAAAACAGAGTTAACAATCAAAACGATAACAAAATAACGCTGAAAACCGATTAAAAACCCTGAAAACCATACTTTTCACACCTGAGCCTCAACTCTCGCGGCCCGGTACCAAACGACTCACGGACCTGAACGGGTCCGAGGACCGGGGGTTGGGGACCGCTGTTTTAAATGCCAAGCTGTGATCTACACCATTTGAGTTTCAGCCCTTTGTGCCTTTTTTGCTTTTTAGGATGATGAGGTGCTTTTGCCATTAACAGATGCCAACGAGAAGTCATTAATTACAGAGTTTCTTAAAATTAAATGCACTGCTTTTCCTTTTGTGAAGTTGCCAGCTTTACTGCACAGGAGTGAAAATAATGTTTGAACAGTAAAGATTTAAAATGATATTAATTGGTAGTGTAAATTTATAAATTTACATGTAAAGGTAATAGACATCTCGTTCTATGTACCATCAATGTTCTTAATAGATCAGTCATTACATGAGAAGAATAATTTAACCAGAAGTAATACTTTCTGTTGTGTGTCAGGTTTTAAAGGGTGCCTTTTGAGGCGTGTCTTTCACAAGTCTTGGCTTATAGGACTTGTACATATCTATAAACAAAAAAACATTTTCACTTGTGTGTAATCATACTGGCATCACCACAGCAAGAATGCTGGTTATTGAATTAATAATTAGACTGTTTTGCAGGCAGGTCCTTGCCCTCCTGGCTTTAAAACCATACTAAGACATCCATACCCTTAAGTGACACGAATCTCATCCCTGCTTCTTTTAGTCAGATGTGAACGCTGTTAGAAATATGACAAAAATGATCTGCACACTTGCATACTCTGCAATAGTAACATACATGCAGTGTTTTTAATCGGTTAATATTGTTTAGTTTTAGTTTAGTGGCTCATCTTGTGGTTGTATGCCAGAAATATTTGAATCTATGAAAGAGGCGGACGAGCTGTGCTTTTAGATGTGGAGATGAAGTGGAGAGATAGGTAGATACGTGCTACAGTTATGCCTGCAGCTGTGTGCCCTGTAACGAGGGAAAAGCTTGGGCTTGTAAGGTAAAGATGTAGCCTGCAGACACAGATTCTCAAGTAGCGTGCCGTAGGCGTGACTAACACAGCCCCACAGAGCTTCGACCTGGGACAGATGTTAACGTGTTGGAGAAAGGAATGACAAAAATGTACCTCTCTTCCCAGAGCAAAGGGTGGGTGGGCTCAGCTCAGTGTCAGTAGTACACTTTGTTTTGCAGTCTTGAGAGGTGCTTTCATCTTATGATATGCCAGAAATGTGTATACAGAGCCATTTGTTGTTATATAATACAGTTCTTATCTATAGGTAATCAGCACTGCAGTGATTTATTGATCCTTAGAGATCAAGTGCTTTTGCATTTTGCTCAAAGCTGTGAAGATAAGTTGAACCCAAATTCCTGTGTTACAGCAGTCACAATTGTAGACACAATCTGTAACCAAACTGCTTAAACAGTTTTCAACCAGTTTCTTTCTTGTATTTGTATATAGGCATATGAAACATTATTGTGTGTCAGATGCACCAGTTTTTGTCAAATTAGTGTATCAGTCATTCTTGTGGCCAGAAAAACTCTTTTAAATGTATCAGGTGAGCAGTCACTTCAGGGCTGTAGTGGGGTGTTTCAATCATATTAGAAGCAGCCCCCAGAGCTCAAATGGTTCATAACGTCTTAAAAAAAAAACAAAGCCAAAAACCAACTGAACCAAAAAAAAAGCCCATAGTTCTTTTTAATTTTCGTAATCAATAACAGGAAGAAAAAGGCTGAATGCTTACTTTGTGTCAGTACTCCTGCATGTGCCTGTATGTACACGTGTGGGTGATTTGTGCTTAGTGTGAAATATAAAAGCATTTCAAATATTCAAAGGCTTAGTAGAGTAATCTCTACAATCTTGATAACTGGACTTCAAATAGTCACTTCAAGGACGTGTTTTCCTTCATGTCGAACTCCTTTGCCTCAGGCTGCTTGCTGCTTCTTGTCACATGATCTTTGGTTGAGCTTGAATAATCTTCAAATTTTATAAAGAATACATGTTTTAACTGAAAGTTTGTACACATTTTTCATTGTGCCAAGTTTTTATGTAAATGAGTGTACTTCTATTGTCTGATTTATTTATTTTTAAATTTCTGTTTCTCTTTGAGTGGAGTTTAATTTCCTCAGGCATAAACCACATTTTTTGTTTATTAAAATATCAGTAAATACCAGTGATATGAACCAAAAAGCAAATAGGAAGAATGTGTGTGATATAGGGATGGTCCCCGTGAATAATTTATTAGTTGCCCTTGAAAGCTTAGGTGTAACCTTTGACTGTCTTTTCTGAACTGTGCGGTTTCTGTCATATTTCAGGCCTGCTTGTAGAACAAAATGACTAGGATTGCATCAAAAGTTGATGAGGGTGGGGTCTGCCTATTCAGCTACCATTTTTGTTGCTGTTTTTATTCACACTGATTTGGTCGAAAGCATTGCAGCGGCTGCAAACAATATCATCTGCAAATTATGCCGGGCGACAGTAATAGCAAAGAGACGAAGCACTTTTGGAATATGGGGAAAGCCAAAAACTGCGCTTCCTCCACTTCCGTACCATTGATTCATTAATGCTGAATTCTCTCTTTGTTTTCTTTGAGAAAATTAAAGGATTTTAAGTGTGCCTTATAGTGTGTAGAATACGTTATACAGAAGAAAAGAATATATCGTGATATATATCGTTACCGCACATGCTTCAAATTATAACGTGATATGGATTTTAGGCCATATCGCCCAGTCCTAACACTGATTGATACTGAGGTGCTAAAACCCCAGTTAAACAGGTGGGAAAAAGAAAACTAAAAGTTAGGCAGCATTCAGAAATTTGTCAAAACTAAGTGTAATGTAATGGAGTTCCATTTAAAAATTGTATGTGTGTATATAGGATCCATTTGAAAGAATTAATAGTCATAATATCATTTAAATGTGGTTGAAATGTACTTAAGGTCAGATTAGTTTGTGGAGTTCAGTCTCTGCTACCCAGATCTTGCAGTAAAATTCTTCTTAAATAGGTTGGAAAAACAGTATAAACTTAAATCAACTCATATGCTTAAATTTTAGTGTCTTATTCACTAATTTCATGTATTATTATGTTTTCATATTTTGAGAATTGTGTAAGAATTTAGGGCATCTGAGGATATTGATTCTCTTGTCACGTGTTTTTATCATCCACTCAACTAGTCATGCTGACATGTCTGCTTTTTTTCCCTCTACAAAGGCAGCAGGTGAGGTCACAGTCGGCTTAAAAACAGCTTTAGCTGTGTAAAGATATAATCTGTTTATTTGCACACTGAACATTTTATTATTTTTACTGGTTTACCCACCATCAGATGGGGGAAGGAAGTAAAGCCATAATGCTTCCCCAGACTACATTGACAGAAACAGTAATTCAACCTTTCATAACATGGGAGGAGTTCAAGTATTGCTGCCTTGAATTTTTATAAAGTTTATTGTCTGACTTTGGTTATTTAGCATATTAGTTTGCATCCAGAGTAACATGTTAAAATGCAGAGAAGAGAAATATCTGTTTTCTGTGAAAGACAGATTTTTTTTTGTGCGAGTCAGGGTACCTTCTTTCTTACTGTGGCTCCCAAATCCTGCAGATTTGCAAACTGTCGACTCTTACATGTAGTTTTAGTATTTGGTTCACAAATGCCTTCAATGAGTTATTCCTGATTGTTGGACAGGTGTTGTCTCCTTTCTTGCTGAAGGAGAATATGGAAAGTGAGCTTTTTAGGTACATTGAGAAAGGGATATAAATTCTAAATGTCTTCTGAAATCATGTTGGTAAGTTCTAAAGCATCAATATATTACACAGCCCGAATTTGTCGTCCGCTTTTGTCAGTTGAATTGGTGATACAGCCTGTGAAAAAGCGTTCTACCTGTTAAACCCAACCACATCAATCATTTTACACTTTTGGATCATTTCCTGTGTGGGAAAGTTTGCTGCTAATGTAAGCAGAAATGTGATTGATGGAGTTTTCTTTCCTGTTGTTATATTTTTTTAAAGTGATTTCAAGCCTTTATCTGTGCCCTTGTTGCTCTATCTGATTGATTTCTGCAGCTCAGGAAGTTAGAACATCACTCACACAGCCGTTTCAGACTGCAGGATCAATGCTGACGAACCATTTAAAATTTAATGAATACACTGTTTTTCTTTGCCAGGGAAATGAGACACCATTCAGTCTTGCAGCAAGACTGTTCTGTCTTTAGATGAAATATTTACATTAGTATCACTTGCTTTTCATTCAAAGCAGGTAATTATGATGCGTAATAAGTGGCAGGAAGTTTGTAACTTATAATTCTTTTAGAGAATGTTTTTTTTTTGTGTGCTTTTGTCTGTGAATATTTATGAATGTAGATGTTTTGTGGCCTTTTGGAGGCTTATATGTGCTTGGGACATTTCTCTGACGGCTGATAATCTATAATTTTGGTAATCTCCTGGTGACAACATAGAGTAGCTTGGAGACTTTCACACGCTCACTGATCAGGTGATGTGACCTGGGTGGGTTAGATCATTATTTGCCTTATACTATATTATAGGTTGTACAGTCTCTCTCACTTTCTCACAGTTAATCTCACATTAATTGAGTGTGACATTAATTTGCCCCTCTGTGTGCTTTTCTAAACCACTGAGATTAACAGCTTTTCTATCAGAAAACTTGGTATCATATTGGCTGTAAATTTAAGCTTTTAATCAGCCAGTTTGTGTTATTTCAGACCCTAAATATACAAAGTATTACCTGAATGAGTACTGTAGGTCTTGCAGACCCACACAGAAGACGTGGGAGTTGCACACTGCAATCAGCACAGAGACATTATTGATTACATGGTTGGTCTGTCTTGCTCATGCAAGCATGGCTAATCATCACTTCTTCCCTCACACCCACATGACATAACAGGGAATGTTCAGTTCTGAGGAAGAAGCTTCATATCAATCAAAGACTGCACACATACCCTGAAGGCATACGTCCACACTTTTATAGGAATTTAGACATTTTGAACACACACAGACACTCTTATCAGGTAAACACAGAGACAAGTGGATTTTCCCATCTGCTTTGGGGAGACAAGGGGTCCTGCTGCAGATCCAAGCAGCAGAAGAATTTATCATAGAAAGCACTTTATAGATTCTTTGTTTTTCTGGCTTTCATTGGGCATTTGGTGGAGATGACTATGCAAGCATGAATAGACAGTCAAGGCATTGCTGAACATGAGATACCTTTATTTGACAGAAATCTTTGGGTTTTTTTTCTGGTTAATGTTGACAATTTTTGAGCAGAAGTGATGGGTGTGTGCATAAATTCCCTATTAACTTTATATCAGCCATTGGGCTGATTGCGACACATTATATAGCTGGTTAACATCCATTGCTTGCTGTTTGACCCCTAGGGCACAAAATGCTCTACTTATAACTTTTTCTTCACTTCCTTGATGCAGCAGCATAAAGTGTCTCATGAATGTCTGAATAGTGATAAAATGTTTTGTAGTTATCAAATTCAATAATTCGGTGTCACTGAATTAGGCAGTAGAAACTGGTACAGCTTGACAGGTTGGTGGTTTTTCAGGTAGGGCTTTGGATGACAAGATGAAGAAAGCATTTGGAGATTTTCATAGCCTTTTTGTTGTTGTTGTTGTTGTTGTTGTTGTTGAGGGATCTGCAAACTGACTTTGACTGTGTGTTAGCCACAAACGTCATTTTTTTTTTCTTGGCTAGTATTTGGTAGAACTTGGTATAGGGTAAAATTCAATCACTTTTAATAAGTGGATAATCACACGTTACAAAACTGGTTAAAGCAATAATGTTATTCCAGTGCTCAGGATTTTCCTTTGGTTCATACTTTATTATAATAATAATTATTATACATTAATCAGGCTCTTATTGTTCGAATCAGTTTGTGGTAGTGGGCACTGAAAAGAAATTTTAATTTGAAGTGTCTTTGTAAGCATGAAATGCAGTGGAAGTGGTGTTCTTAACACAGTTATTATGTACTTGAGTGTTGTGAAATGCGTGAAGTGTAGAAATGAATTCCACAGTTGAAGCATCTGGCTGACAGTTGACTAATGGCCAACCTTTTCAGTGGAAATGACCAGCGTGCGTTAGGCTGTGACATGTTGTCTTCTGCTGAGCGTGTGTGCATTATGGCGAGCGTCCATCTCATTTCTCTGCCAGAGAAACCTCTTCTTGCCAACTTGTCTGACGTGGCTCTCCATTCTCTTTAAATCTGAAGGCCTTGACAGATTCCCGAGTATAACTTTGGCACCAGTAGAGGGTTTTTATTGCCAGGTTGTAGTAGAGAGCTGTCATTTCTCTTGTCCGGGAATTTTGGATGAAACCATAAAATCTGGATTGTCATTATGTTTGAGGTTTTGGGAAAAATAACTCTGTCCCTGGATTGAATTTACTTAATTGCAAACATCTCCTTTGTTTTTGTTTCAGTTTTACGATCCATGCTTGTTTATTTAGAAACACACAAGTAAAATGTAAAATTATAGCAAATGTAAAGCAATTTTTATGTTTAGTGCTTGAGCTTTTTATTATTGAAGTTTATCGCCTCTTTTTCTAATTCTGATTCTTCTATCACGTGGGAAAACAAATTTCCCACGTGTGGGAGTAATAAAGGTTATCTTATCTTATCTTATCTTATCTTATCTTATCTTCTTGCCCCAAGCTCACTGATGTCTTCTGGGTTAGCTTTCACAGTGAAATGACTGCTTTTCTCTCCATTTATCTTTCCTCTCCATTCTTTCCCGATTACTTTATCTTCCTTCGTCTGTCGCACCTCAGTTGCTTTTCTTTTTGAGGGGGGCTTGCTTTGCAGTAGAATTCACCCAAGTGTTGTTGTTCTGTGCTGCAATCATGAGACAAAAACGGGGCATTTACACACTCCTCCTACGCACACTAATAGACATGAAACATTGCAGGGTTGTGAAGTAGTCAATGGGGTGTAAAATGTGATAAACTCTGCTGGTGTGTTTCACTTTGCTGCTGTCAGCCAGAAAAAAACACACAGCCCTGAAGACTGCTCATCATTTATCAGCCTGCAGAGCACTGCTGCAGCATCTGCAGGCTGATTCATACTGTGTGTGTATCTGGAACTGTACAGTTCGTACAGTTTTAAAACGCGGTTTTGGAAAATATAGTTGACATAGGTGGAATTTAGGATCCTCTCTTGCAGTACAAAGTGGGTTTTTTTTCCCCCTCTGGGTCTCTTTGGATGATTTGCTTCGTTGTCCAATCATAGCACCCTGTGGGGTTGCCAATGACCAGTGGCATTACAGCCAGGGTGGTGCAGCAGAGGAGGTTAATGTGCAGTCAAACACACCAAACTCAATAGTCTGTGGGTAAAAGAGAAACACACCTATTGAAAGTTTGTCACCTTCAGCATAAAGCTACATTTACATTTTGACATGCAGTGGTGAATGATTTAGCTTTACCACAATTAGTTAACATAAGTGAATCGATGTCGGCTGAACAGTTTCAACAATATTGGGTCACAAGATTCATTTGGTGCACATGGGGATCCAAGGCTGACCTGTGTGGTTGGATACAACAGACAAGCTGTTGGAAAGCTGAAAGTGGCAACAGTGACAACGTGAGCATTAGAACTGGACCACGGAGCAATGGCAGAAGCTGGCTTGGTCTGATGGATCATGCTTTCTTTTGCATCACATGGATGGTCAGGGTTATGTGTTTATGTGTCTGTCGCTTACCTCCGGAAAACCTGGCACGCGATGCTGGTGGAGGCATTGTGACGCTCTTGGCAATGTTCTGTAGGGACACCTCGGGCCCTGCCGTCCTGCCATGTGCATGTTACTTTGACATGTACCTAAGCATTGTTGCAGAGCCTACTACCAATTAAGCATATTAGGTGATGTGCATCTCTGTAATGAGAAGGGGTGTGGTCTAATGACATCAACACCTTATATCAGGTGTGCATAATTATTAGGCAACTTCCTTTCCTTTGGCAAAATGGGTCAAAAGAAGGACTTGACAGGCACAGAAAAGTCAAAAATAGTGAGATATCTTGCAGAGGGATGCAGCAGTCTCAAAATTGCAAAGCTTCTGAAGCGTGATCATCGAACAATCAAGCGTTTCATTCAAAATAGTCAACAGGGTTGCAAGAAGCGTGTGGAAAAACCAAGGCGCAAAATAACTGCCCATGAACTGAGAAAAGTCAAGTGTGCAGCTACCAAGATGCCACTTGCCACCAGTTTGGCCATATTTCAGAGCTGCAACATCACTGGAGTGCCCAAAAGCACAAGGTGTGCAATACTCAGAGACATGGCCAAGGTAAGAAAGGCTGAAAGACGACCACCACTGAACAAGACACACAAGCTGAAACGTCAAGACTGGGCCAAGAAATATCTCAAGACTGATTTTTCTAAGGTTTTATGGACTGATGAAATGAGAGTGAGTCTTGATGGGCCAGATGGATGGGCCCGTGGCTGGATTGGTAAAGGGCAGAGAGCTCCAGTCCGACTCAGACGCCAGCAAGGTGGAGGTGGAGTACTGGTTTGGGCTGGTATCATCAAAGATGAGCTTGTGGGGCCTTTTCGGGTTGAGGATGGAGTCAAGCTCAACTCCCAGTCCTACTGCCAGTTTCTGGAAGACACCTTCTTCAAGCAGTGGTACAGGAAGAAGTCTGCATCCTTCAAGAAAAACATGATTTTCATGCAGGACAATGCTCCATCACACGCGTCCAAGTACTCCACAGCGTGGCTGGCAAGAAAGGGTATAAAAGAAGAAAAACTAATGACATGGCCACCTTGTTCACCTGATCTGAACCCCATTGAGAACCTGTGGTCCATCATCAAATGTGAGATTTACAAGGAGGGAAAACAGTACACCTCTCTGAACAGTGTCAGGGAGGCTGTGGTTGCTGCTGCACGCAATGTTGATGGTGAACAGATCAAAACACTGACAGAATCCATGGATGGCAGGCTTTTGAGTGTCCTTGCAATGAAAGGTGGCTATATTGGTCGCTGATTTGTTTTTGTTTTGTTTTTGAATGTCAGAAATGTATATTTGTGAATGTGGAGATGTTATATTGGTGTCACTGGTAAAAATAAATAATTGAAAAGGGTATATATTTGTTTTTTGTTAAGTTGCCTAATAATTATGCACAGTAATAGTCACCTGCACACACAGATATCCCCCTAAAATAGCTAAAACTAAAAACAAACTAAAAACTACTTCCAGAAACATTCAGCTTTGATATTAATGAGTTTTTTGGGTTCATTGAGAACATGGTTGTTGTTCAATAATAAAATTATTCCTCAAAAATACAACTTGCCTAAGAATTCTGCTCTCCCTGTAAACTATAGAGAGGCAAATTCAGTTTGTTATAAATCTCATAATAATGATCATATTAATTTAATGCTATATCGGGTAAATTACATTTTCCGCCTGTTTAACTCTGACTGAAGCTTATATCCTGAAACCTATTAGAAAACATGGCCATGCTGGGATCGGTTCAGCCCCCAGTGACCCTGCTTTGGATAAGTGGCTAAGAAAATGGGTGAATTAATGACTGTGCCATGAGAATAAAGGCATTTTATTTAAAGTGGGAGAGATGTGTTGGAGAGTTAACATTTTTAAGCTGCTGTTTGAATTATAATATGAGAGAAATTAAAACATAAGCAGTTTCATTTGCCAGCAAATTATCTTAAAGACTTTAAAATCTTCTCGTTTTTCTCTCTTCAGTTTGATTCTCAGACAAAATAATTGATTACTCACAAATATCAGCACTGTGACAGTCGCCTGGCTGCTTATCTATCATTAAATTTAGAAATGTATTCACCAGGGCTCCTTGTTTTCTGCTGTGTGCGCTCTTAAGCATGTGATGGTTGTGATTCGTACAGTGTCAGTCACTCCCCGAGGCTGTTGGTGAATGGTGGTGTGGGAAGAAAGGATTTATTACCTCACTTCTCCCACTGAAAGGTAGTTTCATTCTTAATTATTTTGCTCCCAAATTCATGATCTACATGATTCCTGCTGTGCCTGATCTGTGCCTGAGGCTCTTGTTGTGTTTTCCCTTAGAGTGGAAGTAAGATGCATGTTGATCATTATTTGCATTGGTTTCCTACTACCACTGTGATTCATGAAACCCTTTTGTTCTGTTTATTTTTTTAAATGAATGATTATATGCAGGGATCTTTTGGTGGGAAGCACATATTCACTCATAACATCTTGCTCTTTGTGTTGTTGTGATATCATCATATGCCAGTGCATCATGGGTTGTTGTGCACAAGTTTACTCTGGCACACCTGACTTCAGCCGTTCATTTTTTTTATCAAAGTAATGAAGCTATGGTTCATGCGGCTGTCATCTGTTTGCTAGTTTGCACTTTCCTGTCACAAACAAGAGAGACACGCCATCTTGTCAACCATTCCCCGTGTGTAAATGGCTCATTTGTTTCTCTCACTTATTTGATTTGATTTTTATTTTGTCAGTTGCCATTCCCAGAAATTGGGACAACTTACCGTATTTTCACGACCATAAGACGCACTGTACTAAAGGGCGCAGGCTCAGTTATGTGTGCCATTACTGTATTTAACACACACATAAGGCGCACTGGATCATAGGGCGCATACAAGTACCGTATGCGTATTTAAAAATAAAGCGGGAGCAAACCTGAGTTCGATACCTTACTCACATTTTTATTACCAGTAATCGTCATCATCAACAACACACAAGCATACAAGTGTGCGTATTTAAAAATAAAGCAGGAGCAAAACGAAGTTTGGTACTCACATTTTTATCATCAAACCCATGGAAGTCCTCATCCTCTGTGTCTGAATTGAACAGCTGCGCTAAATCTCCATCAAACATGCCAGGTTCACTTTCTTCACCGTCAGAGTCACTTTCCGTGCCGTGCGGCTCCTCGGAAATGATGCCGGCTTTTGCGAAAGCTTGAACAACAGTGCCAGCAGACATGTTAGCCCAAGCATCTACAATCCATTCGCAAATTGTGGCGTAACTCGCCCGGCGCTGCCTTCCACTCTTGGTGAAACTGTGGTCTCCATCGGTCATCCATCGCTCCCAGGCCGCTCGCAGCCTTACTTTGAACGGGCGGTTCACACCGATGTCCAGTGGTTGGAGTTCCTTTGTCAGGCCTCCCGGAATGACAGCAAGCTCACAGTTCATTTGTTTCACTAGTTTTTTCACATCGGCTGTGAGATGGGCACGCATAGAGTCACAGATTAAGAGCGATGGTGATGCGTGGAAAAAAAAAAAAACACCTGGTCTCCTTACATACACCTCCCTCAGCCACTCTTTCATCATTTCCTCATCCATCCAGCCCTTTTCATTTGCCTTAATGATGATTCCTGCTGGAAACTTCTCTTTAGGCAAAGTCTTTCTCTTAAAAATCACCATAGGCGGCAGTTTCTGTCCATTAGCATGGCAGCCAAGCACAACAGTAAAAGAAGACTTTTCGTGCCCCGTTGTGCGTATCGCTAGCGTGCTGGTCCCCTTCTTCTCCACAGTGTGACTCACCGGGATGTCAAAAGTGAGCGGGACCTCGTCCATGTTTGTGATGTGGCTGGGCTGGATGTTTTTGTCCCCGATGTGTTTGCTGCAGTAGGAGCGGAAGATGGCCAGCTTTTCCTTATAATCCGCTGGAAGTTGCTGCGCTACCGTAGTCCTGGTCTGGATGGAAAAATGGCACAGTTTCATGAAAAGTGAAAGTGAAACTGCTTTTAGCCGAATGGTGACCGTCGAAACGCTTCTCCCGCTCGTTCTTTGCTCGATGATCCACTGCTCGAGTCTTTCCTCCAACTCGGGCCACCTCGCCTTATGTCCGCGGAAACTCAGCTGCGTTTTCTTGACCTGCCGGAGCTTGTTTTCTAGCTTCCTCCATTTGCGAACCATCGATTCGTTAATCTTAAATTCTCTCGCCGCTGCTCGATTTCCATGTTCCTCCGCGTAGCTGATGGCCTTCAGTTTAAACTGTGCTTCATAAGCGTGTCTCTTTGCCATTTTCAGGGTTGCGCCCACACTTCACCCTTTAGCGTTCTCATGGTGTTCTCTACTACGTCCTCCTTACAACACACAGGGCGCACTGCGCTATAGGGCGCGCTGTACTTTTTGAAGAAAATCTAAGACTTTTAAGTGCGCCTTATGGTCGTGAAAATACGGTAAACACTGTTTTATTTACCAGAAGTTTCCATACTCTCTGTGCAGAGAGTTTAACCCTTCATCTGCAGGCCAGTGCTGTTAGCCAGCAGCAGCATTTTGTTCCCTTTGCTTCCTGTGCTTTCTCACGGGGTAAGATTTAAAAGACTCTTACCTGACCTCTGTTCCTCAGGGTATGATGGAGCCTTTGATCTCCACTTTCATCCATCCAGCCTACCCACTTTTATTCCTTGTACCTTGCTCTCAGCTAGTCCCTCTTCTCAGCCATGGTAGACCTTTCATAATTGGCCACACTTGACCTTCAGTCTGTTTCTGCAGTTAAGCTCTCAGCTACTGCTGCCTCCACAAAGCTATCCTTTTAAGAAGAGCTCTGAAAAATAATAGCTTCTGGCTTGAAACAACTCAGGCTGTTTACAGAATGGGAAATGCTTCAAAGTAATCTTCATGCTTGATGTCTTTAGGTGTTCAGTGGAAATAATGAAGTCTAGAAGTGACTGGAAAAATCCTCTGCTTTTCCAATTCACACTCCAGTCTGTAGTTTTTATAGCAGCAAGATCCAGTAAGTAATGAGGTTAGTAAAACAAATGTTTAAATTAGACACTAAAGACTGTAGCTGTTCTGTGTCTTTAGTCTATAAAGGTCATTTTAATTAAAAAAATCCACAAATACATAAAGTTGTCAGAAATACATAACCTGGCATTACAGTAGTCACAAACAAACATTCATGGACTGGCACACAAGCTGATTAGAGAGGTTCTCTAGCTTTCACTCCAGACTCTTGTACTTGGCTTAAGTGCTTTCAGCATTAACTCTGTGTCACTGACCCAGCTTTTGGCTCACACAGACACACTGACTTACTGTTGTATAATTGGAGGTCAAATGACTGGCAGTGCAGGCCAGAAGAGAGAAGGAACAAATTTCAGATTTTATAGGAAAGTTTTTTAGATTTTACAAAATGCACACAGCAAGATGATTATAAAGCACTACTGTGTTGAAAATCTGTCTGTTAGATGTCCTCTTCAAAGCTCAGTTGCAGCTTAAGAGGCGATGTTTACAAGTTGTTTCAGTCTTCTCATTAAAAGGATCAAAATGCCCACAGGAATGAGGGCTGGGTCATTAGTTAGATTTTAATTTCAATTAAGAATTTGGCTTTCAGCAATTATGAAAACAAAACTTTGACATTGATTTTCACTAGGAAGCTCTCTAAAAAGTGAAATTCCTAAGAGGTGGAAAGGTCATTAACAGTTTCCTGCCTTTAGTTCCCCATTACTCTCCTCCTGTCCCTTGTTGTCCTAAGGATGAGTATCCCTGGGCCTTTTTGTTGCAAGAGTCACCCATGCATTTCATGCATTTATTCTTTTTTTTTCTTCTTCTTTTTTTGTTTTTGTTTTACCTTTTAAGATAGAGCCAAAGCGTCAACCCCATCAAACACCTTTAGAATGTGCTCGAACGGAGCTCACAAACCAGGTGCGCTCGTCCGATATTGGTGTCTGACCCCACAACTGCCCTTTTGGATGGATATGCAAAAAAATTTCCACTGATACACTCCAAAATCTTGGAAACTCATTATCGCAACAAGCTTCAACTTAAGAAGGGAAAGTTATACTAGGCTGTTTAATTTGCATGCATAACTATACTCCTCAATATGTTGGGGAAAAAGTACAGAACTCAATAAAATAAAATAAAAAAACCCCCAAACAAACCCTTTTGTAAATAAGATTAAATGGACTTACAATATTAAGGAAGCTGTTTTCCAGTGAAAACAGTTCCCTCTCCAAATAATGCTCTCATTGCTGTCTTTACTGAGTCAGAACTTACGAAGTAGGTCGGGTATGACAAATACATTCTTTTGCTAAGCTTTTAATGGTGGGGCTGTTACTGTGTGTTTCTCATTTTGACCAGATCTTTGGCGTTAAGCGCTTGTGGCAGTCAGTTAGCGCTGCACCCCTACACTGCATGTCACATGTCAAAGAAGAATTCTCTTCATTGCATTCATCCCTGGGTTTTTTTTTTATTTTTTATGGCTGGTGGCTCACTACATTTGAGTATGACAGTTCTATTTGGAAAACTTAGTTTTCTAATGTCCTTGATACCACAAACCAGGATACTGTTAAAAATACAGCAAACAAAGAAGAATATTTATCTTTTAGCTGGATAAAAATGGAAATCATTATTTAGTGGACAGCTTTGCTTCTTGCAATTTGCCAAAGTGTCTATTGTGTTTTTAAGATACATGATACTTTATTACTGTGTTTATCACTTGTTTTATTGCAATGCCACCAAAACTTAGCTGTGCCCTGCCCTGCTGTGTGTTTGGGTTTCCTGCACTCTTAGAGTGTGTGTGTGTGTGTGTGTGTGTGTGTGTGTGTGCGCACGTATACGTGTTGGTTTTAGAACTGTCATGCCAAAATGAAGTGTTTCCTTTCTCCTGCCTACAGGGAAGATATGGCAGCCACAACTTCCTGACACACCCTTCACTTCCAGCTATCCAGGGGGATTGAGGTGTGCAAACAGTGAAGCGCGAGATTATTTGACTGTCTTTGGTTTAAGCTGCACATGTTTTTCTGTGGGGTTATAGATGGTGACATTATTTCACTTTTTGGGAAATCAGCCTCTCGTGCAGTTTGTGAACCTTTTTTAAGAATTGATAAGAAAGAAATGCTTTTTTTCTTACAATAGTTGTCAGATCACACTTTGTCTCTCTCTGTATTTCTTTCTGTCAGTATTTCTGTCTCCCTCTCTTTTTCTGTCTCTTTAAATCACTGTTTTGCTTTCCCTATTTTTTCCTCCCTCTATCAGTTTCTCTTTATTCATCTTTATTCTTCTCTCACTTTCTGTCTCTGTCTCTCTCTATATGAATTTGTCTATCAATTGAAATTCAAAGGTGCTTTATTGACATGAGTTTCTTAAAACTTGTTTGAAAGCATCATAATACAGTTTCTAAAATAATATTAATAGGAAAAAAGAACAACAAAATTAGACATTTCAGCTTAAATTGAAAAGCTCAGTGAACACTTAAACGTCATATTGGACATGTGTGTGCATGTGTGTGTATGCCCTTTCTCATTGTCCTTGTTCCTTTTGCTGATTGAAATTCGGAATTACCTAAGTGAATGAAATAAACTAAGAGTTCCTTACTTCACTGCACAATTTCAGGAGGAATTGCGTCATCTTTGTTCACTTGCCAATTTGTGGTCATTGAGCCTATACTTCTTTATGATCTGGCTTAGTTGTCCATTTCTGACAGTTACGAGATATTCTATCCATTCATAAGCTCTGTTTAGGTTCAAATGACCTTCTAATCTGCATTAGTTTCTTCTTCTGAGAGTTTGAGTACTCTCCTGTGAATGCTAATGATCAGTAGGTATTTGTTTGTGGGTGTGGGTTTTTGTTGTTGTTGTTGTTTTTTAAACATGAATGTAAAATGTATATCTGCAGAGCCTTACATGTAGAGGTCGTGATTATTGAGTGGACTCCATACATCACTATGATAGAGCACAAGGAGCAGGATGATGCGATTAAATATCTCGCTTTATCTCTTAACTCTATCTCTCTATAGTTCTTTATCTCTTATCTCTCTTTGTTGATCTCTCTTGGTCTAAATTTCTCTTTCTCCATGTCAATATCTCTTTGTCTTAGAGATATCGATCCTAAGCTGAATTGATTGAGAAATCTACTAGAAGTAATCTGGTAATTTTTGGTTAATTATACTAAATGGAAACTGTTGGTATGTTGGTAGGTGGTGTTTGTGAAGTCTATAAACACATACTCCACAGTAACTTCAGGATTATGGACTCCACATATTGCTGATGTGGTGTTTAAGGGAACATTAAATAACTACATGCTCATTAAATGCACATTTTTGTGGATAAGAAATATCCACTTTAGTCTTATCTGCCATCTCTTCCCAACATACACATGCACAAATTCTTAGTCTTTTCATTTCTTTCTTCAACATTCTTCGAATATCATTTTCACTTTTTTTTTTTTTTTGTCTTCTTTAGAACATTTTCCCTCTTGTATTGCCATTTAGTTCGCACACTTTTGTGCTCATTATTTCATGCTTTTTGCCTCTTTAATTTCTGTCTCTCCCATTCTGCTAGTGAGAGTCAAGTAAGGGTACACCTACACCATCTTACCTAAATTATCAAATAAAGCGGTATATAGGGTGCTCCTCTGTGGGTATTTTAATTGCCTAGTGCTTTGAAAAAAATAATGGTGCATTTTAAGCAGCAGCTTCTCCAGTGGATTTCTTGTACTATGAGCAAACTCCAACTCAATTGTCTTTGACAGTTGGTGGAAGTGGTCCTTGTTCTGTCCTGGAGCCTTGGCGAGCACAGCGTTAGCAGTACATGAACCAGTTGTTTTTTTTTTTTTTTACTTCAAATCTTTAGATCAGAATGAGGACTACCTTTCTCAGCTTCTCCTGTCTCTAGTCTTTTGCCCATCTCCGCTCTCTCATTATGAAATGTTTTGGGTATGGAGTACTTTTGTGAGGGGAGGCCGGAAAAGGCGCTCCATATTTCCCAGACCTCCTTGTGGGAGTGTTTCTCTGCTTTCAGGATGGAGATCCTGGTAGTCTGTTTTTAGAGAAGTCCTGAATCCTACTGCACTTTATGTGGCTGGCCCAGACTCCTTCCACTTTTTTGTGTCTTGTGTCTTTTACTAATTTATTCTGAGGTTACTGTGGTGCAGGAAGTAGAGCAACTGTTCTTGTTGTTTGATGCTATTTAAACAAATTGTATTCAATTTGATAGAGCAGCTTATCTGCTAATGGGAAAGTGAGTGGTTTGATCTGTGGCTCCTCTAGTCTGTGTGTTGGGCAGGATGTTCAACCCCAAATTGCCAATAGAATAGAACGGGGCTTGTTGTGTAGGATTGCTTTGAGTGGGCACTATATAAACACCAATCCATTTGCTGTGGTATCAGTTCGTTGACTGGAGCTCCAGACCTTTAGTTTATTTTATCTTTCTTTAAATGGAAATCTTTGTTGGTAAAATAAATTTATGTCAAATAAATGTATTATTCTCTTTCTATGTTGTGGCCACATTGAGTTTGCTTGTGGTTTTCTGGGATATTTGGGATATTCAGAGACGACAGAGTCCAACCCAAGACTGGAGGGGGTGAGGGTACTTGATTAACATGAACTGAAATTTTAAAATAAAAGCGATGGGATTCCTACTGAGTAAATTAATTGGAGGGGCTGATTTTTCTCCTGAATAAATACGAAAAATGTAAAAACTGAGATTCTGGGTCCATCCAATTCTCAGGAGAAGGCATGGTTTGGTCCAGGAGTGGAAGGTGTATCACAGGCGCATTGTACATATTTCAGGATGTCAGTGGGGGAGGTTGAGTTCTTGGCAGAATTGGGAACATATCTGAGGAGGCAGAGAAATCATTTCAGACATTTACCAGGAGCAGCGTCTAGCAGTATGAATGTAGTAAAATACTATTATTTTACTGTCTTTATGTATTCAGTAACGGCACACAATTTGAGTTACGAGTGCAAATGTTGCCAAATGCTAGTTGGTCAGGTCTTATTTGGATTATAAAATACTTGTTTCAAAAAAATAAGTACTGCAAATTCATCCAGTGAAATTATGCGGTTGACGTGATCAGCTGCAGTAAGAGTAGGTGAGTCTAAAAAAATATTTTTAAAGCAAAAAAAATATCTGTACGGATTTTAGGCATCCAGTTTGTGAAGGTCTTAACATTCAGAAGGGTAGTGGTCATGCTCAAGTATGAGACAAAACGCTCCTAGGGTTTGGACTTCATAATAATTTGTTTCAGATTTATTTTGTGTTTTGCTGTATGTATTTGTGTGGGTATCACCAATTTCTGTTCTACTGCTGCTTATTTTGGCCAGAGCACTCTTGGCTTAATTCTAATCTGTGTACTGTGCTTTATCCTATTGGTGTCTTTTCTGGATGCCACTTTGCAAAGTTCTTACATGAAGAGAAAGCAGAACCAACTAAACATATACTATAAAATTATAAAACATCTAAACTAAATTTCAAATCTAGGGTAAACATAAGGCTGTAATCTAGCTGTGAACTCTACTAGTGAACTCTTGGTATGACTGAGAGCTGATGAATGCCACTTTAATAGTTTTTCCTCAGGCCTTTTTGTGGCCGTCTTCATCTCATTTGTGTTTTTGTGTTGTGACATTCCCCTCTGATGGCTCATTGATTAATGTTACACACAGAATGAAGCCTTGAAGTTGTAGCTGAACACAACTAAAAAAGGGCGTTGAAATAATATAGCCTGCAGACAAATGGTTTAAATTTTTCTCATAGCTCAACAAATACTGTACAAAGGAGACAAAGGGAGGGTGATATTTGTGTGTCTCTGCCTTCTCTCTGATATGGCATGTGTTGTTGGACAATAGCTCCTCTATGTGTGGCCTCTCCTCAAGGCTGAAATTGTTATGTCATTTTTCTTCTCCCCTCTCCTCTTGTCTCTTTTCACTCTTTCCCTCTTTTCTCTTGTCTTTTTGCTCTCTGTAACACTGTCTGTCATTCTTTTCCTTTGTTATTGTTCTCTTAAAAATCTTATACATAAAGGCTGGTGCATGCATAAATCTAGTGTTTAACATCCAGTACTTTACACTAAAATATTGCAGATACAGAAGTTCATGATGCAGATCTGGATTTTAATACCAATCTGCATGAAGAGGCTTAGTGTTTCATTCTGAATTTTAAGTTTAAAATGTGCTGCTGTTTAATTATTCAGGTCTTAGTCACGCCGACTGGTAGGCGAACCACCCTGACGGTTGAAGACTGTTACTGGAAATTGCTGTCGATTTGTTAGTGAAATTATTGGTCACATTGTTGATACTTTAGTTGCTAGCACATTGCTGCAGTTGCCTGTAGTTTGCATAGAAGCTGACATAGATGCTGACTTGCCTGCTAACACTCACCAACTGGTCACCATGTAGTAGCGAAAACTCTGAAACATGAAAGGTGCAATGCAAACAGGAAACAGAGAACATTTGCCTTCAAAGTAAAAGTTCTGTCTTATCGCTGAATCTAGCATATACAGTGCTTAATAGATGTGCTAGACCACTGCCAAATTATAGTTACTGTATTTTTTTTTTTCATAACAGTTTAAGGACTGTATCAGAATACAAATGTTTTACTTTCAGTTTGTTGCGCTTGCTCCCCTCTCTCTAATGAGACTGGCATGTTTGTTGTACACAACACGGACGCTCTGTAAACCGTTATCTATAGGTTTTAGCTGTGTACTGTCAGCAGAAAATGGCATGAAAATGTTATTTGTCTTACTCTTTCTCGTGTTTGTGTTGTTGTTGTTGAGTCTTAAGCTTAGCTGCTGTCACGATGAAGAGCAAAGTCATAAAATAGACCAATTAATTGCAATGAAACAGTGTTAAAACAGTACAAACTGTCCACTACAGGAAAAGTCTGTTCTTCACATGCTCAATTTTTTTTTTATCTAGATATTTTTTTGGCACTACTTCTCCTCCGTGGTGAACTCTGCTGTTTCAGCGTTTCCTAAAATCCATCAGTCTTCATAGCCAGTGATTCACACAAATGGACACAAACTCAATACTATGATATTCATTTAATTTGTTGACTTCTCCTTATGTTAGGTCAAACTAGTTAGAAACTAGAAAGATGTTTGTTGTGGATTATACACTATGGGAAGCTTTTCATTATTTGATTAATATATACCAAATTCAGTAAATGTATAACCTTGTATTTATGTTTTGCTTTATGTAAAGTTGGGAGGGCGATGTTTAAGTCAACATTTATGTTACCATGCATTTAAAGAATGATTTCCAGTCTTTCTCACAGAGAGGGATGAAAATTGTTGATTTAACACTGGTATTATGTCATTACTCATTATCAACAGATACCAAAAGCTAATGTATTAGTGTGATATTGGAAGTAGGAAAATCTGGATTAGTGCATCTGTAACTGATAGCAATATTAATATGATGTAGCTTCTTGTTATTTAGTCACTCACAGAGCTTATAAAGTTATTTTGATGAATACACGTAGAGTAGTTCGCTCCCTTTCTTCGTGACAGTGGAAAACCAGAGGTCTGCATTAGCTACAGACTGCTATCCATGAAGCTGGAGAGGTTCACAGCATGAAGTGGAGGCTTGCCCATGAGAGTGAGTGAGAGAGATGCTTAAGCATGACTAAAAGCCAAAGTATGCCTCAGCAGTTAACCCATGAACCGCAGCACCATCAGCTGCATTTCAGAATGCACTTAGATGCCTAATCTGAACTACAGCCACTCCTCTTCTGAACACCCTGCATTGTCTTGAGGCTGTTTAAAAAATTGTATTGGTTTGTTCCTTCAACTGCTGCCTGTCATCTCATTTGTCAGTTTAAAAAAAATGTTATGCAGCAGTACTTAATATATTTTTTAAAATAAGGAATTACATCAGGTCACAAAAACTTTTTTTTATTAGACTGCAACTTCAATTGTTGATGTAAAATAAGTAAATATTTCTTCTAAAATAATCTAACATGGACGTTCTTGGTCCTGTGGGAGGCGGATTTGAACCCAGAACCTTCATGCTGTGAGGCAACAGTGCTAACCACCACAGCACTGCTAACCACCACAGCACTGCCTTATCATGTGACTGAACTTAGCATGGCAGTTTGTAAAATGGTCACAATCTCTAATCTACTGATTTTTGTTTCTGGGCATGAATGTTACATTTTTATTTTTTAATGTTCCTGATAACAATGTTTGCTTTGTCTGTTCACATATGTACTAATGTTCATGTACAACAAAAAAGGCTTTTTCGTGACTGTTTTTCTGGTGAATTTGGGCTGAAAGATGTGCTGTTGGCATCCCAGGTGTGAAACCTCTCCAAATTGCTTCCTCCATGCTGTGTTAGCTCTGCCACTAACAGCTCGTGCACTGATCTCAGTGGTTATTACACCTTACAGCTGATTCCATCCTGGACTGGATCAGATTATCCTAACTCTCAGACCCCTATTTGTTTTTTGTTTGTTTGTTTGTTTGTTTTTTCTCCTGTTAGACTAAACTTGTACTTGTATGTGTATACTCTGTATTTCTGCAAGTGTGCATCCTGTTGTTTGTGCTGCAGTCTGCAGGGACAAAGCTGGGGTTTAGTTGTCTCATCATGATTTATTCATGCTGTGAGACTATGCAGGTATTTGTATATGTGTGTGCAGAGCAGAGGGCTTATCAGGGTTTTAAACTTGAAGCAATAAAATACAATCTAGTTTAGACTGACAGTAATTATATGTTGAAGTGTAGCACAGAAGTGGATGGACTGGCCTTTTTTTACATTAATCTTTCTTTTCTCTCTCTTCTCACAGGCAACCAGACAAACTGGTGGTGGTTTGGACGCGTAGAAGTCGACGGAAATCCTCCAAGGTTGGTATTGGATTAGATGCATTTTTAGTTTAAGAAAATTTTCAATTTCCACTTATTTCCAAATGTAATTTTTTTTCATCATCCATCCTTCTGTCCTGCAGTCTCACAGCTGGCAGCCTGGCATCAAAAACCCCTACAGAGGAGTCGTGGTGTGGCCGGTACCAGAAAACATTGAGATCACGGTCACTCTTTTTAAGGTAACCTGCTGCTCTATTATCTGTGTAAAACAGGCCTTTAAGGAAACTCTAGCCCTAATTTTTCAGACTTTTCTGGGAAAATGTTAGGCTAAACATTTATATACATTTAGTTGGAAGCACACTTATTTAGTCCCCTTATCAAACTAATCCTAATAGCAAAATGTGAACTTTTCCAGTTGATTTCAATACCAAAAGCACACACAGACGGTTAAAATTGCTCAACACAGCTAATATTTTTCTAAATTTAACATAAAATGCTAATTTTCCTGACTTTTGCCTACAATTCCTTAATGAATCTTTCACAAGATCACAAATTTACAAATCAATTGTTGTACAAACAATTTCTAACTTCCAGAGTTCAGGTTTTTCTGTTAAAGCCATAACCCTATCAGGCCTAGAGCTTAAGAGAAGAAAACATTATCTTTCATAAAAGAAGGCAGTCTGGAGGTGGAAGAATGATGCCATCTACAGTGAAGCATGGTGGTGACTCTGTGATGCTCTGAGGCAGTTTTTCTTCCTTGGTTAATAGAAATCTAGAGTGTGTAGCATGGAATTGTCATCATGCTACTAAAGTGCTAAAGACACAGGGGCTGAAGGATTCAGTCAAAGCATCATGATTGGTTGAATTTGGTAATTAAATATTAGTTTAATAAAATGTTCAATCACACTTGTGTAATATGATCTTTACAAATGGCTTATGCCAAAAATTCTGCTTCTATTGTACACTTAAACAGGTATCTGTCACCTTGTCTGACTTACTTAAACATACTGGCCTTTTTGCTGACAGGTCAGCTCAGAGCTCAGTATCTTGTTACCCATAACTCCTACCACAAATCTCTACCATAATTGTCTTGCTTTGTAAAGTGGTGGTGGTGGCTTTTAACAATTTGGATACTAAATACATGAAAATCTAGTCAATCCCAAGGCACTTGACACAGAAACCCTCAAATAGAGTAAAGACTTCATCTCCAGACATCTGTAAAAACAAATCCTTACGTCTGCTTTCGTGTGTACTAGCTCAGTTTTTTGAAGTCTGTGGTTGTTGAATGTAACTGTACTATTAGTGCCTCTCTTTTTTTAGGCCCACTTTCACTTCCTGTCTCAGAGGAAGTAATAAAGCTGTTTTGGTAATGAGACAAAATGCAAAACCATTGAAGGCACCATTCAACCATTAAGTTGGATGGAGCTCAAATCAAACGGCAATAGAATGCAGTCTGTAAGCCTGCTGCCTTGGTAGAAAGGTTTTTGTTCATTCTGGATAATAAAAATAAAGAAACTCTGAAACATCATCCTAGTTTACACGAACACAGCCAGGAGCATGTCATAGATCAGGGTGTTTAATAATACAGTCCGTGAACCATGATTGGACAATCAAAGCATCTAATGCTGTGCAAAGAAGGTCGGCATAACTTTTCACTATTTGGTCTTCAAGAGTTGTTGATGGGAGTCGCAGTGTAAATCATTTTTAAGAATGTTTGACTTTATTATTTTGGTATTTTAATCCAAGAAGGTTGAATCATTGTCACTTTGACACCATTCTTACTAAAAAAGACACCAGACAAGGTTTTGGATGTTGCATGAATATTTAAAAAAAATTAGATTGATTAATTGATCATTTATTTTGTGCATATGTGTACATACATACAAGATGGAGCATATATAGAGGAAGGAAAATATTGTCTTCTAGTACAACAGGTGCTTGAAAATTAGTGGGAAGAAGTGGTACTTATAGGTCCCCCATAGATGAACAATTAAACAAAATTTCCTGTCTGTCGACAAAAAGATTTTCCAGTGGATTAACAATACATTTCATTTTTTTAATTAAATTGTCAGACTCAGAGTAATGAGCTGCCAATAATGTTTTATCTAACAATACAGATTTATTTCTTTAAGAGGAAAGTAAAGTAGCTGTGCTGAGAGGTTTATTTGATTTAGTAAAGCAGCCTTTCTTTATAATGTTGAAAAACTGAGACTTAAAGTTGAAATGGTGCTCATATTCCTTAAGACATCTCAGACTGAGTGTCATCCATTTTATAAATGGATAGTGCATTAAATGAGAACATTTTTATACTGTATTTCAACTGCTTTACACTGAGTGAAAGGGAAACGTTGTGAATATTTATAGTTGTATTAAAGATCTCACAGAGTCGTTAGGGGGGGAAAAAGATGCAGGGCCTGATTCTCTTTAGATTCTTGACTTTATTATTTTTCACAGCTTTTCAGTTTTCTGTGCGTGTAGCATAAAGCTCATGCTGGAAATACTGTCTACAGTAAAACCCCAGACAGAATCAGACCCTTTGAAAATGCATTAACACCCTAATCTGCAGTAGTTATATTACTGGCAAATACTTTCCTGGTCAATTGCAGGTCAAAAGCTGCATGCAGAGTTGCTCTGGTAACCTTTCTTGGTTACAGAAATAATTAATTGATGTTGTATAACAATAAAATATGAGCTTAGTTTCAATTATTATATTTCTGGTGGTACCTGTCAGCAGGGACATTCAGTCCTCTGCTTGGATAGTCATGCACATCCCTAGCCTACAGTTCTGTAGATTTGAGAGTTCAGGTCACCTCTCTGGTCCTATAACGCCTAAATGTTATAAAGGGCTTTTAACGTTACCTGGGTCATTTTACCTGTGTTATAGGAAACTGCACCAGTTTTTACACATATGTTTTTAAATGAGACTAGGTTTGTGCCCCGATTTTACAGTACTTTTTCAAAAATCCTGTCTCTTGAATTGCCCAAGTGTAACACTTGGGCAATTCAAGTATCTAATAACTTACACTTCTGATTTTTTTTTTCTGAATTGTGGTAACTGAAAGTGAGGGGAAACGTAACCATGATTTTAAGATCCTGTCAAAGTGTTTTCTGGCCTCAAGCTAGCTGAACTAGCTGAGCCCTGCATTATTGTAGCCTCGGGGGGATGTACACTACCAGACAGCCTTAGCTGAACTTTGTATATAGTAAAAAAAAATCATGAGATTAAATATTAACTGAAGTAAGCAGTGCTCTGGCTGCTCATTATGCAGACAGATCAATCCTACCAGAGATAATGTGCATAATAAAAGTGGGCAGTTATTGTTTTTACCCTATTGAGTTTTAAATTACCGGTAGCTGGATTTGACTTGTGACATTTTATTTTTTTAATTTTATTTTAAAGTATCTGAAAACAAATCTCACTGAGAGTACCACAAGAGTTGTTCGGTTCTGAATTATTGGAAAGGACAAGCATTTTCCTGTTCGTATTTTAAAAATATTTAACAAAATAATAAAATCCTTGTCACTAATGTTGGAATTTGTTAATGAAAACGATATGTCACAGAAGAAGGTGCATGCTGTGTGTGATCTGCAGCTTCTGTTTACCAGCAGCACTAAAACAGCTGATAACGCCTCACTCTGCTGGTGCTTAAAAGCAGTTTATGTGGGATGTGAAATAACAGCAAGTTTACAGTTGGGGGGGGGGGGGGGGTTATGTGAGAAGGCTGTGTTATTTTCTGTGTTTGTGTGTGGGCGTTGTCTGATTGTTACACTAGACTGCAGGAATATTGATTTCTGGGAGTGTGTCCTGAGCTCAGCCAGACAAAAAGGCAATCAGAGCTCGTGTATTACACACAGAGGCTGCAACAAACAGCAGACTGTACTAGGGCTGGGCGATATATCGAGGTTTTTTTAAAATATCGATATATTTTCATACGAGATATAAGATGTGACAATATCGTTTATATCGATATAGCCTATGTTATGTTATAATTATACTTGTGGGGCCGCAGGTTTGCCTCTCTTTCGTCCACTTTTGTCTCTACGCAACGTTACTTGGCCTCGCCTCGCCTCTCCTTCACTGAACACAACTCCCCCTCCCCCATAGCTTCACCTGCAGGCAATGACAAGATGAAAGCGGAAAATCTCCGTTAGCGAGTTACCGCGGATCGTCCCGTGCGTGGGGCTGGACGGCGTCAACGTGTTAGCGAGCTAACCACGCTAACGAGCTAACCGCGCTAACGACATGCAGCCCGGAGGAGCTGCACGGCCTAAAATCCTTTCATTTTCTCAAAACTCGACAGTGCGCCTTATGTATGAATTCTGGTTGTGCTTACTGACCGCGAACCGATTTTATGTGGTACACAGCGCTCATCAATCTGTCCAAAAATGTTTTAATATGACTTTGCTAAGCTACGGAGCTGCACTGCTTGATGGATTGTCGGAGGATTACGGCTACCGGGGAGGAGCCTCGCGGAGTGATACGTACTGTGCTTCAACGTAATATTACCGTACTGTGTGTGTATAAGGACCACAAATGGCACCTGTTCAGAGACGTGGTGCAGCTGTGAAATCTGTCTCTTTGTTATTATGCTCAGCGTCTATTAGTTTACATTTTGACTGCACAATTGTGAGCTTTTTGTTATGCACAAAAACAACATTGTTTTCTTTTATTTATGGACCATGATTATTTAATAAATGCTGATAATTTATTTTTAAGTAATTTCTTCATGTACATCTACGCTGTATGTAAATAAAAGTGCCCGTGTGACATCTGGGACACAGTGTGACTAAGAACTCTCTTTTTGTTCTTAACTTATGGCTTTTAAAAAAAAAAAAAAAATCGAGATATATATCTTATATCGCCATCCAGCTAAAAAATATCGAGATATGAATTTTGGGTCATATCGCCCAGCCCTAGACTGTACATTTGTGTTTGTCCTCACTAGAGAAACTCCTCCTCTACCTTTTAAATGAAGTCTGGTTTAAAATCTGTCCTATGTTTGTTGGGTGGATCAGCTTTAAAGCTTTTATATCACTATTATTATTTAAATCTGGCCATTGTTTGCATTAATACTTTAGTAAAGGTGTAGAGACTAAACCTGAGCTGTGCCCCATAAGTCATAAGTGTGTTTTTAGTCTGGGGCTTGCCCCCTGGTGTCGACGTATGTCAGCTGACCATCCTTGAAATGCCCATTGCAACCAGGGTTTAATGCATCTCTGAAATCCAACCTATCATATCACCTGTTCTGCAATTTGACTCCCACAGTCCAAATACTGGCATAATATATGTGCAGATGCTTTAGCACCTGAAGTGATTGTACTGGTTTAACCTGCATCCAACCATCTGGTTTCAATGGGCCCAGTTTTTAGTGTTTACCACTTGACATGCAGCTGTGCTTTCTCTCTTTGTACTGTGTCCAGCTCTGTCTTGTGTTTGTGTGTACTGTGCATGTGCTTAAGAGAGTACTGGAGGGCAGTGAAGGTCACCCACCGCAGCACAGTAAGGCCGGGCTGCTTCCTGCCTCCGTTCCTCTCTTCTTTCATTATGTCGATTTTAAACAGGCAGGAAGATGGGAAGAGAGGCAACACAGAGATGCTTAAAGTACACAGAAATTTTCTGCATTTTAATGTTTCCATCTGTGGATTCAGTAGCCCAACCTTGTGTAATTGAAAGTCACCTCAGTAATGCAAACAATTTATAAGGGGAAATGGAACATAAAAACTGGGTCATGAGGTGAATAGAGATGATAGTGGGTTGGAAGCTGTTGAGCTCACTCAGTTTTCTGTCTGTTGGCACACGGCCAAAGTGAAAATTAGAATTTAATTAAATAACTGTTGTCTTGTTTGTAGGACCCCCACGCAGAGGAGTTTGAGGACAAAGAATGGACGTTTGTCATTGAAAATGTGAGTACTAAATGTACACATGCTTCTTCATTAACATGGTTAACGATGCTTTTGTTGTTGTTACATATCCATATTTTCTGTCTAACCTGATGGTTGGAAAAGAGCGCAGCCTATAATTGTGTGAAGTGCTCAAACTCATCTGAAATGTCATATAGAGGAACTTGGGGATTAGATGTTAAACAAGACAGGGATGATTTACCAGCTTTCAGTATTCTCAGGAGTCTTCTAGGGACACGGTCTTTGCATTTCATGTGCAGATTGTGCCACCATGTGGTCAGTTTATGTCATTACATAATCTGAGTATCTCGGATTAAATGGCTTGAATAATATTCATGTACATGTTTTACAAGGATATATTTGTTTTTATTGTAGTAACAGACTGTTTTTCTCAAGTAATAGTAGAGTACTTTTTACACTTGTCTTTTTGACGCCACAAACCATGTGCATGTAAAATACATGTGCTTGTAAAATTCAATTGTTACTTTATTAACGCAAATGTTTTTAGGAGTTCCCATCAATTTATATTACAGCAACTGCTTTTCCGTAATGTGCTCATGCCATGTTAGTCAGACTGCTGTATAAGTCAGCAGAAACAAGTGAAAACTGAAACTTTATCCAAGGAAGGACAGTTGCTTGCTCTCTAGTAGTCATGCTTGGGCTGTCATGGAAAATTGACTGAGGCGAGAAAGTGATAGTGGGGAAGCCTTTTTTCTTTAGGTGACACAGCTTCAGATGTTGTGCACCATATTCACTGTCCCATGACAGTGGAAAAATAAAAGCCCTCTTCACGGAACGATACTTTATTCAGCCTCTTTCCATTTCCACAGTCACAACTGAGTTGTTTCAAACATTAAAATTTAACCAGCCAGTGAGTCAAAGACGGCATCATTGTTAACCTGTAACCTTTTAAAATGTTACATTTAAGCTCTTTTAGACCTACCATTTTCATTATATACTTTTATTTAAGGATATACATTTACACTTTAAGTGATATGGTTTTGCTCTGCCTAGATTGTTGCACCAACTAATTCATATTTCCAAAAAAAGAAAGAAACTGTAAACTGCTGAGTGTGGTTTGGCAGACACAATTTTTGAAAAAAGCCTCAAAAAACAATTTTTAGTTAAAAAAACTAAAACAAAAATTGGCAAGAAGAACCAAAACATGATAAAATAACATGGATGGAGAGAATTTCTTGTATTGTAGAGGTTTGTGAGAGCAGGAAGAAACTGAGACAGCAAAGTAGAGAATTGAAGCAAACTGGTGAAGAGAAGTGGAGGTGGCCAGGAAGAACTGGAAACTTTTATTTGCTTTTTTCATGGTAACTTGTGGCAGGTTTGTGACGTGGTGTCCATCAATCTTGCACACATGTTGAACTGCATTTTAAATTTCAGTTCAGTCTTATTTATATAGTGCCAAATTACAACAGGAGTTGTCTCAGGGAACTTTATATTGTAAGGTAAATGATACAGAAAGAAAACCCCTACAATCATATGACCCGTTATGAGCAAGCACGTTGGCAACAGTGGGAAGGAAAACCTCCAGGTGTTCCTCCAGGAAAACCTTCCTTTTAACAGGAAAAACCTCCAGCAGAACCAGGATTACGGAGGGGCAGCCAGAGATTAATAATAACTAATGATTAAATGCAGAGTGGTGTATAAACACAGAGGAGAGCACTCAGTGCATCATGGGAAGTGCCCAGCAGCCTAGACCTATCGCATCATAACTAAGGGAGGATTCAGGGTCACCTGATCCAGCCCTAGGATCAGGTGGAGATAGGAGAAGAATATGCTCCCTCTTTCTAGCATTTTTAGTTAAAACGGACAGCTTTTCAGGCAGTTTTTGTTAGGACATCCTGATTAAAAACAAATGACAGAAGTTCAGCCTAAAAGTAATAAATGCATCAAACTAAAAAATAGAAAGTATTGTCTTTGTTTTCTTACCATCTTATTGTAGAGTCATACCAAGTAGCATTTTTATTCACAAACTTTATTAGTAGTGCAAGCTAATGTAAATGTGACAATAAAAATACAAATTTTGCCACTGAAATAGGCCTTCTCTGCTACTGGAACTGTTGTCCCACATTATGGCTAAAGCTCAGCACTAATTCCGGTTCAAGGTACACATAAGGGGAAACTTTCAGGGCAGTCGCCACCCTGTGGTTAGTTAATCAACTGTTGCTTTTCTCATAATTAAATGAAACCCCAGAACATGGTAGTAAGCACGATTTCACCTCATTGTGTAGACCGGCAAGTAGTTTTAAAATGTAGACATGGATAAAAATCAGGTCCTCTATTGCACTGTGGCCTTTTTTACTCATAGGCATTAAATCCTTCCACTCAATTTAGAAAAACAAAGCAGAATTCACCATCTTTGTCCTCATAAGGTATCGCTCCACCAAAGGAAAACCACCAGGACTGTGGAGAAAGCATTTTTCACTGTTTTTCTTTTTCTTTTCTTTTTTTTATCTAGGATTAAAAACTAGAAGATAAAAACCTGCACACCTCCAAAATTAACCAGGAATCTCATGAAAAAAATCACTTTAAAACAGGGATGTCAAATTCATTTCACATTATGGGCCACATACAGTACAGCTGGGCAATATGTAAACATTTTTCCGACCGACATTCATCAGTCCAATAAATGACGATAGGCGATATATTCGTGGAGGTGACTTTTTGATGGGCGGAGCAATTTATACATGCACAGACTGCTTTTAGAACACAGAATAAGTCCAAACATGGAGGAACTATTTGCCAAAAGAAAATACAAAGTCGCCAATGGGGGATTTCTTTGGCTTTAAACCGGATGAAAGAGGTAAACCTGAGGATGTAACCCAAGGGATGTGCTGCCTATCCAGACGTATAGTGCCAGCAAAGGACTCGCGCAACTAACTTGAATGAGCAAATACGTGTCCACCAACCCACTGAGTATGCCAGGCTACCACCAGCGTCTGCAGCTCCATCAACAAGCTCTGGAAAAGCTTTTCACCAGCAGCATAACATGGAAAGGACAGCCCCTGGTGGACACAGTGCACAGTGAGACTGATAAACAGTGGAACGGCCTGTAAACACGGGTATAGTGGAAAAAAGAAGCCAGTTTCTCTTTGTTTCCCTCCCCAGCATTGTGTTTTTGTTTTGTTTTTTTAATTTAAATAAAATGTTATTGTTTGTTTTAACATAGGCTACCCTAGCCCTTTTTCTTTCATTATGTTATGAGTTTGAGTAAATGAATCGCTGCTACATTTGGGCGCACACTCTGAGGGTGCATTTGCACACAGCTGGAAGAGGGTGACGTTAAAACAGCCCTTTAAAAACAAATAAATAAATAAATTCCTGTTGACTGCTTCTCTTAGCTTCAACCAACATTATTAGCAAACTTACTCATGGGCAAATAAATAAATAGGTAAATAAATCGCTCTTGTAAAAACGACCAGTGAAAAGTTCAACATTCGTCCAATTGCCCAACCTTAACATACAGCCCACTTTGATTTGTGTGCTGGAGCAGGGAAACTCCCCTTTCTATGTAAAGATGTTTAAATATAAATTTAAACTCTGAGATATGCAATTATTAAAACAAGAAGTGAAATTTCAAGGATATGCCTCTGGTTATCCAAATGATAAAGAAAACCTTGCCTGGAGTTGTGTATACCTGTACTACTTATTTATTAGGGCTGAACGATATATCGCATTTGCGATAATATCGCGACATGATCAAGTGCAATTTTCTAACCGCAAAGGCTGCGATTATACTGCGATTATAAGGCTGTCCAAATTACTACCATATCCCAGAATTCATAGCGCGGCCCAGCCAAACTCCAGTTTCCAGCAATGGCGGCCGCTACTAAGTTTTAAAATTACTCATACTAATCTTTCTGGGTCACAAAATAAACTTTTAACATATTTTCAGGCGAGAAAGTAGTTGTGTAAACATCAAATATCTGCTCGGTTTATCAAGATATCCCATATTTGCAAAAGTGCTTCGACGTTTTCAGAGGCGTCTGCTACCCACCAGCTCGACAGCTAGCCGGGAGCTCGAGGGTTACTGATGCGGCCGAGAACGGCACAACTCCCGGCACATCATTTTCAGATCACCGCGGAGTTTCGCTGCTCGGGTTAAACGTAATATATAAGTCACTTAGACAACCTAAAAATGTTATTGTTGGGCTTTTTTCAGTGTTTTGTTTGTTCGTGAGTAAATCGGTTTGGCTGAGATTAAAGTTATTAGATTAGATAAAATAAAACTTTATTAATCCCCCGGGTGGGTTCCTCCTTGGTTTTCACACAGCTGACTAAACGTCAAACAGAAAACTTATTAAACAGAAGTATGAGACAGTCGAGAATTTACACCAGTGTCTGGTTATATTTTAGATAGCAAGAAGCAGACGGCCGAGTTTATTAAACTCCACCGAGACAGCGGTGACGCTAATCAGAAGGCTAGACCGTCCAATTTCACGCCTTTAAATTTTAAAGGCGTGTTTGTGTGTGTGTTTATACAATTGCTATTATGTTTGCACTTTATGTGTAATGTTACTGACTGCAGAGATCAGTAAGATGTGTGTATTTTTTATTTATTAGTTTTATTTATTTAATATTATTTTTTAATTGAATGACTGTCTAGTAGTTCACAGATGTCGAAAAACTGAGTGTGGTAAAGCCACTGATTTTTTTTATGTATATTTCTGCAATCTGCACATTGTACTGACTTTCATTTTAATGTTTACACCAGGGTTCCTTGTCAGCACTTTATGCTCAGATGTTTGTAAGCTAAAAATAAACTATTGTGTATGTTCAAATATACTGTTGTGATTGAAGAAGTTAAATAAAAATGTCAGTCATCAATTCATGCATCACCTCATGTCATCATAACAGAGGTCTGTCTTCCAGGAAAGAACAGTTTAAAATTAATGTAATATAGTATTGGCCATACTATATGATGTATTGCTTGTCTTTGTTTAATAATACAGAAGACAAATACCTTAAAAAATAATCGCATATTGCATCGCAATTGCAATATTGGGGCAAAAAATCGCAATTAGATTATTTTCCATAATCGTTCAGCCCTATTATTTATTTTATTTTTTCCTCAGTAAAACCAAGCAGGTTTTATGCAAATCCTGACATTCAATCATGTGAGCAACGCCAACAATCACTAGGTGCTCTTTCTTCATTCACTTATGTCCATCTTCTGCTCTTTTCATCTTTTTTCTGTTTTCACAGAACAAATCATTGCACACACAAAGAGCAGCTGTAGCTAAAAGCCCCCACTGTTTCTGCTCCCCCGTTCAGCAAGTTTTTCTCCTTGTAAATTTCCACACAAAGCATGATAGGAAATGATATAAAAAGGAATCCAGTTGTAGTCATGCAACCAGTGACCCTAAAAGATCCCTAGTCTTTGCAGAATATATCAGTTTATCACTTAAACCTCTCACATATTGACTTTAGATGTGAGAGAGGTACCAAACTCAAGTCTTTTGTTTTTTTAAAGATTTTTCGATGAACAGTTGGTGTGAATACAATTATGTGAGATTGGTTTTACTCGAGTACTTCTGTATGGTCACAGGTACGTATTCTGGTCCTTTAGTTAAAGGACAAGGATACTGCAACATATTTAATCAGGAGCTGTGAAAGTATTCAAATAGTTCTGTTTCCAAGAATTTCAGCTTGGAATATCACCAGAGACGGGTATTTCCTCTCTTATGCAAGCCTTTTTTTTAAATTTTTTTTTATTTTATCCTAACGAATGGTCAGCCTGCATTTCTACGTGCAGAAATTTTTAAGTATATTACAGTAAAACAATTCAAAAGTTAGTTTTTAATGGACTGTTTTGTTTGTTGTTTTTTAATTAGCAGATTTATTATGTGTGCTGTTATATTAAAGGGTTAGCTGTTTGAAGTAACAAATCAACAACAACAAAATTAACTGTACCAATTTTCTTTGTTGTAAAAACAGCTGTTAGACTTCATGACACGAGTAAACACATCTTTAAGAAGTGCTCTCTTAAACCAACTTCCAAATATTCCAATGTGTGACTTTAGGGAGACATGCACTGCTAGTGACCAACAGGGATGGACACCGAGACTCTTCCACCCTGTTCTTAAAGAATGTGGAAAAATAGAGCTGGCAGAGAGCACAGAAACTGTCACTTTCTGTACTCGTCAAGCTCAAAGAAACGACGCTGCTCTACCTTTCTATCTTTGACAGAGAGTAGAGAAGACAAGCAGGTCAGCAGGTTTTCTCTAGGTAGAGCGTGGGAGAGCACAAGAAAAGAAAAAGCAAGAAGGGGAGAGAAAAAGACAAGTTGGTGGTTTGCCTGTGTCTCTGCATACCTGACTAATGATAGAAAGATCAAAGCCTGACAAAGTCTACTGACAGCAGGAATGGAGGGAGAGGAGGGAGAAGGCAACCTTACACCTTCACACACATGTGAAGGTATCCTGAGGCCGAGTTTCTCCTAACTATAAAGCCTAAAAAAGAGCCTTCAAACAAGTCCCTTAGAAATTATTTAGAAAAACTCTGAGCATCTATGAGGATGGAGATGCTGAAATTAGTTTTTGGATCGGTGATTTCCCAACACGGGTGGAAAGTTCAGGCAGACTTTCTTTAGTGAGCTAGGGCCCAGAGAAGGGCATTCCTACATGTGTTTAAAGTATTGGGTGGTTGTTGTTGTTCTCTTTTTTTTCCTCTCTTTTGCATGGTGTCTGACCCAATGCATTGACTTCATTACAGAATGAGTCATTACTATATGTGAATGTAAATTTCTCACATTGGTTCAAGAACTTGACTGGATTTTCTGAAGCTTTTTAATAATAACATATGGTATAAATGATAAAATTCCAGAATTCTTTGCACTTAAAAGTTAAGAAACTTTATTCTTAAATTGTTGAACTATTCTCTTATCCAGTCTATCACAGAGCAGTGAAGCCGTCACTGTTTCTTTACTTCAACAAGACTGAACTTGTCTGACGAGCTCTTTTTAAACCCAATTATATTATTAAATAAACTCATTAGATGTTAGGATGGCTACTTAAAAAAAAATGTTTTAACCATTCCAACCTTGGCAGTCTTTTGTTGCCACATCCCAAAGTCTTTGACTCATTTAAATAAATATGTAAATAAAATATAAATTACATTGTCAGATTAAACATTTAATATGTCATCTTTATCCTAATTTCAGTTTCACATATGCTTTAATTTATTACAAACCAATGTATCTCAGTTCTGAGATCTTTATTTGCATTCATTGATGTACACCAGTGCTACTGATTTGCACCCATTGCTCCTTTAAAAAAATTATATATATATTCTCACTGCTAATATTAGTCAGTGATTAAAAGAGATATAGACACAATAATTACATGATATGTGCAAGCAAAGGCAATGATTGATAAACCATGTTCAGTGTTCATTTTAATTTGAACATTCTCACCACAAGAGGGCAGGCCAGCCTAAGATGAGCAAACTCCTTTTCAGGCATTCATGATTAAATTTGCTGGATAACCCGTTTTTGTCACCTGCATCTATGTTTGTCTTTAGATGTCTGTGCAGCCTTCACGTTTCTGTGTGTTTGTTTCAAAGCATGTGTGATGAAAAGTATAACCTTATCCAACATTATCCGTATTACATTTTAGGTTATTTTCATTCTGACTTTGCCTGCGTGTGCATGACTGTAAAGAGCACTCGCGTCCCCCCCCACCAGCCACCCACACCCTTCAGGTATCTGAGCTAATGTAAAGTAAAGGACACATGAATGAATGCAGTAGTGAGTGCTGCTCCGAAGAGGAGGAGTAACAGAAGAAGAGGAGAGGTGAGTTCTCCTGACCCCTCATCAGACGGCAGAGGAGAAAAGGGGAAGAATACTGCATTGTGCCCGAGCACCGAAGATGATGAAATTCAAGATCCCCGCGCTCGGGCTTCGTCTTAATCTGGGGGCCCAACCTCGCGCTAGGCTAATCCCTCCCCGTCGAATTACTGGCCCTGGCTAGATTGTATTTTGTCATTGAAAATGGCAGTGTCAAACACTACCTTTTTCTCTCCTCTATTTGTTCGTCTGCCAAGGCGAATCGCATAATCAAAAGATGGAGAGAGAGGGAGAGCAAAGAGGAGAAAGCGATGGAGAAGGAGAGAGAGAGGGAAAGAGGCGGAAGGCTGAAAATGGCTACACAGTAGTATCTCTAAATTGCATGCTACCCTTGCCTTTCACCCTTTTTCAAACAGGCGCGTATTATCAAAAAGGTGGGCAAATTGAGAGTCAAAAGATTGGACGGCTATATTTGAAGGCATTGTGCTGACAGGCTCTTTTGTGTGTGTGTGTGTGTGTGTGTGTGTGGTGGTGGTGGTGGTGGTGGGGTTAATATGTGTATGTATGTCTGTGTGTATTCTCTCTGCGTTTGCATATCAGCCAAAGCTGGAGATGGGAGACCAACTTGCCTCATCTTCAAAGCTTTGTGGAGGGATTTAAATAACACACACACACACACACACACACACACACACACACACACACACACACACACACACCATTGCATTTCATGTGAGAAGCTATCATGTCTGAATACATTGAATATACAGTGATACACACTCAAAGGCCCATCTTTCCTCCCTCCAACTCATACTTCACCTTTTTCACTCACATTACATCAATGTCACCCAGGCAGGAAGGCGCTTCCAAATCGGCACTCACAACATTTGACAGCCTGTCTGCTGCACGTACACACATTTTAAATATCGAATTTGAAATTGACACTTTATGTACTCGCAGCTTTTTCCTGTCCTCCTTTTTTTTTTTTTTAAATAGTTAAAATCTTTAAAATGTGACAGTAAGGCTGATTATGTCTCTTATTACAGAAAAGGAAAAATATCTAATTTATAAGTGTGTAACAATTTTCAAACCAAGGCTATGGTTTCTAAGTCTAACCACAGTTATATTGATATCTTATGCTGTTTTCTGATCACGACCAATTAATGCGACAAACTGACTTTTAAAACACGATGCAGTTGTTAAAAAAAACAAACAGGGTTTTATTTGTTATTATCACCTGACTGTTTAAAACCAAAGTGTTTCCAAACAGCTGAGTTGGTTTTACTGCTTTTCTTAATCTACGTCTCTCCTCCTCTTATCTTGGCCTGACCTGAGTTTGGAGTTTTAAGGAAAGGCTAAATTAGATCTCGGTAAAGGAAAGACAAAATAAAATACACTATGCCCTTCCCCCCCAAAAAAACAACCCTCAACAAAACAACCCGATATTGATTATCCTGCATTTAAAATTAATGGAGGGCATAATTGCATGGAAATTCAAATTTTGCTTAGTTGCAGATCCCTAACTGAGAACAAAACCTGTGAGTTTCATCTAGTTTCATTAACCCATATCCATGTGATGCCTCTGTGGAGCTGTTATTGACTGGTTTAAGTATAGTAGTCTGATGAAAGCTGCATTTTTAAATATTATTATACTGTAGCAAAGGAACTGGTAATGCATCACAATAATGGAGTTTATTTTTAGTTCAACCTACAGTCTCAGTCAAGTGATTAGGCCAATGGTAAAAATCTTTTTTTAAATTTATTAATTAATTTTTTAAATATTATTATGATGTATCCTTTCTGAAGGAAAACTAAGCCACGAACCAAAACCGTAGCTCAAAGACCGACACATGATCCTGATCATAAAACTGTGGCACAAATCGAAACTAGCCCAGGAGTTTCCACCTGAACTTGGCCCAAAAACAAGACAGGAGATGAAACTGTAGGCTAAAAGCTGTGATGTGAATCTGGCCAAATAATGAAACACGCTGAAAATGTGTCCCAGAAACCGAGATATGATTCTGACCCAAAAACAGAGGCATGAAACAAAACCGTAGCTAAAAAAATCGAGATTTGAACGTAGCCCAAAAACCAAAACGAGCTGAAATCTGAAACAGAAACTGAAATCATAGTACAAAAAGCATGATGTTAAATGGGTCCTAAAGATAAATTTTTAGCCCAAAAAGCGAGGCGTGATGCGAAATTGGTAGACCAAAATCTGAGGCAACAGCTGAAACTGTGGCCCAAAAAACCGAGAAGAGAGCTGAAACGCTAACCTCAAAAACTGAGGTATGAACGCAGACATAAATCAAACTGTAGTATGAAATACTTCTGATGTAGTGTTTTTACATTAATTTAACTTAAATGCATTGAGTCCATATCCGTATTTGATTTGTATGCTGTGTATATGATGGGATTTTCACCAATGGTTTACGATCACATTTCACCTCTTTTGATCACATTCTTGTTGCGTCCTTCTACCTTCTCCATCTCTTTTTGTCCCCTTCATTCTGTGTTTTCTCTCTAAGGTGAAGTCCTGGCTATTGTGGACCACATCCAACTCCATTAAGGGCCTTTCCACGCCACATATGCCCACTCACACAGTAACACAGTCACATACTGACACACTCAGTTCGGATGAAAAAAAAACCATCACGTACACACACACAAATGTACCTCTATCACCTTTATACACACACACAAAGACACACACACAAATGTACCTCGATCACTTTTACACACACACACACACACACACACACACACACACACACACACACCCCCTCTCTGTATTGTACACGTAGCCATGGTGTGTATACTGCTCTCCCCCCTCCCCTGTCTCTGTCTGGAACACATTACGTAGGCCAGTGGCTTGTGAGCGCTGACTGGGCCTCGGGGAAGAAAAACACAATTATTTCAGCCCTCGGCTATTCATGCAAAGGTGACAAAAGCTGGTATGAAGTATGAAATCCCAAAAGTTTCTCCCGTGCCGCGGCCGACAAATTGGGATTAATTTGCGCTTGTGTGCACGCGTGTGTCTCCAAAGTTTTCACCTTTGCTCATTTCCCATTTCTTAAATAGTTTGGAGAACTCAAAAGGCCTAATTTATTGTGTCAGAAAGAAGAGCGTGTGCATTCGCTTGGGTTGTTTGTGTGTGAACGCAATGCTAATTTTAAATAATATATGCTTTATAGTTCAAAGATTGAGGCATGTAAATAATTTCCTGTGCGTTTGTGTGTGTGAGATTGTAAGAAGGCGGGAGGTTCCTAGTATGGGATCACACATTCACACATGCTTTCCAAATTAATTTAATCTAATTAATTGCCGTGTGGAGAGAGGACAGATGCTTGTGATTACCCCCCACTTCCAGACTCCTCCCTGGGCGCACTCACACACACACACACAGACACACAACTGTTACCATCCTAAACGCTGCCATTTTCTGCCACTGTGCAGCTAAAAATATTATTTTAATGCTCCGAAAGCACATCAGCAATTTGTTGGCTAAATAAGGAAACGATGCAGTCACATTATGGAGGAAATTACCCCACAATTCAGCTTAAAGTGAAAAAAAGAAAACATTTATAAGGAGAGTGTCTGTTTCTCCTTTTGTGCCGATGTGGGTATATTTTTGTCTTTGTGTAACTGCACCTGTGTCTGGGGAACTCTGTATTTGGCTGTGTTTCCAGCCAGTTATGTGTTAGGGTGCTGTGTGTGGCTGTGGAGGCCGGGTGGTCCCTCCTGTCGCCCTAATAGGCTTACTGGCCCCTAATCCACACCACGCCACCCTGTCACATGGCCAGTCTGCTGACTAACTGCGACCACTGCCATAGAGGTTTGTCTGTGTGTGTTTGCGTGTGTCTCTCGAACTACATCTCTGTGCTGTTGTCATGCTTGTCTGTAACTCAGCATGTGGCAGCTGGTGTCCAATTGAGACACTGAATATATATTAGGGGTGCAACGATATTCGTATCGATATTGAACCGTTCGATACAGTGCTTTCGGTTCGGTACGCATATGTATCGAACAATACAACATTTGTAATTTATTTTATCAACTTTCCTTCTGACGATGCTGTCTGTGTTGAGCGCTCAGTGAATCTGCGTTCGACTACTCCGCCTAGGCTGCACTGTCCAGCGCAGATCCTCTGAGCGCTCAACACAGACAGCATAGTCAGAAGGAAGAGCACAGGGCAAGCTAGCGAGACAGAAGTTAAGCTCTCCTTGCAACAGGCAAATTGAACCTCATTCAGATCTGGCGTTTGGAATTATTTTGGTTTTCATGTGACGTATGACCCTGAAGGTAAGCGAGTCATGGACTAAAGTAAAACAGTATGTTGGATGTGCCATGCAATGCTCAATTACATTGGTGTGAACTAGTGTGTTAGCGCAGTTAGCTCGTTAACGTGTTGGCCGTCTAGCCCCATGCGCGAAGCGATCGGCGGTAGCTCGTTAACGGAGATTTGCCGTGTTGTGGCGTTAAGGTCATTTCAACGAGATTAACCTGAAAGCACTAGTGGGAACACAACGAATATGACTGCACATTTACGCCGACATCATCCTAGTGCAAAGACAAGTGGAAGCAGACAAAAAAAAGCAAGCATGCTACTAACTTTAGCCGAGTCATTTAGACAGCTGTTAGCACATGATTCTCCTTATGCTGCTGAGAATATAGCCCAGAAGAAGCGGATAGTATAGCTTTTATTTTGGAAAGAGCCATTTCTCTGTAATAAACTCTCTTTTCCAAAGATGAGTGATTCCTCAATCAGATACAGGGCTTGCAATATCGCTAGCCCGACGTCCCGGAGCTAGCGATTTTTTTCAGTCGGGCTACCAAAATCTATCTCTTCCCTGCCCGTCGGGCTATTGTAGGAAAAATATATGTCAATGCTTTTGCATTCTTTCAGAAATGTAGCTGGGTAATTATGTCATTGGCATCGGTGAGCCACTGTCAATATGTGACATATTGAAATCGCGTTTGAATTTGCGCTTGTTTTTTTTGCTTTCACTTTGCAATCGTGCTAACTGTGTATAGAGAGCGACAGCACTGATTGGTGAGTGATGATAATTTGTGCACCAATTCCTCTGACATCGTCTCATCAATCGTTAGCTTACTATGCAAACATGACAAGTGAAATCTCCCGCAGCAAGCTTAAACATGTGAGAGGTTGATCACGCAGAAAATCGCTGAGCTTATGTGAGTGCGTGTGTAAAAGCAGCAGTATATATATTTGACTACGATGACCTGGATGACTGAGAACCTTCACAGACAGATATATATTTTAGTTCTGCTGAGCCAAATAAGACAGGTCAGGGTGAAGAAGTGACAGCCAAAGAAAAGCTTACCACAAAACGGAGAAGTTATGACAAATCAGACTATAAGGCAAAAAAAAGTGCAGCTTTATGGTTTCATGGACAAAAGAATTTCTGTGGCTGCAATATGATGAGCTAAATAACCAGGGCTGCACATAAGTGGTCCGCAGGTGCGCATTCGCTGTCAAAATAAAAAACACGCACAAGGGTTAGGGTTAAATTTAAAAACTGTACTTTTGAGTTAAAATATTTATAATTTTAATAAATGACAAATTAAAAATGCATGAACATTTTTTCGTATCGAAAAAATATCGAACCGTGAATTTTGTGTATCGTTGCACCCCTAATATATATATTTTTTGGTTCTCTTTTTTTGTATTTATTTCATGTTTGCGTGTTAGACAAACAGAACACAATCATGTGTGTATAAGCCACATTTTCTAATTTACATTCTTTTAAGTTTACAAACTGGATTTTTGTTTGGAAAAACGTAAAGGAGAGATGCTAAATTATTTTAGTTCACGTCACATACAACTTAATTTAATCTCAAGTGGGCCGTATCTGGAAACTTTATTGATTTTGTCCCAAAGTTGCTTCTTACAAGGAAAAGAAAGTTTGACTTCGACTGCACATCGGAAAAAATACAGAGGCCTGTAACCGTCACCTGACACATTTCAGTCTAGTCCTCTGGGTGTCGAAAATAAAATAACCCCGAGATTCACAAGAAGCATCAGTGTTGAGGTACTGTTGCATGTTGGACACCTGGCAAGATTTAAGCTAATTTAAATGTCCCTGTACTTGTGTCACCTGTAACTATAACACTTGTAACAAAGACATGTTTTTCCACCACTTTTGCTTCATTAGATTTCAGTTTAGGATTAGTTAAGTGACCAAAAAATGACATCATTACATCATTACAATGTAACACTACTGTTTAAATCAAAGAAACGTATCAGTATTGCTGCTGTGCCCTCCTGTCTTACTTTAATGTGGTATGACAGGTAAGAGGCGGGCCTTTTGTCTACAAAATACCTATGAAAGTGTGACTCTGTTAAATCGAGCCGGATAGCACAATCAGGTAACCACTCTCATGACGTGATTCAGTCGAATGAAATACAATATTTTGCTTCCTGTTGCACTCTAGAGTGGAAGGTTTTAAAGACCTTGGAAATCTGGCCTAAATTTGACACTTCAGAGATATTATATATATGTCACAGTTCAAAACAGTATTTTCAAACTCTACAAGGTTTTCATGAAGCAGAAGTATAAAGATACTAATTTAAAACGTGCCTGTCTAATACAAATTTTGATTATCATATTTTAATTTGCAGTAATTTAATTAATGTATGTATGAGAAGGTCTTGTTTGTTTTTCATGTTTTTGTGTCAGTCAAAAGAAGATTTATTACAAGGTAATTTACCATAATGGTAGCTGACTTAATTCAGAAAGGATTCAACAAATTCAGAATTTGAAGCGATACTGAAATGCATCTTTTTGTGTGTGTCTGTAACTCTTCTATTCAGATTGTAGCTCTCACATATACTCAGACACACAGAGGCACCTTCTGATTTGTACAGCTTTTGGCACACAGCTGCTTGGCACACACCGTGTGTGTGTGTGTGTGTGTGTGTGTGTGTGTGTGTCTGTTTTTGCTTACATGCATACATGCACGTGTTTGTTAATTAAACTGATTAAACTGTTGCCCCTGACAATGTGGGGCTTTGCTTCTGTGCTTGCATCATCTTTTTCAGTTTCCTGTCTGTGTGGGTGTAGTTTTGCTTTTAGTCCCGTTTTCTTTTGTCTGCTTTGATTTTTTTTTTTTCCTCTTTTTTTTCCTCTTTTTTTCCTCTTTTTTTTTTTTTTTAAATCCTTGCTTGGCTTATTCTTTCGTCTTTTGTCCTTCACATGCTGTGTGTGTGTGTGTGTGTGTGTGTGTGTGTGTGTGTGACATATGTTTACGGTGTGTGTCTTGTGCATACAGTTTGTGTATGTTGTTTACACTTGCATGTGTGCATTTGTATTTGTGTGCCTTGTCCCACTGGTCCAGGTTGTGACCTCAGCTTTCATCTCCTTGGTTTGAGGCGCCTGCGGCCTGCTGTGATCTGCACCCGGCCAACAACGCAGCAGATGTCACCAGACACTGACAGTCATATGCACAACATCTCAAATACACACAGTTTGTGTCTTTCATACAGTATTTACACACATGTGCACACAGGCTCTCGGCATGGATCCACATACACCATGTAATGTCCCTCTCAGACACATATAAATACATTTATATTACACACACGCAGAAACCAGCTCAAACAGGCTTTGTTTTTGCCTCATACAGTGTGATGTTTGACCCCATAACACAAGTATCACCTGCAAAACATCCTGTCCCCTACCTGTGTCGCCTTCGTTGTAGAGCTCGGAGTTAGACCAAACTCAAAATGTTATTAAAACGTATGTCTGTCTTTATTCATAACATGCTTCCAATATTGTGTTAAAACTGTAATGATGAAATCTGCTACTGTAACAGCTGTATTGGGAGACAGCCTACCTCTCTGCTTTTAAGATTAAGCGTAAAACTTTTCTTTCTGATAAACCAGGTGACCCTGAACCCTTGTTCTGTCACGTTCTACTGCAATGGGCCTAGGCTGCTGGGGGGTTCTTCCCATGATGCACTGCTTCTTCTCCACTCAACTCTTTTCACCCAGTTATACAAAAGAGCATGCGTCATCCCTTTATTAGGGAAGATGATATCACAAGTAGTGAAAGTGTATATAACACTTTGCATTTAATCATTAGTTACGATTCATCTGAGTCTGTGCCACAGTGTGTGTCTTTTGTCCAATCTTCCTCCCTCACCCCAGGTGCAGCAGATGGCTATCACTTAATTTTAAAATCACTTTCAATCAGAAAACCTCCAAATGCACTAAAATTGCATCCATGTAAATGTATAATTCAAAGTGGACTGGAGTGCCTTCTTACCTACTAGCTAATGTGGTCTTAAATTATGATCATGGCTGCTGTCCCTTGCCGACGCTCAATGTGTACAGACTCGTGCCAGTCTTTAACACAAAAGAAATGCAAATTTAAAGTGATTATACATCAGTATTTTTTTAAACATTGATGCCGTCTTGAGTGCTTTATATTATAAGATAAAGACCCTAAAATATTAGCCTCTGTTTTTAAATAATTATTTCTGAGCGCTACTGTCTGAACAAAGTCTCTCGGTCGTACATTATTGGCCGCCACACCCTCTCTTATCAGTCATCTCTGAGGTTGTCCTCTATCACTTCATTGCCTCACATGCTGTCACCTGCCCTTCTCCTCAGTCGGCGCTAATCCGACTTTACCTTCTTGTCTTTGTCCTCATCTCGCCTTGTTTTTGGTGTCATGTGTTACATGGCGATGATGGGTGGTCAGGCAGTTGTGGTGGGGCGTGAGGTGCAATTGGAAAACGGCTGTGGAACAGTTATTATCTCTTGGTTATTTATTTTTCCCCTGTGCGACTTAAGATGGCTGCTTGTGATGGAGACAGGCCTGTGTGGCTCGCAAAACACTGTCTTCTGTAAATGCCCATGTTTATCCACAAGCTTGACCCAGTGGGCCTGAGTGGGTGGGTTTCTCAGGAGATGCAAGTGATGGTTATGGTTTGTGCATATACAAAGGCTTTTATGGTAAACTCCAGCTAAACTACTGTGCAGGGAGACTGGTTTGACATTATCTTTTTCAAAATCTGCTCACAGTGAGTACGTGCGAGTGTATGTTTGTATATGACAGTATTAGGAAGTGAACACACACCCGCACACACATACACACAGTGTTAAACTAAGGTGACTGTTCTGCTAAGTGGCAATGAATAGGCTTTAGTGATGTGCTCTGATGCCACTGCTAAGCCATTCACTGACAGTTAGACTGATCCCTAAACATGCTCTGTTTGCCATATAAATCTGTTTTTGGAAAACCGTACCCACAGTCTGGGATGAGGAATTTGAGGTTGCTGATGCTAAAAAGGCATACATTTTAGAAAGTGCTAGGAGTTGAAGTGAAGGACACTGTATCATGAACCCCTTTCACCTTCAAGAGGCCAAATGAGGCCATTTGAAACTGAGTGTTTCTAGCTATATTTTATATGTTAATATTTTTATTTGCCATTGGGGGTTTAGACATTATAGACTTTGCTTTTATTGTAATTTGATTTTAATGATTCCATAAACTGGGCATCTCATTTTGACAGTTATAAACAGGGGCTGCAGATCTCTCACTGGGATGGAAAGCTGTAAATAAGTCAGGTAAAAGACAGCTGTGTGAAGCGTTGCATTTCAGACTATAGTCTAGGTCAGTCACTGCCCTGGCAATACACATACCTACATCCTGGATATGCACGATGCTAACAGCATTAATGTTTCAGCTGCGTTTTATAATATGCTTTAGTTAATGAACAATGTGATTAATGGTTTTAAATAGCTCTGAATAAAGTACATGATTTATGTATGATTGATATTTAATCATGTATAATAGATTGAGCTGAATGTTCACTTGCTTTCTATGGGTTTTCTTACTTTAAGACTAATTCATCTGATTTCTTTTTTCCCTTCTTACATTTAAAAAAAAAATGTGTTCAGACTTGGTTATATACAGAAGTACTGAAGGTACAGAGATTTGATAACCACTCTGACTATGATGAGTTTGTTGCGATTTGTCTGTCAATGTATAATTGAGGGACTAGTTCATTTTTTAAAAAACAAGTTATGATCATTAAGCATCCTTAAAGTATATAATTAGCTCAGTGTAACTGTTGAATGGTAACAGTGAGGCAGACAAAGTAAGAAAAACAAAAACCAGAGAACTGTTCTGACTTAACATCATTTACTTTCAGTTTTTCTTCTAATAAATATCCACAAAAAGGTCTAAATCGTTCAACCTCTGACTGGCAGTTTATGCTCGTCATTATTGTTTGGCGAGCATAGCTGTTGTTTGTGTACAGCGACATGAACAAAAAGTGATATCACAGCTTCTGGCGCGTGCTGCACTTTGGTGGCATTTCGGTGTGTTGTACATCTGTTGTTGTAACCTGGTGAGGCTACTGTACAAGTGGGTTGGTCTTTAGTGGCATTTCAGTCATATGTGAATCTTTCCCACCTCTAATGTAATGATTTTATTTATTTTTATGTAAGCGTGATAGGTTACAAGGCTATGATGATGTCACAGTTCACTGAAGCAATGACCAAAGTGTCAACCTCAACTGCAACTTCAAGCAGCAGTTTTTGATTATCCTTGTGGAAATTTAGCTTAATGTTCTATGATGCTCAGAACTGCTGCTTTGTTCCACATATTAATTTGGAATTAATGCAGTTCAATCATTTTTAAACATAATATGCTCCAATTATTGAACAATGTGATTAATGGTTCTAAATATCTCTAAATAAAGCACACAATTTATGTATGGATAATGTTTGACCTTGTATAATTGACCTGAATGTTCACTTTTTTTTTGTGTGTGTTTTCTTACTTTGAGATAAAGGAATCAATTCATCTGATTAATCTGCAGTTTAGCAACTTTATTGAAAAATGTGAACTGTTAGCTTCTATCACATTTACAGTGTTAGCTGTCAATTCTTTTGAGGTTGTGAAAGTATTAGATTAACACTAATGGTGTAGCCGCATTAAGAATGTTTGAAAAATGAGATGGATCCATTTGTATCAGTATATCTTTACATGTAAATGCACAGAAACAGAATTCGTGAACCCCATTGTTCTTTCATGCAAAAGGAATTTCCGAGTGCTCATCCATGAACGCTCGCACACACGCACACCAGCTCCTTATCCAATCCCTCCACTAATTCCCCCTTGGTAGAAGGTGTTCATTGTTTCTCTTTCATTCTAATCTCCCTCTCTCCCTTTAAAAAAAAAAAATCCATATTAGATTCTCTTTGAGTTGGCCACAATCAGAGCCACTGAAGCAGAGCATCACCCTGCTAGTGTTCTTTGTCTCCCCAGATTTGTCACTTAGCATGGAGAGTACACCTTTGTCATGGAGCAGGGTGGGAGAGAGCAGACTCTCACTTTGGGCAATTGTTTCTTGTCACAGGCCATCTTAACCTCCTCCCTCCCCCTTAAGCAAATCAGCTTTGCTCTGGATTAGGGCCCTATCATAGCACCGTCAGATCTCAGCAGCCTGCCAACAAACAGCTAAAACAAATGGATTCTGAAAGTGAGAATTGCATGAAAATAATTTCCCCCCCGAAAATTCCGATCTTGTGATTACCTGGAAATCTGCCTGTTAAGTCTCTGGCATATAGAGGTCCCAGTCTGATTAATCTAGAAAACCCTTGAACTTCTTGGTGTCCTCTTTTGTATTATCTGCTGAGAAAGTTACGAAACATGGTGGGAATCATCCAATAGTCATCATAATCTTTTTGGAACGTGTTTATATTGCAGTTTCATGGTAAGTTGTCATTGTTTTAAGTACATTTCATGTTAAGAGGCTTTGTACTACCTTGAAATAGATACTATACTAAGAATTTAGACAGTGTAGATAGTCAGAGGCAGTTTTTCCCAGAGGTCTGGGTGTTGTTTTTGGCGTGGGAAGAGCATGCACATCAGGCTTTCTTAAGCGAACTACCCAAAAAAAACAGTGTGTCTCTTCTGCAAATACTCTAATTGTAAAAGGCTTTGTGTAAAATGAATAACAAACCAATATAATCAGCATCATTTACAACATTTACAGTGAACATCTCCAACTTCAGCTGGAGAATGTAGTCCTCCTTCTGCAGCCTCGTTGACCTCGAACCTGCTTTCCAGCTGCACCTGGTGCATTGTAGTTAGTGCAACTCCATCATCACCAGAAGGAAAACTACAATCACCTGCTGCAGTCCAGTTTGGTAGAGTATGACAAACTCACTGGAAAGGGAGCTAACCGATATCAACGACCACCACAGTAACTACCAGAACAGGAAGTTAGCAGTAGAGAAAGAGCAAGAGTGAGGGAAAGCAAATAGGAGAGCAGTTTAGTTTAATTATTTAATTTGACTGATAATAATAGTACACACATGTACTTTTATACTGTCAAAAAAAGGTTAAAGCCAATTTTCATCTCTTATATTGTGATGATTTTCTTTCAATACATTTTTTCCCCGCACAGTTGCCATATAATTAATGTGGGCCACATAACTCTTGTCATTGTAATGTAAGCTGTTTGGCCATTTCCACTCTCCTGCACTACTCCATGACACCTTCCTGATGCAAATTCTCAGCAGCACAGATTCACTACATTCCTACGTGAGCTGTTCCAATCAAGTTCTCATTTTGGAAAAGCTCCCTTTCTTTGGTAAAATCTCACAAGAGATCGTTTCCACCTGTTACACATGCACACAGTACTACTTGGACATGGATGGATGCTCTGTGTCCCCCCCCCCCCCTTTTTTTTTGATGCACTTGTATTTCTCGTATATGTTCATAGAAACGCACACTAACTCAGACTTTATTGAGCACACACCATCATGGATGTCTGCCACCATGGTGATTCTGCCCTCCTCATATCTCAGCTGCTGCTTCATGCAGAGGGAGTAATCGATCTAAGATACAGTAGCTCAGGGAGCGTGTGTGTGTGGGGATGGTGATGTTATTGGCCATTTTAGGTCTCTGTGATGGCCAGAGATGGTAAAATGGCTGGAAAAGTGATGAGCAGGCACTTCATAGACCAGGAATGAACTCTAGCTAATCCCGTCGACCTATCTGTCTCTCTTCCTCCCTGCCTCCTCATCACTCTTTACTTTCCTGTTATACCCTCTCCCTCATTTTCTCCATCTTCTTCCCTTTTTTGACTTTTCTTTTTCGTTAGTTTCCTTGCAATCAGTTTCTCTCTGTCTTCCTCTCTACCCTTCTCTCTTTCCATTTCTTGACCACCCCCTTCTTTTCCAACCCCCCTGTGTCTCTTTCTCTCTGCAGCAGAAGTGCAGAGCCAGGGCTTTTTCCTGCTGGTAATTTATTTTCCCATTAGCCCCCTGTCTGAAGTGCATGCTCTAGGTCTGAGTGTGTGTGGGGGGCACTGAGGGCCACCCCAAAGAAAGACCCAAAGAGTCAAAAAGAGGAGGGCACCCTGGACACACTGATAACGTGGGAGAGAGAGACTGGGTTGGAGGGACGGAAATGAAGCGAGAAAGATGTGAGATATTAGTTTGGTGTCCATCTAAGCAGTTTTGCTCGTTATGAATTGTGATGCAGACTAATCAGAAAAGTTCAGTGACAGTGACTTATTTCAGTTGTACTAATAATTAACCAGTTGATCCAGACATTTAAATTGATTGAATGACAGCAGTTTACTGTCTTGAACTAATTCAGATTTCCTGCCTTCTTTTCTTTTACCTTTCACCATCAGTCAAAAAGATTTTAACCTGAAGATTTTCCAAACTAAAGCTTTTTTTTTTTTTTTTCCAGACTGTGTTTACCAAACAAACTGTTCCAAGTTGAACCAACAGAACGTTATATGGGCAGTGTTCACACAGATTCATTCTGGCTCTCATCTGAAGCGATTTTTACAGTGACGGTTTAATTCAGTGTCCTACAAAAATCCATTTTAAGAGCCCGTTTTTAATATATAATATATTCATCTAAATGTGTCCATGCCAGTTGATGTTCTCCTTGTTGACTGCCGTAGGGCTGTTGAACACTGCGATATATATCTGGCTTCCAGTTTCATAAATTTCATCACTCTGATAGTGTCATAGTGCAAAAGGGCAAATTAAAAAAAACAAATAAAACTACTGTTCTCAAATGACTTGAATAATGTGTTTGCCTACAACTGGTTGGGGATTTTTGACATGATCATGGCAAAAACGGTAACTTTAGGTTTAGCTGTGATGCTAAAGCCACATGTAGCTTGTTTATAGACAAATGTTAGCATTTTACTTTTTGTGACTGTTAATTTCAAGATTAAGCAAAACGAGTCAGCATCATAAGCTATAATTTTCCACATAGCTTCATTTCTGCAATAACCTCAAAGCTGATGGAAACATGATTGCTTTTTCTTTCAAGGACAATTTTGGGTTGACCTACAGAAATTTGCCGTACTTGCTACACTACATTGCTCAATACACTTTTTTTTTTCTCTGCAATCAGAGCTCAAAATGCACTCACACTCAAATCAAGTCTGACCTTGGTGGGAAGGTCATGGGAGTATGCATGCCATAGACGCCTGATGATATTTTTTTCCTCCTTCTTTTTGAGTTCCCTAAACCTGCTGACTTGGGTTCTGGCTGTGTGGGGTAGAGATGAAAGCCATTATATCTGGAGATTTCATTAACTCCATTTGGCCTCTAGAATACACCAGTTTTCCATTTAATGTGTCTCTCTGTTTGGCTCTGTGTTACAAGCTAGCCAGAGGTTACTCCCCAGTAAAACGCTCCACTCTCCCAGTTGGGATTAGGCCTTTTAAGGACTGGTTTGTGTGTGGCGCTCCCCCTTTCATCTGCTGCCATCAGAGGCACCCCTACATTAAAGGGATTCCTCTCTCTCTCACTCTACACCCATCGGTGTTTCCTCTCTCATTTAAACACACTGTTATGTTTCTTTCTGACTGATTATCAATATTTGTGATAACTGGAGTCTCTTCACAATTTAATATAGATTACTGGGTGCACACTTGCTGAATAAAGAGATTTTTTTTAATCTCATGAAATAAATTAAATGATAAAGTTTTAGAATGTGGTGTCATTAAACTCAATAGCAACTATTTGTGTGAAGGTTTGCTTTGGGGGTGGGGGGTGTCAGCTGGAAGTAAAGTGTTTTTTATCAAGTAACTGGCCTCTCTGTTGTTAGGTGGCAACAGTAAAAGAGTTATTTATACAACAGTTTCATCTGGGATAACTTGCGCTCTTTGGTCCTGATTTCCAGCCTCTTAACATTCAGTTAGACCCTTTGTTTTTCCTGATGTCATATAAATTTTTTTATAGAGACAGTAAAGTTTCACAGCACAAGGTCAGTGTATTTACAGGTGATTGCTGCAAAAACTCTACTGTAAATATTTTTCTATTCTTCGCTCTGTATGATGTGATCTGCTGTTCAATTTTTGTTTATGAGGGGCAGCAAATCAGAAGAACGTTGTCCTAATGAGGATGACCTTAAATGAAGACAGACAGAGGTACTCAAGAGTTCATATGGACCTTGAAATGAGCATAGCCAGTCTACTTTGATTAAAAGTAGTCTTTCTTTAGAGTGATTTTGCTCCTTAGTTTATATTGCTGTCCTTCATGTTTTCTGATGAAATAATGAAAATACAGGTTCATCGTAGCAGCTGTGGAATCCAATGAGATCATTTGAAACAAGTGACAGCTACTACACCCCAAACCCCTTGTAATACCAAATACAAAAATGACAAATGAAGAGGTGACAAATTTAGATATTTCTTCATCAAGCTTTAAACTGAGTGTAGTGTAGTGGTTGGTGTTTTTATCCCACCGTCAGCATCGAGCGTGGTTCTCGTTTCATGAGTGATTGTTTCTGCACTATATTCAATTTCTTTGTCGTATACAGTAAAGGGACAGTGTGACTGGCGCTCACTGACATTCAACACCATATTCTTCCAGCACTAGAGCACAAACTGCGGTGTAATCTACAATCGTTTAAAACAACCTTAATCCCTCTCTTGTTGTAACTAATCGCCCTCTTTACTCACTTTCTTCCCATACTTTTACTCAATTGTTTGCAGTTTTGATTTTGGGGTGGTTTTTTGTAGTTCATGCCACCCGAGACGGGGTGGTGGTTAGTGAAAGATCATCTAATTTTGGGGCCACAGTGGGAAATTCCTCTGGTCCTGTTTCCAAAGTGTATATACATATGACAATACACAGGAAAGCCATTTTCACAGTTCATTCCATTATTAGGACCATTGTTATTGTAATTCAACGTAACCAAAGTGATAGTATTGCATTCCTTTTATGGCTATTGTTGCCTTTAAAATACACACACATACACACTGCTTGGGGGGAAAAAATAAATCCTCTCATATAATAGTAGCAGATGAATAAATTGGTCTTAATCTGTGTGTGGATGTGTGTGTCTATAACGCCTATAGTGCAGCATTCATAGGTGGTATGTAAAACTGGCAGCCTTATCAGTTATCAGGGGAGGCCAAATTGACACAGAGGAATCACTCCATTGTGTGCGGATTCAAAGAGAGATGTGAGCACATTGGATGTCTCCATTTCCAATAACTGTGACCTTGAGGCAAGAGGAATAGCACTGTACCCCCACGTCCAATCTGCTGACTGCTCGATTCAGACAGAGCCAGTTGATTTTGGGTGCTAATCGGGGATACCTCAGGGTTATTCTAAAGGGTAAATTGAGTTTGGCTTTTATTGTTTCTGAACCGTGTGAATGCAAATCGTAAAGGCCAGTGTACAGTTTTGTGTGGAGTTGAATATTTATAGTCTGTCTTTTTTAAAGTTTTAGGTTCAATAGTGTTGCATTTAATAACAGAGAAAGAAAAAAGTTCTTTTCAAAATGTAACACGTGTGAATTTTATCATGTGCTGCCTTCATGAAGTCTGACTTCAGCTGACCTCAGGTTGCCCATTTTACCTCAGTCAGGATTGTTTTGTTTATGTGGTAGCAGGCTTAAGTCAGATAATCATCTGCTTGATGTGAAACCGGCGATTCATCACGTCTCATTATTGTTATAATACTAAAGCCATGTTTTTATCTTCAGTCTATCTCAACAGCATACTAAACATCACCACAAACTCTTCAGTTATAGGCAGATTGGTTGAAAAGGGCATACTCCAGAACTGTGTATACATAGAGTAAAGACGATTGTCATATACATATATAAGTGTGTGTTTTACCTGTCTGTACATGTCTCTGTTGTTTTTGGCCATTTCATGAACAAAACTATATTTATTTTAAGCTTCAGTACTTTGAAAATAACAAAGTTTAAATATCCAGGAAAAAAAACATGATGTTTGCATTCATGAAACTAATGAAAATAATATGTGAATATACAGTAAATGTCCTTAATTATAATCTCTGTGAGTTTGACCGAGTAACCAACCTGAGGAAGCTTTGAGTTTCACAACTCTTAAATTTGTCCCTGACAAATGCCAGCAATAAAGGAAAATGTAACCAACACTAAATGTAATCAAAATGAACTTGTTAAACCATCAAAATGAAGTGTAAACAGGTAAAGACTCTCGAAACTAAACTGAAACTAAATTGAATTCAGATGAAAAATGTAAAACTTTTTTTTTTTAAAATCAAAGCTGCAATATCAGCCACCAGTGGAGTACAAATAATACAATGTATACTTTATTGTATTAGTGTATTTTAAGAATAAATAAGATTTAAATTGATGGTGAATGTATGGCTCAATGTAACGTTTGTTTAAATCAAAGTCAGTTGACCTGTGTTAAAAAGCCATTAGCTGAAAGTGTGTGTGTTGGACATCTTTTTGGCCACGTTCACACTGCACGCGAAAGCTCATCAAATCCGATTTTTTTTTGAGCCTATGCGACCCATATCCGATCATGGTATGACAGTGTGAACGGCACAAATCCGATTTTTTCAAATCCGATCTGGGTCACTTTCGTATGTGGTACTGAATCCGATACACATCCGATGTTTTAGAAAGCGACTGCTGTTTGAACGGTCATGTCGCATTAAATCCATCTTTTACGTCACTGACACAAGACAGACGCCAATTATCAGCGCCGGAGAAGCGCCCGAGAAGACATCGTGAACACTTCCTGGCCATCCAGTGTAGATGTTAGTGAAACTATTGGGAAGACAACGTGAATGTTTTATTTGTACTGTATAATCTGCAGATTCTGACAGAAATCTGCAACTATCCTTTGAAGCACCGCTCCTCTAAAACAGCAGTAAGGATAATTATTAGGTTATTTACATTATTATCTGTCAGTGCGCCCCAGGGTGGCTGTGGCTACAACGTAGCTTGCCATCACCAGTGTGTGAATGTGTGCGTGAATGGGTGGATGACTGGATATGTAAAGCGCTTTGGGGTCCTTAGGGACTAGTAAAGCGCTATATAAATACAGGCCATTTACCATTATGTAAATAATAAAATAACTTAAAGCAAAAATTGGAAAACGTAAAGTCCGAAGTCTTTATATTAAGGGCCATCAGTCAAACAATATTGTTTTCTCTGAGTCTAAACAGAGCGCGTTGTGTGTGATGTCTTCTTTTGCGCATGCGGGCCACTTTGAGCGTTCACACTAGAGCGCGTTTGCTGTCACATTTTATTTGTAGTGTGAACAAGCAGACAAAATAAATTGGATTTGATCAAAAAATCGGAATTGAGCGTTAAGACCTGCAGTGTGAACGTCGCCTTTTTGACGTGGTTTAACGCTACCCAACTGTCTGTTTCAAACCAGGTCTGAACAAAGAAGGCAGGTTTCTTTTTAGCACTCAGTATAATTAATCCATCCCTCCCTTACAAAAGGGTCCCTACCCCTGCTTTTCTCCGGCCCGTCCCATTGGCATTTTAGGGCAGAGAGATTCAGCAGGACCCCCGGGCACCCTCCTGCCCTGACCCCTGCCCCCCCACCAGGGGAGCATCTGTGGATCGATCCAGGGCCAGCTGGCACCAGGGGGAGAGAGGCAGGACTGGTAGTCTAAGACGAGGTCTGCTCCAACACAGATACACTCTTCTTGACTGGAATTTATAAAAAAAGATGAGGCACTGTGGGTAGTTTCAGGTTTGCATGCTCTTATTTATTTATTTATTTAGTTATTTTAAGAAGAGCCTGAATTTTTGAGTTAAATAGATTCCAAGTAGAAGCTTAACCTTGATTTCTGTTGATGCACTGTAGTTGTAAAAAGATGCAACTAGGGGGCAGCATGCAGCCATCACCCCTCCCTCCTTTACATCCTACATCCTCTGCCTGTGCCCGTCTTCTTCTCCTACTCCTGTTGTGCTTCCTCTGCACACACATTTAGTCCTCCTCCTGGCTCAGGAAAAGAGCATATTGATAGTTCTATCCTCTCTGTAATAAATTCAACTTCTACATTGTCCTCCCTTTTCATTTTACACATTGTCACAACCTCCTAGTCCCTCTAATCCCAGTTACCCCCTCCACTTCCCCGCTCACCATCACCTTCTCTCACACACACATTGATTGACAAGTAGCATCTGGGGAAATGGAGCACATTCCCATTGTTTGCTGCCACTACTCAAATCTGTTGAAATGGTTATTCCATTCTTCCGTCAGAGTATTTGCATATCCTTAAGTATTTCCTATTTTCCCCACCTCCCCTTTCTCCCCATCCTCCTTTTTGCTAAATCCCCTCTTCTTAAGTGTTTAGTGCATTTGGAAAATTCATTCATAAAGTATCTGCATGCGCTATTAGCTTAGTATAATAGCCAGGGTGTAATCTGCAGAGAGATAAGAGGTGGGAAGAGAGTGCTTTTTTTATTTTTTATTTCCTCATCTTCTTCCTGTCCTGATGGGGCTGCTCTGTGGACAATCACTGTGCCGATGATATGTCATTATGTTCCCCAGCCAATGCGACAAGGCTCAAATGTCAAGAGGAAATGTCAAGAGGCCTTGCTTCTGTAGTTTTTATTTATTTATTGGTCTGAGAGAGGCGTGAGGTACTAAGGAGGAGGCAAAGAGGGAGAGAGATGGAAGGATAGGAGGGTTCGTAGCGATGTAGTGTTGGATATCGACAGGAGATGGAGAAATGGAAAGGTGGAGTAGAGGCTAGAGATACAGATTCAGATCAGCTGTTTTCACTCCTGAGCAAGGATGTATACTAACTGGGTTCACACAGTCTTTGGCTGTGCTCTACTGTACTGCTACCACATGCCAGCTGCTTTAGCCTCAGCAGTGTCAAACTTAGTTTCACACTGTTTAAGGCCACACCAAGAAATGACAATGGCATTAAGGGCCAGACATTTAAAATGTACTGATAATCTTGAGTTTCATTGAAAATGCCACGCTCATATAGCCTTTTTATAGACCGTTTTGCCCACTTATACCCTTATTAATGTATTCTGATTACAGAAAACGACTGCCAACTCGCAACAGTTTTTTTTTTCACTGGTTCTTGCACATTTCTACAAGTGTTATTGTGTTTAATTGGGCCAAGCATCCACCCATCATCCATCCAGGTGAGAGTCACGGAGGCAGTAGTCTAAGCAGCAATCTGCAGACCTCCCTCTTCTCCGGCCTGTCCTGGTTCTGCCTCCAGGGTCTCCTTCTTTTGGATATGCCCAAAACACCTCATCTAAGAAGCATCCAGGTGGCATCTTAGTCAAACGCCTGAACCACCTCAACTGACTCCTCTTGACTTGGAAGAGTAGCAGCTCTGAATAACTCAGCTCTTCACCATCTGTGTAAGGTTGAGCCCAGACACTCATTTATACCACTTGTATCCATTACCTTGTTTTTTGGGAGACCACCAGAGCTTATTTGGCCATAGCTGAGGACAGAAATAAGACCAACGACTAAACTATATGTTTAGCTTTCTCTTCACACAGCAGACCAGTACAGGCCAACCCATCTGCCAGTCTGCTGCTGCAATTCTTTATTCATCCTCTACTCTAAAAACACATTTCCAACCCAGAATGAGTACTTCACTCTTTCCCAGCTGAGATCCCAATTCTCATCCCAGACCACTGCAGTGGAGGTTTCCCTTTGATGGAGTCAGCAAAACTGTCTGAAAAAGAACCGTCATCTGAAAACAAAGGCTCTCTCACCTCAGAGTAGTCTGTCTCAAGCATCAACTTATTTGTTTTATTATGTGTTATCAAATTTGTTAGCTTATAGGTAAAATATAATTTGACATGTGCAAAGTTCATATAAGGTCGTGAAGGCTTGGATTGTTTACTTCAGTGTTTATTGTGTCCACTTCTTCAGTATTTCCGGCCACAGTTATTTGCAGTTTGAGTATCACATGTTGGGTCTCGTATGGTTGGCCTGTAACACTTTTAATCTCTATTTGGAGCTTACATATTTTCTCTCTATATTACCAAAAGCTTTACCACTCTGTACTGATACAAATTCTGTGTGTGTGAGTGTGAGAGTGTGTGTGAATACCCTGCAGTCCTCAGCGATAAGGCTGAGATTGAGTTTTCCCCCACAGAGCCATAGCGTCCAAGGAGTGTGTGTGTATGTGTTTGTGTGTGAAGACATCAGGAAACAGGCAATGTAAAGAGCTTGTATCGCTTTATCTAGCCTATCTGCCAGAGTGTATGTGTATATGTATATGTGCTCTCAGACTGGTGTAGTGTGAAAGGGAGCTTGCTGGTTTGCTTTGTTCGGTATTGTGCGCACGAGAGGATGAATCCTCAGGGCTCGATTCACAGCTGAGAAAAGTAGGTGTTTTTCTGTGGTATAGCTGGATGCAGCTTTTAGACAGCCGTGCAGTGAAATGGAGACACAAAGTGAGAGCAGGCGAAACCAGGCATTTTAAAAAGAAAAGAGAACATGTGCCGTACCGCTGCCTGCTGCTTTCATTCTGGCTGGCCTGTGAAGGGACGTGTGAGACAGGTTGGTTTTGGTGCTAAGATCAGTGCCTTCTCCCATGCAAATAGGGAAAAAGAACATTTAACCAGGAAACACATTACAAAAACAGAATCAGTTAAAAGAGAGGAGGCACAAGAGAACCGAGAGGGGCATGGTATGTCAGTGGTATCAACACAGCAAGGAGGTGAACCAGCCTGATATTCACTGACAGCATGGTGCTTCCATAGCAGGCAAAACCCATCAGTTTTTGTTGGAGGGAGGGCAGACAAAAGGCTGGAGCATCCCCAACTGTTTAGTTTCCATATCTAGCAGTCAGTGACAAGGCTTTCCGGCAGTTCTTATTTTTAACACACGGTCCTCTGGTGAGCAGCTTGCATACACACACACACACACACACACACACACACACACACACACACACACACACACACACACACACACACACGCAGGGCCATGTCACTGATTGTATAACTCTTATCACCTGGTCTGTGGCATATTCCCAAATTCTAATTTGACTGCTAGCCCCTGGCCCAGAGTCCATCTCTGAAAAGAAGTACAGCAAAAATGGCTTCAGCGCGGACCTTTGATAGGAAATATCAGGAGGGATTTTACAGCAGAATTCACAATGAGGAATTCAGGAGGGACCCACTTCTAGCTTCTTCTGGATTTATATAAACCTGACACTGTGATGGGCCATCAGTTTAACCCTCTCCCATCACTTTATGAAAGTTTCAAAACAATAAAAAAAACAATTAAACTCAACCTCTTTTTTCTTTCTTTCTTAAATTCTGTCTGTCCACAGGAGTCTCCATCAGGGCGGAGGAAGGCCTTGGCCACTAGCAGTATAAACATGAAACAATACGCCAGTCCGATGCCCACACAGACAGATGTCAAGCTGAAGTTTAAGCCGCTGTCCAAGAAGGTGGTGTCAGCCACGCTGCAGTTCTCCCTCTCCTGCATTTTCCTCCGCGAGGGGAAGGCCACGTAAGTTTTTGTTTTCTTATATTATGACCCACATCCTTCGGAAGTGGTTACACGTTGCGATATTCAGCAGTGTTCTAAGTTGTTTGTAACCCTCACTAGTTATAACATTAAGTCTGATGCATGTAGGAATAATACCTATCAAATTGGGCCCAACACCCATGTTCACTTCTTCCTTGTTCTGTTGCCTTTGCTTGTGTTGAGTTAATCAGTGTGTCGTTTCATGTTTCAAAAGTAATTTAAGCAAGCACATAGTGAGATCGTCATGTTCAATTTTGCTGTCTTTAATCACAAGACCGTTACAGCAGTCAACTTTGAATGTCTCACACTAGTGACTGATTGGAGCCACAGATATCCACATGACTCTTTCACATTGGTCACAATTAATTTTGGACAGTCTGGCTTCATTAGGCTTTAATTTAGAGTCTAGTAATGAAGAGACTTTTATCCACTGAAGGGTATGAAAGGATATTTTTTTTAAAAGTAATAAAGTTGCCAAGTTTGCAGCAAAGAGGACAAGTAAAGCTGTTGATAATCCCTGCTGTGAGTAAGAGAGTAATTTGTGTTACCCTTTGCAGACCAGTAACACATGCTTGGTATAAAAGTCTAGCTAATACCCTTTTTATGTCACTTCTAACCAGAGGTGACTGAAAATCTAAATTTTCTTTGTTAATCTGTTAGAGGGTGAAATTTTGCTTTTTGTTCCATTTATCAGTTTAAATTATAGGTACATACAGACACACACACACACACACACTTGTCAATCATTTTAAGATATTGAACCATCTTTCATTTGAAGACATGCTTTCAGTCAGTGTTTTCTGTTTGTTATTCATTTTAATTTGATGGCAGCAACTTTCATTTAAAGATACCCCTCCCCACACACACAAACACATATACACTGAGCATGAGCAAAGCGGCGAGGCCTTTGTTGTGTCGCGGATGGCGGGTCGATGGCGCGTAACCCTTGTTAACCCTTCGGGGAATGATGTCGACCACACACAAACAAACTCCATCACAGCAGTTCAAATGAGCCCATGGGCCTGGGAAACACCAAACACAAAGAACAGAGAGGAGAATACAGCGATTATGATGGAGCGGTGGTATCGAGGGACTGTGGGGAGGGGGGCGCACAGAGGACTACATAAAATACAAGAAATGATGTAGAAATGCATCAGTGGGGCAGAGGCTGGAGTCAAAACCAAGCTTTAAAGAAGCTTTAAAATGTGAGGGAGGGGTGTTAAAGTTTTAGGTGTAAAAGTGGTCGTCTGGAGTGAAGAAATGATTGAAAGAGATGGATTTTAAATGTATGTGGGGTGTGTAGGTTAAATTGTCCTATCTGTCTTGATGTTTTTCAGCTGCATGTATTTCTCTATCTATGTGTATACATTGTTTTGGTTCTTGGTTTTTTTTGGGGCTGGTGGGGTCCAGCGATGAGGACATGCAGAGCCTGGCCAGCCTGATGAGCATGAAACAGGCGGACATTGGCAACCTGGATGACTTTGAGGAGGAGAATGAGGAGGATGAGGAGAACAGGGTCAACCAGGAGGAGAAAGCTGCTAAGATCACAGGTAAAACACTGGCGGAGCACTTTTTTATTTTGCTTTGTAAGATCAAAGATTTATCTGCTGAAAGTCATTGAAGTTGCTTTTGGTCATTTGATCAAAATCCCCAAAACGCCCGAAATTTCCCAGACTTCCTGAAGAATAAGCGCGGGACCCAGGCTTCATTTGGGGCATTTACTTTGCTTCTTGGTTTCTTTGTTTTCCCCAATTTATGCTTGTGTGTGTGTGTGTGTGTGTGTGTGTGTGTGTGTGTGTGTGTTTTTCCACAAATAAAAAAGTGAGAGTTTGTAAATTCATGAGCTTTATTTGCCGTGTATTGTCTGCTTCAGGGCGTTTTCTGTTGCTTTGACTTTCCCACATCCTTGTTACCCCTCGTTCCCCTCGTCTTGTATTGGTTGCACTGGCAGACTGACGGTGGCTTGGCTCCTTCCTTACATCCATGATTCATTCTACGGTCGCATGTACGGGCCGCGCTGCTTCCTGCTTTGCTTAATCCAACTTTTCAAAGCGCCACGTCTTCATGTTAAGCTTCATGTTTTCTCTCCTTTCTTTTTCATGCTCTTCATCTCATTTATATGTATATGCATTGAGCGCCTACAGCTACGCTTCACTAGCACACATCTCTGAATCAAAGGATGGGCCGGGCTGCCAAAACTCGCTGCTGTCATATTCTTGCCTGAATGGTACCTCCAGAGCAAGCCAGCAAGCAGCCCCAGCAATACTAACACTAGGCTAACCAATGCATACGCTGTAAAACACATGTTCTCTTTTGTCTTTTTATATGCTGTATGTAAATTATGAAACCTCAATAAAACTCTGTGTTTATATAGGGTTGTTAGTCATTGTTCAGTATTACCTCTTTATTTATCAGTCTGGAACCTGAAGCTCTGGAGGCATGTCAGAAATGTTATTTTAAAGTAGATAAAGTTTTTTTCTTTTTAGCTTTTGGCTCTGTGCATGCATTTAGCACTGCAGTGCTGATGCAGTGTTTCCCACAGAACACGGTTTCCTCTGCAAATATTTTATAACTGAGCAATAGTGAGTCTCTACTCCTGGGGATAAACGTCTTCCACATCTTGGATGGCAGTGAGTGATGACAGTTGTTGTTCTGCTCTGGAGCCTTCAGGAGTTTGACATGTTGGTACATGAACCAGTTCTCCATATGCTGCCAGCTCTGGTTACAGTGAGAAAGAAAGACTTTCTTACTTAGACCTGCTGGAGTCTAAGACACAGGGTAGAGCATGTTCAACCCCAGGAGAAGAGACTGTAGAAATGGCTGAATGATATCCACCTTCAAGTGTACACTTTACAGAGAGTCTATGGGAACACCACAGTCTGCTTGTTCGGTGATGATATAATGATGCTCTTTCCCGGTCCAGCGTTGAACGAGGCTCTGTCCTTTTTAATGTGCTGCAGTGCTTCAATTCTTGTTTTTGGATCCGACCCCCTAAAAAACTTTTAACCCTTCAGAACATATTCTGGCGTTGAGATTAAGCTTAGTATCAGGACAAATCTGGACTGTTTTAAACTTTCAGTAATGTCCCAGAGCTTTGTTTGTTTTTGGGAACTGAAGGAGTGTTTGGACCTGGATATTGCTACTGATATGAAACGTAGCAAACAACTAGTTGCCCAGCAAAAATTGAGCAGCACAAGACAGGACGAGCTAGCTATTTATCATTAACATAAATATACTTGATTGAGGTGACCTGCCCAGGTAAAGTTGGTGTGGGAAACACTGCATTTGGCTGTTAATACTATAAAGTTGTGAACTTTATAGTGTAGACCTTACCAGCTAAATGGTTGATCGCAGCGCTATTACTAACTAAAGCATGCACATTCACACTAGTGTTCCTCTTTACTAATCTGTTTGTACTTGCAGACTTGTTAGTGATAGAACTGATGATAATATAAACCAAACCAACAGTCTGCACTCAGTTATTGTGCAGTGTAATGTGCGGTGTGGATGTGTGTGGACATTCTGGATGGTGTGTGTTATTTTTGCCTTGTTCACTGCTTTTCTTCCTCCCTCCCTTCCTGTATGGACCTGTCGTTTGCAGAGATAGTAAACCAGTTGAATGCCCTCAGCTGCTTACATGGGGATGATGATGATGATGGTGGTGTTCCCAAGCGAGCACGCAAAGCAACAGCTAAGCCTGCTGCTTCCTCCCAAGGTCTTTTTTCACCTTTCTTTCACCCCTTTTCATCCCACGATTCTTCTTTTATTGTCTTGTGAGCATTGTGTTGCCTCTTCCTACCCCTCAGTGTCACGGTTTATATCTACATATTTATTTATTTTTTATTTTTCCTCCCATAATGTTCTGTCTCCCCCTCTTCCTCTCTCTTTGGCTCTACCCTCCCTTATCCCTTGATCCTTCGTGACATTGGTATTGTAGTCGTGTTGTGTGGTACGATTTATCTTCAATCATGTGGTGACGTGCAGTACATGGTGTTGTGAACACATCAGTTGGTGTTCATCCTTTTGGTTCCTATTGTTTCTCTTATTTGACAATGTGACCTTTCCCACTCTTTTACTGCAATTGGTAGTGAACCAAACCAGGTAAAAAGAAAAGAAAAGAAAGAGACCCTTTTTCCTCTTTCAGGTCAAAGCAATATTTGTGTTTTCAAAATAGAATTAAGTATATTTATTTTAAATTGAGAATATTTAGCCTATGATATTCTCACGTGATCTTAAGCTAGATAAAAAAAAAAGTTTTTTTAAAAGTCCGACCAATCTGTCTATAAAAGTAGAATAGTTAATTTAAATTTGGCCGCTTTCCCCTACATGCTCGTCTCCTTTTGCACTTCTAAGTCAGGTTCAGTGGCCCCTGGGTCATACCACCAGTGATGTTTCACACCTTGGCTAAATTTAAATAAAGTGTTTTGTTTTTTTCTTTTTTGCAAGGGCACAGTTGTAAAACTTTTTCATCTTATTAAAAATCGCATAAATAAGGGCTTTATGCGAAAGCTTTCCCTTTCTCCTCTGGGCAAATAACTCCAGTCACTGGTTCAACTGGAAATTACATCCTGTTGGCTAACAGTAATATACAACAAACATAGCTTTGTACTCTCAAGGTTTTCTGAGTTTATTTGGGGTCTTCCAACATTCTTCTCTTTGGATAGGAGTAGTCACAAACCCTCTCACAGATTTAAACACACTCTTGGACATGTGCACTTGTCATGGCCTAAAATTGGCCATGAATGTTGTGAGTTAAGTGCTGTTCCTCTTATCAGCCATCACCACTTCACATAGCCACACTACATATAGACCCAGGACACGTAGCTCACAGCACAGTTTTTCTTTATACTAGTTCAGATTTTCATGTTTCTCAGCAACATTTCTTGGCATCTACCTCAGGCACATTTACACTCTTTTCAAACTGACCCACACCCTGGCAGCATGCGATTGAACTACAGTGAGTATAGTGAAGATAAAGTACACAAGTACCCCCTCCAGCTGGGAACTCCATAGCAACACCATGCTTTCGCCACAGTCTCCCACAGTAACCCTCCATACCACACAAAATTTCCCAGAATGCCACTGTTGTATATGCTCTGAAGAAGGATGAAATGGTTGAGGAACAAAGGAGTTTAGGCAGTGCTCCCCAGCAAGCGGGATTTCTTATCCAAGACTGAATGGTTCACTCCGAAGTGCAGATTTTGGTGCATTTGGCTTTGTGGCTGTTTGTTCATTGCATTTTGTTGTGTAGCTGTTTTGACTCTGTAGTTTAATTTAAAATAACTTTTTATTGAACTCTTTGGCAACAGAGCTGATTAATAAGCTGAACTTCCTGGAAGACGAGGATCAGGATATGGCTCCCGCCATGAACAACAATCCTTTTGATGAGCCCGATGTCGACCTTCATCCCAACCATCTCAACCCATTTGATGATCCTGATGAGGAAGGTATGTGCAGCTCTGCCAGCTTCTGAAGAAAATGCACTCAACTTCATTTTAATATATAATAATTGTAAAAACTTGTAAAACGTGCCTGGCTTTGGTTGCGATCTTCTTGGTGTTGCTTTGGGAAAAGTCTTTGGGATGATGAGCAGTGTGGCTTTAAGGTTCTGATGTGCAGATACCATGAATGTGTATAATCCTCTGCAACTGTATCAGGCTTCAATGCTTTCAGTCAGACACCTAAACCAATATTTTTGTCTGACCACCTGAGTGGACAGGTATTTGTTTTTGAGTGTCACGCTCTCACATACATAAAAGCACACCTTTGCTGCCTATTTGCTTACTTAAGATGTCTTTGATCTTCAGCCTTAAATCCTGGATTTTACTTTCTCAAGTGCATATTTTTACGTATGTACATGTGTCCTTTAATGTCCATATCATCTTCAACAAAGGTTTACTTATTTTGGGGACGATGCAGTTGCTGTTTTAATTCAATAGTGGCTGTGTGTAGGATTTGGTTGTCTTATGTTGGCAGTGAAGGCAGCATGAAGCATATGTGCAGGCACCACCCAGGAGCCCACACAGGGAACCTGGATCCTTAAAATGTTGAAATAAACTAAATATTATCCACACAATTTATGAAAAGTCAAATAGGCAGTTAACCTTCTAGGAGCTGGCATCCACATATGTGGACATCACATTTTGGGTTGTCTAGACCACAATACTAAATTTTACTGTACAAGGGCCTGATATCCTCTTCTCAGAAACTGCATCAGGTAAAAAGATAATTCTTTGTTTTTACATTCATCAGGTCCCAATCAGCCCAAATAGCAAAGAGAAATAAAAATGTATGCCATGAAAGAGTTCCAGTCTTAGGAGGTTAAGGCACATTTATTTTGTTTCTCTCTGCTGTCTATCTCTTCAACATACTGAGATCACAAGCTACCAAAGCTCATGTCAAGTCTAGGAGTAACATGATTTATACATGCTGTCAATGCTTTCTGTCCTCTGTCAGAGCCCCCTGCCCAGCCGGTCCTACGACCGCGGGCTGACGACAGTTCCTTTTATGACCACGACGACTCAAATCCGTTCAACGAGCCAGATGAGCCAGAGACACAAGCATGTCCGGGGAACCCCTTTGATGAGCCTGACCAGGACACAGACCCTCAGCCAGATCCAGAACCTCCCAAACCCAGGCAGAGGAAAGGTGTCCGGCCCGTTGACATGAGCAAGTACCTGTATGCGGACACTTCTCACAACGAGGAGGAGCTCGACAAGTAAGATTTTGTTATTCATTGGACAATTGTTTCAATGTCCAATGAATTGTTTCAAACAATGGTGTTTGTTTTTTGTTTTTTTGGGGGTTTTTTTTGCATTTGATGACACAGTAACTTTGAATTATGAGGCGTGAACATGCTGTTAAGTAAAGAGCATGCACCTTATCCTGTGCTATTTTTCTTTTTTTAAAGTGTCATGTTTTATTGTTTTATTGACCCGAGACCAGTGATTGAGCTTATAAACTGACTGGGAAAGTGTCTACTGTGCTGAAAAAGTGACTATAGGGCCATTTTCCCATAGACTTTTACACCGCAGAAAATCGTTGTGCAGTCAGAAGAGTCGCCCCCTGGTGGCAAATAGAAAGCATGTAGATTTAAGGGTTTCAGATCACTAGCCTCAAGTGGCCATTGGAGGAATTGCACTTTTCTTCATAAGTAGCGATACTTAAAGCGCTCTGTTACGTTCTCGATTACTGCTGGCAGCCCGAGTCCTGCAGCTCCCCCTCCTTCTAGAGGAGCACTTGTAGGCACAGCTCCCCCCTTCCAAACAGGGCAAAGTGACGAGGCAGCTCTTTCAACAGGAACAAGGGCCCTGTTGTTTCACTGCATTCTTTAACCTTGTCTCCCTCTTCAGTCTTCCACCCGTCCTCCCCATCCTCTCCCTCCCATCAACTTGTTGCCCCATACTTTCCCTCTTTCTCCTTCACTTCCTCGTAGACTCTGCTCATTTTTATTTCACCTTGGAGCTCCTTTACGCTTGCTCCCCACCCTCCCATTCCCTCTTCCTTGTTCCTGTTCCGCATCATTTCGGTTCATCAGTGCTGTCAGCTACTTTGTAAAGAAGAAAATATAAAGATGCTTCTATCTGTTGTTGAATTTAAAGATATGATGAATGTGGCAACGGAGGCGTTTTTTTGGTTATTTGTTTACTTTTTTTGGTATATGCTGCATTTTTAAAATTTTTCATTTTAGTTAAGTTTGGTGGCTGTGTTGTGCAACCCTTACTTATAAATATTTAATCTCAGTGGAACTTCCTGAAATTAAATAAATGAACAAGAAAAAATTTAGTCATTGAACGCAGCATAAAAAGGTAGCTTGTTGTGTATGTGTGAATCTCAGTTTTTACTGAAATGTTAGGCTATTTTATACTTAATAGGCTGTGTCACCTTCTCTAAAAGCTCAATATAGACTTTATCTTGTGATAGTAAAGGTTGCCAACCTTTAGGGGTTGAATCTTAGCTTCACACTGATGTGGGGATCCTTCTGAAGTGTTCCCATCAGTGAACCGTTTCACCAATAGTGTGTGACCATCTCCACAAGAGCAGCCGTGCCCAAATTGTCAATGTAAACCCCTTTTTGCCACTGAGCGAAGCCGTCACACAGACAGGCGTAGGTTTCACTCCTCTCAGCTGTCCAAAGACAGACAGGAATTGACTGGTGTGTTTCTTTTTCTCTGTCTCTTACATCAGGAGCAGCTCACTGCAGAATAGAAAGTTCAAGAGGGCAGCGCAGTGTTTTGACTGCAGCCCTTTCACATGTCTTTTAGCCAGCGATGGTCTGTTAGAGCTTTTCTATAGACCTGCCTCCTTTTCTTTTCTTCACTTCCCTCCTTTTTCCCCCCTTCTATCACTTTGCAGTAGGACACTGAGTACCTCCAACCTTCTCTTTCACAGATACCCAGTCAATCAGTTTTTCCTCTCACCCCCTCCTCCTCCTCCATCCAATTCTCTTGTTTGTTTAGGACTGCTTGTTGCATGTTGAGTGAATGTCTTAAGGCCGTGCCCCTGCTTCCATTGCCACCAGCATGCCTGTGTATTGATAACACTGTGGTATGTGTATGCGTGTGTGTTTTGGTGAGTGCTTGTGCGTGTGTGTAATGTAGTCAGTCGTGCTCTGGCCTGTCTGTCAGTAGTCCACCTTGGGTAGTGAGGATATGAGGTCACACAGTCCTGACCTCAGTGCACCTGCATCTTCTATTAACTTACCACTTTCTGTGTGCTGTTCATTGTGCTGCACCATACCTTTGTTTCCCTATTAATGAATTTATAGTTAGATCCTAGGATGTCTTTAAAAGGTCCTAATGGTTATTATAGGTCATTATAAACAAAATGTTTAATGATTAGGCAAAATATATACATATTTTCTAATGTTTTCTTGTATTCGACAACCTAATTTTACAAGATAAAAAATTTGGTTTTATATCTTATATAGCTTATATCAGAGGTGTGGACTCGAGTCACATGACTTGGACTCGAGTCAGACTCGAGTCATTAATTTTATGACTTTAGACTTGACTTGAAAAAATGTTCTAAGACTTGTGACTTGACTTGGACTTTTACACCAATGACTTGGGACTTGAATTGGACTTGAACCGGTTTACTTGAAAAGACTTGATATTTTACCCCAAATATAAAATTTAACATGCATATTATATAGAGATTGAAAATGTGACGTCATTCACGGGTAGAACCGCAAAGGATTCTGGGAACTCGTGGCAAGCGGTACTAGCGCATGCAGGCTTTCAATTAAAATCAGTTATACAGCGATAAAAAGAAACACAAAAATGTCAAGAAGCCGTTGTATTATTAACTGCAATAGCCGGTCGCATGACAGCCACGGGAAGCCGACGGGTAAAGAGATCGGTTGTTATCGGATTACGTCGTTGAAGAGAAATTGTTCAAGCCATGTTTCCGAAGTAACAAAGACGCGACGGATGGCCTGGATTGCAGCCATTCAAAGATCAAATATAACGTCCCAGAACACTCCAGCTCACAGGTTAGTCTGCTCCAAGCATTTTCACAAAGGTCAGTGTTTTTTAGTACTTAATACGTCATTTTCATAACATAATTGGTGATATAGGTTACAAGCAAGTCTGGCGCTGAACAGAAATTGTCGCGCTATGCTCCTTTATTTATTGTGCATAAATAGTGAATTGTCCTGACACAATATTGCGTTTCGCTTCTGTTATTATGGTACATTGACAAAAACATATACTTTTATTCACAGGATAAAACAGTTGTTTTGTATCACTAATTGCCCAGTACGATTACAGCATACAATATTATTGTCACTGCTACATTTCTGTGATGCTACCAGAAATTATTTCCACTACTAATTAATTACCGTTGAGCTCAAAGGTCCTATTAATAAACGGTTAAGGAATGTGTATTTATGACGACGATTTGTGAGACTGGTAAACTTATGATACGTACGATGGTCTTTACTTTCTACACGGTGCATTTCAAGGTCCTGTACCCATCCGTCGGTAAACTGTACCTGGGCTTGTTGCAGTGACCTGAAGTTACTAAACTTCATGAGTGTGTGCACTCACTCCAAGAACCGTATGATTATAAATATGCATATAAATATGCTAAGATGAGATAGCTGACTTCATCTAACTAGCAAATGTTGTCCAGGCTACGTTGGTGATACAGTTTTTTTTAATGTGTATGATATTTTTGTCATGCGATTTTAAAGCTGGTCCTACAACCGCATCCAAGAATAACATGCAGCTTATCTCAAAACTGTCGGTGAAAATTATTCTTGGAGCTAGGTTTAATTGAGCTGCATTTTAAAGAGGTGCAATTTCACAATTTGTGTATATTTTCTAAGTTCACTATTTTGTCATGTGTTGAGAAAAACACAGATTTTAAAATTACATGGTCTAATATTTACATTTAGCATAACTGCAACATTTTTTTTTCATTTTTTTTTTTTTAAAGACTCGAAAGGACTTGAAATTCAAAGTTTCAGACTTGTGACTTGACTCGGGACTTTTACACCAGTGACTTGAGACTCGACTCTGACTTGCCTGACATTACTTGAGACTTGACTTGAGACTTGAGGATAAAGACTTGAGACTTACTTGAGACTTGCAAAACAATGACTTGGTCCCACCTCTGGCTTATATGTCTGTCTTTGAGATGGTTTATGTTAACTTTATTGGCATTTTGGAGCCTTTTATGCTTGTGTTGCTGCTGTAAGTCAGGAAATTTAGTTTTATTGTATAGCCCTGAATCACATGTAAAGGTTTAAAGGACTTCATAGGGAGAAGAGCACATTAAAAACACGAGAAAACACGAGAAAAAACAATAAAGTCACTAACACATTAAAATTCAAAAATGGACAAGAAAACAAAAAAGAAAATATAAACTTGTATTTAAAAATGAGAATAGGAAGATTTTATAGCTGCTCTAAATGTGGCTGAACAGTTAGTGTGGCCATTATCAGTGCTTTTTTTCCAATTCAATTCAGATTTATTTATATAGTGCCAATTCACAACAACACAACAACGACCCCAAGGCACTTTATTTTGCAAGGTAAAGATCTTGCAATAATAGAGAAAAAAATCCCAAGATCACAGTATGCCATGTAAGCAACAGTGGGGAGGAAGAAATCCCCTTTTAACAGGAAAAAATCTCCAGCAGCGCTATCCTCCACCCTCCAGTATCCCCAGTTCTGCTCGTTGAAGAATATTGTGTCTGTTGGTTTAGCTTTTTAAATTTATTTTTAAGATCAGGAGGATCTTAAAGTGCGAGTCGGGATATAACTGTAATATTTAAGACTTTATATATATAAGTATGAATATTTTAAATCATTTCTGTAGGATCATCAAAAACAGTGTAGCTCTGCTGTTCTGAATAAGCTCCAGCCTAGTGAAATACTGTTTTACAGCTCATTCTTTTTACAAATTCGATGGATAAATTACACCAATCTCTCTTTTCCCTTTTTTTCCCAGATCCAACCCATTCTACGAGCCAAGGACATCGAGCCCTGTGCAGCAGGATGCTGGTGGCCCCTCACCTGATGTGGCCAGCAGCCAGAAGAGGAGAGCTCCCCCACCCCCGGGCACTAGCCCTGGGCTTGGCCCCAGTTTACCACCCCACAAACCCACATCTGGCCCTGATGGGGAGAGAGCCCAGCCCGTCGGGCCCAGCCCAGTGGCAGCAATGATAGGGAGAGAGCTGGCCTCCTCTTCCCCCAAGGTACGCAGTCCTTGCTGGAATGTAAAAAACTTGATTTATCCCCATGTGATGCATGTGAAAAATACAGAAAGAAATGCACTGTGGCTGTGTCTGCAGCGTATCATTACTTTCTATTGTGAGAAATATACCTTTTAGAATAAAGCAATTTAAGATTTTGATTTTAACTTTGATCTCATCAACTACTTGTCGGCCTCGCAGACTCTTAAGTTCATTTAATTACATTTAATTCAAATCTCTGAGCTTGAACCCCAAAATTCAACAGATCTCAGCTCATGTCTACTTCCTGTCATTCACTCTAGCTCGTCCGTGCAGTATGTTTTATTATAAGTGAGTGAGTTGAAGCATTTTGAGTGTGTTGTGTGTGTATGTGTGTGTTCGCAGTAGTGTGTCCACATCCAGTGGTCCTTACATTAGCTTTTTTCCGCCTGCACAGTCTCATCTCCTGCACCATTCTTTATGCTCATGAAACTCCCCAGCTCCTCATTTGAATATAGGTATTTGTTTATTGGGGTGTTTTCATATGTTTATTTATTTATTTAAATTAGGTAAATCATGGCTGGGTCTAATTAAATGGCTGATGGTCACACACACTCACGGCAGGAGTCAGACCACTGGTGGGGAATGATTGGCTGGGGGTGTGGGGATGAGTGGGGGTTAAAATTGTGAGTGTGTGTGTGTAGGGGCTCAATGAGCCTGTGTAGGGCTTAAACACAGGGGGCTTAACTACAGCAGAGCGATCACAAGGGGGTGTTGACCCCCTGTGCCCATGCACACACATACACGCAAACACAGTACAGTTAGTCATACACACACATAGACACACACAGGTCCCTCCTCCCCATGCAGCTGGCTAGCTGACTGTTTTAGTGTAGCTGGGCGGTGATGCTGGCCGTCCATGTAATTATGGCACAGTGCCTTTATCACCCAGCTGCAGTTGCCTGTGACCATGGGTGAGGGGGCCTAAACCACTTTAATTACCCAAAGCCAGTGGCCTGTGGTGGGCCACACTTCGCCAAGAGATGCCCCTGCCTCTGGAGCTTGGTGTGGAGGGGGCAAGGTGGGGTTTAGAGAATGAATTGTGACTGAAGAGGAGGGGTGAAATGAAGAATATGCTGAGGATAGTGAAGGGTTATAAGACGGCAGAAAAGAGAGGGAACATTTCCAGGGAATTGTGGAGAGAGAGCGCGAGAGAGATGGGATGTTCACAGTAAACAAGGATAGGCCTACAGGGTTTGTTGGCATATACAGCTAGTGTGAATAGGGTTTTTTTTCCCTCTTATTCACACCCAGCACCATGGTACACACCACAGCCTACACATGGGCTGTGAGATGACCTTTGAATGTATGAAGTCAGGGAGGATTAAGAGGAGACATCCTCACTATGAGAGGCCACGACAAAACCAACACATCATAACGCTAGGAACGTGCACAGAGTGTAAATGTATGCATGTATCTGTTCTTATAGTTTCCAGTGTGCCCAAGGCTCAGTTCTGTGAATATGTACTCGGGCAGTTATAACCTTCCCTCAAAACACAGCTAACCTCCGCCTCTCCCATATAAGGCGTCTACTCTTCATTCATATTTATTTTACCAATGTGGGCAAATTGTATGTAGGGCTGAGATAAACACACACACAGAATTCAGTTTAATCTCACAATGTGAATAGAAATTGATATCCAGAAAGCCACCATATTCAGTTCTACATTTACAAACCTGCCCTGAAGGGTTAGTATGAGTTTTTCTTTTTTCTTCTTTTTAAATGAAATCTTGTCTTTGGTAACCGAAAGAGATTAGCTTGTCTCGTTTCACCATTACATTTAACACATTTATTCGCTGCAGCAGAGGAACAAGCTTTAAATGGCTGGTCACTCAACAAATAGAAAACGAGTTTAAGGGTCAGCGCCTCGAGCAATGCTTCGGTGAAGATATTTCATAAACCTGTAAAAACCAAGCAAGAGTTCTAACAAGAAAATACAAGGCAACTACAGTCATGGAGAAAGATGTTTGCATTCACTCCAACAGATTTAGGATTAAACGTTTTCTTGGATGCAATCTCATCCTCCTTGTCATTGCATTAAAACCAGCCACTTCAGTGCCAGCCTGTGGAAAATCAGGACATCTACATGACATATGGTGTGCGCCCACTTATTCTATACACAGGTATTACACATGTTGATTGGATTTACGTTAAGAATAATATGAGCTCGGTGCTCTGGATTTTTGCCAGTGAAACACATGGGCTGGCACTAACTCAAGTTCTTATGTAGATTCAGATGTAAATGCAGCATCTACAGAGGTTTCAGAAGCTTTTGTTTTGTTGCTCATGATGACTGGTGGACAGTAGGTCCCAACAAAACCCTGCTATATACTGAAGAGGATATGCAGATAGCACCTTTCTGAACAATATATTAGGACTTTGAGTATGTATTTTTAAACATAATTGAAAAAGGAGGCCTTTGCCTCAATGATCAATTAAAGGTGCCTTACTTCGGGTGATGTTTGTGTTTGAGGAAATGTGAAGGTAGGTCATACCTTGGCAGCGGTGGCTCAGGAGATACAGTGGGACATCTGTCAATGAGAAGGTCAATGGTTTGACGCCAGGCTCCTCTAGTCTGCATGCTGAAGTATTGCTGGGCAAGATACTGAAACCTTAATGCTCCTATCAAAGTGTTAATGTGTGAATTTTAGCTTAAAAGGTGCTTCTAGGAATCGGTGAATAAGGCTTGTAGAAAGAAAGTACTTGAAATGTAGCTACACTTCTCAGTGTTTGTCTCTGCACCGTTGTTATTGATGCCAGATTCAGACTACATTATAATAGCTTGATTGTGGCCAAAACCATGGGCGTCTTAAATGACCGCAGATCATTTTATCGTGTATACTGTGTCGTAACTGAAACTTCATCCAGAATGTCTTATGATGTCCAGACAGAAAGACCAACATGTCATGTATACACAGTTGTAAAGTTGTACATATGACTGCACATGAGTCCGGTTTTTACCATGTTGAAAGTTTATATGCACTTGTCATTAGGTCCGAATGCTTAGATGGCTGTTGCGAGTTTGACAGAGAAGTGACCGGACTTGTTCTTTGACACATGAAGCCGACGCATTAAGATATCGTGAAAATAATGGAAAGGAGAGCATGTCTGAAAGGGGCTTTAGATGCTTCACAGCTCCCATACCAATATGTGATTCCATTGTCCCGTCTAGAGATCCTGAAGTGCGTCAAGTTTAAAGTGTAGCATCTGTGAAGGAGCTGGAAGGATGAAAACATCTGTGGGATTAATTTAAATGAACAGAGGGAGTTCCTGTTGGGCGGGCTGTGAGCTCTGTCTGGTCTGATTCAGTCCATCTCTTTTCCCTCGCTGTAACTCAGTGATCCTCTGCTCCTCCTTTTGTTTCATCTCCATCTCTATTCTGTAGTCAGAGCGCTCTACACTTAGATGCTCTGATCTTTGGATTTTCATCAAGTTTCCGCTTCGTGACTTATTTGCCTTATTTTCATATAAAGAAAAGTTGGAGGTTGGATTATGCGCGTGGGCAGAAGTTTGAAAGAAAAAGTTCTGTGTTATCTTAATATTTGCCAAAGAATCTTGGAAACAGTAAGGAATTTTCAACTTTGTGGTTTATCTGTCAATACATTACATCCTGGAACTGGTGTGCGTTTGCTTTTCAAAAGCTTTTTTTAGGCTGTTCCTTAACTGTATACTGTGTGAATATCACCTATTTCTTTGTATGTCGAGTAATATTTCAAGCATAATCTTACATGAAATCTTTACCACTTTTCCCTTTATTAATTTTTGTTACAAGCACACTCACATTAGACACTAGAGGAATGTTTTCTTTCTCCCCTTCATTTGAAGGGCTTCAGTGATTACCCACGTTAGTTGAAGGGATCAAATTAAATAGAGTTTTGCAGGTTGTGAGAGCTCCTGTGCTGGGGGGAAGGAAGAGGCCAGAGCTCTCCTTCCTCTCCCACATGTTTTCACAGCCCCTCCTCCTGTTCAGACTACCTCCAAATTGAAATTAGAATAAATTAACATTATTTAATTGAGTTCGCAGAAGGCTGCGATATTTCTTAATTAGCTTTCACCGAGGTTCGCGGCAGGAGAGGACCACATCCGTGCTGTGGAGTGTTTCTGAGGTTACTGTGACGACTGAGGGATGTTTTTGGAGGACAGAGGGGAGCCCAAGAGACAAGGACAGTCATCTCTTGTCTTCTGATCTTTGCCCGTTGCAAGGTCTCTCGTCTTGTTATCATTACATCCAGTCCAAAGTTAATTCATCTTCTCTGATAAGTTTTGCAGACCTTTACACAAAGAAACTCAGATGGAGGACATAAAGAAAGTGGACTGGGTACGATGTTTTTAAGCAGCTACTGTAGATTTAAAAGCCTCCTTCGTTATAGTTGGAGCTTAAATGCTAAACTAAATGCCTTGTTGACTGTTGTTCATTTAAAGCACACTTCCATCTAGGTTCATTTTTCTGACATGTAAAGCTCTGCAAGATGGTGTCAGTAAACTCTTGTGGTAAGAGTTGTCCACTCTCCAGCTGAAGTGGCTCTATGCCCCACAGTTTGAGAACCACTGGGTTAAAAGTAAAAGATCAGGAGAGTGTTTTGTGTTTCTTAAATTTCAGAACTTGGCATCGCTATGAGCAAGGAAATGGGCATTGCGGTCCGTCTCTGAGACCAAAGCATTGAAGCCTCAGTGGCTCCCTTTGGCCACGCTGGCCTTTCCATAAGCTGTGTAATATTAGGAGAATAATCCTCGAGAGGAGTAAGGCTAAATAATTACCTTTCAGTGTCTACCTTTTCTCAGCGTGGACCCCTCCCCAAACTTTTTTTTGCCGTCTCTGAGTGGTCTGTCATTGGATCTTGTGGGAGAAAGGAGACCCAGTTTCTTCTCTCAGTCGGTGTAGGTCCAATCATCGGGCTTCCTGTTGTTGCTTCAAGATGCAGGGCATCGCTGTCATCAAGTTAGTGGAAAGGTAGAAGACGATACCAACCTCTGTACGGTCTGCAGTCTCAGAAGTTTAAGGAAATATTTAATACGTATACTTTTGGCTGTTTGTTTAAATCATCACTAAATACAGTGGGGCAAAAAAGTATTTAGTCAGCCACCGATTGTGCAAGTTCCCCCACTTAAAATGATGACAGAGGTCAGTAATTTGCACCAGAGGTACACTTCAACTGTGAGAGACAGAATGTGAAAAAAAAATCCATGAATCCACATGGTAGGATTTGTAAAGAATTTATTCGTAAATCAGGGTGGAAAATAAGTATTTGGTCAATAACAAAAATACAACTCAATACTTTGTAACATAACCTTTGTTGGCAATAACAGAGGTCAAACGTTTACTATAGGTCTTTACCAGGTTTGCACACACAGTAGCTGGTATTTTGGCCCATTCCTCCATGCAGATCTTCTCGAGAGCAGTGATGTTTTGGGGCTGTCGCCGAGCAACACGGACTTTCAACTCCCGCCACAGATTTTCTATGGGGTTGAGGTCTGGAGACTGGCTAGGCCACTCCAGGACTTTCAAATGCTTCTTACGGAGCCACTCCTTTGTTGTCCGGGCGGTGTGTTTTGGATCATTGTCATGTTGGAAGACCCAGCCTCGTTTCATCTTCAAAGTTCTCACCGATGGAAGGTGGTTTTGGCTCAAAATCTCACGATACATGGCCCCATTCATTCTGTCCTTAACACGGATCAGTCGTCCTGTCCCCTTGGCAGAAAAACAGCCCCATAGCATGATGTTTCCACCCCCATGCTTCACAGTAGGTATGGTGTTCTTGGGATGCAACTCAGTATTCGTCTTCCTCCAAACACGACGAGTTGAGTTTATACCAAAAAGTTCTACTTTGGTTTCATCTGACCACATGACATTCTCCCAATCCTCTGCTGTATCATCCATGTGCTCTCTGGCAAACTTCAGACGGGCCTGGACATGCACTGGCTTCAGCAGCGGAACACGTCTGGCACTGCGGGATTTGATTCCCTGCCGTTGTAGTGTGTTACTGATGGTGACCTTTGTTACTTTGGTCCCAGCTCTCTGCAGGTCATTCACCAGGTCCCCCCGTGTGGTTCTGGGATCTTTGCTCACCGTTCTCATGATCATTTTGACCCCACGGGATGAGATCTTGCGTGGAGCCCCAGATCGAGGGAGATTATCAGTGGTCTTGTATGTCTTCCATTTTCTGATGATTGCTCCCACAGTTGATTTTTTCACACCAAGCTGCTTGCCTATTGTAGATTCACTCTTCCCAGTCTGGTGCAGGTCTACAATACTTTTCCTGGTGTCCTTCGAAAGCTCTTTGGTCTTGGCCATGGCGGCGTTTGGAGTCTGACTGTTTGAGGCTGTGGACAGGTGTCTTTTATACAGATGATGAGTTCAAACAGGTGCCATTCATACAGGTAACGAGTGGGGGACAGAAAAGCTTCTTACAGAGGACGTTACAGGTCTGTGAGAGCCAGAGATTTTCCTTGTTTGAGGTGACCAAATACTTATTTTCCACCCTAATTTACGAATAAATTCTTTACAAATCCTACCATGTGGATTCATGGATTTTTTTTTTTCACATTCTGTCTCTCACAGTTGAAGTGTACCTCTGGTGCAAATTACTGACCTCTGTCATCATTTTAAGTGGGGGAACTTGCACAATCGGTGGCTGACTAAATACTTTTTTGCCCCACTGTATGTTTGCATCAATTAAATGAGATCCAGTGGTGGTGAACAGTTCGAGCCATGTTTGAGGCACAGTTTTAATCCTGAAGTCTCACAGGGCACCAGGCATTTACACGTTTAATCATTTCAAGTAGACAAACAAAAATATTAATATTACACACCCTTCCCATTTCAGTTTTACTCACTGGTAGCCATGAAGTGACAAGTGTGTGTGTTTGTTGTGTGTATTAACGTGCTGTCTTGTGTGTGTTGTGAGGGATATATTTTGATCCATTTACTGTAATGCGGCTATCATTTTTCCACCTCTTCCTCTGTTGGGTGCATGTCGAGTTCACAAGTTAAGCACTGCGAAGAGCTCACTCTCTTCAATACCCGCGCCGACTGGTGTAAAAGGGCCTTCCGCAAAGCGCCGCTTGTAATCTGCCTTTGGTAAGTCCTCCTTAGTTTTATCTGCCAAGGATTACCTCACAAGCTGCAAGCAGGAGAGAACGAGGGAGACGCAGAGCAAGAGAGAGAGAAATGAAAAGCAAGTCAAACAGAAAACGATGAAGATGGAACAAAATGAAAACAAATCGCTGTGTAATCTCTGAAAGAAGGAGACCTGCTTTTGAGTTGAAGGGAAGTTTCCCTCGCCACTCATTTAGAGAAGGAATTGACTAATCCCTCCATGATTGATGTCTGCTATGAGAGGCTCTATGGCAGACTAATAGGGCTTATGAGGATGACCAGAAAGTCCTTTGTGTGTGCGTGTGTGTGTGTATGTGTGTGCGTATGTGTGCACGTGTAGGAACCAAACCTTTTTGTCTTGTGTGTCCTTCTATCCAGTGGCCGTAGAGGCCAGGGGTTTGAATGACATAGCAGCCGAAGAAGGGGTAACTTTATCTTAATCTGGTCTTAATCTGCCCTGGTGCTCCAGGTGTGTGTGGGCCTAAACCTTGAAGGATCCTGGGTTTTGGGGTGAGGTTTAAGGGGACTTCATCTGAGGAGATAGAAGTCCATGCACTTGAAAACTCCTTGGACCTCCAGAGGGTCTGAGACCCCCCGCACATTCCTGAAAACCGCACTCACTTAGTGAAGCTGAACCTTCTTCCCGTCATCTTTAAGTGGCCCTTCCTACATTTTAATTGAATTAAACCAACCGTTCTCCTTAATTTAAAAAAGACCTTGGAAGTATCTTATGAATTAGTCAGTGATTTCTCTTTCAAATTGTGCGGGTGTGTTCAAGTGTGTGTACATGCACACACGTGCACTCTTGTGTCTGTGTTTGAGGAAAAGAGAGTGAGTGTAGAAATGATAAGGCTTTAATTGCCTCTTCCTAAAGCCCTCCAGCCCCCCTCTTTCGGCCTATTATAGTATGCAGGTGTGTGCTTTTATGTGCTATAGGAAATACTAAGTGGCATTTCCAGTGCTCAACTCTCACATCACCTGGTGGCATCCTTCTCAGTTTGTATTTGAGCTTTCACAGACCTCCTTTGACCTAAGCAGGAGTTGATGCATAAATCCAGTCCTGCAGGTACAGTTTGGACCCTTTGAAATGTTCGTTCGGTCTTTTTGTGTAAAGACCCCCCCATGTTATGAGAGTTAGTAGAAAGTTGCAGTTAGTTATGGCTGAAATGTTCCTCATATACAGAGATTTGAACTCCTTTATGGTCTCAATCATCATCTGTGATCAGCCCAGCCATGAACCTCACTCTAACCCTATCCTAGCAAAATAGGGTTTGTTTGTTTATTTAATGGTTTTCCCAATTCTTGATAAACTATTTACTTGACACTATAAATTATGACTGTAACAGTTATAGTCCGTATTTCATGTTTAAAAAAACAAAGTCAGAGAGGCCAAAAGGAATGACTGCTTACTCTTCAAATTAGTTGCTGCATAAATGTCTGTCCATTAATTGGTCGATTGTGGGATTGATTACTGACATTCAGAAGAATAAAGCTGCTCAGAATCTCCATGTCTACTGAACAGTGTCATGTTAAGCTGCGATCTAATAATTAGCATTTCAACATATAAACTATTAAATGCTAAAAATGAGAAATTGCTGAAGGTGGAGCCATCAGGGGCCTATAGAGATTAAAGTCAGGTGTTCAAGCACCACCCAGATGTATTATTGCCTTTTAGTCACTTAAATGTTCTATTCTTTCTCCAAACTTTTTCTCTTTCCGGATGCTCCTGTCAGTCCTCCTCCACCACACCCATCCTCCTTTTCTCTCTGTGTTGATGCATGTGTATTCTGATCAGGAGTCAAAGGGATGACTTTGTAATTATGTTCATTTTAATTGGCTCTGCTATCACCCCTCTCATCACTCTGGAGCCCACGCTGCGCTGGACAATGGCAGTCTGTAGTGTCGGGGTTAAGCAACCGCTGTGTTAACACCCCCCCCTCCCCAAAATAAAAGAAAAAACACGCACACTCCTCATGTGTATGTATGTATGTATGTATGTGTACACACACACACACACACACACACACACACACACACACACACACACACACACACACACACACACACACACACACACACACACACACACAAAAACTGCCTCTTTACCTGCAGAACATAATTCCTAAAGTGGCCTCCTTAATGAGTTTTCCCTGCCCTGGCTTAGATTAATTGATAAATGGTGGTTTTATCAGCCCAGCTCATCTCTGAATCCATTGCACCACTAATTTGTTTGTTGAAGATGTCAGTTAAAGGAGATTAATACGGTATAGATTTATAAAAACAACATCCACCTTCTTTTCCTCTCTCTGTTCTTTCTCCCAAACCTTGTTACTTATCTGAGAAGGTGGAGGAAGAGCATAAGATTTAGATGGATGTTAAGGTGCAGTTTTAATGTTGGTCACGAAGAAATCCTGCTGGAAAAAAATGGACTTTAGATTTAAAATCTAATTTTGATCTCAGACGGGTTTTTTAGCTCTGAAAATGTGTCTTTTGTTTGTAAGAAGTTAGAAGGTGAAGGTACTTTGAGGGCCCGTGACTCAGAAAATGTCTTCTGATTTATAAAAAAGTGTGTGTGTGTGTGTGTGTGTGTGTGTGTGTGTGTGTGTGTGTCAGCTGAATGTGATGGGGTCAGGTGGCAGGATAAAAAACCCAGTTACAAATAAACAGACAAACACTGTTTAAACAGATTTATCGAATGGTTTGAATATTGAAGTGCAGCAGAGCCACAAGGACACGCCAATAATGCCAAACTGCATTAAAAAAAATTCAATTAAAATCTATGTGCAAACTTACCTTTGCCTATTTTTTCTAATTTGATCAACTCCAAGAGGGTAACAGCAGGAAAGTAGTTGTAGGTAGTCTTTGCTATAACACTGTTCTGTGACTTCCTGCCTTCCAGAGCTGCTTCACCTGTGTTTTTCACAGGTCCTCATAGACTTGCAGTCTCTTAAGTTTGTCTCCTTCACTGCTCAACCAAGTGCACAGTTGAAATGGCAGTTAAAACAGACTAATGCACTATAGATTTATAAAAGCAGCCTCCCATTTTCTCCTCTTTCTCACAAACCTTATTTATCTGAGGGAGATTAGGAGGCAATTAGAACATTAGATGTGGGCGGACTTTGAATTTGTGCAAATCTGGATTTTAAAATGTAAGTTTATTTCCTGGCAAAGGCATGTCTTGGCCATACGTACCCATATACAGGGCAACCATATACACTGATTTTGAGCGGTGTTTGAAGTGGCAACTGTGAGGTTTCAGTTTGAGCTAGTGACAGTGTAATTTTATGAAATGGTGATTGAGGAGAAGGAAATGGCTCACTGGAATGGCTCAGGAGGAGTCTGAAGTATCCTCTGTTAGATCAGTGTAACTAATGAGAGGAAGCAGATGGAGAAGGACTCAAAGAAATGGAGTGTAGGACATTTTTACCATCAGTGATGTTGTCTTGGTTTGTCCCCACTGCAGACAGCATCCTCACCGCACGTACTCGATCTCAAACCTACCCACCCTGCATGCCTTTTCCCCACAGCCAAAGCTAATTTGCAGAGGCGTGAGTGTGGGTAATGCTACTGACGTTTCCATGACAAGCTAAAGCCAGCGCTTACACCGCATTATGCCCCTGTGTTACATGTTAGGCGAGTAAGCGGGCGGGTGGGCACACTGCAAGCTGGCACTGTCCCTCCCTCCATTTTATTTTCCTTTTTTTTTTTTTTTCCCCCAGTGAATGGTTTTATTTCAATTTCAAAGGCTTGTCCTCTCCTGTATGCTTTTTTTTTTAAAGACAGCTTTGCGTGGTTATGCCTGTGGAGCAAAATAGGCCTTGGAAGCGATATGGTCCTGGAAAAGGAAACCGCTTTTCCAGATTTTTGCATTTTACATCTCTGTAGCCAACTGCCGAAAGGCCCTCTGTCTTGGCCTGCAAGTGATGGAAAGCGTGAATCACCAGCAACCTCCCCCCATCGCCATCATGATGAGTTTATTTACATATTTCTTTACTTGGTGACAGTACACAAAGCCACAGTGCAAAGATTTGTTAAATAGCTATGAAAACTTACTGAAGCAATTTCAGTGTGTCATAGATGGGCTGCCCTTCTGTTTCCACCTGTTCGTAAAATAAAGCCCAACTTAACTAAACAGCGTCTGAGCTCTCGTACTCATACCTCTCTTTGGAAGGAGGCCCCCACCCCAGTCGATTACAAAGGTAATGAGACATACATTTCCTTTGTATGTTAATGTGTATTATTTTTTACGCTACATTCACTCTCCTCTCCTGTTCCACCCTTTTGCCCCCCATCCCCCACAAACCCCTCCTTCTCCCCAATCTCCTTATTGCCCCATCCACTTCACATCTCCATTTACATAATTGAACTTTTGATTGGACTTTGCTCCCTCCCCTCCGCTCTCACGCAGGCAGCGTTTGAAATCCGAAGCATAATTTCATGGGTAAGATGACGCGAGGTGATCGTTCTCTCTCTCTCTCTCTTTTCCGCTCCGTGTTTTTCCTAATGTGAAGACGTTGGACTTGGAAAGCTCAGATTAAACAAATTGCTTGTTTTGATTGAAGGTGCAATTAAATAATTGAGCATGTGGTTATTTGGAGACGAGCCAATCAGATGAGGTTTTTCTGTAGCAGGATGGACAGGCCACTTAAGTGCACCAACCCTATCCTCTTAAATATGAGCAGGTATTAATTTTTTCCCCAAGTATGTGTATCTTGGATAAGAGGAGTGTGTTAGGCTACCATTTCTAAGATGTTGTTATCCATACAGTAAGTGTGTATGTCCCTGCTGTTTGCATGCATGTACAGTATGTGTATCTTGGATAAGAGGAGTGTGTTAGGCTACCATTTCTAAGATGTTGTTATCCATACAGTAAGTGTGTATGTCCCTGCTGTTTGCATGCATGTACAGTATGTGTGTCTTGTGTGTACTTTGCACTGCGTGTATATGTGTGTGCATGGACTTTCCTTTCCTTTTTTTTCTTTTTTTGCCTTAGGCTCCTTGAGCGGATTACAAGTTTTAAAGAGTATGAGATTCAACACCTCCTCAAATCTGACACTCTGACACTGCTTTGAAGCCTCGAAAGTGAGATTGGAAAGACACGGAAGCTCTTTTCTCTCCACAGAGTCGTGGGTTTATGTCATTGGGTTGAGCCCAGTTAAGTTTCCATTGAAGCGTCATGCCCCAGAGTGAGAGACAAAGCTGCCACTTTAAAATGTTTGACTTGTGTCTTTTTTTTTATGACTCAGAAAGGCTAGTTTGGTGGCCTCTGTGTGCTTTAGCCCCCATGTTTAATGCCACGTGACTTTGTTTACATTTGTTGATCTTTGTTTGGGTACAGTTTAGTAGACTTTCTTTCAGATTTTTACCCTTGACTCTGCAATTCTCCACACTGTTAGTGGGGCAAAAGGTATAAGACTTGTCTACAATAAGCAATTAAAAGTTGCTTTATTAACTAAACTAATGACTGGAATCAAAATCTTACCATCCACCCATCCACCTATGATTATCTGAAGTTTAGTCCCAGTGGCATCAAACTATTTAGGGTGCTCTAGATGTCTTCTCCCCTTTCACCATGACTATCCAGTTGAGACTGGAAGTTACCATTGACCACTTCACAGGTCGTCTTACAGTCATTAAATAAGTAAGTTGAATTCCCTCACTTGGGACAGCCACTTTCCCCCAACCAAGAGGAAACAATCCACCTTTTTCTGGCAGAGAACCTCCGCCTTGGAGCTGCTGACTTTTATCCCAATAGTTTCACTACAAACCGCCACAGTGTGTGCTGACGATCACGCTCCAAATGTAACGTATTTCTACAGCTAAAGACTGTTTTTGAGTCTTACAGATGTAAATTGTTGCTGTTCTTTTACAAAACTTCTTTTTTGCATTTCCATTATAAATGGTAGATTTGATCAGTGTGTAAAAACTGAAATATATTTTATTTTCAGACTGTCCATCTGTTTTGTAAATAAGAAATTAATTTCATTAATGTTTCCTGGAAACCTTTTAAGGAGGTAGGGTAAGATGCGTCTTTTCAACTTATGGTTTCAGCTTATCTCGAGTAGCTCAGTTGAACATTTTCTTTACTTTTGAATAAAGTGGAGAATTTGTGTCTTTATTTATTTAATAAAGTGGCTTTACCCGTGCTTCCCACTTGATCGAAAGCATTTGTAATATTGTCTTGCCTATCTAGAGTAAATTAAATAGTTGCTCATGGTCCACATCTACAGTAAAGACAACAACCTCACTCTAGAATTGTTCTGTAGCTCCACATTATCCTGTGAGAGCTTATTAATTATCTCTGTCATTGTTGAGCAGCATCACCGTTATTTCAGATCTCACATCACCCTCCCAAAATCACATCTGTGAAACCCAAAATCCTCCTCCTGACTCCAGTACCAACAGGAAGCTGGATGCTTCCATTCCCAGGTTTCCTCCTATCTTTCATTCAGGCATTGTAGTGAGCTTAACCCCCCTCCTTTCTCTCTAACATCCTTTTCCCTTCCTCCATTTTTTTTGCTTTCTTTGCCCCGTCAGATGTATGTTGTTGACACTGAGGCATCAGGAAATAATGGAATCTCTTGTCAGTGGCTTGTATTTTCTGCCCAGGCTGTTATGGCTGTGTATAATAGTAGCAGAGGAGGAGGAAGAGGGGAGGTTATGTGCCACTGATAGTAATGAAGGTTGCCTTTTCATTTTTTAATATGGAATGTTTGTGGGCCAAGGCAATGCTCTCCGCTAATCCTACCCTCGAGCCGAGCTAGCTACATGACTGTGTCAGTGTAACACACACACACACACACAAACACACACACACACAGTGACATTCACACAGACTGATAAAAGACAAACACACACACATGCACTCGCTCCTTTAGGCAAGACAGCAAACTGTTTGATAAGTCAGGGTGCATTTCTGCTCCTCATGAAAATTGCACTCCTGTGTTTGTGTCTTAAGGAAATGCAGCCAGTCCTGTAACGGACGATATGGTATTTGTTCAATATTTGATGGATATGAAAGCTCGAGTGGTGCGATGCATTTGTAAAACCTTTATCGGAAAAGGTGGTAATGAAACAGTCTGAGGAAAACTACACCCGCTTTAGGTTGTGATGACTGTAGGGTCGCTGCAAGGGGTTTGTCGGAAATGAAGAAAACATTTGGTTAATCTGTGCTTTTAAAATGGCTTGCCAATTTCCAGTAACGCACCTCCAAATACTTTTAATTGAAGTCAGAAGTATGTATAAGTGATTATTTGTGTGTATTTGTGGCAAGGTGAATGAGCCTTAAAGACACTTTCCCTTAAACTTAATATTTATTTCCACTGGCTGTGTTACACAGGTGTGTGTGTGTGTGTGTGTGTGTGTGTGTGTGTGTGTGTGTGTGTGTGTGTGTGTGTGTGTGTTTTTTCTGCCGGCTAGGGTACAGGGTCTGCGGCACTGGAGTGTGCTGTGTGTCTAATTGCTTTAATAGCACCTGGTCTCTAATCCCAGGTAATTAGAGCGCTCAAATTAGACAGCTACTTTCAACCGTCACTTGAAAAAGCAGAAGGGGAAGGCCTGGAGGAAGACCACTCCACACTGAAACTCTAAAAACACACACACACATTGTAATGGCACACACAAATGGCGGCAAAGGAAGAACACGACTGGAGTTTGAGTCTTTGGAATGATCAGTGCTCACGGTTAGAAACAAACAAAACAAAATAACCACTATCCACATGCTGTAATTTTAAAAATAAGATGATCCTTATCTTTTTGCCGCATGATTTTATGACTTCTTATCTTGTTTTTTTGCTTCCTTTTTCCCCCCTTTCCATTTGTTTGAGAAGCACTGAGGTTTTGTCAAGATCTCCTAAAACGTGTCTGACGGAGCTGTGGGTAAAGGTTAAGGCCCTCTTTTTAAAGATGAGCCGGAAATGTCAAGAGCCTGCCCCTCAGGCTCTCGCTACAGTCTTCCTGTACCAAGACTGCCATCGGGCCCTGATTGACTCTCTCACTCACACACACACACACACACACACACACACACACACACACACACACACACACACACAGGTACAAAGGTTAGGAGCTGCTATTAGAGATGGCCTCCAGTCTCTTTCATCTGCTTTGGAGCTTGTGGCTTCTTGGTAGACTCCAGGCACATGGTCATAGTTTAAAATGCAACAATGGATGAGTAACAGACTTCCTTGTGCTTATAGGCTAAATGGCTTATTTTTTCACTTTTGACCTTGTAAACTAAATATATTTAATATTAAAACATTTGTGAACAGATAGGGCAAGGCCTGACGGCATTATCAAGCCTTTTTTTCAGTTTATAATGTAAAAATAACACAAAACCATCTAAAATTGACAAATGTTCTGATGAGGAATTAGTCAGCACGCTGGAAATTCTATCTCCTTAAAATTCAAATCTCCTCAGTCTTGGCTCCCATCCCTCGACTTTATTTCTTCATAATGCAGTAGCCGAAAGCAGCCAAGAGAGGGGGTTGGTTGGCCACCACAAGCCTTGTTAGGGGAGTGAGGTTCACACAGTGAGAACTGTCTTGAGCTGCAGCTCTCAACTGTGGGTCTTAAAACTGGGTTAACTAGTTACTGAGGTACATCACCTCATGTGCAACTAACTTCTTTCCTTCACTGGCCTCTGCCGAGGCTTGAGTAAAGGTGAAGTTTAAACATCACCTGGTAATGTTTGGATGTCACAGCTCTCATTTAAGTGAGTAATGTTAAAAAAATGTGTGCAGATAAAACAGACTATGTTGTAAACTTTCTCAAACATATTGCATAATATAATTCATGATGTCTGTGTTATTTGTCATATGTTAACTGCATTTTTTTTTTTTTTTTTTGCACAAAAGACTGATATACGCTTGCATTTGGAACACATTTCATTCTTTTTGATCATTGGCCTCTAATGTATTTAATCAAATCTCTATGACATTTTTGCCGTTCCTCTCCAAAATGATCTGAGAGAATTATCCCTTATCAGTCCCTCCATAACCAGATTAGTGAACAGCCAGCTGAATAATCAGAATAGCACGGGCGTCAGGCAAAGACCACTGTCTCCACACCACTGAGGATTTGTGGGATTTGGAGTCTAGGACAGGAAAGGCTCCTAATGGTGAGAGCTTTTTCAACCCAGATAAGACTTCAAAGGCGGAGCTAATTAATAAGATGTTTACATTATTCACGGTCATACACTGCATTCTGAATGACCCTTCATTACGGCACGAGTCTGTGTGTGTGCACGTTCATTCGTGTGCAAGCTCTGTCATTCTGTCCCGGTGTCGTGCTAATTGGATGGGTAGTAGTTTTTAAGTGAAACATTTTTATTCAGTAATAAATAAGGAAAAGGGGGTTGTTTTGGAGTGAAGGGAAGGAGAGCTGCATAAATATATACTCTGGAAATTAATTGACAAAGTACAAGGGTAAAGTATTAATGTGTGGTGTCATTTGTGCTTTAAATATAGTGATCCCAAATGACAGCTGTAATTAAATCATGTATATCTGTCATGGTCGGCTGTGTGGCAGGCAGGATGAGGACCCAATCGCAAAACTCACGGACTCAAGGGATGAACTCAAAAGGCAGCTTTATTGCTGACAAGATGACAGGAAAATACAAAACTTAAACTGGGCACAATAAACTAATACTTGGAGAGAGACACAGGGAAATCCACGCAGCATGAGGGAGACTACGACACAGAACTGAGGGAGACGCAGACATAAATACACAGAGGGTTAACGAGGGAAGTGGGAGCACACGGGGAACACAGCTGACACAGATAATCATAACGAGACAGGGCAGGAGTGAACACAACATGACGCATACTGACGAGAGACTGTCAAAGTAAAACAGGAAGTACAGAGGTTCAGACAGGAGGAGAGAGCACGGGGAGAACACAGACATAACAGGCTGGGGAAAACATGGAATAAAACACGAAAGGGGACAAGGGCTCATGAATACATAGAGGGGCACACAGGGGGTGAGAGTCACAAAGGGAAAGCACACAGGGAACCACATAACAGGGCAACTCAGGAAACAGAACCTAAACAGGGAACTGAATACAAAAATACAAGAGAACTAAGAATACTGGGCCAACACGGCCCAGGACCATGACAATATCTGAATGTTGCACCAATCCCCTCATGTTTTTTTTTAAATTTATTTTAAAAACATGACATTTAAGGAGTCTCCCTCTTTCTTCTTTCTCCCCCATCATTACCCCTTTAACCCTGCCACCACCTCCTGCCTGCAGCCCAGCCCAGTCCCAAGCCCCATTCTGGGAGGAAAACCCAATGCCAGCCAGTCCCTGCTGGCCTGGTGCCGCGAGGTCACGAAGAACTACCGTGGGGTGAAGATCACCAACTTCACCACGTCCTGGAGGAACGGGCTGGCCTTCTGCGCTCTGCTGCACCATTTCAGACCCGATTTGATGTATGAACCACAAACGCACAGATCACATTAAATTCACACTCATTCTGAACTTAATAACTAACTCAAGTTAGGTCATATGTTCTAGTTATACCTAATGTTATACCTAATCTTTTTTCATAACTTGTAGGGGTGCAACGTTACTCCCAGACTACTCTTTCCCCCTTTTGGGGAAAAAAAATCCCCAATGTAGAAAAGACGACATTAAAGCCCATTTGTCATATGTATTTTCAGTTAAAAATTGACTTCTGCATAGACATAGGTTTCCCACTGAGGTCTAAATCATCAGTCAAGCATCAGACCTATAAGATAGAAATATATAATTTCTTTTAGCTCGTATCCTCCTTTAGCATCTACTTTTTATCTATGTGTGGTTTCTAATGAAAACTGGAACCAGACAGATGCAATGAGGAACGATAAAGTAAATGTTGCAGACTGTATAACAAAGAAAATTGTTGAAAGAAACTGAGCAGAAAATAGGGAAAGTTGAGTAAGTTGCCGAAACTGACATTAACTATATCCAAATCAAGCTGCTTCAAAGACTCCACCGTTAGCTGATGGTGTGTTTGTATCGTGATTTCGGTCTCGGTTTCAGAATTCTTACACCCCTAATCCCTCGCTATTATATTTGCACAGTTAACCTGTAGTGTGCCCGTGTTTGATTAATGTGATTCATTCATACAAACACTCAATCTGTCATTTCCACAGTCAAAAACTGTTGTATGTTTGCTTCCGACACTAACCGTGTTGTTCTTGTGTGTGCGATTATAATTCTTTGAAGTATATATTGTGTGTGTGTGTGTGTGTGTGTGTGTGTGTGACACTCAAAAGAACATTATATGGAAAACCTGCAGTCCCATCAAGGAGGCACACATGAAGATAATTTTGTGTACACGTGTGTGTGTTTGTGCTTGTGTGCCTTTCCTCTCCGGCGTGTTATTTTTACATATTTTCCACTCTATTAGTTCTGTTGATTGCACTGCTATGAAATTGCATGTTACAGTTCTAATACCATTACATGTGACGCATATTTAAACACACCTTTTTCTCCGCTATGTCTCTCTGTCTACCTTTTTTTTTTCTCTCTCTTTCTCTGCTCACCTCCTCTCCAACCCTCCCCACTGTTCTTTCAGAGACTACAAGTCGCTCAATCCTCAGGATATTAAAGAAAACAACAAAAAGGTAAGAGGCAGCCACCGCTGGGCCCTTCACACCACTTAGCTCCCTCCCATCCACATCTCCATTTGGCCTTATTTAGAGATCTGCCATTAATCCATGGATATTGTGTTTATGTGGTTTGAACGGGATTGGTAGACACACATAGGAAGACAGTCAAATGCATGTGCACACACAAATGACAGTTTTCATAAGATGTTCCCCCCCTGCTGTGATGTGTGTGTGACTTAGTCACCTGGCAGAGATGAGAAAGTGTGTTCAGCTCAGCAGCATGCTGGGAGCTTACTAAACTACTTTAGCAACTTGTGTGTTTTTAATAAGAGAACATTTGTCTTGTGTTGCTTAGAGCAGTGGCTTTAAATGATATAAACAGGGATTTGGTGTCAGCCATACATTTTTGTTTTCAGTGGTTCAAAATTAATGGGACAAACTAACAATTACATGTAAAGACTTTTTAAAATACTTGGATGAAAAAAAACAAAACAATGTCTGCCTGAAATGTAAAACCGGGGTGTAGCACTATGGACATCAGCGAATGTTGTGTTTACTCCCTCGAGTTGCTCCCCCAGATCTTTACTGCAGCTGCCTGTAGGTACGTGTTTGTGGGTATTTCTGCATTCAGGTTTTTACTTAATAATCGAAAAGCAATCGAAAAGCATGCTCTCTTGGGTTTTAAATCAGATGACTGAGTCAGTTATTGAAGACTATCCCATTTCTATCCCATTGCTTTTGCAGTATGCTTTGAGTTATTATCCATTTGCGTGGTGAAGCGCTACCTGGTCAGTTTTGCAGCATTTGGCTGAATCTGAGCAGTGAGCATAGCTCTGTACACTGTTAGTTTTTCTTTAGTTTAGTCTGCTGTGGTCTTTCAGGCCTTTTGTTGATGCTGAGCTGGTCGGTGCATTCAATCTTTTTAATAATGCAAACGATTTTTGATTTGTCCACTTGTAAAGTTTTTGCTGTCTGTCTGAGGGTTATTTGGGTTTTACAGGCTAATGGTTGCTCACTTACAATAATATATCTTAGGATCTCATATTGACAATTAAATAAAAGTTACAGTGAAAACCTTCACAATTCAAATTCAGCACTTTGAATCAACAGCCTGCTTCATTTGTCTTCAAATAACAAGTGAGCAGGTCTCACCTGGCCATGAAATTGTCATCGTCAATGTCAATTATCCCATTAATTTTGAACCTCTGAATATGGGGGATTGTGTATAAATATGGTTGTCACTCTTAAACAGTTGTAAATTTATGTATATTATAAAACTCCCTGAATTAAAGCTCAAAGTCGCACTTTAATCCCATCTTGATTGTCTGATTTCCATCCCATGTTATTTTGTACAGAAGCAAAACTGCAAAATGTATGTGTGAAAAGAAGAGTTTCATTCCTCTCCTCTTCTAACAAATTTTGACCCACACATAAAGCGGATGCACACACCTATTTTTCATTGTTGCCCTATGTCTTCATGTCTGCACATTGACTGTTAAAGGTTTCCTTCCACACAGATCTACATTTTTTTTGCCCGCTGGCTCTTCGCCTCCACATTTACTTCTTCGCACACTGCTGTATTTTTCCCGCACTTACTTACACACACGCTGCACGCACCTGTATTCACACGGCACACCAGCGGTCCCCTTTTCGGCCCCGAGGGCTACACGGAACGATATGCGTCGGGTTCCTGCAGCTTGATTTCCTCTTCTCATACACTCTCTGGCTGAGCGATAACCTCTGGTGGCCCTGTTAGGCATGAATGCTAGCCTGTTGACAATAACCACAGTGGAGGGAGAGGTAGAGACCCAATCCCATATCTGCTAACTGCCCCTCACCCCCCTCCAGGTGCTCAAGTAGCCCTGAAGAAATTGGCTAGATATAAGTAATATAGGAATATGCCGTAGAAGGTGATAGCTGGTGAATAGCTGCAGCACTGTAGCCGGCGTACTCCGACCAGCTTCTCTGTGGAGATCTACACCTGGTGCTCATGTATATTTGGCAATAATGGAGATACAGGTAGATATTACCTACCACTTCCTGTTAGTTCTCATGTAGCTCTCAAAAACCTGGGTCTATAATGTATGTATTTTTAGCTGTCATTGTTTCACACAATGCTGAGAGTGTTATAAGGGGTTAGACTCACGATATTGGCTAAAGTAATAGAATGGATGATATCATTTCTGAATGGCCATTTAATATAATGTTCTAACACCTTGCTGAATTTATGCTATGAAGAATTAAATCTTTATCCCTTGAAAGCTTACTAGGAGTAAACCTTGAAGCTCTTTTTTGAACTGAATCGTTTTTGTCATATTTCATGCCTGCTTATAGAACAGAAATGACTGTTTGCATCAGAAATTAAGTGAGGGTAGTCTTTGCCTGTGGAGCAACCTTTGGAAAATCCCAGAAACTCTTCCAATGGTCGTCAAAACACCTTTTCATGGAGATATACTGAGGTGTCAAAACTCATCATTAGACCACAGGGGCGGTCGTCAAAAGCGTTGAGGCAGTCCAAACTAGTACCGAGCACCAGTGAACATTTCATCGAGAGATTTGACCCCATCGCTCCTAAATGTCATGCATAGCTTAAAGGGCGGTGATCATATTTACATATTTTGTTTCTTGTCTTTTAGCCTAACATTTCAACAAAATGTGCACTGTTCCTTTCATTTTCACTTACCTTTAGCTCCATGTACAGAGAAAATATCACAAGACTCTGATCAGAAAGATCTTCTGTTAGCTTCATCATTTGTAGAAGTACTCTGGTTGAGGTGCTGCCTGGAATGGAGGAAGACAGGAAGGAGGACATGGGGTGACCGGCTGCTAGCTGCGAATTCACCTGACCTACTTTACTGTGTCATCAGCACAGTGTATTCATACAGATGTTGTTCAGACTTTGTGGTGGGAATCTGGCAGTTTAATGTCTGATCCAAGTGAGCAGAACATTTGTGTTTTCACATGCACAGAGAAAGGTTCAGGGCTTCATGTTCATGGAAGGAAACTGCTTCAGACAGCAGATTCACATTTCAGAACAATGAGAGCAAGGCCCTCAGAAAAACAAAGCACTAAAATATCAAAGATAGCAGCCAGTGAAGTTGGTGGAGTTTTTTTAATTTAATTTTTCAGTCAATGAAAATACTCCGGTAAGTTTGCTTCCTCCTGGATTGTGCTGAGTCAAATATTGGCATTGCATGCTGCTTTATTTTGGTTGCTAGATTAATTTAGCTTCAAAATCCTATCATGAAGAGATGCTATGAGATGCAGTATCTGGAAGGTGTTGTATCACATCTCCAGCGTTGCTGCACAACTGTAAATGCAAGTGACTGATTGGATGTGGAAGCCAGGTGGTTCAGGAGAGCAGAAAGATTAGTACTGCACTGGGTGGTGTCATATAGCACCCTGAGGGTGTTTGAATAGAGAAAGTTGACCATCATAAAAAGAAAATGCTGACATGACATGAGATACAGTGGAAGAGAGCATAGTGTGGCAGATTAAGGACCCCAAAGCAGGAAAAACAACAAAATAAATGACAATGGGTGTTTAGAAAGGAGACTTTTTAAGAGGAAATCATAAATGTTTGCAGATCTGAGTGAAAGAGACTGATGAAAAGAGAAGAACCTGTTCAGTGCTGATTCCTGATGAGTTATTGGAAAGTATAGAATTTATTGAATGGAGAGCGGGAATGGAAATGTAGAGAAACGACGACTATCTCTGCTTTTCATGGGCAGTTGATAGACATGGCCCCCTCCTCTCACCGTCTATCTGTGAAAAGTGATTGCAATGAGCTCAGACTGTGCTGAATTATGACAGATAAGGGCAATCAATATTGGGGGTTGGTAGAAAAAAAAGGGGGAGAAAGTGAATAATTCAGAACATCCACAGCCTTTGAAATGATCTGTTATCAAACGGTATGTGTTTGCATGTTAATTTGTAGAGGTTTTGTATGTTTTATGACTTTGGAGCATCGATATGTTTGGACCTTTTGCTTGTGTTTGTGTGTGTGTGTGTGTGTGTGTGTGTGTGTGTGTGTGTGTGTGTGTGTGTGTGTGTGTGTAATGAGGCCAAGGAGAAGTAATTTGTCATGCCATCTGATAGTGTAGCACCAAGCACCAGGCTAAATCGCCCTGAGCGCAACCATGAGGGGTTGGGTTGAAGGAAGGAGGTGCTGATGATTGACAGCGATAGATAGCTGTCAGTCAATGAGAGGGAGTGGAGGGGGAGCAGGGAGCAGCGGCCTGGGGCAGGCGGTGGTGACATTTAGTCCAGACCCAGAGCTTTGTCGGGAGGTTGATGGAAAGTGAGAAAACTAGATATTCTCCAAAATGTGTGATATATATATATATATATATATATATATATATATATATATATATATATATATATATATACATATACATATACATACATACATACATACATACAGTGGGGCAAAAAAGTATTTAGTCAGCCACCGATTGTGCAAGTTCCCCCACTTAAAATGATGACAGAGGTCAGTAATTTGCACCAGAGGTACACTTCAACTGTGAGAGACAGAATGTGAAAAAAAAATCCATGAATTCACATGGTAGGATTTGTAAAGAATTTATTCGTAAATTCGGGTGGAAAATAAGTATTTGGTCACCTCAAACATGGAAAATCTCTGGCTCTCACAGACCTGTAACGTCTTCTGTAAGACGCTTTTCTGTCCCCCACTCGTTACCTGTATGAATGGCACCTGTTTGAACTCATCATCTGTATAAAAGACACCTGTCCACAGCCTCAAACAGTCAGACTCCAAACGCCGCCATGGCCAAGACCAAAGAGCTTTCGAAGGACACCAGGAAAAGTATTGTAGACCTGCACCAGACTGGGAAGAGTGAATCTACAATAGGCAAGCAGCTTGGTGTGAAAAAATCAACTGTGGGAGCAATCATCAGAAAATGGAAGACATACAAGACCACTGATAATCTCCCTCGATCTGGGGCTCCACGCAAGATCTCATCCCGTGGGGTCAAAATGATCATGAGAACGGTGAGCAAAGATCCCAGAACCACACGGGGGGACCTGGTGAATGACCTGCAGAGAGCTGGGACCAAAGTAACAAAGGTCACCATCAGTAACACACTACAACGGCAGGGAATCAAATCCCGCAGTGCCAGACGTGTTCCGCTGCTGAAGCCAGTGCATGTCCAGGCCCGTCTGAAGTTTGCCAGAGAGCACATGGATGATACAGCAGAGGATTGGGAGAATGTCATGTGGTCAGATGAAACCAAAGTAGAACTTTTTGGTATAAACTCAACTCGTCGTGTTTGGAGGAAGAAGAATACTGAGTTGCATCCCAAGAACACCATACCTACTGTGAAGCATGGGGGTGGAAACATCATGCTATGGGGCTGTTTTTCTGCCAAGGGGACAGGACGACTGATCCGTGTTAAGGACAGAATGAATGGGGCCATGTATCGTGAGATTTTGAGCCAAAACCTCCTTCCATCAGTGAGAACTTTGAAGATGAAACGAGGCTGGGTCTTCCAACATGACAATGATCCAAAACACACCGCCCGGGCAACAAAGGAGTGGCTCCGTAAGAAGCATTTGAAAGTCCTGGAGTGGCCTAGCCAGTCTCCAGACCTCAACCCCATAGAAAATCTGTGGCGGGAGTTGAAAGTCCGTGTTGCTCGGCGACAGCCCCAAAACATCACTGCTCTCGAGAAGATCTGCATGGAGGAATGGGCCAAAATACCAGCTACTGTGTGTGCAAACCTGGTAAAGACCTATAGTAAACGTTTGACCTCTGTTATTGCCAACAAAGGTTATGTTACAAAGTATTGAGTTGTATTTTTGTTATTGACCAAATACTTATTTTCCACCCTGATTTACGAATAAATTCTTTACAAATCCTACCATGTGGATTCATGGATTTTTTTTTTCACATTCTGTCTCTCACAGTTGAAGTGTACCTCTGGTGCAAATTACTGACCTCTGTCATCATTTTAGGTGGGGGAACTTGCACAATCGGTGGCTGACTAAATACTTTTTTGCCCCACTGTATATATACACTTTACAGGTAAAGGAAAAGGTTTTTGGTCCTAGATGCTTTCTGTAGTAGTTTAGCTGGTGTACTGTTGGTCAGTTGTACTCGGGGTTTGGCTGTATCTAGTTAAACCTTGTGCAAAAGAGGGATTGCATTTTTTTTAAATAAGCTCGCCATTGTCAGTCAACGATGCATATCAAACAACATAATTTAAATGCCATTAAAAAAAATGAATGAGAGAGATTATTTTAACCCTTCTACACTTGAAGTTGATTTCACAAACTCGATGAAAGCCCACCATGAAGATGGAGCTTGATTCAACACCACCTTCTACTCCATTGCTATGCTACTCTGCTGCATGTAGTACACACAATAGTGAGTGTTATAAACAAAGCAACTGTACTGGCTAAACTATATGGGGGAACGTATATCAGCAGGTCTTAGTGGTGGGAATCACCAGGCGTTCTATGATATGTTATCACAGGACACAATACAGTATTATTGTGATTTCTTTATTATTTTTTATTTTAGAATATCAGAGTGATTTTAATCAGTCCAAGTCAGACTGTGAGTGTTTTCAGAAAGGTTACCTCCTGTCAGGTGGCCTGTGTGATCAAAAGTGGTCATGAGTGTGCAACACCCTCAAACTCTAAGAAACCATTTAGTTAGCAGAAGTTGCAGTCAGTTACAGAATGAGGAAAAATTCAATACAATCAGGCAACTACCATGTTTTTTGTACATACATGGAGGTTGATGTCCTGTATTTACTCATGTGACTGAGCTTGTTCTGAATGAGGAGTTAGCTTTGTCAAGCTAAGTGTATCCAGAGTTGGATGTTTTTTTTGGGGGGTGGCCTGATTTAACATAAGTTTGCTCAACTAATATTATTAGGGTTGCAGTACTAGTATGCATTCACATGTATTTGTGGCAGGGCCTAGGAGCTTCTCATACATACTTGTTGAATCATATAAAGTGTTTTATTGCATTTTGTTTATATTTATATAGCAGAATCTTAACTGTAATAAGCATAGTGTATTTATGTAAATCTCAGTCATCACACATACAGTGATTATTAACATCTATATATTTTTATAATAACTATATAATATATTCAATTCATTATCCCTCTGCAAATGTGATGTTACGTTCTTTGTTTCCATTTTTTCATGTTTCACTTGTGATGTACATCGCCTGTATGTAATTTAACAGCCACAAAATTTGTATCCAGTAGATTTTGTTCGGCTCAGTACAAAACACAGAATGGAGAATTTTAAAAAGTGCCAAAGGCCCATAGGAGGGGATTTCGCTCATTAGTAAAAAATAATAATAATAAAGATAATGATATAGTTATAATAAGACTCATTAAAGCTTGATAGTAGATTATTTTATTAAATTTCCTGGGCCAGCCGTATCTCCTCAGCTCTTTTTAAGACCTGTGGTTCTTCCTAAATGGAGCCACACTGTTGCACTTGATATTTGCTTTACCTTACAATATAAAGTACCTTAAGGCAACTATTCTTGTGATGTAGCACTATTTATTTGTGCAGCTGGATAGTGTAGTGGTAAAAATACACACCTCTGGAGTGGGGGTCGCAAGTTCAATCCCCGCCATGCTAAAAACCAGCCCTGGAGTGGCGCAGCTACGTTTGCAGCCTGTCTGGGTGACATAAAAGTGGCTCAAGCCATCTTTTTTACTCCCTATAACTGTTTCAGCCCACTATGAGTATGCATGATTATGGTTATATTTACTGTTTTTAAAATTTAAAAGCTAAACATGCGTTTTAAAAGTTATTTTAAAAAGTAATTTTCAGCAAGAAATAAGTGAGAGAGAGGTACATTGTTATTTCTGGCATCTCTGTTTTGGTAGTTTTGTTGTATTGCCACTTTAATTTTTTACTTTACTGGAGATGCTGTACTGTGTCACAGACTGCAGGCTACCACCTTTGAACACCATCCTCTTAAAAACAACAGGGCTTTGCTGAGTAGTCATCATTGTCTCAGTACGATACGACCAATACTTTTCAAACTGTAAGAGAAGATATAAGAAGAATAAAGCATGACACTAAGGTCGAAAAGACTGTAGCGCATGTCAAGACTAACATCGACCCTGAAACAAAACCCAGTTCGAGAGCCTCCCCCGACCTCCTCCTCATGCAGCTCTCACTTTCTCCCACTCTCACGCTTTCCTTTCTCTCATTCTTTCATTCTGTACCTATTGAGCAGCAAAGTTGTCGCTCTCTTTCACAGCCTACCCTGGGCAAGAGGGGAACAATGCAAGCACACTTTGCTCCCCTGAATACGTGTTAGAAACCCAATCAGGCCCTCTTATTCGTCATATTCTTTTCTCTTTTTTCTTTCACAGTCCTGTCAGGGAAAAGGGACGGGGGGGGGGGGGGGGGGGCTCGCTTTTTTTCCCGCCGTCTCTTCTTTTTTTCCTGCTTTGTTTTTGTGTACATGCACTCACATGCACCTCATTTTCCTGTGTGAGTATAGTTATTCTACCCATGGTTAGTTTTTTAAATCAGTAGAAATAAAACAAACAGGTAAGAGTGGAAAAACAGTCCTTCTACCAATTGATTGTAAATTGAGAAATGCCTCAGGTATATGAACTCTACAAAAGCATGCATACATGCCATAGTTACATCGTAAACGGTTAGTTATGTCTATAACTTCTGTTCCCTGAAGGAGAGGAACGAGGTACAACACATAAGTATGGGATATCACGCCCTCGCGTGTCCTGGCTGAAGAAACCTTTATTCACACCTTTACGGCAGATGACGTGTGATGACACGCGCAAGGCCCCGCCCGCACATATAGCCGCTGCCATCACCGTCATCCCTCAGTTCGATAGCCGCTCTTCACCGAGCCAACTGCTCAGTGGGGCCACCCTGTGTTGTACCTCGTTCCTCTCCTTCAGGGAACAGAAGTTATAGACATAACTAACCGTTCCCTTTCAGTCGATTCACTCGGTACAACACATAAGTATGGGACCTATATACACGCCCCGCAGAGCAGCCACCGAACCGGAACGGGACCACCACATCCTTAGTGAGTGGTAGACCCAGCAGAAAGGACAGCATGAGCCACCGAAGGGGCTGTAACGTCCAACCGATAAAACCGCACAAAAGTGTGCGGCGACGCCCAATTAGCCGCTGCACAAATATCAGCCACAGGCACCCCTCTAAAAAGAGCCCATGAGGTCGCCATCCCCCTGGTGGAATGAGCTCCCACCCCGTGGGGCAACGCAAAACCTCCGGTGCTGTATGCCAGCGAGATAGCTTCTACAATCCAGTGGGACAGCCTCTGTCTGGACAGAGCTCTACCTCTATTCGGATTAGCGAAGCAGACAAACAACTGGTCACACAAACGCACATCCCGAGTGCGCTCAATGTAGGTGCGTAGCGCACGCACCGGACAAAGAGAATGCACCCTCCTCTGCTCCTCAGATTCAAAAGGAGGGGAGCAAAAGCTCAGCAACTCAAACTCCATTGAACTATAAGATGCAGGCATGACCTTGGGAAGATAGGCGGCATTCGGACGCAATACGACCTTGCGGCCATCAGGAGAAAACTGTGTGCAGGCAGGATGCACAGACAGCGCATGAAGGTCCCCCACTCGCTTCGCCGAGGCCAAAGCGAGAAGTAATGCGGTCTTATACGAAAGAAGTTTCATATCTACCGACTCAACGGGTTCAAACGGAGGGCCACAAAGGGCCTCCAGCACCAAAGACAAGTCCCAAGCCGGGACACTGGACTTAAGCACGGGCCTCAGCCGGCGAACCCCTTTCAGAAAACGCACGGCGAGGGGATGCGCACCTGGTGTCACCCCGTCAAAACCGATATGACAAGCAGATATAGCCGCTAAATAAACCTTGATCGTCGAAAACGAAAGGCCTTTATCCAACAGCTCCTGCAGGAATGTCAAAACATCCACAATAGAGCACTGAAATGGGAGAGTGTGGCGGTCCTGGCACCATCGCTCGAAGGCTCGCCATTTGTAAGCGTACAAGCCTCTAGTAGACGAGGCCCTGGCGCTCTGAATCGTCGCTACCACACTAGGTGGCAGACCCTTAGCAACCAAGTTTAACCTCTCAGCAGGTAAGCATGAAGGTGCCACAGATCCGGGCGCGGATGAAACACTTCCCCCCCCGCCTGAGAGAGGAGATCCCTGCGGAGAGGAAGCTGCCAAGGACTTGCTGCAAGCAGGCTGATTATTTCTGCATACCACGACTTCGCGGGCCACCAAGGGGCCACCAGGATCAGAGAGAGGGAATGCCGACGCACCCTCTCCAGAATTGGAGATATCATTTCCACTGGGGGAAATGCATACAGGAGCACGTCTGGCCATTGGTGCGCTAGCGCGTCCAAGCCCAAGGGTGCATCGTGGTCGATTATGGAGAAGTACAGGGGGCAGTGAGCATTCACCCTGGAAGCAAAAAGATCTATTTGCGCCTCGCCAAATAGATCCCAAATCTGAGCCACTATTGAAGGGTGTAACCTCCATTCTCTCACCAGAGGACCCCCCCTGGAGAGAAGGTCCGGCCCCAGGTTCAGGTGGCCCGGGACATGGGTGGCTCTTAGAGTCAGAAAATGAACACTGCACCATAACAGCAGAGAGCGAGACAGCTGCAACAGGGGAAGAGAGCGTGTTCCTCCCTGCCTGTTTATATAAGACACCACTGTTGAATTGTCCGTCCTGACTAAGACATGCTGGCCCTGCAGGACTGGACGGAAACGCTTTAGAGCTAAGAACACTGCTAACAGCTCTAAGTGGTTGATGTGCAGCTGGCGCTGAGCCGCGGACCAGATCCCTCTCACTGACGCACCCTCGCACAGCGCTCCCCACCCACTTAGGGAAGCATCTGTGGACACCACCTTGCGAAACAACACCCTCCCAATCCGAGAGCCCTGGTGCAGTAGCCCGGGCTCCCTCCAAGGACGGAGAGCTAGCATGCAAGACGCAGTTACCGGCAGCCTCCTCCGGAGGTGACGCGAAGCACACAAACGGTGAGAGAGGGTCCAGCGTTGAAACGCTCTCATTTTCAACAGCCCAAGCGGCACTACGGCGATCATAGATGCCATCATGCCCAACAAGCGCAATATCGTCTGGAAACGCAGTCTGCGTCCCAGCTGAAATTGAGCGAGGCAGCGATGAAACGCGGCCACTCTGTGCTCTGACAACCGTGCGCGGCTGGAAAGAGAGCATATTTCCAGACCGAGAAAAGCGATCTGTTGACCTGGGATTAGCGAGCTCTTCTGAAAGTTCACAGAGAACCCCAGTGTCTGAATGTGTGACAGAACCCGCGACAGCTGCGTCTCCGCCTGTTCTCTGGAGCAAGCCACGAGAGCCCAGTCGTCCAGGTAGGCCAAGATGCGGATGCCCCTCTTCCTGAGGGGCGCTAGCGCTGCCTCGGCACATTTCGTAAAGGTGCGGGGAGCGAGCGACAGCCCGAACGGCAGCACTAGGTATTCGTAGGCTACGCCCTCGAATGCAAACCTCAGAAACTGCCTGTGTTTCGGGTGTATAGCGACATGAAAATAAGCATCTGTTAGATCGATTGTCGCAAACCAATCTCCCGGGCCGACTGCACTCAGGAGCTGTCTGAGTGTTAGCATCCTGAACCTGTACGTTCGCAGGTACGTGTTCAAGACTCGCAGGTCGAGGATGGGACGAAGCCCTACCCCTTTCTTCGGAATGACAAAATAACGGCTGTACCAACCTTTGTCCGTCTCCGAAGCGGGGACCACCCGTATTGCTCTCTTCTGTAATAGCGCCTGTATTTCCTCTCTGAGTACCAAGGCTGCCTCGGGGTTGACAATCGTGTTCACGACTCTTTGGAAACGAGGCGGCTTGACCCGGAACTGCAACCGGTAACCCATGGCAACGGTTTGCAGCACCCACGGAGAGGGGGCGCAAGCGCGCCACTGAGGGAAGTGAGCAGCCAGCCGGCTGGCCTGCAGCACTGACGGCGGGGCGCCGTCGCCCCCCAGTGTGTCTGCAGGGGACTGCATCCCCTGCCTGACCTGGCTCATTTCGCCTGCAGGTTGAGCATTTGAGATTGTTTGAGAGTAAACAACACTCTTTATTGATTGCAACATGGGAACATGTACATTTATACATTTTGTTGGGTGCACCTTTTCCGGGGCATAACAATGAAAAACAGCGGGAACACTCGATGTGGTCGCTTGAACATTCAACACATCTGAACCGTGTGCAGGGGTTATGTGCTTGGGAGACCGCGATAGGGAAGTGCAGCGCCTTCTGGGGCTGACAACCTGAACAGAACTTAAGCGGCACCTCTTGTGCGGCAACAGAGGGGTAAGAGCAGCGTCTCCCTGCTGCCGGATCCCTTCCCCACTCGCAATCACAGCTAGGAGGGCTGAGGCTTCTTCCTCCTGGGCGTCGGGTCCCGTCGGGGGCCCGGGGGAGGGCCTTTGCCCCAGGCCGACTGGCGTGGAGCTCGGGCCAGAGTACGTGCTCTCGCCGGCGGCCCTCCCACTCCAGCAGTGGGCGCCGGTCTCTTGCCAGCTGTCAGAGGAGCGGCGGGCCTGTGAGAGCTAGCAGTGGGCTTGGGCTGGGGCTGGCGTCTGGGGATGATGTCGCGCAGAGCTTCCGTCTGCTTCTTCCTCAGATCGAATCTAGCCTGAATGGCTTCAAGTGAATGTCCGAATAACCCAGCCGCAGACACTGGTGCGTCCAGATACACAGCTCTGTCTCTATCAGGGACGTCGGAGAGGGTCAGCCACAGGTGCCTCTGCGCCACCACTGTCGAAGCCATCCCTCTGCCCAGGGAGAGCGCTGCACAGCGAGACGCACGGAGGATGTAATCCGTGGTGACTCTAACCTCGTTAAGAAGAGGTGACAGCGGGCTGTCCTCCGGAACCAGCGATCCAAGCTCCGCCAGGCACATTGCTTGGTACGTCTGGAGCATGGTGACGGAGCTCATGGCTCGAGCGGTGCCGGCCTGAGCCCGATAAATCTTCTCCAGCTGCGAGGCCGAGAATCTGCAGTGCTTGGACGGCAGAGTTGCGGGGCCACCGACACCATGGTTATGGGACGGGGCCAGATAAGCAGCCAGAGACGGCTCCATAGGGGGTGGGTTAGCTAAACCAGCTCCCTCGGCGCCGTCCAATTCCATGTACTGTCCATAGCCGGGCACAGTGACGCGGGTAGACAGAGGTTTGTCCCATGACGCTGTTAGCTCGCAGAGAAAGTCTGGGAACATGGGGAGGCAGTTTTTGGCCGTTGCGGGCTCCGGTGGAAGGAAAAAACCCGCAAACCGCGACGGCTTCCGAGCTGGTGGAGGAGAGGGCCAGTCCACCTGCAGCTTCTCAGCGGCACGGCGAAACAGGGAGAAAAGAGAGGTGTCATCGTGGCCGACCGGCGCAGCAGCGGCGGCATATTGGGTCGACAATGAGCTCTCCTGCTCATCCTCCGACAAACCATGGATGTCCAGGCCGATGTCCAGCACGTCATCGTCTTCCTGGGGAGCGCTGGCGGGCTTCAACCCAGGCTGAAGCCCGTCAGCGCTCCTGCATGGTTCCGGTCCGTCATCGGCTAACCCGTCAACGTATTCCATGTGGTCAGCCCAGCTAATCGCGGGGACATCGACCTGAAAATTTTCGTCTTCGGACTCGGACGAAGCCGGGGCTCCAGACTCGGAAAGAAGAGGGTCATGCCGTGCGACAGCCGAGCGTCCCAGCACTCTTTCCACAAACGTCACCCGTCTTTCCAGGGTCGAGCGTCGGAGCTGGCGACAAAACGCACAAGCTTCGGGCTCCGTCAACGCTCTCCTAGCGTGGACGATCCCCAGGCAGACAGGGCAGGCATCGTGCTGGTCGCTGTCGTGCAAAGAGAAACCACATCCCTGAGGACAGGGGCGAACAGAAGATTTCTGCTTTGCTCGCTTCGGTTTGGAGTCCATTCCCAAAACGCAAAGCGAAACGCTGCACAAGAAAAACTTGAAAATAGCGCTCCGCGGGCAGCCTACGCACCAGCTGGGCGGTGGAGGCTAACACCAACAGGGGCAGTTAAGCTAGGTTCAAGTTGGCAGACAACGGAGCTAACTAGCAGTAGCTAGCTAGCCCAACTCAGCAGAGGTGTTCTCAGCGAGGTGAAGAGCGTAAGAACTGAGGGATGACGGTGATGGCAGCGGCTATATGTGCGGGCGGGGCCTTGCGCGTGTCATCACACGTCATCTGCCGTAAAGGCGTGAATAAAGGTTTCTTCAGCCAGGACACGCGAGGGCGTGATATCCCATACTTATGTGTTGTACCGAGTGAATCGACTGAAAGGGAACCATGTACTTTTAACATCTCTTAAAGGAAAACCGGCTGTACAGGAGCATCAAGGAAGTAGCCACTGTGATGTCAATGAGTGATTTGTGATTGCCTCAAGTTAATCCCTTTGTTTTTATTTTTTTGTATTTTTGACAACCAGAAGTGACCTTTTTTAGACGAACTTGTCTGTAGAAGACACCAAAGACACTGTGAGGTCCACCTGTGTCACCATACCTGTCTGTGAAATTGGTCTTGCCCCTGATAATTCAGACTTTTGGTCTTAATGCAACTGAAACACGCAAGTTATAAAATAAAACAAAAAAAAACCCCTCATCTGCAGTTTTTGTAAAGTGGGAAATTTGCTATAGAAAGACTGCATTGTACCAGGCTGTAAACATGCTTATATCTGTGACTAAAATTAGGAATTTTAACACAACATCTACCTGGCTTTTGGGTCCAGCCTGCTGTTGTCATTAGAGAAACATCAGTTTTTTTCCGTCCTGGCTTCATTTTTAGCCCCTGCGGTTGCAGCTTGGTTAGAATCCACTTTTTCCCTCTTATAAAAACACCTCAGTATATATAGGACGTGGTTTGACAGACTTGAGAGCAATTTCTGAGTTGTTCCATGCATAGTCACTACATAGGCACCTCTAACTACTGATACAGTATGATTTAGTAACCAGGCCAAAAATATGACAGAGACCACACAATTCAGAAAAGAGCTTTGAGGTTTTCTCCTAGTAGGCTTTCAAGGTGTAAAGAGTTAACCAACAGCTCAGTAGTAGAAAGGCCCCATGTGAGAGTAGTGCAGGTGCACATTTTTATCCAGGGAAAAACCCACTGGATTTTTTCCACACTAGTGAGAGTGGGTATGAAGCAGACTATCTCCTGCTGTGTGCTACATGTGAGAAAAGCCAACTTTGGACCGTATCCCGACCTGCTTCTTACGATATTGTCCAGAATAAAAGTGAAAAAATGTCTCTAGAGGCTAGTTTCACAAGAAATTGGAGACTGAAGAAGCAGGAAAGAACTCAAAATTGTAAATAGTTAAGCAGGCTCTTCAACCATCAAGGAGGGTTTGGTGGAAATCGTGGGGGTTGATAGACTGAGCAGATCAACAGAGGCAGTGAAACAAACGGGTGCAGCAACAGGTTGGAATTAGATCAACACTATCAAGCAGGCCAGATACAAGCTGCGATACCTGAGAGAGATGGATGACGAGGTTGTGTGTGCGCAGGAATGGAGGCTGTGTGTTTGTGTGCTGTTAATCTATTTATTTACCTGTCATTGGCTGCGATAATGGTTTTCATCCCTTCTCTCTGTGTCTCTCTGTCTCAGTCTATCTTGTGATGGGGGATTGGTTTTTCGTGTGTCGCTTGATAATCACACCTGTATTTTCTCATCAGACTCTAATCAGACCAATTACACGCGTGACGGAGAGCGTGGGCATGTTGATGCAGGGGAGCGATAAAGACACACACATACACACTCACAGACACTTCGGGATTAAGCTCTCTGTCTTGGGGTATCTACGTCCCTTATCGGGGACAACCATCCCTGACGTGGCCTGTCAGCAGGCATGCCAAAAGTGTCGCTCACGCACAAACACATGCGAACACACTTAGGTCATGTATGCAATGCACCAAATATAATCTATGTCTAAAAAAGAAAGCATGCCTCTCCTGTCTTGCTATTTACCCTTTGATCCCTCTCTGCCCTCGTTGTGATGAAGAATACTCTGAAAGTCTGTCTATTCTCGTACTTGTTTCGATAGGCATATGACGGCTTCGCCAGCCTCGGCATCTCTCGTCTCCTGGAGCCATCCGATATGGTGCTGCTGGCCATTCCTGACAAACTAACAGTAATGACCTACCTGTATCAGATCCGGGCCCATTTCTCTGGCGAGGAGCTCAATGTGGTGCAGATAGAGGCCAACAGCAACCGCAGCACCTACAAAGTGGGTGACTTTGAGACTGATACAAATGCATCAATAGACCAGGACAAGTTCTACGCTGAACTGAACGATGTGCAGCCCCGCAAGGCTGACTCTCAGGCTGCTGTTTCTGCCAGCGGTGCCACCACTGAATCTAACACAGCTGAAGCTACTGAGGGAGAGGTGAAGGAGCAAGGTTTGAAGGCCGAGGTAGGAGCAGTTTCGGCCGGCTTGTCGACTCCAGCGCTGTCACAGTCCTCGCTTCCTGTCCCATCACCGCGCACAGTATTAGTTTCCACAGCAACAAACTCAACCTATGTGATGGCGTCAGGCTCTGAGGAGAGGGGAAATCTACAGAAAGCAAACACTTTAGACCTTAGTGAGTTACCACAGCGAGTGGAGATGGAGAAGGAAAGGCAAAACAAGGATGAACCAGGAGAGCAGAGAGGAGAGGGAGCTCCCGAACCAGCGTCCCCTACCAGGAGAGGAGCTACTTTGTCCCACTCGCCACCCCATCCGAAACTGGGCTTCTCCTACAACAGGGATGCCGACCTCATCAAGAAAAAGAGGGCAAGCCTGCGTCACTCAGAGTCTGAGCCTGCATCAGATACCAGCTCTTCTCCAGTGAATCATACAGATGCCCCAATCAAACGGGTAAATACACATGAAGCCTAACATTTCATACTTTATTAACACACTGTAGTGTTTCCTGAATATTGTAAATATATGACGTTGGAAAGTAATCAACTAAATTACACACGTCTAATCTTGAGTCCAGTGCCTTAAAACACCTCTGGGTCAGTCTGTATGATCTGGACTAATTCTAACTGCTTAATGCAGGTATTAAGATTCTGACAGCGTTTGCGTGCAGATTCCTGCTTTTCCCCCTAAATGAATTGTTCTCATTTTTATCCTTGCACCCTGAATTTGATTGAAACTTTCACAGCTACATCAGTCAAAGACAGAGGATACGGTGAACATTCATTCCCTTCTGACGCTCGCTAAGCTTCAAATCCCGACCTCGTTGATGCGGTTGCAGAGATGACCGTACTGAAACTCTCCCGTTCTGCATTAGATGTTGTCGTCACCTGTCTTGTAGCCGAGAACCAGACGCGTCTGGGCCGAGCCTTTAACACGTGGCAACTATGAAAGGCACTGGGAGAACCCCCTGCTTTGACATTTCATTATATTTTTCATTATATTTCTCATCCCTGCAGTTGATGGCAGTCGCACCGTGACTGCTCAGGCGTGGCGATGCTTTGCACCGAGCACACATCATGTCGTCTCTCACACACGCCCTGTGACACACACCTGTATGTGCGTGTGTGTGCACAATCACACTGAATGCACTGCTGTCTGCGTTGGTTAACCCCAGATTACTGCTTGTTGTTTACAAGTCGAAAGGTCACAGGGCAAGCGGGGGGCTATGACAGTCATGACATCCCATTTTGATCTGCTTTTATCTAGTTAGCAGGATGTATCCAGGCCAGATTTGGGGTAATATTGCTAAATGTAAAAGCTCTGCTTACAATACACCCAGAATTACCTTGCAGATAAAATTCTGACTTCAGTGTGTGGTTTGCTTATTTGCCAAAGCCGTCATGCTCTCCACACAAATGGACCCAGACAGGGCTATGAGCCCAGGTTCCCCTCAGAGGGTGCATATCATAGGGAACATACCTGCTCCTGGATTAGAAAAGCATAGGGCTGAATTAATCCCCCACTTGCTGCATGTCCAGTAAAGAAATGTGAAAGCCGCTTGTGTGATAGTTTGCGGCTGAAGATAAACACATCACTCACCATTCTAAACAACATTATTGGTTTCATTCTTCTGGGGAAATACTTTGAAAATTAGGAGTGCCTCTTTGACCACTGCAGTCATGATTTATTTTCTTTTTAGGAGCCACGACCTGCCCCTGTGTCGAGCCCCCCAGCTGAGAAGGTGAGTATGGTTTAAAAGAAATGGATTGTTTTAGTACTTCAGACCTTGATTAGCAAGTGGTAAATTATAAGGAGAAGCTACCTTACATAGGAAGTGGCCGCAGTCTTGAGCAATAGGGCAAAAACACGGACAGTTGGAGATCCAAAGGCTGAGTAGTCATTCCTGTTATACTTCTTTAAAGTCCGCTTAAAGTCAACTGCCTGGGTCCATGCATAGGTGGTGTATTTTGATATAAATTCTCAGTGAACAAGTCCAGGCAGTCACAAAAACTAAGCAGGCCGGTTGGCATCAGCATGGACCTTTGCGCTTCCCAGGTAGACCCTAGCGGACTCGTGGATGCGAAAAATATGCAACCTCTTTTTATCTTCTGTGACTTATTACCCAGGTGATATACTAGGTATGGATACCAAAGATGATTTCATTTTTATATCATTAAGAAGTTAGATTTAAAAAAGCTATATATTATTATACAACATTCCAGGATTTTTTCCTCTATCTGGCATGCATGTTTATGCCGCATTGGCAACCACCAATTGCTAGAGAAAAAATGGTTACTCCACATTTGGTTGGCGAGTGATTGCTGGAGGCTGTCGCACTTCAAACCTCCTTGCAGTTTGTTTGGTCACTAGCGGTTTATGACAGTTGTCACTGGTTTGCCTGGAAGACACTGACTTTTAAAACGTAAAAAGCTGAAGTTGACCCATTTGAAACCTGTTATTTTAGTGGTAATGCACAACAAAGTTTCACTACCGCTCTGTGGTAGAGACAAGTTTGCAGACAAGTCAACATCCTCCATGAAAATCAAAGTTGACCACGTCAATCTGCTAGCATCCAAAGAAATCACAAGGTTTTTAGTGCAACACCCTCTTTGCAACCAGTTTCAACTATGGGGAACCTGCAACCTCCAGCAATCACTCACCAATCAACCCTGGAGGTTGCCAGGGGGTCACCGGTCTGTAGGTCTGTGTGATTGAGGTCTGGCTGAAGAAAGCTTACCTTATTTATGGCACAATGTGATTACAATGAACCCTTCCCAGTCTCAGTTACAATAGCTTTAGTTTTCTGAGTGTATCCTCTCTCTTTTCACATGTGTAGAAGGTCCTCTCTCGTCAGGAGGAGTTGAAGGAGAGAGCCAGACTCCTCTTGGAGCAGGCCCGCAGAGATGCTGCGATGAAAGCCGGCAGCAAATACATCTCCAACTCAGCTGCAGCTGCACCAAACAGAGCTGCAGGTGTCTGTGATGTAAGTCCAAGCCTTCCTTTTTGTCTGTGTGGGATTGGAGGTGTTGGTATTGTCCACTTAAAAGAATGAAATTGTCTCTGTTCTACCATCATTCTGGTAGAGTTTGATCTTCGTTTCATCTGCCCAAAGAATGTTTTTCCAGAACTGTGCTGGGTTTTTTTAATGTTTCTTTTTTACTGTAGTCCAATCTGGACTGTCTGGTCTTGAGGCGTATGACTGGCTTGCACCTTGCAGTGAACCCTCTGTATTTACTTTCATGCAGTCTTCTTTTTATGGTAGACTTGGATATCGATAAATCTTCTTCCTGGAGAGTGTTGTTCACTTGGTTGGCTGTTGTGAAGGGTTTCCCTTCACCATGGAAATGATTCTGTGATCATCCACCACTGTTGTTTTCCATGGACGTCCAGATCTTTTTGCGTTGCTGAGTTCACCAGTGCTTTATTTCTTTCTCAGGACATACCAAACTGTCACTCCTAATATTTTAGCAGTTTCTCAGATGTTTTTTTTTCTGTTTTCGCAGCTGAAGAATAGCCTGTTTCTCCTGCATGGAGAGCAAAATCTTCCAAATGCAAGCACCTCACGCAAAATCAACTCCAGACTTTTTTTCTGCTTAACTGATAATGACATAACGAAGGAGTTTCGTCACTTGCACATGAAATAACCTTTGAGTCAAAGTACTCCAATTAAAAACTGAGCGGCACAACTCCTAAGAAAGCTGCCCATCTACACATTAGGCCATGACCATTATGTAACCATTACTGGAATATGTTTAAGTGAACAGGTAAAAAAAAAAAAAAAAAAAACTTGTGTCAGTGTCCAAATATATATGGACATAACTGTAGATGTGGACATTGTATCTAAGAAAGGCCCTGAGAGTCAGGATGAGGTCTGTGTAGTGAGTAAAAGCTTGCTTGAATATGAGTTTTGTTGTATGGCATCACGTCAGTGTGCAGGGAAAGCTAATAGGGTGACCCCACACCTCCTCAACTTATTCAGCGCCCTCATGTCACTTCCACAGTCTCTCTATTTGCTGCTCACTGCGCTTCCAACATGCTGGAAAAGCTTGTCCAAACTGTCTCATCCTGTGGCAGCCCACTTTGGTGAACACTTTAAGGAAAGGCTTTGAGAAGGAGAGAAGACTTTTCCTTATTAACTTCTGCTGAGACTCACTTACACTCTGGTGTGTGGAACATGTCAGTGTGGAAAGCTCAAATATGGATGGACTTCTTCGCTCTCTCCTCTCACCATAAACATGTCTCCCCCTCTCTCTCGTGCTCTCTCTCTCTCTACTCAGACTCTCTCTTTGGTCATCTTGACTCTGCACAATTTTTATGACATCCCCCACCAATTTTGCTGCCCCCTCACTTTACCCTGAACACTGAGTAAATGTTGTACACAAACACCTGTCAGCAAAAGTACATTCATGGTAAAAAAAAAAAAGAAAAAAAGAAGGGGGCCAGAAATCGCTGTAGCGAAGCAAACTAGACTAGAGAAGATGCGAGTGAAATTGCCAGCTCTGAACTGAGCACGCTCCACTGAACATAATATACTGGGAGGAGGGGGCACACTGATGAACCAGGAGTTACCCTGGGAAAGCACTGTGGTCAAATCCTCCGTTATGTTTCCAAATATTTCAGAGAAAAGGAAAGGGGGAGGGTTAAGAAAAAAATATGGTCTTGTGAGAATTGTGACGACAAGGGATTTGAGGGTAAAATGAAATAAATACCTTTTGGTAATGAAATATCTAAAAGGCAGCAGCCGCATGCCCCCTGCGTTTGCTCCCTGAGTCCTTAAAGAGAAATATGCCCTTGAATTAGATGTTTTTAAAGTGTGTATGTGTGTGTTGTCGGTGTTTGTTCATGTTTGTGCGCCGGCCACAGGAATAACCAGTTCGGCATAATCTGAGGAAATAAACGAGGACCTTCCAAGGACTGGGAGCCGTTAAAAGTCTTCAGTGGAAGAAAGCAAATTAAAAGAGTTTTTCAAAGCTGTTGCAGTGCTGATATATTTCCTTAGCCACAAAAAAAGGTCCTCTTCTGTCCCTTGTTGTCTGGCAAGATGGCGGACTTCACTTAGATTAGCTCCTTAAAGTAGGCAAACCCACCCCTCCACTCTTTCTCTCTCTCCTCCTTATTTCCTCACTCATTTCCAAGGACAATTGGTTAATAACCCCTAAACACACACTTACTTACACATACACACACACACACACTCCTCTGCATAAAAAAGGAAGGGAAGCAAGAGGGGTGGGAGGGAGATATTGAATTGTTTACACTTTTTTTAATAGAAAACATTGATCAAAGGAATACGACTGGCCTCGAGGCCAATGTGCTGATAATTGTTAGTGATTCAGATTAGATTACTTGATGTCTTGTTTTGATTAGCATGAGTGTGTGTGTGTCTGTGTTATCAGCTGGAGAGGCCCAAGCTTTTCCCATTTAACTCTCCATCTGTCTAAGTAGGTGCTTTGTGGTTTAGCATGCATAGGGTATAATTTAATTCAGCTAAAGCAGGCTTCGTTCTTCAAGGGAAACGGCTAATGTGAGGGAAAGGTGGGGCTTACATTAGCTGCTTTAGCGTATAGCTTTCAAAGCACAAACGACAAATGAGTCATCAGGTGTCATCTTTTAACTGAAATCATGTCGTACACAAAGCTGCAGGTGTCAGGATTTTTATATGATAATGCAGTTCTCTTTTATCGAAAAACTGATACTCCAGAAAACTCATAGTTTTAGTGCTAATTATATTACACTGGTCAGCAGTATTTCAGGAGTTGTCTTCAGAGATAAAATGAGCTATTACTTATTTTGTCTGCCAGCTCTAAAGAAGTTAGAAGTTAAAATGGCTCATTTTTCTGGCATTTTTAAGAGATTTAATTTTTCCTGTTTTTACACTTGTGCACTGATTAGATCAAAAAAAGATCAACTCAGGTGAGATTTAATATAGAAATTTAAAAAATCAAAGCTTATTCAGCTGCTGGGCCAGGCCAAAATGTTGTCTAAGTGGGATGGTGTGAAACAGTGATTAATTGGAGATTGATTACCCAGAGTGTTATGACATACATCTCAAATGTTAAAAAAAAGCAATCGTTATTTACTATTTAACACTGTAGGACATCCCTTTGAGTGTTGAGACTAGTTATGCTACTTAGGTTTTAGGTTTGAAACCTTCTTTCCCCACAGCTAACACTAAATGTGACAGAAACCTCAGAAACATATACAAACTGATACATGATCAAGCTCAGCTATACTAGCTATCTGTACTAAAATCAGGTCTTCATCTATTCATGTGAACATAGCACGAACAATGTGTTAGACACTTGTTTGCTGTGTGTGTGTGTGTGTGTGTGTGTGTGTGTGTGTGTGTGTGTGTGTGTGTGTGTGTGTGTGTAGCCCTGTTCTCCTGACCTATGCTCTCCCTCCTGCCATCCCTAATTGTAGCCCACAGTCACTGCTTCTTTCATCTAAGGTCACAGGTTCCTCTCTTTCTCCCTGCCTTCTCAGTCTTTCTCTCTCCTCCTCACTCCATTTCTCTTTCATGTCAGATTTTTGACTTCGAGCCCCAGTTCTTTCCTTTCCCATCTCTTTATTTATCTTTGTCTGTCCTCTCTCTGTAGTCTTTGATGGATGACCAGTACTACTAATTGTTCTGTGCTCACCAGCGTTGGCCTCACCACCTCCTCCTCCTCCTCATAGGTGGCCTTCACAACATATCAGTAGTCACTGGTGCAGATGTCTTGTAATGTTGTAATGTCACCACCCCCTACCTAAGCAGTAGCCAAATGGGTGTGACAAAGTGGGTGAGAAGACCATTTGTCTACATTCTTAGTTAACATTCTTGTTTTGATTTAACCATATTTCACATGTAATCTGCAATAGGCAAACATCTACTATCCCGGGTTTGTTTATGTTCTGCACTTTTACAGATTATATAATATAACATCTTGGTTTAAATCAATTCATGCAAGTTTGTTAAGTTAACATGTTATTTATTTCAACTGTTAATTTGTATTGTTTGAACTTATCTTTACCTACCTGTCTTCCAGAAGCAAAAGGAGGAAATGTAGTTCTACTTCCTGCTTTATACCTTCTGGGTTCATCTGAGGTCACAGGAAGAGACCAAGGGCAGGAGGGGAAGAATTCTTATAATTTAATAAAGTTGATTTTAAAGGGTTTATAAAGAAATAGATTTAATGTTGTGATATGTATTGATTACACCAGAGTTTATGTTGCCAGTCAAGAGGAGTAGTAGAGGATGAATATAATCATGTTCATCTCACCTACCTACTGAATGGAATAGTCCAGAGGAGAAAGTGTTTGATTAAGGGGACTATTTAAGCAGACGAACTCAGGTGTTTCAGAAGAAGGGTTCAGGTCAGTGTAGCTGTGTGCAGTTTGACCTTAATTTCCGTTGATTTAAGTTCAGTTATGTTTATTTGAATTGAGTTTATTATAGAGTTGAGTTTCTTATTTGTTTCTTTGTAAATATTCTTGGGCCACAGAATGGTGAATAAATCACTTGCTACACTGGACAGCATCAGTCTCCTGCACTTCTTTGACCGCTTAAGTCGAGTCCTACCACAATGGGTAATTAATGAGCTTTCCTAAAAATATCTAGACTTTTTTTTTGTCCTTAGTCCTGACATCCCCAGTTTTGGTTTTAGTCTTTCTTTTGCTCTTTGGACTTTCCCACTGTTATTCTTTTAATAGGAGGTGTGTGTGTGCGTGTCTCTGTGTGTCTGTTCACTTCAGGTCTTCTCATCCATTAGCAGATGAGAACAGTAATTTCACACCGGCCTGGCCAGGCTAATTATCAGGATCCACACTTGGTTTGGGGAGAAGTGTGTGTGCATGTGGACCCACAAAGCAAAATGTGCAACTATGTGTGTTCCTTTGCAGAAAACTGTAAAGCAGAAATTTGTGTGTGTGTATGTGTGCAGATTTGTAGCACCTGTGCATATTTGAACGTCTTTTTTTTATTTTGTGTGTGTGTCTTTGAGTATGTGTGTGCTTTGCTTGTGGAATGCGTTCAAGAGTGCACGCAAATGCCTCGGTGTTTTCCAGGTAAGAGAGTTTCCCTGCTCACTGACTCGTTGTGATTCCTATAATTGGGTCCCGTTTGATTTTTGCCGACCAGCACCCCAACCACCTCTTCCTCCCCTTCTTCCCCCATCACCCCCCTTATTCCTCTTCCTTCTCCTCAGCAGTGGAGAGGACTCCTGGGTCTCTGCTGTTGTGACCTGTGGGTGTTGTCACTCACTCCCATCTGCTGTCTGTCCTCTCATTCTGACTCGTCTGTCATGTCCTCCTTTCTTTCTGAATTAGATTTCATTCTGTTTTAAATTGGGGACCAAAACAAAGCCCTCTGGCTGTACTGTGATGTATGTAAAAAAAATGAAATTATTATTATTCAAAAAAAAAAAACAATAAAGAAAATATCCAAGAGCCATTAAAAAGGTTACCTTTTACCCAAGGCCCTCTGACTGAACCTTGTGTAAAAGTCCCTTTAAAAGAAAAACACATTGTGTGTTATTTATTTAATTTCATATATTTCATTATAACAGGTTAGTATTTTGTCTTTCCTTCCTTCCTCCATTTATTTTGACATTTGGGACCAAAACAAAGCCTTCTGGCTGAACATTGTCATTTTTAGGAACCTTTTCAAATGCCGAACATGGAAGTTGTGTGTGAGTTCTTCCTGTTTTATTTTGGAAGCATTACATTCAGGTCCTCACGAGTGGCCCATTATAACAGGTCCCTTCTTTTTACATAAACTAAAATAATCCTGAAAAAATAATCTTAGTCCTCACATATTCTGATTTCGGTTTTGTTCTCATGGATTTGACCATTGAAAATCCAACCAGTAAAGGGTTGTCTGTGCAGCAGAAAGAGGAAAGAAATGTCTGTTTTGAAAATGCAAATATGGCCATATGCACTCTCCTTTTTTGTCCACACTTTATGTTCACACACTGTTCTTTACTCCCCTCCTCCTCCATCTACTCTCCTTTTCAGCTTTCTCCCACCAGTAATAGTTTTTCTCCAGGTCTCATTTTAATGTGGCTGCAGTGCCTTTCTTCTCCCAGTGCTCATTTTTTCCCCCTCTTCTCTTCTTCCTCTTCTTCCTTCCCTCACCCCCTCCTTTCTTCTTCTTGTTCTCTGTCCTTTTTGAAGAATCTGCCCCTAATGAAACTAAATAGTTTGGTGGGGAGTTTCTTTGGACTATGTGTGCGTGCTTGTCTTGGAGTGTGTGGGTATGTGTCATGGCCGAATTGGCTGGAGTGGAGATCAAAGGCAGTCTCTAAATCGAGTGTGTGCGTGCGTGTGTGTTAACGAGCAAGAGAAAGACAGCTCTCTGAATTGCATCACAAGAGCTGATCAAGCCATCAGAGAAGAAAGCGGTAACTCACTTACACTTACATACCTCTCCTGAACACATGTACCTCTCCTCCTTTCTCTCTTTGTTATATTGTTCACGTTTGACCAAGTGGAAGTGTCAAATGTTTTTCATGTCCATCCTCTAACACTGGTGTTTTGCCTTTTTTACTTTCTCCCTCGTTTTGTTCTGCTTTATGAATAAAATACAGAGAACAAAGTATCAAGTTTAGAGAACGTTTAAAAATTGATGCAAAACAAAGGCATTGTGACTCAACAATGATGTGATCTTGGTCACAATGCAGAATGGTTATGTAGGATGCATCATGATGTCTGCGTAACTCAAGAAAAAAATAGACTCAAAGTCAAAAAGGACCTGCATATTTGTTCAATGGTCCGTTTCAACAGTATAGTTATGACACTTAATTTTATGCATAGGCCTAGCCAATGTCTGCTGGCTCCAGCTCCCTGGCTCAGGACAGTTAAAACAATCAGGCCTCTAAAATCACTTCACTCAGAGTTTTTATGAAGGTAAAATCTATCCATTGAAGCCCATTTTCTTTTTGTAAAGATGAAAGCGTATATATAAATGCTGTTAAGTCGATCCTTTTAAAATGAGAGTCTGTGGAGTTTGGTTTGGTTTTTAACAATAACAAACTCGTTTAGTAAACAAAGAAAGAAAGAACAATGCAATAAACAAAATATTCTAAATAAATGAAATAACAATTAAGACCAGAAATTAAAGTGAACTTTTTCAGTCGGAGGAAGTCTGAAACATGGAAGCCTTAGTGATACACAAAGGATATTAAAGAGAAACTGATCTGACTTTTTTAATGCATCATTTGAAGTATTTGGAACAGTACTGAGGAAAATTAATCGGTTGATTAATGAAAAAAATTATCTGGTACATGGTACAATGACCTGTTACAAACTGCTTGCATTGTATTTTAACAGCTATTTTGACTAACAACTGTTATCACTGGACCTGCACAAACACACCAGTCTATCTGGAATAAGCTATAGTGCCTCAGTGAATGTCTCCACCTTAACCCCGGCACTTTCGAGAACTTTCTCAGGAAGCAGTAGTGGAACTAACACAGGCCATAACTTCTAAAGTGAGTTCTGTTTTCTTCAAAAGGGGGCAGGGAGTTGATCTCATGTTCTCCGTTTCTCTATTACTATGTCCCTCCGCCGCCTCCTCTCTCACCCCCTTCACCTTTTTTGTCTCTCTCTCCCCAGCAATTATCCTGTCTATTTAAAGGGCAGAACCTTCCCATCATACTCGTCTGTCAGAACGACAATCTGCTCTGACTTTTGTGTGCATGTCCCCACTCAACCTGTTCTACCTGTCCTACTGTACAAGTGTCCTTTGTTAAGTATACACACCGGCTTACACACTGTGCTGAGGGCAAATTGTTAATTCAACTATGGAACCACAGTTAAACAGAACTTCAAAAGTCAAACACACTAACGTATTTGCTCATTATTAAAAAATCAGCTGAATTTTAAACGCACACCTTTGTTCTTCTGCCACATACTCAGTACTTCAAAACAATATTCTGTCGTATACAAACCATATGAATTTGTTTTTCATGCAAAATGTCTCCTGTGTCATTCACACATGATTCCACTGCTGCTTCAACTGTTAACAAGTAAGAGATACCAAAAAGATTTTGCACATACAGTATGTATAAACAAAAACTAGATTTTTATGTTCTCGAACCACAGATCATTTTGGCTCTGTACACCACCACGGTGGATTTTTAATCAGACAATTAAGGTATGATTGAAATTCAGACTTTTCGCTTCAATTCAAGACATTTACCAAAAGTACTGCTTTTTTATACATAGCCCACCACTTTCAAGGGCTCAAAAGTAATTGAACAAGCAGGTTGATGGCCAGGTGGGCTCGTTCCCGCATTCACTATTTAATGACACATGAAGAAGATATAATATCTGAATTGATTCCACTTTTGAACTTACAGTTCATTGCGCTTTTCTAGATCTCTCAATGAGGACTAGAAATGTCAGTGCAAGTTAGGGGGAGTTCGTAAGTATGAAAAAGACAAAATAAACTCATCAGAGAGACAGTAAAAACGTGAGGAGGAGACAAATCAATAATCTGGTACTTTCTCAAAAACAGGGAATACACTGGCCAGCTAAGAGACACCCCAAGTCCTGAGAGACCACAGAAGACAACAAAAGTTCATGATAAGAAAAAATACTTCACAACATCTAACTAAGTCAAGAACACTTTTGACATTGTCAAAGTCTTAAATCAAGAGATGCCTTCATGAATGCATATAGAGAGGATTTAAAACAAGATTTAAACTACTAGTTACACTCGAGGCTAAGAAGGGCAAAAACAGCTTAAAGAGACCGCACAGTTCTGAGTAATCGTCAAACAGATGAAACCAGGATGAACTTGTAACAGAATGATGTCAAGAGAAACATATGGAGGAGGAGAGAAATGGCTCATGATCATGATTATCTCAGTTTGTCTGATTACGTCTGAGCTCCTGACAATAGGAGACTATGTATAAAAAGATCTGTAATTTCTAAACCTTTAATGGAATACTTATGTTAAACCCCTTGAATTAAAGCTGAAAAACTTCAATCTCATCTTGATTATCTGATTTAAAATCCACTGTAGTGCAGTATTTGTAGCACCGGCTATTGTCCAAATACTTACGGACCTAACTGTACTTAAAACCTCAGACATAACCTTGCACACCACTCCTGCATCTTTGCAGTTGCACATAAACACACACTAACACACAGGTGCATAAGCCGCACTCCTGCTCAAATTCCACGCCGACATCTCTCAAATTTATATTTATGTACATATAACACACACATACAGGCACACACAGACCCCTATCATGGGCACGCACCCGTCGAATCATAATTAGGCTGTGTCCTGGTTCTTTGATAGCCATGTACAGTGGCTCTTCTTTATCTTTATCAAATGCATTGATCGCTGTGGGCCTCGCACGCCCATTGATCCGCGCACTCTGTCTGGAGCCAGCCGATAAGCTCTCCCTTTCCCTCCCTCCCCTTCTTCCTCTCTCACTCCCTCTCCCTTCTTTTCCATTTCTGTTTTTACCTAAATTTGAGGAAAAATATTAGATTTATTAATTTGGTAATATTGTCAAAAATACTGGCATTGCACCTTTCAGTGGAATTAAGCCAAACAAAAATCTCTGCTCTTTGTTTAGATGGGTTTTTTTTTAAACTGGAAAACCACATTTCCCATAAATCCCACTCCTTCCTGTCACCAAGAGGATGATGATGTTTGTTCCTTTCCACCTTAATCTGCTCGCTCATCCCAGCATATAGAGCTGTAAATACCTGCATTAGCTGTGTTTTACTCTGAGGATAACATTCCAGAAAGGATCTGGGAAGACTGGCCTTTCAGCATCTTTGTAGATGTTGAAGTATTAGTTATCCATCCATAACCTTATAACCTCATCTGTAACCATAACTTCATTATATTTGTTGTTGATTAAGTATTGCTGAGTCACCAGATCTTATATATTTAGGTGTTAAAATGATATGAGCATACTATAATAGATCATTTTAGTGTTACTGAAAATATAACAAATATTTTGTAACAAGTAACAGATTGCTGTCTAATAAAATCTAAGTTTCTAACTTTAACAATTCTTTGCATAGAAACTATTGAAACTATAGTGGACTGTATCTGTGGGCATTCCTGTGTGGTTGCTTGAAGGTTCATAAAGATGCTTTCTGTATTTAGTGATGTTTCGACTAATTTGTTGCTGAATAATTATATGTAAATGACATTTCTTGTTGTGATTATCATAAGTAGGCACATGGTGATATGGTAACAGAAAATCAGAGTTTAACAACTAGCTGATTTCTACCTGAATCTCTGTGGCTTTTAAACATTGTTGAAGAGTGTGTGATTACATGACTATTTGATTGGCTTGGTGTGTGCATGTGTGTTCTGTGGTTCTTTAGTGTGAGTGTGTGAGTCTGGACAAGATAGAGACCTAAAGCACCTCTTGACTGTGAATTAGCCTGTCATGACAAATGTCTGGAGCTGCATGACTGGCTGCCAGACTGGCTGGCTATCTGGGAGGTTGGCAAACCCTTTTAGATAGTGATTGTGTCCGCGTCCCTTAGTGTTGGTGTGGGTGTGTGTGCGTGGCATGACTGTGTGCCCACGCCAGGTCTCTGTACATGACCAGTGGTGCGTGCCCTCCCTCTCTCCCTCCCTCCCTCTTTCTACTTGCCCAGAAAAGAGCAACCAAGGCGACAACCTGCTCCCCTTGCTCAGACAGAGCTTCCAGAGCGGAGAGAGGTCCTCACTCGACGCCAAGCCCACAGAGGAACCCTCTGTCTCAGACTCGCACTCATCCGTTCAGCCTCTCTTCCACTGGATGTTCCCAGCAGTCAGTGGAAGACAGTGGAGGATTGTTCTTGCTGTCGCCATTTAAAAAAGAAAAGTCTCTATTCCTCCTGGGTTTCCATTCTTGAAGCTGTGCTGCCCACCGACCACCAGCTGACAAGCTTTCTCCTCTTTTTTCATTCTTGCTTTTTCATCCCAGCTTTGATCACATAATGATTTTTCTGCTGCTTTTATTTTTTCTTTTGTTTTTGGTGTTTTGCTTGTTTGTTTTTTTATTAAGTTGCATTCCCGTGGCTTTTTGGATCCACCTTTGTTGTTGTCTTGTCCAACCAAGTTAAAGCACTGTTGTATCTATTGCCACTTTCCAACTTGGAAGTACTGAGTGTAATCACCACTTAATTTTAACATTATGTCCACTAGGTAGCATTTAATCTCCACATGCTCAGCTACTCTTCCCTAAACTTCTGGCATATTGTGTTGCTACAGAACAATGAGTTGTAATTGGAATTGCAGCAGTGGTAACACTTGAGTGGCCAAAATAAATCTCAACAGGTTTTGAGAAAGAATTAGAAATTTGACAGTAACCAGAAACGACCTCTCCTCACCCAAGTCTACATTATTTAGACCTTTAGACCATCAAAAGAGCCTTTTTTGACCAAGTGGGGCAACAAAACATGTTTAAGTCTTATTATCACAACCACTGTTTATTTCTCTTTAGCATTCTGAAGTTTTTGTGCAGACTCTTAAAGAAAGTCGTCTTATACTCTTCATTGTTAATTTCTTAACGTTACCAACACAGAATGCACATACAGACATCAACGTCTGTAAAAGTTAATGCCACAAAAGGATTTTATATGACAAACTTTGTCTTTCTTGTCTTTCACACAGTTTCACATTTTTAAAAAAGCCCTTCCTCTCCTATCCTTTGCCCCCTCACCGACCCACCACACACACTCTCTCGGTTCCTTAGCTGAGGGAGCCAGGCAGTGGTTAGATGCATTTTATAGTAGCATAGTGTTAATCCTTGCCTCTGGATAGGCAAAGTCAATTTCCCATTTCCTGTCCCCAAAATGGCTAACAACAATAATGCAATGGGATGTTTTTATGGAGTGTGTGTGTGTGTGTGTGTGGGGGGGGGCTGTGTGGGCTATATGTCTATATAAAATGGTACAACACACACTCTTGAACTGGTAGTTGTCCATATCTGTAAAGGCCAGATTGTGTATCGGAACCAGTCCATAGCCAGAAGGCCGTTAGTGACATTACTGTTTATTTTGCATTTATAAAAAGTGGGAGAAGCATGCTTCTTTAACATAATAAAAAGTAAGGATGGAAAGTATAAAGAAGAAAAAGCAGTTTCTCTCTGTGTGATACTGTTATGAGAATGTGACAAAACAGAAAACACCTATTTGGGATCATACCGTGCTACATCCCAACGTTTGACACAAACAATATAGAGGATGGACATAGTAGTATCACCCACGTTTAACGTTCTGTTGGGAAGTCTCAATCTTGGTTGTCGCTATTATTGTTCTTTTGAATCTACAAGTCCACAGAAAGAGTTGAGTCTCTCATTAACACGCTCATCAGTAAAGACGTCAGAGTTTCTTTAAGGCTCAGTCCAGCCATTCTACAGATGACCTTGGTTTCAGCTATACTCTTTCCCAGATATCATAGGTGAAGGTTGAAATGTAGATGGATTGGGCTGTTGGCTCAGCTTTCTCTTCTTCACAACATTTGGGTACAGTTCCCTGATAACTGCTGACGCTGCACCAATCCATTGGTCCACCTGTCATTCCACTTTCTTATCAATCCTGAATAAGACCCAGAGATACTCAAACTTGCTTAGGCTCCCCTTTATCCTCCAACCAAGAGGGACCATTTTGAAATCTGAAAGTCTTCTGTGTCCCACAAACAACTTAATAACTGTTATGATCATGGCACAGACCAGATATAAAGCATTTTCTTTTTTGTGTTTTACTGATTCTCCCTCCCTTGTTTTCACGTAACAACCTACGTGTGTGCTATTAGACAAATAATAAACAGCTCTTTGTTGGTTATAACGCCATAAGCAAACTAAATTGAGTCTGGATTCAGGTACTTATTTTATAATTTAGTTATGAGGGAAACATTTGCAGTTGCAGATGTCATTTCTGATGTCTATATCCAGAGCTAAGTTACAACATCAACCCCCTTGAAAGGGTTTTTCCTGCTCACAGTTAGATGACTTTTGTGGGTGGCTCCACCTGAGGGTAAAGGTAATGATTTTGGATTTGACCAAAACTACTTTTTCTTTTATTTTATATATATATATATATATATATATATATATACACACACATTGGGAAGATGGCCCCAACTGACCGAGTGCTCAGTGAATACCTCAGGCAGCAGAAACCCAAGAAAGAGGAGGGAGACGAGGAACCATCATGGAAGGACAGGCCCCTGCACGGTATGTACCACCGGCAGATAGAGGAGGTGGCTGATATCCAGAAATCCTACCAGTGGCTGGACAAAGCTGGACTGAAAGACAGCACAGAGGCACTAATCATGGCAGCACAAGAACAAGCTCTGAGTACAAGATCCATAGAGGCTGGGGTCTATCACACCAGGCAAGACCCCAGGTGCAGGCTGTGTAAAGATGCCCCAGAGACAATCCAGCACATAACAGCAGGGTGCAAGATGCTAGCAGGCAAGGCATACATGGAACGCCATAACCAAGTGGCCGGCATAGTGTACAGGAACATCTGTGCCGAGTATAACCTAGAAGTCCCGAGGTCAAAATGGGAGATGCCCCCAAGGGTGGTGGAGAATGACCGAGCTAAGATCCTGTGGGACTTCCAGATACAGACGGACAAAATGGTGGTGGCTAACCAACCGGACATAGTGGTGGTAGACAAACAGAAGAAGACGGCCGTAGTGATCGATGTAGCGGTTCCGAATGACAGCAATATCAGGAAGAAGGAACACGAGAAGCTGGAGAAATACCAAGGGCTCAGAGAAGAGCTCGAGAGGATGTGGAGGGTGAAGGTAACGGTGGTCCCCGTGGTAATCGGAGCACTAGGTGCGGTGACTCCCAAGCTAGGCGAGTGGCTCCAGCAGATCCCGGGAATAACATCGGAGATCTCTGTCCAGAAGAGCGCAGTCCTGGGAACAGCTAAGATACTGCGCAGGACCCTCAAGCTCCCAGGCCTCTGGTAGAGGACCCGAGCTTGAAGGATAAACCGCCCGCAGGGGCGTGCTGGGTGTTTTTATATATTTATTTTAAAAAAAAACTTTTCTTATCCTTAAGTACATTAACCCCTTGCTAACAAAAAATGGTTAAAATCATTTTAGTAAGTAATTTCATAAATCATTTTATTAAAAAAAAAAAGGTAGGGATTTTCCTATGAAATGCTTTTCCTTTTTTCCTCTACTTAGGAAAAACTGATACATGTAACTACTAAATGTGTTTTATAATGGGTAATATAGTCTAGACATCTAATGTTTAAACAGTTCATAAACAGTTTTCAGGATATATTTGATCCTTTTCCTGTTTGTTTAGTTTCTTGTTCCTTTTTTTAAGTGCTAACAAAATATATTTATGGATTCCTTGCTTTGTTAGATACTGAGACCTGGGAGAGAAGTATTTTTCTTTAAGTAGTGTCATCATTTATTTTTCTGCTTGCTCTTTATCTCTCTCTCTGTCTTCTTTTCTTCTGCCACTGCCTCTTTTTTTTTTTTTAATCACTCTCTCTCTAAGGTGTGTTCCCATCTCCCTGTGGGCATCCCCCTGGGCTCTCTCTCATACACATACACAGAGTGCATTAGGGTTGCTGTCATTTACAATACAACCCCATTGTCCCCGTCAAACAATGGCTACAAACAAACAATTGACATGGAAATGGAGAGATGTAGCTCATTAGCGGGCGCTGCTTGTTTTGTTAATGGATAAATGGGCGGCTTCAATAGGCCAGCCCTAAAACCCCTGCCTCAATATGGAGAAGGCTGATTAACAGGAAACCACAGGGAGGGAGAGCAGTGACAGAAAAATGCAGCTTCATTCTCCCCTGGGTCGTATGTGGCTGTGTTTGGGCGGGGGGGGGGCAAATTTAGGACTTTGTGTGTGTTTGTGCTTAAAGATTGAGTTGTTGGAAAGATGAGTTTATGTTAACTTCTGCTGCAGTGGCTTAAGTCATGCAGGCATTTTCATGTTTATTAAATTCAGTCAGTATATTCTCTTATAACTTTTCCCATCTGTTTTCAGTGCCGTTCAGTTGCATTCACTCTTGTGTTTTTCTGGTATTTTGATCTACTTTTGGTCCCCTATTTTTCTGGAAATCACCCGCTGACATTCCTGTCATTTTAAATTACCTGTCCAGGATGTTTGTTTACTACTGCCTGGTTACTGTATGTAGTGATGGCCTGCCCAGTGAGGGTGCTGCTTGGTGGGGTCATCATCTGTTAAGTGCTTGCCAATTGACATCATCAAGGTTTTCGTGTGTGTGCGCGCGTGCGTGTGTGTGTTATCAGGGGGATCAGATTGGATCGACCTGAAAATGGCATTTCTGCCATTGCTGTGATGGTGACAGCTCAATACTGTATCTGTCTAGAGCCAAGATGGTGCGTGTGCCTATCTCTGTGCTCCTAGCTCCATAACGCAGTGAAAGGTGTACATGCTTTTCATAACAAAACTTTTTTTTATTATTTTTAAGACTTGTTTTGTTTACGTTTTAGGGCTTGGTGAAGTACCAGGTGTGTACAGATCATAGTTTCATGCATGATGATTTTTCAGATGCGCTCAAGTACCATCATGAGTGCTTTAGTCAGCAAGGAGTAAGAACAACAAGTAGGAAATTTACAAGTAGGAAAACATCACTGAACGCAGTGATTTCTTAAGCATAGGCAGTTTATTACACTAATAATTGCGCATTTATAAGGTTACACCATCATTGCTGGGTAATACTAGCTAGTTAGGGTCATTGAGGCTGAGCAGTCGCACATAAGTATAGACCAGTCGGTGACCTTCTGGCAACCTCTGGTTGCTAGGGGAAAATATATATTCTCAGTTTCATTGTCACAGGGTGAAAATGGCTGCAAAGCTAAACCTAAAACATCCTTGCGATTGATTTGGTTGCTAGCGGACTGCAGAATATATACTTTTCTCTAGCAACCATTGGTTACCGGGGGTCACTGACTGGTCTCTAGTCTACTGGTCGCCTGCGTGAATGGGGACTTCCCGCCACCATTTGCAACCAGTTGGGGCATACTTATTTTTCCCTCTGACTGGTGTTTGCCAGATGATTGCTGACTTGTCTCTAGGCCAAAGAGTGATACAATAATATCAGAATCATTTTTATTAGCCACGTTTGTATACACATAAAAGGAATTGGGCTACAATTATTTCTTTACTCTCAGTGTATGTAACAGAGTAGACGACAGACAATACTGACATCACCATATCAACATACAGTAACAACATGTATAGCATGTTCAGGTACAGAGTGCAAAGATTTTGGAGTAAGTTACCAATTTAAAAAAAGGATGGAGAAGTAGTTACTATATATACAGTGTGCATATGGCATGCTTTAATTCAGCGGGCTTATAAAGCCCTAAAACAATGATAGACCATTAAGCAAAGCAGTCATATATATCTAAATAACAGTTATAACATCAATACCTTCTTAAAATGATGCAATGATGTGGAAATAAATGCGTGATTTTTTTTTTTCTTTTTGAATATGTATCTGTCCAAAAGTCCCTGAGAGTTTTTTTTACTCATGTGTGCAGGAGCGGGATGCTGAGCGGCGAAGACAGCTGAGAGAACGAGCCAGGCAGCTGATAGCCGAGGCTCGATCCGGAGTCAAGATGTCCGACATGAGCCTGCTGGATCCATCAAGCAGTGGTAAAGGTGGCAAGGCGGGCACTGCTGGAGGTCAGCTCACACAGCAGCAACAAACATGAAGTCTTGATAGAGAGATCATTTCCAGTCGCACTTTATTTATCCACATTAGCACACTTTCAGAGTTTTGTTAAAAGCATTTGTAATTAACTAACATTCACTAATGCTCATGGGCTGTAATACAAAAGAAATGTCACAGTAGCATGCTTTCGACATGCACTCACTTTCTTCATCCACACATGCTAAGACACACACATTTCCATTATGCTCTCTAAAGGGGTTCTACTTAATCCTCAGAGAAAAACAAAATGTCATTTGACAACAGCCGCGGGTCTAAAAAGCACCACCCTTATATTCAAACAAGCAGTTTGCCCTGCAAGTCCTCCCTCGTCTCGTTCACCCAGTAATTGTTAATCAACACAACGCATTGTGTGGCCAAATTATGCTCAAAACACCAGACACTTCTAATAACAGCTTGCAGAGGTAGCAAATGCTGCCCGTGTGCATTTCCCACTGCTTTCCATTTCCTTGAAATTGGGGTTATTATCGTAATGACCATTATCAGGCCTCCAGAGTCATTTGTTTATGATTCCTCAACATTACACCCCTCTTTCTGGTTATTCTCTTCAGGTGGATCAGAAAAGGGAAAGAGGAGACAGCTGAGGACAAAAAGTGAGAAGTGGAAAAGACAGTTAAACTAACTTGTGTAGTTGTGAAGAGGACAAAGAAAGACAAAGTGTTTGACTGATTAAAAGCAAAAGAAAAGTAGAGAATATTGAGCTTTTCTGATGAATTAAAAGGTTTATCAAAATGGTTACCAGTCAGTGGTTTATCGGCTAAGCATTGATGTTCTTGAGATGATTAGACAACAAAAGATAGGTCAGAGAAAATACCTAAAAGACTGAAAATGGCGATGCACTTCTTTTATGCTCAGAAAAGAAGAAATCAAAAACAAATAATCCCTTAACGAGGAGTAAACATTCAGCGACATGTTGGGCAGAAGAAGAGGAGACGGACAGTGAGGCAGAGGGCGGGTAGCACTTGATTTATTTGCTCTTTCAGCTTTTCTGAATTGGACTAATTGTTGATCTCATTAAAAATGGAGTTGGAGGAAAGAACGGAACAAGGGAACAGGAGGAGGAGGCGGTGGCGGCGAGGAGAAGAGAGAAATGCTGTGGGCTGTGATACACAAGGCCTGCCGAGCAGAACGGCTAATCCTAGCCCCTCTCTCTCTTCCTTCTCTCTCCCTCTCCTCCTTCAGCGCCATTGACAGTCCTTTAAGTGCAGCTCGGGCTGCCCGCAAAGAAACTTTCCAAACTCCATCACCATGGCCTCCCATTAATTAGGCCTCAGCCAGCCACGCAGGAAGGGCGCTTGCTAGCACGCTCCACATCGCAGCTAGCAAATTAGAAAAGGAAAAAAAAACACACACACACAAAATGCTGTTATGTTGACTCCCTCCTCTTCTTTCTTTGTTCTTGGTCTCTCCCCCACCAAGTAGTAAATAACGGAGGAGGGAGCTTGCAACACTGTGTACTGATTATATTGTTTTAATCCATGGTGGGTTATCCATGCAGTTCCATTTGAGTTTCTTCTAACGTGCTTTTCTTGTTTTGTTCCTAATGTGGAGACACTGTTGTTTCTATTGAGCCCCTGTGCAAATTTAATAGAATATACACTCATGTTTTTGTGGTTTTTGTTCCCCCTTCGTCTTTTATCTGGAAAAAGAAAGGCGGGTAACAGATCCTTGAATTGGTGGAAATTAAACTGGGGTCTCATTTTCACTTTGTGTGTCAGATATTTTTGCGAGCAGGCACTAAGCCCACACAGATCGATGTACTCAGAGACCTTTCTTCTCTCTTTTGGAGTTTGCTGCATTTTCATGCCAATAAATAAACGTATTAACTAGTGTATCTGTGTAGATAGAAAGAAAATGTGCACAGAGCCCTAAAACTTTCCATGAGTTTTCTGCAAACAAAAGCTATCATAATATATTTACTGTTGTTTTGAGAGCACAATGTGGATGGAGATGGTTAACAACAGGATCCTAACACTTATTCTTATCACAGACTAATATTATCACAAACTAACCAAATGTCTCTCTCTGTACTCCTCCTTTATTCTATATTGTGTTCTCTTAACAACTTTCTATTTTCTAAACTTCATCGTTGCCCTTTTTTTCTTTACATCATCACCATCTCCTTTTTCTTCCTTCCTGCTCATTCTGCTCCTTACTTCATTTTTTGCCTCCTTTCTACTGTCCAACTCCATACCTACAGATGTTTTGGACGGAGTCAGACGTCATCATGAGGATGTTGGTGTTACTGGTGTAAGGGGTGAGGATGAGGGAGATGTGAGGGCCGAGGAGGAGCAGTTCCACTTCGGTGGTGATGATCATGCTGTTGATTCCGCTGCCACATCTGCATCTGCACTGCCTACTAACCTGCTGCCACTGGAGGCTCTTCCAACTACTTCCAGCACCCAGGGCCCCCTGGAGCTTACTAACCCCAGCTCTGAGCTAACCTTTTTGGGTAAAATAACTGGCTGACGCTGTGCAGTTTTGCATGACTCGCTGTCTTCTTTTATTTTTCTAACTAATTCATGACCTGCCTGGACATTCTTTAACATCCCTTTTAGTACCTAAATCCTCTTTGCCAATCGTTCACTCAAGTTACATTGAATTACACTGTCTTCAATTAATTACCATTTTAACCTAATATCTAACAGATAATGCATTTCCAAAGATACTTCATTTTTGATTTACCAGATAGTGAGAAGTTGTTATCCATCTTTTTGTAAATTTATCCATTAGATTTTGTGCCTGTAGCTCTCCAACATGATTTTAGGTCCCAAACATAGCTGAGAAGAATTTACTGCCCAAACCTAACCCAGAAGACTTTAGTGCATAAACCTAACCACTGGTTTATGCACTAGTTGTAACATTTATAACCAATGTGCTGGTTGAGCTATGTAGGTATTTAATTATTACCAGGCTGCTCATTCACTTATTTTTTCGTTTAGTCACTTGCCTGAGCCCAAGCTTTTCATCTTTTCAGTTCATTTCCACAAACTACTCTTCACGCACTCTAACTTAGTAGTTTGAAGCTGCCATACTGTCGGTGTAAAACTGTTGGGGTGTTTTTATGTTTTCTTTTATAATTAAAAAAAAAAGTAATTAAAAACTCTGAAAACTGCTCCCTAGACATAAACAAAACAAAAAATATCTTCAGTAAAGCATTTGCTCAAATCTTCAGAGGTAAACTAATTACTTTGTTTGTATTTCATTTACTTTATTTGCCTCTTTAATTTCCTGTCGATGTGAGATAGGTGAGAGTACAGTGAGGGGACCAGAAGAAACAGACATTAATAAAAAACAGACAAATGCGTCCTCAAGCTTTGAAGTTCAGTATCTCTGCACTATTTTTGTTTCACAGTTGTGTGTAAGGTTTTTTTTTTTTTTTTTTTTTTGCTGGTAGTAATTTTTATGTAGTCTTGAAAGCAATTGATTGTGGTGATTGTAACACTAAGTGGCTGATACCACTGTTTATTGTGTTAATATTTCCACTGAAAATGGGAAGTCAAGGTTATTCAGCCTACCTGCTCCATTGTGTATATGTGGTGTATTTGTACGTTTGCATTCAAAAGCATGTGCCTGTGCTTGGCATCTGTATACATGCATCCTCACACTTGTGTGTGTGTGTGTGTGTGTGTGTGTGTGTGTGTGTGTGTGTGTGTGTGTCACGGGGGGAGGTGACACATGAAACGGTCGCCCTCCTGTTCTTTCATCTTCTTCAGTGCAGTGCTCTGGCCTGGCAGGGGAGCTGTGGTTACCAGTCCCTGGAAAATAAAGCTGTTTGCAGCTACTGGCAAGCAGAGACAGAGAGGGAGGGAAGGAAAAGGTTAAAAAACAAATTAAGAATGGGTGGAGGTAAAAGTAGGAAAGAAGTCAGATTGAGAGACAGAATGGGAACGAGATTATTAGATTGAGAAATATTCTAGGAGAAAATTAGTGCAAATGCATTTTAACATGTTAAGCACATGTTAAACTGGTTCTTCAGCTCCATATTTTTTATTTTTGAAGATCAAAATCACCTTCATTTATCTGTGAGCATAAGGGGTAGGATTAGACTACATGTACACTCAGAACCTGGGCGATAATGCAAACAGGATGTAAGACTTCCTACTCTTTCCACGTGTTTGTGTATACTGTATATGTTGTATTCTCACATATGTTTGTTGTGTATATATTCCTTATCTGTGGGTTTGCCTTAGTGTGTGGATGTTAGAGCTGACTAAGTCGCTTCTCTTTTTTGGTTTTTGTGTAAGTGTGACATTGATATAAATTGTAGAAATAACCCTCTTATTGCTTATCAGTTTGTCCCTTTCTTTCTCTTCAGGTACAAACAGTAAGCATGTGGATCTGAAGCTGAAGAAGCTGGTGGAGGTCAGCCCAAGAGGAGTCACTTCTCCTTCATCCCCGTCTTCCACCTCCTCCTCATCGTCACCCACCGCCTCCTCCTCTACCTCCCCGCTCAGCCCTGCAGAAGGACTGGAGGTACGCTGACCTCAGAGCACCTACTCTCTAGTTTTTTTACCTCTTTCCTTTCATCTCTCGTTCTGTTGTTGTGTGTTTGTGTGTGTGTGTGTGTGTGTGTCTCTTCCACCTTTCTCAGCACACCATCAAAGACTTAGTCCAATCAATTAGGTCCGATTGACCCCGCTTGTCAGCCGGCTGAGTCTTTGTAGACATCAGTCACCTAGACCACTTCATGTAAGACCATAGTTTATCCCCCTCTGTCCATTCGAGTCTGTTTCCACGAATCATGCACACACAGACAGACATCACAATGCTCTACATAACATGTAGCAGTCCCCTCTATTAAGCGTGACCTTTTCAGATAGTCATATATATATATGTGTGTGTGTGTGTGTGTGCGTGCGTGTGCGTGTGTTCGTGCGCGTATAGGTTGGGAACAGGGGGTTGTTATGGCTACTTGCGTCTATAGCTTCTGATGTGAATATTGAGTCAACAACGCAGTCGGCCGGTTTGAACATCTGTTTAATTGATTTTGAATGTCAAGTAGAATAAGGTGAGTATGTGTGTGGCTGTCAGTACAAGCAAAACCCAGGGTGTCTTTGATCATCGATTCACATAAACACCCTCTTGTGTTCAAAGCCTAAAAGGCTTAGTCCTTTATGGCCAAAGGAGTGCGTATGCGTGCGTGTTACCGCTTGACCCTCAGAGAGGTAAAATTATCATTTGGTACATTCCTAACTCTTCTCATAGCACTTTACCCAAAAGTGTATTTACATACTCTATTCACATCTGATTTGAGCTCCATCACTATCAGTGCAGTGGGTCTGCTGTGGCAATCATTCTGGGGTATCAAATATGAAACCAGTTGGTCAGAACCAGCTTTCAGAAGGGTTTGGTTAGCATTGTTGTTATTGGTGTGTTGATGCAGTACCAGCATTGCTACACACAAATTAAAATGTAATGAAAGTTAAAAACGTTTTTAGATCTAGATAAGTTATTTGTTAAAAGGATATGAAACACTTTTGCTGATTAGTTATAAAAATGTAACACGTGAAGCATTTGTGCCTTTTAAATCTGTGAACTTGGTGAATCCGGTAACACTGAGACATTATGTGAAACCTAAAGTTTTTGGGCATCTGTTTCAAATTTTTTCAAAATTCACATCTACTCATTTACAAAAAAGCTGTGTGTCATAATTTGGGGGGGGGGTGTCGGTTATTTCTTTCTCACTTCACATGAGCTGAGTTTAAAATCTGTGGTTTAACTGCTGATTAACTTTTTCATTACAGTTTTACACAGGAGATTTACACACACCGTATTTAGGAGTTTTATGTTGTCACTGAGGCAGAAAGAGGTATTTTAGAGACTGTATCTTGAAATAGTGTTCTGTACAGTACATCAACAGGTGCTCAGGGTTTCTGCCTGAAAATTGGCTTTGATGGGTGGCGACTTGTATCGTTACACTCAGTGTATTGCTAACAATCTGCTAAGATGGTAAGTTTGAGACAAAATTTGTCCAAAATGCATCTCATGTCCCAGTTTACAGCTGCTAGAGAAAGAGACTGGATAATACAGAAAAAAAATGATCTCTACAGTGGACATAAGTGGGCAGATATCAGCTGAACAGGTAAAACAGTGTTAACTTAGAGCATTTTCTTGGTTCTTCATTTATTTCTTACAAGGTGAAAGGCATGAGTAAGATGATAAGTTGCATTAGATTCTTGAATGTTGCCGCTTTTTATATAAAATAACAAAAGTCAGAGCAGCCCCGGTTTCTGGGCACTGGAAACCATGAGTGCTTGATTAGGTTACTGAATAGTACGAACAACTTAAAGATTGTTTATTTCAGGTGCAATTTCCAAAATTTCTAAACCATTTCTAAGCCTAACAGAGCCACACTGGCACTAATCTTTGTCATCTTCGAGAAGTTTTTAGGAATATATAATTTATGCAATTCTGCCATCTGTTGTAAAGATGGTACACAAGAATTTAGTAATACTGTTGCTCTATTTTTGTGCAGCTTTTATCATCTCCAGTTTTAACTTAAGTTTGGTGCAACTACTAAAGTAATAGTTTTACAGTAAATGTGTGCGAATGTGAATAATCATGTCTGTTCTCCCTCGTCAGCTGACTGGGTTCATTTTTTCTGTCCTTTGAAATATGGATAAATTGTCCCAAGAGGATCGGGTCTCCCAAAAGTCCTTCAGGCCTTTGGAACGACCTGCAGGAACGTCACACACGCACTCGTCCTCTCATTAGCGATTGTGTGTATGCGCAGCCTCGGCAGCGCACGATAAGGGCATGCAACGCTCAGCAGACTGCAACATTAGTCACGCAGCCCCATGCACACACATTCACAGACTCACATGCACCAAAAGCCCTGAATCACCACTGCCACAGCTTGCCACAGCTCAACACAGAGATGATAGCGGTGATAAGTGATGCAGAGGGGAGCGGCAGAAAGTAAAAATTACACCCCAATATCTGCTCGTCCCAAAGCGTAAAAAGGAGACAGAGGGGTAGCCAAGTGGGTATGCATTGTGGGTGGGTGTGTTTGTGGGGGTGTGTGTGGCTGAGAGAGAAATGTAAGACTATTCTTTTTCTCTCTTTTTTTGTCTTTTGGTTGAAATGCAGCTGCTGAACTTTAAGAGAGTGGCTGCTGTTTAACCTGTAGTTGTAGTCTAGTGAACAAGTCACAATTCACAACAGTTAAACAGTATGTAATAGAGGCAGGCCCAGTGCCCTAATCAGTCTCCCCAGGGATTAGATTATTCTTTTGCTAAATAAACCATTCCCTCCACATATTGTTAGAGCTTCAGCTTTTACCACTCAGTGTGGTAAAATCTTTAAAAAAAAAAAACATCCTCATGAAAATATGACAAGGACAGGAGCATTAATCCAACAAATCTGTTGACATCCAATTATCAGTGATTGTTTCATTTTTCTTTAAACAAACAAATGAAATATTCATAAAATCACTAACTGGATGGACCTTTGTCTTTTATATGACCAATAGCACTAGGTTTTCAGCTGCTTTGCATCACGCTTTTGTATTTCTTGTTTGCTTAAACTATATTTCTAACACAATATGTTTAAGTCTGTAGATCTGCACGCTTGACATGATTGTCTGTATAAATGGATCTTGTCATCTTTATTTATGCGAATAATAACATTTTCATACATATATACAGAATACATAGAGAAAGCCAAAATGGATAGTAACTTAAAGTTTAAAAAAAATGCACAAAGCGAAATGCATATTATGAAATAAATAAATGATTAGTAATAATCATCATCAGAGGAAGAGGAAATCACTTTAAAGTAAGCCTATAAAAATGTGTGTTAAATTATTTAAATCAGGGCTGTCAAACAGAAGGTCTAGGGGCCCCTGCCATGATTTTTGGACTTTTAACTATATTTTCATAAGTTTTACACTAATAAATGTCTCTCCCATGGCCATTCATAATGCACAAAAGTAATTAAGTAATATATATAAACTGTTAAATGACAGAAAGTTCCTGTTTTTTCACTGTCTACCATAGAATTTTCTTTTTGGGGGGCATTACATTAGGTCCACAAAAACCTGTCTTATCACAACTACAAGATGTTATGGATAATGAGCTACCAGCTAACTTGTCTATAATTTTGCACATGTATTACTTACTTTTTAAGATCAAAGTGACATGCTGACAAATTTCTTTGATTTACTACAGCAGCATTTCTCTGTCAGGTAGGAAAATGACATATTGTTGTAATTACACTAATTTTATATATATATATATATATATATATATATATATATATATATATATATATATATATATATATATATATATATAAGATATCTCCAGGATTAAATGTGCAGGTAAACTTCTTTACAATGACACATGGGGGAGCTTCACTTGTCTGGCTCACCCAAGATTAAAGTGGCAGATGATGTAATATAAGTTTCACATCCCTGATATAAAGGAAGTCACCGATTCTCTCAGCCTCATCTACTCAAACAAGTCAGACTGGGTGGCAAAAGCACAGTGCCATTTAAGTTTAAGCTTAAAAACAATCAGTAAAATTTTAAAATCACTCAAACAGGAAGCTGATTTAGCAAAGCCAGGATTGGCGGGTGATTGTGATGCTTTGTGCTAAAACCAATAGGAAGCCACCTTATTTCTGTAACCAAGCCCAAGAAAGTATCAGGTAAACAGAGGGCAGATACATGCTGCTGTCTCTGTTTACTGCTGGGATTTAAGGACTAGAGTTACTCATCGTATTAACACTTTAAAGAGCATTTAAGAGAAAGAACAGCAAAATGAATTTCGAGGTGGGAAAAATACTGAAAAATTAGTATGAAAATATCATCGTGATCTCAAACGGCATCACGATTCGTCTCTGTAAAATAGTGGTCGCTCGTTTATCGCGGTAGTTACGTTCTAAAAATAACCCGCGATACGTGAAATCTGCCAGGTAGCCAACTTTATTTTTTACAATTATTATAGATGTTTTAAGGGTGTAAACCCCTCACTAAACACTTTATACACTTTTCTCAGACAGGCACGAACATTTTCACACTTTTCTCTCTTGTTTAAACACTCAAAGTTCAAACCTTTGCAGAAAAACAAAACACATTTTGGCAACATTAATTGGAAGATGTAGAACAGGAAATTCTCATAGTTTTGAAGACTGAGTTTAAGAAGCCTGTTGAGGATGTCAGCAAATGATTTGAGGGTACACAGTAAAAAAAAACAACAAAAAAACATCAAGCACAATTATTTAACCTTTATTGAGTCGACTGTTACCTTTTTTACTTTTTGTTATTAGTTAGAACTAAAGACGTAAAATTGAAGCAAGATCCTCACCTTATATCATATATCATCTAATATCATACACTCTGGATGAACTACACATGCAGTGGTGCATTCTGTTTTTAATATATTTTTGGCCTTTTAAACCTTTACTTTGATAGGACAATGGAGAGGAGACAGATCAGAGGGAAGTAAACCCTTTGATAACTGTTCCTCGTTACTTCTCCCTCAATAAGTAATTTAACTTTAAGGTCATCCGATGGAGGCATTTGTGAGCCCAGAAATTCATTACATTTGTGTGTCATAGAAATGCTTTTTCCCAGGAAATGGTGTGGCATGGTTGTTTGTTTTTGTTTTCTTAACATTATAGACTTAGATTTTATTGTGAATGTCCATTCCTGAAGTATTTGCCGATTGACAAACGCGCTGTTTTCAGGGGTAGTTGGACAGTTTGTAGCACAGTTTTCTCACTGGTGATGATCTTTGTTTGCACTTCTAAACTACCAAGTATGGCATAAAGAGCAGGTGTAAATGTGGTGCCATAACGCCTTTAAACCGAAATGTGACTAAAAACCATAATTAATGACATAAGAGCATTTTATAATATCTCTCATAGATAAAGGAAGCAGGAGCACTGATAAAGTTTTCCACTTTATCGTGTTTTTGTTTTTAAAATACCATGGCTGTGTAAGAGTTAAACATCCTTCTGGATCGCCTTGGTGTTGCCTTGATGCGAGCGCTGTCCTCACATTTTAAAATGTTTAATTGGGCTTTTGTGTATAACACTTCATAAATAAATTTGCCTCAATTTGTCTTGACATAAGGTTTTTAAGTGGCTGGTGGAAGCTGACAGACTAATAGACAAAACAAAGTGAGAACAGACTAATTGCTGACATTGTTTTTGAAAGTCAATAATCTGAAGCTAAACTAACAACTCCCCGTCTACACGCCGTTTCCCACCCACACCCGTCTCTATTAGCCCTCCTCGCACTGCACACGCTGCTTGACTATCTCCCCCTGTTTCAAGCAGTGGAACATGTTTGCTCTAATTGTCGACTTTATTACACGTTTCGCCGTCTTATTAACGTTGCTGCGACGTCAATCTTAGCCCGAGTCGGTTTCTTTTCCACTCGGCTTGGCATATTTGGGGGGCTTGGTAATAAAGCATTTCTGCATGCTGTTTTTGATAGCGGGAGAAGCGAGCGTGTGCCTTTCTAACACATGTTCGCTTTGAAAACAATAGCGTTTTTTTGCATTTTGCATAATCTGAATATATTTTCTGGCTCGAGGTTTTGCTGAAAGTCAAGTTAATTGCCTCCTTTTTGTCTCTCTCATGAGTGAGGGAGTGAATGAATGAGTGTGTGCGCCTCTGTATGTGTGTGTGTGTATGTATTTTCAGAGGGCTTCATGCAAACAAATCACAATGTAGCTAACATATCAACTTCTACCAGATTTATCTCATGGCCTGTCAGTTGGTGTGTTCACTTACAGTGCTGTAGTTTTGTGTGCATGTGTGTTTTTGATCACAATAATCACAGAGCCGCTCTGAAATCTTGAAACGACTGCCTAATAAAAGGTTGAGAGCATATCTAAGTGACTGGTAGAGTCTGACAGAATAATAGACGAGATTTGAAGAGGCAGCAGACTAATTGCTGCCATTGCCTGTAATTTAAAATTAAACAATCAGCTCTGTTTCTATGTGTGCTTTTGGTTTGTTTTAGCTTTTGTGCACCAGCTGTTATTGCAGTCTGAACTCTCTTTGCGCGTCTCTTTGAGCCGCATGTGTTTGTCAGTTGGGTTATCCATCTCTCCACATGTCTTGCCTTGTAAATAAAATCATCAGCTCACTAGGCTATGATTGCATTTCTTTGCTTACTTCACGGTTAGCTTTATTAATTGCATGATTTGTGTGTTGAAGCAGTTTTGACCGAAAATATGTCCCTTTGTTTACCTTGTTTGGCGATGCCATGAACTGCAAATTAAGAAATAGAAACAACCGTTGATGGTCTTTGTCTTCCTGAGTCAGTAGGCAATACTTGACCAAGCTAAACGCTGACTTTCCCGGTGTCTGACAGAATAATGCAGAGGAGTTGAGAGCTGAGAGGCTGCGCAGAGCCACGGAGAGGTTGCGAAACCCAGTTGTCTTCAACAAGGACTCTGCAGTCAGGAAAACACAGCTCAAGTCCTTCAGCCAGTATGTGGAGAGCAGACCAGGTGGGGGAACGTTACAGCACAAGCACACAAGCACACAAACACAATGTATGCACTGTTTACCCAAGGAGGTATGTTTGCATACGGAGACACTTGATTCACACACAGCAATTAACTGTTGAGGACGTCCACAGACATTTTGAGGAGCAGTAACTCGACTCCTCAAAAGACTACAAGGATTCACTTGTTCAGAGTAACGTTTGAAAGCAGGCTTGTTTATAGCTGTGGGGGTTTCTCAGTAACTATAAGATATTTTGATGCATAATGTAACTGAGTCATCTGTAAAATGTCAGAAAATATCTTATAAAGAAAGTATAGAAAGAAAGTATAAAGAAAGTAAGATGACTACTATATACAATATAATATGTAATACAGATAATACTCAATTCAGCTCAAATGACTGACTAAGAGGAAGATTTGAGGCTTTTCTAAGCAGGTTACATACACCTGTCATGATGTGTTCACACCAATCATGAAGATCCATGTAGCTGTGTTGTTGTTTTTTTTGTAAACCCACAAATACTGGATCACTGGATTATTTTGACCAGTGACTCATGTAAAGCTAAAAATATAAAGACTGAAATGACATTAGGTGGATTTCTCACCTGTTAGTGTATGTAACTTCATTGTTCCAGAGATGAAAAGACAGAAGTCTGTTCCTGAGGATCAGAAGAAGGCTGAGGAGGACAGAGGTTCACCCATAGAGGTTGATGTTCGCAGACCGTTTGAAGAGGAGGTTTGTTCATATTTTCTGTAGTGTATACAGTTTTGTCCCATTTGCAACAACAAACTAGTGTGTGAGTGTGATAGTAGCACAGGTCTTTCTCCAGAAAAGAAAGACCTTGGGGGTCAGATGTGAAGTGGTTGATTGCCCCCCCCCATTTCCTGTATGTCACCTTACTAGTTTAAGTTGCCTCCCCACTTTAACCTTGTCCACTCCTATACCCTCACACACACACTACTGTCGTCTCTTTAACTCACACACATCTAAGTATTGATTTATTAGGCTGCCATTTTAATTATAACAATGGTAGATATCAGCTCTGTCTTTGCACAGAAGTGTGCCTTCACGTCCTTCAAGTGTTCGCACACATTTCACACTGTATTCCAGGCAGTGTGCACAAAGAATGTGTTTATAAGAATGTTATTATGTGTGTGCGTATGTGTGTGCGTGCCACCAGAGACCACGGGGTGAATCTCTTCCCAAGCAGCCCTCTCCTACCCTCGACCCTGCACCCTCCACCCCAGTCCCATCCACATAGACACACAAACGCACACACAGCACCCTCCTCCCAGCGCCTGGGCCCCAGGGTTAATGGGTGTTCAACCTTTCCATTATCCCGATCAGCCAAGAATTACCTGCTGAATGATGTTTGCATTAATATAATATATATGGTAATTTCCCTCCTCTTAATTACGGCTGGGCCGAGCGCAGCAAGGGGAGTGGGCTGATCATGTGTAAAATTGATTTGCCAAGGAAAAATATGGTGATAGAGCGAGAGCGCGCACAGAAGAGGAGGGGGGAAAGGCTGTTGGGAATCAGCACACACACACACACACACACTTGCACAATCACACGTGTGCAGAGCCGCACAGATGCACACACTCGCATGCTGGAAGGAGTAGAGGAAAAAGTGCTGGCCTGGGTGGAATGGAAAAAAGAAAAAAACTTTCTCTCCTGCTCTCTAGTTCTACTTCCCATTAAGAAAAATGAAGTGCATCAGCAGTAAAATAGAGATATTTTTTCGGATGCATCCTCAGTAGTGAATTTGAATAAACATTTTTTCCTCACTCAGAGGAGTTTCTCTGAAGAATAGCAAACAGCCTGGAGACAGAGGTGAAGAGAGGTCAGAAATGGAGTGTGTATTAAGTGTCTGGTTATAGAGCGAGGTGTGTGTGTGTGTAGAGTGGCTGATGTTGCTCTGTGTATTAGAAGTCGTGAGCTTGAAGAAAGCTGAATCGAAAAAATAATCATCTTAACCAGTTTATTTAGTGTGGAGTAAATAAACTGGACATGCAGACATCCTAAAGCAAAAGTACATTGACTTCAAAGTGCTGAAGGCTAAATGGTGGTTTTAATGACTTGCACAGTTTTGGAAGTTTAACAAAGCCTCTGCCCCCCACTGATGCTCATAGGATAACTCAGGATAACTACTTAATCTTGTTTATGAAAATAACTGACCTCATCGTACATTACACCAGGCTTACACACTTATATCGTCCAGTATTTAAATTCAAATCAATAACATAACAAACAGTTATTAGGAAAAGCTCAGTGTTTAGTTTAGTGTTAAAATAACCAATGATACAGTGATAGAATCTTTGATCACAGTACTATAATCTGGATTTTGGAGATTTTCTCTTAACGTGTGGTTAATGAGCATTTAGTGTGAGCAAAACATAAATACATAACATATCTTCAGAACTTTTGTGAACTGGAGCCTATCCCAGTCATTGTGCTGAAGCAGGGTACAGCCTGAGCAGGTTGCCAGTCTGTCACAGGGCTAAAGCATACGGTTCTTCGTGCTCACAGTCCACCTCACCCTATGGCCATTTTAGAATCAGCAGTTAGCCTAACATCCATGTCTGTGGTGTGTGGGAGGAAGCTAGAGTGCCTGGAAAGAACCCACACAGACACAAGGAGAACATGCAACCTCCACACAGAAAGGCCTTAGCCAGCTGGTAGAGTGGAGCTCTGTTGCTGTGATGCAGTAGTGTTAACTATCTACAGATTAATGCCTGCTACTGATTTTGGGAAAGCCCCATCTTGTTTGCAAATCTGCTGATGTCAACAGGGCCAACACTGGCTGATAAATTGTTGCATGAAAAGCGAACAAAATACTGGCACTCTTTAAGAAGTGAGCAAGACGTTTAGTGATGAGTGAGTGCCTGTTTTCTGTTTCCTTGTTAACTCTTCATTGACATTGTTAAGATGAGTGTTGTTAAGATGTAGCTTATCAGGTCCCCCCCCCCAAAAAAAAAAAAACCAGGATATTTAATGGACCACACATAAATAAACTGATAAGCAATAAGTTTAGAGAAAGAAATTTTGTGGCCTTATTCTGAATTTTTTCAATGTGCTTTATTATCAAAGTAGAATAAGTTGGCTTATTTTATGATTAGCACACCTAATATACATAACTAATGTTTACTGAAGAAAACTTCAAAGTGTTTAGTGTTAAAATAAAATAATACAGTGGAATGTGGTTAATAAAAGGCTATAAAGTGGGTTTGTAGATGTAGAACTCACAAATGTGGATTAAAGCTCTTTGTCTAATATAGCTATACTTCCTTCCTCTAACTATTCTCTCTCTGTCTCTCTTTCTCTCTCTGTCTCTATCTCCCTCTCTCTCTCTCGGTTGACAGAAGGCGTTCAAAGACACCAGTCAGTATGTGGTTGGGGAGCTGTCTGCACTGGAGAGCGAGCAGAGGCACATAGACGCCCGAGCAGCTCGCGTGGAGAAGAGGCTGCGCTATCTCATGGACACAGGTACCCCAAGCCCAATTACACTGGAAAAACTGTTTTGGCAAATTGAGCGTACACACGCAAACACACATCCATGTACGCCCAGGGTGTGTGTGTGTTTGTGTGAGAGAGAATCTTTGAAGCCCCCCCCTCCCTCATCGCCCTCCCTCCTTCGTCACCCTCCCTCTTGGTTGAATGTTGCACGACGGAGCGCTGGGTGTATATGAAAGGAGGGGATGGGTGGGGGGTGAGGGATGAGGAGGAGGTGGAGAAGGGAGGGGAAGGGTGGGTGGGGAGGGAGGGAGGAGGTGGGGGAGTGTGTCTCGGGGATGGGAGAAGAAGGGAGACCTCTCTGGGCTGGGGTGATAAGGGAGCCCTTCATGGGGGAAACGATAACTGGGTGCGATAGCGGAGCCCCAGCCGAAGTCTCCGCTGCAGCCGTTTGCCAGCCGCGGCCCCAGCCAGCCAGCCAGCCAGCATCCACACTATTGAACAGTGCGCTCAGCCATGCACGGCTACACACATACACCCTCCTTCCCCTAGTACATATCTGGCCTTCATTGATATGCTGTATAAGGAAAGACGGGGGTGAGTTAAAGGGAGGAGAGAGGGAGAGGCAAAGAAATGGCAAAAAAAAAAACATGAGGTAACACAACATGAGCACTGACACAGTTCACAAATCCACGACAGACACACACAAATGCTTACACACCCGCGAAAAAAAGCGCAAAAAAAAGCAATCTGGTTTGGCGTACAGAGCCGGATTCGGAAGGTTTTTATTTAAGATTTGGCTGGGGGTAAAGCCTTGTTAAGACATGAGACAGTGTGCTGAGCCAAAAGAGGGGCCTTGGCTCCGTCGAGTCCCTAACTGAAATTGGAGAATAGCATCCTATTTGTGATACTAAACCATCCCATTCCTCACCCAAGAATGCTGCTGGGGGGGGAAATGGTTCCAAGAAGTGTAAAATTTTGATGTCTGTGAATGTTGTGAGAGTGTAGGTACAGTATTTGCTGTAGTAATTTAGAAGCAGCTCTCATGCTCTTTCTGATATATCAGCGTCTAACTTGGTGGATTTAGCCCCCGAAATCCTAAAAAGGCAACACAGGGGAGGATAGAAGAAGGGGTTTTTAGAAAGGAAACTGGGGCGGTGGGATTTGCGCTCACCTTCCCCATCCCATTTGGATCCTGATATGGCGGATATCTCTCCTCTGTTTGTTGTTGTCGTTTTCCTCCTTTTCGCCTCCCTCCCTGCCTCTGTGCCCTCTCCGCCTCTGTGCCCTCTCCCTCTGTCGGAGCGCATGCCATTGTGTCAATCTGAAGGGCTGGTTTTTTTTGGGGGGGGGGGTTTTCCCCTCCTCCTTCTTCACCCACTGTTAAAGCGGCAACTAGCCAGCAAGACGCCAGGTTATTTACTTTCAAACACCTTCAGCCATAAAGATTTTTCTTTATATAAATATATATACCCGCGGTCCCCTCCTGAAAATGTGATTCACTAGAAAAGGAAGAGGGCGACGACAGGAAGGCGAGGACAAAATAATAAAAGGATATCACGAAGAGAAATTCACCTTGGTCGCTTTTCATCTCCTCCTAACATGAGTGTGGAATGAAATCGAAAAAATGTGGTCTCCACAAGTCGATACACTATCAGGATATATAAAGGTGATATGGTACGTTTTATATACTATAAAACTGACCTTTAAGCGTCACATTTGGTCGCTGATCAAAGATGTGTTAGGATATTTATATATTCATGATGAAGTAGTCATTATGTAAGGCAGATCCGTACAACACTGGCAATATGTCGCATCAAATGAGGGAAAGTTTCTCACTTCCTGAAAGTGTATTTCTGTTTTCATATCTCATTTTGCAGCACTCATCCGATAGGTTATGGATTGAACCTTTGGGCAAAGTCTGGAGTCTTCAGGCTGAAACTCACCCATGACAGGTGGTCACTAAAGTAACCTTTATCACTTCAGCAACTCAGGTCACCTTTCTATATGCTGTCAGAGATGAGAGAGATTTTTTTTTCTCAGGACCCAGAATATCAGAAGTTGTGCCTGATTGGCTGTAAGCAGTATATCTACTATTGATCCGTCACATCTGACTGGTGCTTTAGTAGGGATCATAGAAAGACTTTTTAGTAGCTACTAACCAAACGCTAATATTTTTGGTTTAAATATCATTTGCTTTGCCAGCCTTACTTTGGCAGGTAGCCATCCTTTAATTTTTACCCAGTGTGGACTTGCTTGCGTGCATCCGCTTAGGAGAAAATTTATTAGTCATAACTTGCTCATAATGGGTGGGACACCTTTTTCCTTCGCAACCATGTTAGGGAGAGTGTCCACCAAAGTGTTTTATTCATTGCAGGTAGTTGTTAAATGAGCACACTCAGTGTATGCACACCGGTGTGTTTATTGGTCAAATTATTTTGTCTCGTGTTTCTCCTAATAACTGGTTCTGAAATCTGCCTCCGTTCTCCGACAGGCATCTCTACTTTAATTTAACAACCTTGTTTTGTGACGTTGTGGTGCTGATTTGGCACACTCGTGATCTGCTGTTAAAAACTAAAATTTTGGTGAAGGAAGTCGACTGAGCAGGTAGCCTTCTTTTTTGATAACACTCTGCTTCACAAATAACCAACACTACTCTTCTCCGAGTGAAGCTGTCATCACCTTCAGAACTCTTTTTTTCAAAAAACAAAACAAAAACACAAAGAAATAAAAACCTCATACACACACTCCACTGTCAGCTTTAATTTCAGATATCCTAATCCAGAGTAAAATGATGTTTATGGAACATGAAGAGATGTGAGCCAGCAGCCAAGCTTCGCCACGGTCTTTCAGTGTTTTAATTGAGCTTAAGTTCAGTTGTGATCTCAGCAAAAGATTAGACAAACTACACAAATGAAGATTTTTAACAGAAGGGCAACTCGGGTCAGAACGCAGAAGAAGAGGTGCACTGACGGATCATCACAAAGATGAGTAGTTTTCAAACTTGTACTGCAGCCTAAAACTTTTTGGGACTTGCAGACATGTTGCAGCTCCTACTCCAAAACTATTATTCCAGTTAGGAGTGTGTTGAATCAGACTGTTTCCTGCTGTCTGATAAATTTGTTGAAAATATTCCAACCCGATTCTTTCGAAATTTCATGTGTTTCATGTGTAAAAACAAACCCTGTGGCTGAAAGAAAACAGCAGACTCCCATGTTAAAATTCAGTTCAGCTCAGTGTAAGTTACCACAAGGGTTGCCTCAAGGTGCTTTATGTTGTAAGGTAAAAACAGACTGGTAAAATGTGTTTTTACTGTGTGGGGATACCTGTAGGGACTGCTTTGATTGACTGGTGTCCCGACGCAGGCAGCTGTACCTCTGCTAACTGAAGTCCCTGTACTGGTCCTCACCACTATGTTTGTGCTTCTGATGCCTTTTGAAGCATTTCATTGGTACAATCTGAATAATAATATGGCTTGCTGTGTGTTCCGAGACATTTTTGCCTGATTTCTAGGATTTTGTTTGTCGGTTTGTTAGCACTAATCATCAGATGTGTGCCTGTGCACTGCACCTGTACAGTTTTTGGATGTAGCTTGCTAATCAACCTTAGCATTAGCACATAACTTCACTCCTTGGGTATGTGAATTTTTTACCTCAAAAATAAACAACCTAAACCCAACACTGACATCATTGTGATCATTGTTGTGATCGTTGCTGTCATGCTGATAAATAGCACTGACGCTATGCTTTGGTGTCACCTTCCCATTTTTATAACCTTATGTGCAGTCAGGCTAGAGATGGAGGAGCAGAAAGACTCCGTGATGGCAGAGAAGGAGAGTTGGACATTCTGAAAACGCTCTCTGATCATTGTTTCCTATTACAACTTCTTCTTTTCCCATTGCAGTGCCAAAGCTGCGTTTTTGTTGTGATAGGCAGTCTGTGGTGAAAAGGCTGCCGTGAACCTACCCCCCCCCCCCCCAAGCTACTGTTTATAGGACAGGAGAGCTTTAGCTTAGAATATGGTCTGAAGCCGTGCACAAATAGACTTGATTGACTCAGAGTTAACCATCAGTTAAATAATGCATATGTGCGTAGCTTATACGCAGACCGGCAAGCAGTTAGTTCAGACTCTCAGTAGACTCTTTGAGCGGGGATGTGCAGAGTAATCAGAGCAGTGAATCTGATCATATGATTCAGACCTCTCAAGGTAAGTTTGGGTGAGCTCAGTGTGCAGTGGTGCTCTGGTAACGCTGAGCGCTGCAGGAGTGACGGGCAGATGTGAACAGACAGACCGACTGACCCATGACTGATTGTTCATCTCTCTGCTCCAGCAGCAGAAAGCCTGGGAACATCCTCTGTGCTCTGCTGGTCCACAGTATGCCTTTCTTTGATATCACATGCTTTTGCTTTGTCATTCTCTCTCCCCTTTTATTTTCGAGATTCTCTTTTTCTGTCTGTAAAGAGTTTGTTCTTCTTTTCCACCAGGAATTTGGTTACCTAAAAATTAAAAGACCTATCTTATCATGTGTTTTTGATAGACGTTCTCACTCTAGGTGTCTTTACATTTTCTCTATTCCTTTTTTATCCCTGTGAATCTCAGTTTCTCCAGTCAGCCTCCCCCCCCCCCCCCCCCCCTCCAAAAAAAAAAGAAATGCTCCCTTCTTTTCCACACACCTCCCCTCCTCCCCTAGGTTTGGGCACAATGCAGCTTTCTCCTGCATTTTCTATTACGCAGCGGCCCTCCCCAGATAAATCCAAAGTAATTGGGGTGGTTAATTTATTTACTCAGAGGCAGTTCACAGCACATTAAATAATAGAGATAATTGAACAAGAATTGTCAAGTGTCTTCTGATATCAGACACATTACAGGAGGGAGTGTGCATAAAACTCAATTTCTATGCCCCCATTGTTTATGGTAATTAAGTACACAGATTTATTCCTTGGTTGCCTTCCAAGCTTATGGCAAGCGCCATTGTTGTCTTCTATTAATATGTAATCAGTAAATAGTTTAATTTTCTAATCTGCGGTTGGAGAATTCACTTTCTAACAACTCTTAATTACTGCTGGGCTCTAATGAGTCTCGCCATGCCGACGCAGCCAGCCAATCAGAGGCCGGGCCCGGGTCGGGGGGGAATTTGAATTCCTGCGGCACCCCCCCTCGACTAATGAACTTGTTATTCTTGCACCACTGGGAGTACTGTCCTTCACACATGCAACATTAGGAGAACGTTTCACCTCCTGCAGTAGACCAAATATTTATTGGAGTTTATTGATTTCTATTTGAACTGAAGCATATTCATTATTTATGATTTATGCATGGCTGTCTGTGTCATTTAACTTTTGTTAGGGTATCTGACCACCTTAGAAATGCAAAAGAGCTGGAACACACTGAAAAGCTTCGGTTTGTGATGGTTTCATTGTACGTGTTTAATTTCTGTGAAGATACCATTCATTGTTAGTGTGTTTCTTCTGGTGCATGTAACGCTCCTGACCTTGGCTTTGTTATTTTCTGAAGCTATTGTTGCACAGACAAAAACATATCAAACACTGCTTATTGAAAATTCAGCTTTAGGTGTGAAGAAGCATTCAAATGCATCATGTAGCCTTCGCAGAAAATCCCCTGGCCTCTTTTTGAATATATCTCAGCCACCCCCTACCTGGCCCCTGCACCTATTTACACACACCTCCCATTTCAAATAGCTATATAACCAGCAACAATGGATGCAATTATCCAAATAATGGCACTTAGCTGCGCCGCAAAGCTGCCCCTCACCTACTGCGCATTTGATAAGAGATAAACAAGCAGAGAGAGGAGAGAATGAGTTTTAGCTCCCCCAGATTAACATACATTTAAAAATTGCACTCCAAGCCGATAAGATTGACACAGGGTTTTTATGGCGTGCGCTCCTTTAATCTGCCTTTGTGTCTGAGAGTCGACGAGAGGAGAATGGCACAAGGAAGGATTCCAGCAAGAGCTTAATGTACTTTACACATGCAGTATCCCCCTCGGTATCTGAGGAAGGGACAGCACGGACTGTCAATGCCGTCACATCGGAAAAGGCTGCTGGCCGCTTTGACTTGCCGTGTGATTGTGTGGAGGATTGCAGCTGCTTAAATGTCAACCTGTGGCTCTGAATCCCGTTTGTCCAAGTTTTATTCATCCATCTGTATTGTTTCAAAAGCTTTTTCATCTACTTGTAAATCAGATTTCAGCCTCTTAAAAGTATGAATGCCACCCTGTTAAAGAAATAATCTTTAGTTGGAATTTACCAATGATTGCATTTCAGATTAATTTCTCCTTTTTAAGCGACGTGTCCTTTTGCTTGTCATCCCACAGATGCTGTTGTAGCTGCATGTGTAGTTTATATTTCTTTAGCATCAAGTGAGCCGCCTTCTCACTCTCTTTCCCATGCCTGTCGACCTAATCCAGCATTGTGGCAGCATCAGCTTATAGTTTGACTAAAGATTTAAGCTGAGCTACGTGAGTGGCAGAGGGACTCTCGCAAGTACGCGTGCACGTCAAGCTCTGCCTTTTCTTGTCGTGGCAACACAAACAGCATGTGCAGCTTTAAGTATATTATCAGGACCGGTTCTTTCACAAACGTATTGCTGAAGAAGCTTAACATTAATTATTGTAACTTTGGGCAGATTACATCCGTGCCCGCCTTGTAAGCGCAGGCAGACTCATCTTGACCTCCTATACGAGAGCTTAAAGACACAAGAATGGCATTTTACCAACTTTAATGGGATAACCAGTCTAATCTTTCAGCACTGAGAGAAGAAAAAGTGTTTAGAGTATAATACCCTCTACAGTTCACACACTGAAAGATGGAGGGAGAGGAGAGGGTTTAGTGTTGGCTTTAATCAGCGGTCACTTTGTTTTTCAGGTGCTGCTTTTCACGTTTTCCTCTGATTGCTTTTTTTTTTTCATTCTTAGATAGACATTTTCCACATTCACCTCTCCTCCTGAGCCTCCCAAAATAAACACAGGCTATGCTGAAAGCTTGTCCACTGTGTGAATTCTGATTGAGATAGTTGAACACAGAACGATTGCCACTATTGTTTATCCATAATCACAGACTCTGTTCGTAAGCTAAGCTCGTGGCAACTGAGATAGACACAGCCAAGAGAAGATGCGCTCCCTTCTTTTCAAAGCCCGTGGTCTTTTTCTTGTTGTTGTTGTTGTTGTCAGGGTTACGAAAAGAGCACTCGCTTTCAATCGAATGGTTTTGTATTAGACCACGGTGGAATGTGTTTGTGGTCATCTTGAATTCACTTCAGGAGCAAATGCACCGTTCTTCCCTATGGGGCAAGAAAAGAAATCTAGGGATCACTCCTTTAAAACCCCATTGCCTTTTTCTTGCCTTTGAGGGAACAAAACAAAGGATTTGAGCTTTTTTTTTTTTTTTCTTGTTGTGTTGTGTGTGTGTGTCTGTGTGTGTGTGTGTGTGTGTGTGTGTGTGTGTGTGTGTGTGTGAGACTCTAAGGTTCAACTGGGTCAGAACACAGATTAACACCCCCCCCCCCCCCCCACACACACACACACACACACACACACACACACACACAGACTCCCTTTCCCGCCCATGCCCTTAATCTCCTCGGCCATTTGAATGTTTGAGCAGCAAAACAATTTAATTACTCAACTTGCAAGGACTGAGCACAAGCGACCAGCGTGGAGCTCCTGTCCTCCTCCCGCCCTCCACCCTCACAGTCCAGCGCAGTAACACCACCCTCACTCCCAGATGTGCGCTGCTCCTTCTTCTTCTCCTCCTTTCTCTCCCCTCCCCTCCTGCTTTTCTCCAGCTCGGTGTCAGCCTTTCATACATTCTTTAACAGTGGGGATGAAAGGGGGATTTTTAGGAAGATTAGGGAATGGGATCCTCTAGGCATTGTCTGAGAATCTTCAGATAAAACGAGCCGGGTGGATGGAGTCACCGGGAGGGTGGGAGGAAGGAGGGGATTGGAGTTGAGGGGGGGTGGCTTCTTAGTACAGAGACGTGCAAGTTAAATTTGTTTCCAAACTGGAGCAGAAATCATCCTGTGTCATTTAGCTATATTTTATTTCGTTATAACGGTTACTCAGAACTAGGTAAAGTTGTGTTCACTGGGCCGGGCAGCCCATCTGTGTTTCCTGCCAGTGATGGCGCCGATTAACATTTTCAGCCACAGGGTGAGTAAGTGAAGATGAGGAGGCCGGGGCGGGGGGCGGTTGTTGGAGAGAATTCGGAGGTGGACAATGGCCGCTTATGATAATCTGCTCTTTATTGGAGCATCCCGCCAACGCTTTCATCAGCTGCCTCTTCGCCTGAGACCCCATGCAGCAGCCGGTCCAAAGCACGCTGCAAGCTGCCAAACACGTCGTCACAGACAAGCGAGTGTCGAAATTACACACACATGCGAACATCCACAGCTACACAGAGGACAGAAAAATAATCTTTTTAGCAGCACAGTGATCCACACAACCAGATAAAGTGAAAATAGATGATTTTTTTAATTAAATTGTTAAATTTGAGTAATAAATTACTGATTTGTTTTGTTGTTGTTGTTGACTTCTTTTGTGGGGGGGGATTTCTCTTGTCAGAGTTTAATCCACAGTCTTTCAGCCATCTCTCACTTTACTTACTGGCTTTCACCTGTTCTCAATGATAATCCTTCAATGCACATTTTGGCTAAAGATGTTTATTTTTTCCCTCCATTATATAATTGATTATTATTTCATTTAAAAACTCCAGCCCAATAACATAATTGAATTTCATCGTTACAGTCAATTAATCAAGGCTTTCTTATGGTAACCGATGTGGTGGCACTCCACAATGCAGGTTAATGACAGAGGTTTGGCCAGTAATTACACCATTCACTTGCTAACACAGCTGCTTGTCATCACCCCCCCCCCCCCCCCCCCCCCCCCCCTCCCATACACACTCCTCCCCATTTCCCCATTGTTATGAGCACTCCAGGCTACAAATACCAACAGCTGTCTTTCCCAATACATTTCCATTTAAATGTCTATTTAAACACTGCAATTTTGCATCTGTGTATTGAATCAGAAGCTTCATCAGCCTGGTGTTGGTGTCTGTGTTAATTTAAGGCTATTCCAGATTGAAAGGTGTGTTTATAAACACATTAAAAATAATGTAAAGTTTGAGTATTTATCAAGAAATCGAAAGACTTTATTAATTGGTAGTTTTCAGTTTGTTAAATGTACCTAACCATGGGAAACAGAAGCTGATATCTGAGGGGAAACGGCTGTCGGAGGAGTGGATAAAATGATTGTGTAACAGGAAGAGATGAGGGAAGAATCGCAACACAGAGATGTAAGAAGGATGACTAATGTTGTTAGCGGAGCCATTACTGGTCCGCAGATTAATTCATTAAGTAAATTCATCATTCACCTCCCCTCGGCCTCTTGTCACAAGCCGTGTAATATGACACCCCTCAAATTTGTTCTAACATCTACCCCAGGGGGGGTTGAGCTCCCTCCCACCCACCATCCCCACACACACTCACACACACACACCCTCCTTCTTCTCTTTGCTAATGGAGCAGGCGGAGCCACTTATGCTAAAAAGGCTGCAGCTGTCTGTCAGCAGGTTGAGGGGGGTCCTCCACTGGGGGTTATCACCACTCTCTACATCTTACAAACTCTCACTACTTCATTCAAAAAATCCTCCACCTACAGGTGGCTTCACCAGGCTGTGCGTCACAATTAAAGCTGAAAATAGCGACTATTCTTTGCCTATGCCTACACAAAAATTATCCAAAGCTTGCTTCTTTTTTTTCATGATAATCTTTGTTAATATTTTAAAAATAAATGTCAGCATTTAATCAGAAATCAGAAACAAAACGAAAATGAACAGAAAATTATCCTCTTATATTCATACATGACAATTCATATCAAGACACCTAATTTATTCATATTTATTATTTTAAGTTCAAGTATAGAAAATAAATATTAATAAAATACTTTTGTTCATTCAACGTGTGTACCAAAGCAAACACTGCATACCTAGTATGAATTAATTACTCAACATCTCTTTGAAATCCAAATATTCAAAAAAGGTCCACAATCCTTTTATAATATATTTCTTTTCTCTTTCAGTATATATGCGTTCCTTTCAGGTGGAATGTTTGACATCTGGTTTGTTTTTTTCCACAGTGCTGTTAGGATTTTCTGCTTTAAAACACTGTGGTTCATTAATATTTGTTCATTTCTGTTCTTTTAGATACAAACCCAGTAGAAATGACTTTGGGTCTGGTGGAATTTCTTTTGACATCTCTGCATCTTTTTATTCATATCAGGTTAAAAAATAAGTTATCATGACTACAGACATCTGTTGACTGCTTTTAGGGCCTAACAGTTTGAAACTAATTGAAAAAAGTAACTTGATATCCAGCCTTATTTTGCTCGCTCTCCTGCAGCTCGATGATTGCTCGGCCAGCCTGAGAATCCCTACAGATTTATGCTGTTTGTCTTAAGCTGTCCCAATTAACACCCGTCAACAGGTACCGGCGTTTACACTAGCGCTAAATCAACTCGTGTTTCTCCACCCCTCTAAGCTCCCTAAATGGTTCACACCTCAGTGTGTGTGTAAACACATTCCCGGGAAGCTAAACCACATGGCTTAACCTTAGTTTAGCCCCGCCGAGCCCTGGCTTACCTGCGAGTTTCAACATGATTCGTTTACAGTGCTTTTTAGGTCTGTGGCTGCATGTGGCAGAGAGGAAAGCCTTGGTTTTAATGTGAGATGGGAGTGGAAATGAGACTGACATTTATGTTAATTGTGATTGTCTGTGTTGTAGCAGATGGTTGCTATGAGATTAAAACTGGACAAAAGACAATGCAGTTGAATGCACGTATCTCTAAATAATACAGTATAACCTGTTTACTGGTCAAACACCTGTTTAGGTAATATAATTTTTAGCTACATTAGCACAATCGCATTGGTTTTGACTTGATTATTAATAAGTTTGATTGGAATATTTAGGTTGGTTAAGGGGAAATTTAGGTTCATTCCACACCTTTTTTAAGGATGTCAATTTTATTAAAAAGTCAAGAAACCTCTTTTTTTTTTTTTCTTTTTTTTTTTTTTTTATCCCATATTTGACTGGAATCAGTGTTGGGTTAATAATGCTAAACAGAAGTGACGCACAGTATTTTTCAGGTTTGGCTTAAATCAATCATGTTTGAGCCTTTAATGTCTGGGTTTAGTTTTCTTGCAGCAGCAAAAACAAACAAGGTTGCACATTTCAGCTTAACATATTTACCATCATGAGTAGGATCCAGCTAGATGGCATTGTAGACCCCCTCCACGAGTCTCCGTCAGGCTGTACTGATGATGTAACCCCCGCCCCTCCAATTCCTCGCAGCCTGACCACACTCAAGCAGAGCAGTCAGAAGAAAAAACGAACCAAGGGCCTAACAAATACATGAAGGTTTGGTTTAACTAAATCCCACAGATAATGGCTACTGTGTCAAAGACTAAAGATAGCGGGGAGGGGTGGTGGTGGTGGTGGATGGAGGGGGAGATTACTCTGGCGTTTTGCATCAGTTGCTTTCTGCTGGGTGGCCCTGCTTGTCAAGAAAAAGAGGGAGAGACGGATGGAAAAGAGAAGGAGAGAAAAGCATTTAACGCGGCACATTGAGAAGAAGAGGGCTCTTAATGCCATCAAAGCAAGGGGAGAAATCAGCCATTAATTTATTCCCGCCCTCAAACACACTCATGCATGCATGCAGGCAGGCATACACAGCGCGCGCACACACACACAAACACGCCATGTACACTCGTTCTGTTGTTTGAGAATTTCTGTAACATCTGGTCCACGCCAGTCCTGCAAACCCACCGAGGACAAGGCTGACAAAATGTTTCCACTGTGGTCCCCATTGTATGTGTGCGTGCTTGCGTGCGTGCGTGCGTGCGTGCGTGTACATGTGTGTGCTCCTTAAATGATTTTTGTGTGGATTGAATTATAGCCCTGACGTGAGGAGAAAATTTTCACCCTAAGATTCAGCAGGAGAGGCAGATGACTGGGCTATTCATTGGCTGATAAGAACTGATGGAGAGGTTAATAAGCTACACACCCAGGTCATCACAGGCTTTTTACTGGGCTACAGAGGAGAAAGGAGGAGGACGACGACGATGATGTGTGTGTGCGTGCGTATATGTGTGTGTGGATTGTCAGGATGGATGGTGTGCATCTCTTGAGAATCTGTACGTTTAACATACCTTTAAAGGGCCTTCAAACTTCAGTCTATCAGACGGAATTACCAAATATTTGACTTTATGCAGGCAGGAAAGCGTGTGCACGCGAGCATCTATGTGTAAGATTCTTCCATGTATAAATGCACAGTGATGTAAAGTGCTCATTAAAGTGTCCTCCTGCTGGAACGGTGACTGCAGTTGACTGACTGAAGTGACTGCAGTTGTTCAGCAGCGGAGCCAGACTGAGCAGTGACTTGTTGCCATTTGCATCATCTCACCATCAAGCATCAGGAGCATAAGCAAATACTGTAGCTGGAAACTATAACTTTGAAGCAATATATGATTTATGTTTTGATTTAATGATGAAATACTTATTTTAAACATTCAAAAAGAAATGCTTTCATTTTGAGTTCAGAAATGTAACATTACTTAACACATCTCTGTGATGTCACTTTGCTCCTCTTGCTCTTATTCACGCACTCTTAGGCTCAATAGTCAGTTGCAGTCAAAACAATTACCGGTTAACCACTGAGTTCACATAGCCTTGTAACCTTCAGGCGACAAAGCCACTAAAATTAGTTTGTTTATGATCCTGAGGTTTTCTTAAAGGCTCTCTCTGAGTTTACCTTTAAAGTTTCCTTTACCTATCACAGATGCTACAAAGTGTCCTCGTGTGATTAATCGTGTTTTTTAATCACACAAGGAGTTGACCCACCTCATCTCCATCAGTTGATCTGTTTCATCATCACAGAGTCTTTGTCTCAAGGTTTCTGCAGCAATAAATATTTCTACTCTACAAGTGTTAGTCATGATTCTCTGCGTTGTAGTCATTAGAACGTACCCAAATTTCTTTGCTACAGTGGTGGATCCGTTCGTTGTTACAGTTAATAATATTAAATAACTCTTGAATCTCATTTTTTTCTCCATGTAATCTGTCACCTTTATGAAATATATTGCAATATAATTTTAGAAAAAACACCTTTATAAAGAGCTTTACAATGACACTAATTATTAACTCAGTGAAATTGTTACTAATTGTTATTTCAAATGTTATTTCTAATTTTCTTTTTTCTTCAAGCGGTGACACCAAAAGGCAGTGAAAAAATAATCATTGAAGCCTTTTTTTGATAAATTGAACTTAAAATATACTGAAATTGTGGAACTGGAAAACGGAATATAGAATGTTTTGCTGAATTATAGACGTGCCTGTGGTTCAAATATGAGAGCAGGTCGTTCACGAATCAGAAGGTTGGTGTTTCGATCCCTGACTCCTTTGAAGTATCGTCAGGCAGGATGCAGAACCCTGATGTGTCCATCAGAGTGTGCGTGTGAATGTGTGTGACTGAGTGAATGTGGCTTGTAGTAAGAAAGCTCTTTGAGTGCCCTTATTGTGTAGAAAGATGCTATGTACATATAGTCTATTTACCATTTACTTAAACATCACTCATATTCTTTAAATTTATCTTAAAAGAGACCTTCAGTACTACCTGCAGTACTCAAAAACATCTTTAGTTTAAGCACAAGCTTACACTAATACACTTATACCTTTTCTGTATGTTTTAATGGTGGGTCAAGCACTGCTGTTATTCCAAACCTAGCTCAGCCTAGTTTTATTTCCCACAATTCCCTTGTGTAACCTGAGGCTAGAGGAAAGCACCCCCCACTAAGATGAAGACAAAACACTCAGGAAAAAAAAACAGACTAATCTGTGTTTCTCTCCCCCAACCTCTTTCCTCTCTCACTGTGCTGTGGATACTCAAAAATACACCTCTGTGACGTTTAAACCGAAACCACAGTACAAGTGTTTTTATGCTTTAAGAAGCACTGGTCAAATCACGTAGGACTTGGTGGATATCAGCCATCAGGAGTTGACCACCAAGGCTCAGCTTGAATAAATGTACCTCATTTAAATCTGTACCCCAATACCTCATTGCTGCCATGTAACGGTGGAGCTAAGGAGTAACGTGAACCAGATACAAATGAGTTTTAACAGATGGAGCTCAAGATGTTTTCCCAGTGATCATCACTTCTGGCATTGAGCTGCTTGATTGAAGAATCTCTCACACTTTGTGTTGTAGCACTGAAGCCTAATAGAAGCCGCCTCCCGAAGGTCCAAGCAAAGGCTCTCATTCTGAGAAAGAGAAAAAGACTCCAAACAGGACCCTAGCATGGGGTCTCTCCGCTCTTCTCTCCCCCTCATACCGACTCTTGTCCCAGGGCTAATAGGGAGGCGCCGCGCGCCTTTCCTGCTCCCTATCACCTACTCACCTTAATAATAAAAGAGAGCCCCCTGTGGAAAGTGGCTAGCAGGAGCTGGTGAAGATCACACTGGTAATAGGATGATGCCTTTTTGCCTTTTGTCATGAGATTATGAACAGGGATAGCCTCTCCTCTCTGCTCCTCCACTCTTCTTTACTCTTCCCACACACAGCTACAGACGTCCTGGAGGGCCCTGTCGAGTTGGAGTGGAGACAGGCGTAACTGAGGCTTTGTTGCTCTGCTTGTATGGTAAAAGGCCCGCTAATGAAATACCTTTTAGGGGGTATCGGCAGGTGAGCTCCCCAATCAGACATTTCAGCAAAAACACACACACAGGCGTACATACACTCACATATTCTCCATCTCCTCTCATCTGCCCCCTCTTGCTATATTAATTACCTGAAGTGCTCCGGCCCTGAAAAAAGCTCTCGATTCTGCCGCGCCTCTCCCCTCTCTTCATCCAACGCGACAGCCACAACGGCCCGAGCTAGCCTAAAGTGGGGCAGGGGGGTGCAACAGAAAAGGAAGGGTGATAATAGTAGTAATGAACACGGTTGACAATAATGAGAAAGGTAATTGAGAAATGGCGTATGGCAGGCCCCCTGATTTTCTTTTTCCAGCCCCAAGCTAAGTGGGGACGAGTTGAAAATCATCTTATTTAGGGCTCAGTTAAATGGTTCGTGTAGCGCGTTGGAGAGTGTGGGGATTTCTGACGCTAAAGCTAAAGTGAGCTGACAAGCATAGAGTGGGTGATACAGCAGCCTAATGGGTTAGGGAGTGTTTAAAGCCGCTGTTGACTTTAGGCTGACTGTGTGTTTTTTTTTCCTTTCCCCCCTTTAATTTCTTATTGACATTGAATGGCATGGTCAAAACAGCCTGTGCTGCACTGTTAGGATTATTGTTAAACACCTCAGTGCTTCACTGCTGTTCCTTTCTCTTCCAGTCAGCTCGCTGTGGTTGTTTTCTCCATTTGTATGGATGTGAAAATTCACTCTGCAGGACTGCACATGCTCCAAATGCTCTGTTTGAGCATATCTGTGTTTGATTGTGGCTCAGTTTGTATGCACTCTGCTTCCATCTTATGTTTACTGTAAATCCCTATAACTTGTGTGTGCGTTCGTGGACTCGCATTGCCCGCCTTTCTCTCTCTTGTGTGCATCTTTCTGTTTCCTCCTGGCCTTCTCACCCAGGCTGTGATAGAGACCGGGCGGTCTGGGCTTTAACAGACAGAAGCTGCCTCCACCAGCCCATAGTCTGCCACTCTCTGATAATGTTTATTGATTTGTAGCAGAAACACAATTTGATGGAGATGGGGGAGGGAGGAGAGAGGAGGAGATGCTTCGGGGGTGAGTCGAGGCAGAGTGCATATTTGTGATTGTCACGGCATGGCTGGTTCTCCTAGAAAAAGACTCTGGGAATGGCACTTATTTTGTTCTGATCTGAGCACCTTTCAGCCCCTTTATGTGATCAAATAAAATATGTTTGATTTAAATATTTAAAATGAGACGCTAAAGAAAGTTGAAAGAGGAGAAATTACTTCTCTTGTCCAAATATACTCTTCAGCTGCTGTTCAGTGTGTGAAAATGAAACCTCCTAATATGAGCATTTCATCTCCTCACTCAGTCTATTATGTGAACTCTGTTTGCCAAAGCTCCCATCTGTCCTTAGCTTCTGAGGTAGAGGTGTTTGGAGGTTGCTCTACTGTTGGCTCTGAGGTCAAATGTGTTTACCCAGTGGTGTGTGTTTTGCGTTTGTGTGTGTGTGCATGCGCACATACGTTTCTGTATATTTAGAAGAGTCCACAGAAAAGATTAAAGAGGTGAAGAGTGGCGGATGGAAAGGAAGAAACATGTTAGCAGGATAACATGTTAGGCTTTGACAGTCTGACTCTTCTCCTCCCGCAAACTAGGCTCATCATCAGGACTCCATATTAAAAATTAACCTAAAACAGCATGTGTTATATGAAAATGAATGAAATATATATGAATGAAAATAAGAAGCATGTTTCCACTTATGAAACTTTCTAAAAGAATTTTGCAGCTTTTGGACTCAGGAAACGTTGCAGAATAAATCCCAGGGGGGGGGGGTGTGTGTGTGTGTGTGTGTGTGTGTGTGTGTGAGAGAGAGAGAGAGAGATGCCACAGGCCTCTTTTACTCTTAAAATTATCAGTGAGTGCCTCCTACCTGACCCCCTCAAAAATCAGCTTTTTTTTTCTTTCAAATCTGTTGACATCATGAAAAACTTCGCCATCATATGAAAACTGTCAAAGATACAGGGCCTCAAAATACTTTGTCATGCCTCTTTCTTTTTTTTTCCCCAGAGTGAACTCTCGAGTACACAATTCTGGGTAAAATTCTACCAAATAAATCTTTAGTAATCATGATTTAACTGAAATTGATTCAATATTTTGTTTTTTTAAAAGCTGGCTCTTTTTTGCACTTCTTTAATGGGACCTGATGTTCACTATCATCACCATCAAAGCAAACCAGAAATCTACAACAAAGAGGTACAGCTGTGTTTTTATTGGATTTTTCCTCCTGCTCGGTTTACAGTTCGCAACACCAAGTCAGTTTCACCAGTCACATCCAAACAGGTGTTAAATAGGCAATAATTATTTTATCCAGCATAATTTCGTAACACTCATCCCCTCCTGATCTCCTTTTATTACTGATTATGCTAACAAAACAATCGTATGATGAAAATATTCATCGTCATTCAGCAGGCCTGCTGTTGTTCTTCCAACATCAGCATTTTGAAAGATGGGCTTCCCCTGTCAGCATATTGCGTGAAATCAGAAACAAATAATTCTGCAGCCCTGCTTATGATTATGCATCAGATTTAATTAATCTCAGTGCCTCCAAAACTCTGCAGCACCCTACTCCTGCTTCTCCTCTCCCTCTCCCCTACCTTCACCTCTTTTGTAAGTTGTAAAGCAAGCAGTGGTTGACAAATGACACCAGTGGAAAAGGCACGCATTGTGCCTCAGTGTGAGAGGAGGGTTTTTTTCCCTCCTCTTTCTTTTTTTTTTCTGAATTTTTACTTTTCTCTATCCGGGGGGAGCAAAAGGAAAGAGGTGAGTGTGAATCGGTTAATGTGTTCCATTCACCAGACCTTATACACAGGTTCAATAAAGCAGGAATCTGCTCTATGAGCTAGGACCCATTGTGCCATTGAGGACACCTAAAAGAGGCCTCGTACAAGACTCCCTTGGAAAAATAGCCCTCAGCACCACTCCAGAGGAGAGGAGAATAGAATAGGAGAGAGCAGGAGGAATCACATGCAGTGGCTAGGCAGTTTGATTCTTACACATCTCACCAGTGTTGTAACATTTGGCGTGCATAGCTTTGAGTACATCTTTGACTTCAGTGTTACTCTAATTTTCAGAAATGGAGAGAAGCGTAAGCTTCAGATGTGACGCTTTTTATGGGTAAACCTGAATTTGAGAGCTCCCTAAACTCTCCTGCTTACAAGCTTCACTCTGTCCTTCCCTGTCTCCTTTCCTAACAAGACACTCCTCTCCTCACATTAATTAAATCAAGTCTTCAGTAGGCTACTTACACACAATTCCCCCCCTCCCTCCGGTCCTCGGCACAAACCTCTCTGATTAGGCCGGCCCCTGTCATGCATATTCACATCACTGCCATGACAGCCTTTTAACGAGCTCTTACCTAATCACAGGAAACAATGTTCATCCTGTTCTTTTTATTCCTCCTTCTCTCATTTTCTTTCATGTGTCTTTGGCTTTCTTCTTCCCCCGATCCCCGCTGATATCAGACGGGCTTGACGCTCGGATGGAGAGAACGATGGGGGGAGATGCACAAGTGCAGCTCTGCCCTAAATAAACCGCAATTGAGAAAGTGACTTGAACACAGAAGAGAAGTTCAGCTCCATCTCCTCCCTTCCCCTCCTCTTCTTTCTCCTCCTCCTCCCTGCCTTTTTATATGTCCGATAGACAAATTGGATTAGCAGCTATTGGATTAAATGACAAAATGGTGGGATAAGGACTGAGATGAACATGCTGTGATCACAGCTTTTAATGTGTTTCTCTTTCTGTCGCATTCATTTTCCTCGGTTATCCAAGCTGCTTCCTTCAAGGCACAGAAGTTTCTCCAGGGAAGAACAAATGCAGGACACCCTGCTCATCCACTTACTGCAATTTATATGAATTAGAATGAACATCTCATGTGCAAATACTGCACATGTTGCTGTTTGAAGCCATTGATCACAATAATGAAACAGAAAATACATTTTTCTCTTTCACAATAATCAAAGAGAAAAAATTATTTTAAGTATTAGTTGCTGAGAGCAGTTAACATTAGCAGCCCTCTTTTCTTACAGATTAACTTCATAATTAAATTTGTAATTTGTTGCAAAGATTCTTTTATGTTGTGACTTCTGCTTTCTCCACAGCGGTGGCTAAACTAAACAACTGACATCGTTGCAATCTCAGGAAAATAAAGAGCAGCCCCATACATCTGCATACATTCCTATTTTCAGCATTTTCATTGTGACTAATCTGTTTTGGTCTTTTTGTCGCTCTGTAGTCCTAGGGTTAACATCGATCACTGGTTTGAGAGGGAGACGCAAATCCCCGAAGCATCCAAGTAGATCCGTCCTCTGCTGCGACTGCTTGCAAATAAGAGAGCAGCTAAAAGAAGCTAAACTACACACCGATAATTTAAAGCTAAAGTTATCAGTAATTGCAGGTTTAGTGCAGCTTCTGGTTTGATGTTTTAGTCACCAATTAAAAATACAGTGAAGCCAGTTAAAGTCAATTAACGTGTACTCACTAAGACTAATGCTAAAGCATGAATTTTGTACATTTAGCACATGGCAGCATGGCGCTCTTAATTCAAAGCAGCTCAGGCCAACAGCAGCAGCAGTTTGACCACCTCGGGGTGAGTTTCATTATTCCTATCAACACTGAATGGAACATTGGCCAAGATTGCTATCTTAATCTTATTTGGCTATAGAGGCTGCCTTTGTACCCGCCTTTTTTTTCCCCATTTCTTTCTGCATTTCTCTCTCACCCAAACACACAGTGACCTATGCTAACCAGCCTTGTCTTCATGCCTCGAGGATAGCAGCCTCCCTCCACACACGGCAGTTGGTGTCATTGTATCCTGGTTGCGTTTCTGCGAGAAGCCGGGAGTGGAACAAGAGAAGAGGAAGACAGGCAATCAGATAGAGGGGTTGTTGGGATATGTCTATCAGTTGTATCTCAGCTCTGTGTGTGTGAGTTGATTGTATCTTGTGTGTTTCTCACTAGCACAGCTGCATTGATAGCTGAGGTAACACTAAGGATGATATTAATGGCGATAAACCTTGTGCATTTTCATCACTAACCCTTTGATGTCCCCATCACACACTGTACCAACGCCAAATTCATTGCTTCGGTCTCACTGGAGTTGGCCTGTTTCTGCTCTGCCCTGCTCTGTGTTGAGCACTAAGAAGTGGCGTGTAAGGCGAGCAGCAAGACCCAGAATGCACCCTGCCAAACTGCCAGATGCTTTGATCCAAGATGGCCCCCTGAGAGCCAGCATGCATCCACAGTGTCTCAGAGCCAAGGCTGGATTCGCAGACACAGTGTCAGTGGTGACTGCCAAGGATATTTACACCATTTGTTTTCATACACCACCACATTCAGCAGTCTGTTGTCACTATAAGCATATGGCTTTCTATGGAGCAAAGATGTTTTTAGAATGTGCTGCACCAGTGGGAATCAAACCCCCAACCCAGCACTAGACCCTTAATTATCATGAAACTGAAACGACCATCACTTTTACGTTTAAGATGACGGTATCGCGTACAGTTGTCTTGTTAATTCAGTCGTATCGAGTAGTCAAGCTAGTAGAAAACTATTTAAATAATCTGAATACTTTTCAATAATTCATTAAATGCAATTGGCCTGTAAAATTACAATGTAGTTATATAACTTTTTATTTTTTAAAGGCTCTTCCCCCAACAGCTCAAAAACTATAATTAAAGGTATAGTAAAACATAATTTCCCCATGCTTAATTGATTAAAAAGGGGTTTAGCGCCCACCTATAACAATAAATCTGCGCCCAGTCTGTCTCTTTAAGAGTCAGGTAGGATCTAGAGGTCGGAGGTGGATGCTGAGCAGCTGTCGAGTCTCCTGCCTCCATCCCTCCATCCCCTGACTCACCTGCTCGCCTTTATTTCCTCCTCCACTCCCTCCCTCGTTCCAGTCATCCCATTTTGCTTTCACATTCAATATCCCCCCCCCCTCCTCCTCATCTCTCCCTTTTCTCCTTCCTTCTACCCTTTTCTCCTCCCTCTTCTACCACCTTTTCCTCTGACCTCCCTGCCTTCCTCTCCCCTCGCCTCCCCTCCCTCCTTTCATAAAATGTGGCTGTTGGTTGGCTGGTAGCAGCTGGCTGGCTAGCGGTGGGGGATATAGCTTTATAATCCCCTCTCGTCTTCCAGCCCGCCTCGCCACAATGTCACAGGAGCTTAATATTTGCCATTATTATTTGCTTGTTTTATTTGACTTCGAGGCAGCACAATGACCTGTCAGCGCCGGCTTTATCCCCCCTCCGAGTGTCGTCCATTTCAAAGTTGACTACAGTAATCCACGAGCCCGTGATTCCGCTAAATCCTGAAGCTTTCTTTCATTCGCTTGGTTTTTTTGGGGGGGGGTTTTTGCTTGCTTTCTTTCATTTTCCCTTCCCGCTCCCTCCTCCTAAATGAAATTACATACATCTGCTGGCTCAGAGTATCACAAATGTCCACACATTCACCGGTGTCCACACACATCCACGCGTTTGCCTTTTGTCATCAGTGACGCAGTGGCCCGATGCTCCCACTGCTGCAATGAACGCTGGTGTGTGTGTGTGTGTGTGTGTGTGTGTGTGTGTGTGTGTGTTTGATGGAAAAATTTCTTTCTTTCTTATTTTCTTGTCTCCTAAGAAGCAAAGTTATTTATTTACAGCTTCTCATCAAATAAATGATATAGTGGTTACAGCTACAATACTCAGACAATAAATGTTGGAAATCTTCTTAAAACCGTTGCTGCATTTACCACAGTGAATGGAAGGATTCATATCGCCGCTGCAGAGTTAAACGGGACCTTATGGATTATCGCCGCTGACACTGTTCAGCTGACCTCGAGATTCGATAAAGAATAAATAGCATTTTAATTTATAACACGTGAGAGATTATTAAAACAAACCAAGCAGAAAGAGATGCTTAGTAGTATTATTTTATGGAAATCTAGTTTTAATTTTATTGATTATCCATTCCTTAAAAAAAAGTAGTTATAACATTTAAAGATTTACCTTTAAAGTAATAGTCTTTTTTACTCACAAATAAATTGTGAATTTGTAGAATTATAGTAAATAATTATTTTACTGGTAGCATTTTGCATCTTTATTATGTGTTTATTAATCATCACTGCTGAGACTGTTGTTATTTTTGTTCCTGCTCAGTGAGGCCATCCTGATTCCCAGGGTGTCAAATACTGCAGTTTAATCAAAGCCTCTGGATCCTGAGAGACACGCCTGAGGTGTCTTTTCACTTTGGTTTGGTGTAAAACCTTACAGTGTAATCATTACAGGATGAAAATTGGAGCAAAAGCCTGGGATTAAACAGACCTACATGAATTTACAGCATAAATACACCTGCTCATTATCTTTGCCACACCTGGTCCAAAATAGCCCCACTTAGTTACCTGAAGATGCACTAAACAGTATCTAGAAAGTTTTATAAATAGGTTCCAAATTTACAGTAACCATCCAGCTAATGTTCAGACTATTATCCTGTTTCCAAATTTAATTCATTCCAGAAATATTAAATAACTTTTCGTGCATGTTTTTGGGCCGTACCTGAAAATCCTGTTGATCAACCCTTCCTCTGTAAGCATTTAACACCTGAGAGCTTCAATGAGCATTTAGTTATCATTTGTCAGTTTCTGGTTTGAGCGTCATCACAGGTTCCAGTATGTTTAAAACCTTACGATTATGTGGTTTTAGTACACGGAGGCCAGCAGATGCACAGTGGGAGTCAAACTCCACACCCAGGCAGCTGGTCTTTATTCCAGGTCAAACACGATGGAGGCTGTCACTGTTACCTGGCTAACATTTGAAGCTTTCGATTCGACGTGCTTTGTCTGTATCAGTTGTGCGCATCCCATTGTACCTTGTAAGTAAGTTACAGCATAGAGCTTTAGCCCCAGGCGTGGGCAAAGCTTACATTAGCCATGCATCTGAGCCTCACTAGCTCTCTGTGTGTGTTGAGCAGGTATTACACTAAGCAGTAGAGAGTCCCAGAGACTTTTTTTTTTTTTTTTTTTGAAGGCCTGCTGAGTGATGGGATATGTATTGCCCTACAGTGAGAGGCTTCACTCTGTAAAGGCGCTCGACGGTAATCGCAGAGTTAATCCCGCCCCGGTTGAAGCCGTATTGACGTTGTGAAGGCATGGTGTGAAGTAGGTGAATGTTTACACAGGGAACATAAGCGAGGAGAGTATTTACACCCACACATGACTATCTGGTGGACACACTGACTCTGCGGGGGCAGCAGCTCCGTCGTTTATCTGCCTCATCGCTTTTCATGTGCATATGCTGGTGTACACGGCGTGCTGTAATTTTTATGTCAGGTTCAATCCACTGTAAAAAAACAAAAGCAAAAGAGCAACGTGTTATTCTTGAAACATTTCCTGTAACGTGTGTATCTGCTGGTTTATTTATTGGTGTGTTTCTGTGCTCTTTCTAGGCAACAACAAGGAGGAGGAGGAGGCCATGATGCAAGAGTGGTTCATGCTGGTCAACAAGAAGAACGCCCTCATCAGGAGACAGAACCAGCTCTCTCTGCTGTGCGTACTGTTCTTCCTCTCTGTCGCCTCGTCTTTGCTTCCATTTAAATTTCTCACATGTCAAATTAAAGCAGCTGAGAAGCGTTTTAAACCTGCTCCTCGAGCTTTAGATCAAGCTCGTCTAAGCTGCACGGGGCAGGAGTGTCCTCTCCACTCCATTCACCCCATCTCTGTCTATCCACTCATTGATTTACATGCAGAAAGGGATATAAAATCAATAGAAATGTGGCGATCGCTACTCTATCTGCAGTCTCTTTGTATGTGGTCAGCTGCGACAGGTGGAGACACGCGCTGCCTTTTTTTCTTCATTTGCGGCTGTAGGGATTTCAAAGTGTGCAAGTGGAGGAGAGCCTGAAGTATTCATAATCACATTATATCGTGGGAAAGGAGAGGCTTTTAAAGTGGCCAATTGACAGAAGGGCTGATTATTAGCCCTTTCTGTTCTCTCTTTGTGGAGGCAAAGAGAAAACGGCGCCTGTGAAGGACAAATTCTATTAGGGGCCGAATTAGCTCATTTTTTAATATGGCTGAAAGAGGAAAGAATTCAATTTGTGCTGCGGGTGGCAGATAGATCCACACAGGGCCACGCTTGCATATACACATCTACTCCCTCATCTTCTGTTTTTAATGCATTTTCACCCCCACCCCCCAAACTCCGCTCCTTATTTCCCTTTTTCTATCCTTACACATACACACACAGACACACACCTTCACCCAGGGCTGTGCACTATGAGTATCAGTTATGTGCAGTAGATTAATGCGAAGCCAGAGAAGGTTCGGGCGAGTGGCCGAATCGATGTTTATTGCAGGTTTCTTTAAGTACTTAATGATTTAGTCATTAACATATTGATGAACTTTGTGTGTGTGTGTTTCCCGTCTCCCCTCTTTCTAACTTGCCACAGGGAGAAAGAGCACGATCTGGAGAGGCGTTTCGAACTGCTGAACAGAGAGCTGAGAGCCATGCTGGCCATCGAGGGTAAGACACACACGCAGAGGGAGGCTGCACACGCGTACATTAAACTCTTAATTTTGTAACTTTAGATGCATTTTAAACAGCAGTTTTCACAGCTGAGGAGATTATGTAACAAGTAAAGTAAAACAACCAGGAGCTCATTTTACTCTCTCTTTCCTAAATCTTCCTGAAATTTACCAGAACATCTGCATAGTTTAATTACTTCCCAAATGAGTCCTGCAGGAGACCGGCAGCAATAGTTGAAGTTCATTTTCCATTTCGTAGTGAGGAGGGTAAAATCGACTGTCGAGGTCGCTTGAGTTCGAGTAAAGTGGTTGGTGTCTCTTCTTCTGAGTCCTTTCTACGTGGCGTCCGCCCGTTAGCGGGGGCCAGCCTTCATCGGGAGCCTGAAGCAGGGTGATTTGAATTCTGCTTCGGCTTGATGAGGATTAAGATGCGAGCTTGCGAGGGATTTCACTCCCAGATACTTGATCAATGCTATCTGTTTCTCAGCCAGACCCGACTAGCCGATGCCTGATGTGGAATCTGACCACAGCTGCATTCAGTGTTTGCAATGTTAAAAAAAGAAAAGAAAGAAATGCAGTTATATTGTTGAAAGCTTGTTAACTACACCGCAGCCAGAAAAGCAGCCATTGTGTCGTATCAAAGTTGTCAGAGGGCCATGGAAGTTTAATCCCCTTCGACTGCGTCCTCTTTGGCAAAATGAACCTTTCGCCAATCAATGCTAATTGATTTTGCCATTCGACATTGACCAGCACCACCCCCTTCTCACAAACCACCCCCTTTCTCCTCGCGGCCTTCGGACACCCATTGTAATTTCACCGGGCACCTGATAAGCTACCTGGTCCATAATAAATCAATTCTAATTAGCAAAAGAGGAGATGGTGGGGGGGGGGGGCAGACACGCGTATCCAAAGCGGCGCTGCAGCCGGCACCACGCTGCCTGCGTTCAGCTTGATTTCCTCCCTCTCTCCGGCCGCTTTATTTATTTTTATTTATCGAGCTCCTGCTGGAGTCGAATGGGAGGATTTCGCTTTTTCTGCTTCACATAACGGAGTGTGTGTTTGTATCAGCGAGCCTGCTTTAAGCACACGTGTGTGTGCATTGTTTTGAGCTGTGTTTTTGTCTTTGTCTCGTGTGTGTGTTGTGGATTCATATGGCTTGCGCGCATGTGGATGTGAGAGCAGAGATAGTGTGTGACTCGAGGTGGAGAGGTGGTGTGTGCCGTGTCACCGCCGTCCTCTCTGCCTTCATGTGGACTTGTTGGATTTGCAGCTGACTAACTTATCAGCGGCCTTATTTTCCTCCCTCAGGGAGCCACTTAACATTCAGAGGCTCTGCCTTTCTCTCGCAGCCACAGATAGTTGTCAGCTGCTGGGAAGAAAGGTGTGTGTGTGTCTGTTGGTCTCCATTTGCCTGCGTCTGTGAGTTTACATCTCACAGGTGTGTTTCCACCTTTGGTTTTTTGTGTGTGTGTGTGTGTGTGTGTGTGTGTGTGCGTGCGCGCGTCTCCCCAGCTCTTATTTGGTGCTTGGGCAGGTCCATTGAGCGATGGTTGGGCGTGCGAATAATTGCTGATTTGGTTGGCCAGTCGATGACACAGAGAGAGAGAGATGACTCAGAGTGAGAGAAGAAACACACCTGCCCTCACACACACACGCCCTGCTGAGAAAAATATATACCTGCACTGAATCAAGCGCACCTCTCCCTCTCAGCTGACACACATGCTGAATCACACACACATTGTCAGGTCAGTGTGAAGACCTGAAGTTTCTGTCTTCGTCTTTTTGTGTGAAAAGATGTTAAATATCTGCTGATTTACCGTCCAGCTGCGGCAGATGTGGGTAATATTTGTAAGCAGTTATAGAGAAAGGAAAATCCTGTGAGTAGTCTCTGCAGTGATGTAGACATTTAAGGGTTTGATGAAAGTTAAAGGCAGGAGATTATAAGTTAAGCCGCTCGGCCTCCTCTGTTCTGAGGCAAAGGTTTGACTCGAGGTGTTTTATTCCACGTTTGTGAGGCTGACGTAAGCTTACTGGGACAGTCGGGTACAAGAGGACAAGGAGGAGGGGAGGAAGAAAAGAAAGAGGGGAAGCTTTGAGGGGGAGAAGACGATTCATCTGAAATCAACTTTGAAGCCGATATTCTGCAAAAGGTCAAATTCTTCTCAGATTTTTGTTTGTTTGAGTTAGAAGATCTTAACGGAGCAGTGATTCCTGATGTAGTGAAAAGGCACAATGTAGAAACATTAAAGTCACACAAAGGGAGAGAGAGAGAGGGGAGGAAGGGAGGGGCTAGTTTGCAGGGCTACAGCTGCAGGATTCACTACAGTGCCAGGTATTTTTCCTGCACTTTGGATCTCAGCACATATTAACTGATAAATACAGAACAACTAATGGTCTAGTGCGACCCTAAGCAATGCTTTGTCTAACTGAATAAAGAAAGAACTGTATATTTAGATGATTTCATATCAGCACACAGCAGTGCAGTATTTTACACATTAGTGCATCACAAACCTTTAAAAAACAATAGATCAGCACAATAATCGCAATACATGTAAAATTTAAGATGTTAGAGTGAATTAACAAGGTCGTCACTGTACGTCTGTTGTTTTTGTTTAAATTGAATGTGTCATCTGTACATGAGGAATATTCAGAATACATTTTTACAAAAGCACTCAAACATAATTTGGTAACTGATGCTGACTCATCTTTGGACATCAAGTGTCTGCCTCGAGGTTTCTGCAGCAGTAAATCTACTCTAGGTCTGTTAACCATGATTCACTGCGTAAAATCACAACGCAGCGATCACAAGTGGAAAATTATAATCAAACCAAAGCCAGTATTCTTAACAAAACACTCCTATAGGTAATAAATAAATCCACGTAGTTGCATTTCCCTGCCACAGCACTGGGCCAATCCCTGTAGTAAAATATGAAAAGTTGTAAGGAACGATTTTCATGATTAAAAATATCCCAACAACACCTATAAATGACCCCAGTCTGACACGTGAAGGTTAACAGCACAGAGGTCTTGACTTGAGGTGGGCCTTTGCATCATTAAAGCATCCAAACATCAGTCGGTGTAAGATAAAAATGCTCCGTAACTGAAGTTTAAAGCAGCTTGACATTAAAACGGTGTTCAAGGTTTGATTAAATGTGCAGAATAAAACGGTCAGGATCAGGGCCGAGGCTTCCAGGCCCCTGTTGATGTCGTTTATGAGCATGCTCAGTGATAACCACCTCCTTGTATCGTCTTGGTGTGATGCCAGGCGGGGAAATGCCATCTGTATGCCATGCTCTCATCTCCCTGCCACAAAAATTGATCCACTATGCCCTCTTTATCTGCTTACCGATTCACACCTATGTACGCACACACGGAGCGGCGTCTTGGCTTCCTTCGAGGGCCCGTGTGTGTGTGTATTTTTTTTCTTCTTCTCTCCCCTTGTTATGGTTTGATATGATAAGCTTTTTTATATGTTTAAAATCAATATGTAATCCTATGCAGGAGCTTATCCCTCTCCACACCCCCGACACACACACACACACACACACACACCCACAGCCCATTTGTAAATCTATTTGGGCTTTGTAACACATCGGGACAGCGCACTACAGACCCTGATTGATTAGGTGCACTTTAGAATCCGATCACATGGGCACCTTTTGATGATGTCGCCAACTCTTTCAGGCTTGCACACTGACTGAAGAGGCCGATAGCAACAGGCTTCGTTCCACGCGTCGCCGGGCTCGAGTTTTGGCGAATTCAGAAGACCAGTGTGTTTAATTATCTATTCACAGCTCGGGTGTTTGTGTAGGTTGAAGTGCGTCCACGCTTGAAGTTTAATATTCGCATCGTCTCCAGCTGTTTTAACTTGGTGTTTATGTCGAGGACAGGTGCCACCTGTAGTGAAGCTAACGTGGTATTACATGCTGCTAATCGTCACATGAGGCTGAACAGATGCTGAAAATGTTCACATTCATGCCTGGAAAGAAATTACAGCTTTTTAAGAGATGTAAAATCTTTCCTGTGGTTCAGCCTGCTTCACACAGGTGGAAAACCACTTGATTGTTGTATCTACCGTGATGTTCTCAGTCTTCTGCTGGACACGTAGACCAGAAAACTACAATTCTGAATGTTTTTATGGCAAACAGACACAATGAAGCTAAGCCAAACTTTCTCACCTCTAACCCAGAGGCTAAAGGCAGTAAATCCTGTAAATTGGTAGCTGCCGTCAGCATGTTAAATAGTTTATGAGCCATCAAGTTATAAAGGTTCAAGTTGTGTTTAAATGTGTTAAGGGCAGGTTTGTCCTCTTGTAGATAAATTTACCTCCTTGCATGTTGCATGAGGCAGGAAACACCGCTTCACAAAGGTTTGCACTACTAGAAATATTCAGCGTGTTTTAGGTGGTAGAGCACACCTGACATACACTCATGGAATTAAGGACAATATTAGCTACTTTGTCCACACGTCTGAACAAAAAAGCATCACACACACTTTGGGAACCTGGGTAAAGTCTGGAAAGGTTCAGGGGTGGAGTGCATGTGTGGAAAATGGCTTCAGAAGCTAACAAGAAAGGCCCTCCCCCATTCAAGTTCAAGGTTCAAGGTTCTTTATTTGTCACATGCATAGTTATACAAGTATAACACACAGTGAAATGTAGCCTGACACGCTCCTCGACATGTGCAAAAATTGGGGGGGGGGTAGAGGAAGAACATTATTATATATATATATATATATATATATATATATATATATATATATATATATATATATATATATATATATATATATATATACAGACATATAGTATATACACTGGGTGAATGTGCAGTAGTAGCAGCAAGCAGGTGAATTCTGTACATTAATATGAATAGACATCTGACTATTTTACAGGATAGACAATATAAACATATTTAAAATTAAAGGAATTGAAATGTACATTGTGCCTTGGTTTAGTGTCTGGAAGAGTCCTGACTCAGTCAATTATAGATGATGTGAGAGGGCGGGTGTGTGTGTTTAGGGCACGGATGGCTTGGGGATAGAAGCTCCTCTTGAGTCTCTCTGTCCTTGCCCGGAAGATGTGGAACCTTCTACCAGATTGCAGAAGTTGGAACAGTTTGTTGCCAGGATGGGACGGGTCCTTCAGTATCTGCGCTGCTCTAGTCCGGCATCTCCTGGTGTAGGTGTCCTGAAGCGGGGGGAGAGCAATCCTGCAGCAGCGTTCTGCTGTACGGATCACTCTCTGGAGAGCTTTTTGGTCCTTCACACAGCTGTTCCCAAACCACGATGTCATGTTCTGTGTGAGGATGCTTTCATACTGCCTTTCCTGAGAGAAAAGGTGGACTGGTACTCTTTTACACGCAGCTTCCCTAAACGTCAGGTCCCTACAGGAGTAAATCACATAGATGGGCAGATTAAGTCACATGCAGTTATGCAGTCATCTCTTGGCCAAGTAGAGGATGAACTGCTCTGAAACTGCAATATAAACTTTTTTCCTTTATATTCGAACCTCAACAAAAGCAATCTTAGTAATTTAGAGAGAACTTTTGTCTTGCAATTTTTAGCCTTTGTGTTTGTTGCTTTTTAGCTGTTTTTTAATTATCAGTCCCCTTCCCCCCCCCCCCTCTCTCTCTCTCTTGGATTTCAGCCGAAATCAGCTGTCAGGGCCTAAAGAGGACGAGGGGGGGTAAAAAAGCAAAGAAATGAAGGTGAATAAATTGTATTTTGGTGTCCGTGTCCAAAAAAGCTGCGATTGAAACCCTCCGATGTGATGTCGCCGTATTTTGGTATAAAACAGAAAAAGAGGCAGCCAGACGGACTCGGATGCATGAAGGGCGGCCTCGTCCCGCTTTGAGAGAACGAGGCTTTGGACCGGTTTGCTCTCTTGAATAAATTTAGCGTCGGGGATAGCGAGCAGAGAGAGAAGAGGGGGGTGTTCATGGGGATTTGAACCAGCGCATTCTTGTGTGCCTTGTGCAGATTCACATGGTTACCACTGGCGTGCACGGTGAGAGTTATCTGAATACGCACCCACCGTGTGAGTTGTACACACTCCTAAGTCTTTAACCTCCCTCTCCCACTCTCTTATGGAGGGGGGCGTGGCTTACATGGGGGGGGGAGGGTGGTCTGAGTGGCTGCAGGCTGTTTTGTTTGTTCCTGCGTCTCTGGTTACCCAGCCTGCCCCGCTCTGGTGTTGCCTGGTCACGTCGCTCATCGGCTCTTTTTATTGTTTACCTTCCTAATGAGGGGGGCGGGACTCTGAGACATGTGATTGACAGCAGTGAGCTCACTCATGGGTCCCCTTCCCCTCCCATGCACACCCCGGGTCCAGCAGGTCTTTGGCTTTTTGGCTGAGAAATCCTTTGAAGGAGATTAAAAAATAAAAAATAAAAACCACCTCGTTCGTCGTGAACCCTCCTCTTCTGAGAGAGGATTGTGGGAGATTTATGGCATACATTCCTGTCTCAGTTATCTAAAGCTGATGACTCACCCAATATTCCCCACACTTTGTTCTGATTCTTCCTAAAGAACCACATGTTTAAAAATAAATAAATAAAAGGAGCAACAAATCCTCGAGGTGCAGATTCAGACATATTTTGAAGTATTTGTTAACTCCTGAACAAAAACCAGAAGAGAGTAAATTTGCTTCCCTGAGAGAGAGAAAAATAACGAGGGGGGGCTAGAGAGCCAAATATTGGGACTGTGTTCATTTCGCTCTGTGGTCGACTTCAAAGGGACGAGCGGGGCCAATGAAGAGAGCGCAGACCTTTCAGGACAAACCCACTGGGCCCAGCGTGACACGCACACAGCCTGACTGCCGCAATTTGACTCAATGAGGAGGAGGAGGAGGGGGGATATTTATTTTTAATAAAGCCACACTTATTTTGGGACTGACATTTTACAACATTCCTTTTATTCTCGAATCAATAGCCGGTTAAATATTGATAGAGGGGTGAAGTTGCCTACGCGCCACAGAAGTTCAGTTTGTTTGAATTCTCGCTGGGACGAAGCTGATTTTTTTTTTCAGTTTTATTATGAAACGATGGAGGGAGGTTTTAGAGGGAGACACGTTCTCACACTGAGCTGAGGAGCAGAAGGAGATTTCCTGCCTTTCTCCAGCTTTGAGGCAGTGAAATGGATAAAACACTGCAACCGGCAGCCGTGTGTGTGACACGACGAGAAGTTGAATCTCATTCGGTTTAATTTATGTACAGCATATGTTGTCCTGTCTGTGCATGCTAAGTGTGGTGGTTGTTTTAAACTGCACAAAAAGGTTGCAGTGAGTGTTTAGGGTGAGTTTTTTGGGGTGAGGGAGGGAGGAGCGCTGCCCTGGTGTTGGGTGAATGCAGAGCCGAGGGCGCCAGGCGGATATTCGAGCCCCAGGGGGAGCGAGCGCTCTCCTGTGGGCTGCCCCCCTCCTCCAGGGAGAGGCTGAGGGGATTTGGATCAGGGTCCCACCTGGACCCTGTGGGGCCCTGTGGGGCCCCTTCCTGCAAAGACCCTGGAGAACTGAGAGACGAGAGTCAGGGGTTCACCTACGTGTGTGTTTGTTTGTTTGTTTGGCTGAGGAGGTGACATTCAGGGGTTGGTATTTATTTATTCATAAGTTTCTGTGGAGGATTTTGGACCATTAAAACTCAATTTAGGAGACTTTCAAACTTAATTTACTTCAGGATAGAACTAAAAATGTGACAAATACAAACGATCGTGAATGCCGTCGTTCAGCAGAGCTGCCGCTTTAATAGAGCTTGTGTGTTCCTGAGAAGTTAGAGGTTATAAAAGAACGAGAGCCATCTTATACCTGCGAGAAGTTGCACATTAACATGACGTCATCACTGTGCGCGCAACCTGATGGAGCGTGTTTACACGTCACATTTACATCCCGCTCCATCACAGTCCAGCAGGTCAGTGAGGTGATGAAACTGTTTCTCCGTCTTTCTGATCATCTGCAGTCCTCACATAAATGAAGCCACATCCAGGAAACCCAAAGATCTTTTTGAAAACACTTCAGTTACAGGTTCAGTCCAGAAGAAGATGTAGGCATCCTGCAGCCTGTGAGGTTTTTAGAAAAGAAATATCCTCAGTGTCTCCACCGCTGACTGCAGGTCTCTGGTTGTGTTGCAGACTGGCAGAAGACCGAGGCCCAGAAGAGACGGGAGCAGCTGCTGCTGGATGAGCTGGTCATACTGGTCAACAAGCGAGACGCGCTGGTCAGGGACCTGGACGCCCAGGAAAAAGAGTAAGTTACTTAAAAACACTGAACACAAGTATAAAAACACTGAGGTGCACAGCAGGCGCTCCTGTGGTGTCACAGACGTCCCCAAGAAGCTGTGGACGTAGAGAAAGCTCGGCGAGCCTGCCCTGCGGCGCACCTGCACGGGTGGGATCCCTTCCAGGGCACCGCAGGCAGGTAAAAGGTCAGAACGTGGCCCCTGGCACCGGGCCACTCCACATGTGGTGCAGCGGCGTTCACCGTGGCACCAGCTGTTTTACCTGTCTGCCCCTTACCCCAACCCCACCCCGAGACATCTGACCTTTTGACCTTTTGCCGTCCGCAGGGCCGAGGAGGAGGACGAGCACCTGGAGAGGACGCTGGAGCAGAACAAAGGCAAGATGGCCAAGAAAGAGGAGAAGTGCGTCGTTCAGTGATTGTCAGCAAACACAACCAACAAATGTAGCCGATAAAAGAAATGTATCACATGATTATTATCGATCATTTTATTTGATAGAGTCGACGAGACATTTCTGTCAGTTATTGGAATCCCTTTGAGGTTTATGTTCGGGTCAGATTAACCGCAGAGACTCGGCTGAGCGAAGAGGCCCTGCGACACCTTTGCACCAACTTTTTACGGACTCGGACTGTCCCCCTTTATTTTTATTTTATTTTTTTTAAAATTTGAACTCTGCTTTACTTTCTCGAGAACGGTACCTGTGTAACAAACATGAATACGTGTGAGACGAGGGCAGCGCACAGCCTGTGTGCAGCTCGCTCCGTCTGAATGTGGAGACCAGGCACAGTCTGTGGTGGATTTGAGGTACAGCACAACAATGGGGGAAATTTTACTCTTATTTGTTTTCTTTTCTTTTTCTTTCCCCCCATCATATTCAGAAGATGATGAGGTGGGTTGACTTTTCAGTCAGACTTTTTAAAGAAAAACAAAGAGATAACATCGCTCTTTTCAAGCTACTTCATTACTTGACCGTATCTTTTAATTATCTCACTTTTTACTTGTAAAATATCTTAACTTGGGAAGCATTACTGTTCACAAATCTTGACTTTCCTATTGCTTTTTTATCGTCTTGGCTTGAAAGCAGTTTACCAAAACAAAGAAAGGAAAAAAACAAACAAACACTTGTTGTATATTTTCATCACTGCTCTGACCAACAGCTTCCAAAATCTTTTTTTTCCTCCATCAGGAGTCATGCAGTCAGAAAACAACAGATATATATATATATATATATTATTTATTGTCATTTGTCCAATAAGCTGCTTGTTAAGTGAATCTACCATCACGTTTCATTTTGCTCAACGACTTTTGGTTTCTATTTATTGTATTCAGAAGAAGAGAAATATGCTTCCATCTCTTAGAGCTCCACATCTTGTGCAGCTGTTCTTTTTACGTGTGAACATTTATCTGATTATTTATTCCAGTGTCATAACCCAAGTCTTCAGTAATAAAGTCTTTATGATTTCATACTCCACAAGACGCTGTGTGGCCTCTTCTTAAAAAAAAAAAAAAACAAACCCAGCCGCTGTGGATTTTTAAATCTTTATTGTTATATTTAGTGTGTTTTTTTTACTCATTTTCTATTTTTCAAAACGCGCACGCACTTTCAAAACTCTGTTCCAAATATTTGTATTTATTTTTTACTCTCAGTTTAAAGAAATCTCTCCAATCCTCGATCTGAACTCTTTTTTCCTCCTCTTTCTGTTTACATAATTTAAAAAGTTATTGAAATGCACGCCTTTGGCTGCAGCCCCCGCACATAAGTGGCCCCTGTCACCGCCTCCACCGGCGAGCGTTGCGTTTATTATTCGGCGCTCTGTTCAATTCCCCTGCGACCTGTGCGCGTGTTTATAAATTAAAATTGGCGGGTTTTTTCTTTTCTTCTTTGAGGTCGGTGTCGAGCAGGTTCCTCCGAGGAAGATTAGAGAGATCACTTTGTTCCGAGCAGATGTTTCCCCCCTCTCTCACACCTCTCTCTGGGCCGCTCCTGTGCGCGCTGAGGACGGGCTGCAGAGCTGGAGAGGCTCGGTCACCCGCAGCCACGGATGAGGGGAGGAGGGCGGGCACAACAATTGGTATTAATTTTCAAAGATGTAGAAAAAAAATCACACCCTTAAATTCTTAAAGTGTCCATTTTAATTTGCACCATTTTACTGAAATGAGCTGTGGAAAATGTTCCTGCAATAAAAGCTCCGGATGAACAAAGTGTCTGCGGTTTAACCCTCCTCTCCGTCCCTGCAGGCAGCCTCCCATCCCCGATTAAAGCAGGAAAATCGGTTGTGACAGCAGACGTCCTCCCCGGCCTTTCTAATACTTTCAAATTAATTTGCTGATTCGTTTCTTCTCTGCTTGGGACCGACTGTACGCGCACATTACGCACTCTGCGTCCCCCGAGGCGCTTTGTTTGACTTTGTATTGCAGCGCGTTTATCGCGGGCGCCTGTGATCTGGAGGAAAAAGAGCAGAGCCTGAACGGTGCTGAGTGTATGTGAGTGTGTGTGTGAGAAAAATCTTTAAAATGATGCACACAACCTGTCGTTTACACTTAACTTATAAATTATTTTACATGCAACATTTTAAAGGCTGTGTCCTTACACAATCATTCATGCGTAAAACTGAACTCTTAAAAGTTTTAACTTCCTCTAAATTACTTCAACTTCACTGAAAACTATTTTAAACCGTTTTAAATGAATCACTACATGTTTTTAATTTGGCGTTTTTGCATTTTGTTAAGAATAAAACAGTTGAAACAGACCTGTCCTACCTCCGCAGCATCGCCCGGCTTTCTTTAACGCTCCAGCAGAAGCAGAAGGAGTGAAAATTTATTTGGAGTAGTTTTCCTTTTTTCGCTGAATAAGAGCGAGGCACTGCGTAAAAAAAGCGGCGGTGGCTCGGCGCTGCTGTGCAGCTGAGGATCCTTCAGCTGAATGGATTATCTCCTGAGCTTTGAAGTCTCCTGGCCTCACCTCACAGGTGCTGAGCGCCGCTCGGCCTCTGCGTTTTTCACTTCCCTCGCCCGCGCCGCCGTCCAAAAAAGCTGCACCTGAGGGAGCCGCGGTCTCTGCGTGCAGCGCCGGGGCTCCTACAACTCCGTTTTATGCATCATCGTTTTAATAAGCACCGACAACATCCCCACAGATCCCCGCTTCCAATCCTGCCGGCTGAAGGGACAAAACTTTTCCCCCTCCTCTCCTCACCGCCTAATCCCAGGCTTTACCAGCTCAGCATTAAGAAAATTCAACTGCAATTTGGGATTAGACAAAATACTCTTATTACAAAAGGTTGGTGCAACTTGATAACTTGATACTTGTTCAGGGGTTTATCTCGGGGTCTTACTCACATCGAGAGAGGATGGAAGGGGCAGAGGAAAAAAGCAATGCAGGGGAAATGTCAGAATAAACCGTCTCTTTTGTGTTGTGAGGGCCATATTTGTTGAATGGCCTTTTTGCATAATTTAACGGAGCCTGTGTGTGCATGTGCAGAGGAAAGGAGGGGTGGTGGTATTTCGGTCAGAGCCTTCGCCGGCCCTCTGACAGCTCGGACTTCAGATGTGGTGGAAATAAAAAATGGATAAAAGGTGCGTGAAACCCAAATCAAATACCTCCACTTTAGGCCGCCTCCTCTCTGCGCACACAGCCTCCCTTCAATCAAACGGGCCTGATTTCTCTTTGATTTTGGCCTCTGCGTAAAAACACGGACCTGCACAGGAAGGTGCGTTCAGGTGCGTCTGTAACAAGCATCACTGCAGGCCTACGCACACAACCTACATATTTTTTATTTTTTATTTTTTTTGTAATTATTATTATTGTGCTCTGCAGACTTTTGATGCTCAAGTTTCTCTGTCAAAGTGCTCTCATCGATGACTTTAAGTCCCATCGGCCTCCACTTTGATACTCCTCCTCTTCCTCACTCTCACACACACATAAAATTGTAAGTTCCATCCCTGCTCTCTCTCACCCTCTCCCTCTCTTTTTGAGCATTAGCTCGCTTTCAGCTCGGGCCTCATTTACAAAAGTTTGTGTTTTTGCAGAGAATAAGAAGCAGCATCCCCCCCTCCCCCTCCGACACCCGGTACCACTCAGGCCAAATCATAAAGCATACGCAGTGTTTTTCTTTAAGTGCGGAGGGTTAAAAACGTGTTAAAAACATCAACACAGGATTTGATTCAGTGACCGCAGCTTTCTGCTGCTGATTCTTCTTCTGTGGATTCTTCTTTTTCCTCCGCAGTGAGTTGGAGGTCTATCCCTATTAAACTTTACGTCAACCATCCTCAAATGTAATTCTAAATGGGGATTAAACCTCATTCATATTCATGAGACTGGTGTGTGTGTGTGTGTGTGTGTGTGTGTGTGTGTGTGGGGGAGAAAAAATAAAAGATGGGAGGGGGCATCACAATAAAAATCAAAATGGATAATTTTAACTTCTATCCTCTGTTTTTTGTTTCGGTGTCCACTTGTTTGTGTTTTTAAAAAATGGCAAACGGTGACCGTAGATAGAAATGTGGCTGAAGCTTCGAGGCCTTTTCTCGTAAATGTGTGTATTGTTTTTTAGGAAATAACTGCCAAACTACAGCGGGGGTTTCCTCGGGTTTCTATTGCTACTAAATCTTGATTTGTAACCTTTGCCATTGAAGCGTTTGTTCGTCTGTTTTTTGTTTGGTGGGGGGGGGTCTTTTCAAAAACCCAGAATATGTATTTTAGGTGGAGAAAAGTCAGCACTAAAGTTTGCTGACAATCCCAGCAAAGATGCTCTATACCCGGCATGCAAACAATAAAAAACTGGTTCCTGTGAGGTGCGAGTACCTTCTAAATTCTTCTTATACGCACAGCAGAGCGCAGGCCTGCAGCCTCTGAAGCACTTTCCCCTGCAGGCCTACGAAACATTTCCATCTTTTTAAAACCGCTCTGTGGTTCCTGTGGTCCGGGACTGAGAAGAGGAGGAGGAGGAAGGGTGGTGGGGGGAGATGAGTGGGAGTGGGCTCCCCCCGGCTGCCTCTGCTCGCCCATAGGTGGCCTGCGCCGTCCGTCAGCTCGCTAGCCCTCGCTGATTGGCTGCAGGAGGCGGATCCGCAGGTGATCCTCCGCTCATAGAGGCGCGGGGCGGAGAGAAGGTGATCAATCTCCATCCATCTCCATTAGAAATCACCTTAACACTCTGACAGACAACGACAAACCCCCTGAAAGCAAATGAGTTTGATTTATTTGGCTGTAAAAACGGCCGGAACCGCACCGAGGACGCGGCAATGCTGGTGATGCTGCTCGGTTTGCGCACTGATATTTGTTTCTGAGAAAGTCTGCTGCCGCTGCGCGAGTTTTGTGCCCCGCAGACTTCCTGCAGCTGGATAATTTTTACTCGCCTCTTGCGGTTCGAGCGTTCGGGACAAGGGAAGGAGAACAACAAGGTAAAGTTTCCTGTTTTCTTTCGCTGATTTTACGCAAAATCTTCTGGTTTGTGTGCATTTTCGCTCCGAGGAACTCTGAGCCGCGGTTCATTCACGAAATAACCCTATAGCTAAAGTACAAAAACATATTAAAATGTATATTTAAAAAAAAAAAAAAAAAAACCTGAAACATTTTTCATGAATAACCCGTACCACGCACCTGATTTCAGTTTGTACCGCTGCACTTTTATATTGAATTTTTGCGCAGATATCAATTACTCAGCACTGTCAAGGACTTCATCTTGAAGCCGATAAATCGAGCCAACTTCCTCCTCCTTTATTTGTTGTTGTTTTTTTTTTTTTTAAATATTCTCATTCCTGTAAGTTTTTATTTATTTTTATTAAGAGCAATTGTCCATTAAAGACTCTGAAGCGCTCAGCAGATAATTGGAGAGGCGTGTTTTTTGGTTTTTGTTAATTTATTTTGCTGATAAGGACCCTTCTGAAACGCTCTCTCTCCCCGGAGGTCTAATCTAAATTCTAATTGAGTTCATTTGCACGGAGATCTCGCCTTTTCACTCTGGCCTGGCTGAGCTGGAAGCGCGTTTTTTTTTTTAAAGAGCTGCTGGAATACGCGTTTGGCACGCAGAGGTTTGGTTTGGTCATTGTTAAAATAACCCCACTAATTTAATTCACACTCCCGGGTTGCGTGTTTTTAAGCTTCAGATCAGTCTGCACGCAAACTAGTTTCTCCACCCGGACTCTTTGTGTGTGTGTGTGTGTTTGTGTTTTAGGAGCTGCTGAATATGTATATAATTTTGCTTATTTTCCTTCAGGTTTGCGTCTTTACTTAACCAGCAGTACTTTACTAGAAACAAAAATAAAACCATGCAGGGTTTTATTTATTAATTTTCTCTGTGTCTCTCTCTCTCTCTCTCTCTTTTGTTTTTCTTTGTTTAAGAGCCGAAAAGTAAAGAAGACCGAAGCGTTGCTTTACTAAAAATACAATGCTAAATCTATCTATTTAATCCAGTAAAAATCCAAAATTAAACAAATTTAAACTTTTTTCCAGCTGAATTTGGTCCTCACTTTGTGCACCTTTAAAACAAAGCACAAAAATCGACTCCTCACATCTTCAGCCTGGTTTAAATATAATAACAGAAGCTGGTTGTTGGAGAAAAATGCGTTTCACGTTGGTGGACTTTTAACTGAAATTCTCAGCCGAGGACTGAAGAGCCACAGGAGTCCTGCTGTGGTCAAAAACGCACACGAAGTCTGACGATCCGAAAGAAACAGAATGAGCCAGAACAGAGATTTTTTTGTTATATATGTATTTTTAAATTGATTGTCAAACTACACAGATAATCTAGCGTTTTGTAACTCTGCGTGTGTGTGTGAGAGAGAGAGGGAGAAAGTGCAGGCCTACACACACCTCACACACACATTTTATTCATAAGTTTTATTAAGTTTGCTTTTGTTGTGTGAAATAACCAGATTTGTATGAAAAATACACCGGTAATTAGGAAAAAAAATTTAAAACTGCAGGTTTGAAAAAACAAATACAAATATGTGAGCGCAAAAAACAGAAGGCAGATGATTATTTTGATTTGAATTATTAATACTACGGAAATGTTTACCCGCGTGTTTTTGTAGTTTATGTCGCAGTAAGAGTGCGCGTGCGTGATTATTTTTTTTGGAGGGCTGGAATAATTTGCAGGTCTGCTGTAAATAAACGTTGTTATAGTTGGACACACACACGAGACAAAATGCAAATCTAGTTTCTTCTTTTATGACTTTCGTAAAGTCTGTGGGGAGCTTTCAGGTTTAAAGTGTGGATAAATTCTGCTTTGCAAAATAAAAGCTTTGCATTTGTCTCTCTGCGCTCGAGTCTCGGGCCGTTTGGCCCTCTTAATCCTAAAAAATAATCAAATAATCCTGAACACGGTTCATAGTATTCTGCACCAATTAAAAGGTCTATGTCTAGCTTGAATTAAATTCCTACACTATGATTTCCTGGTTTCTTCATTTATTTGAAAATAAATGCGTTTTTCAGTTAACCGTGGTTTGGGAGGAGGGGGAGTGAGTGGAAGAGATTTGTGAAGAGCTAGAGGTGATAATGATCATGATAATAATAAAATATGACAGCAGTGGTCATCAGTGTGAAATGCATACATGTCGGGATTCATCTTGTTTTTTGGTGGCGCACAAACTTCTCACTTGTTTGCGGTGTCTCCTCTCCGTGCAGTAGCTGGAATCGGCCCCCTGACCCGCCAAGCTGCAGCATCGGGGGAAACTGAACCGCTGGCCTGAGCTGGGTGGAGCAGTGACCGCCTGTAGCATGATGTCCTACCTCAAACAGCCCCCCTATGGCGTCAACGGCCTGGGGCTCAGTGGCGCTGCCATGGACCTGCTGCACCCCTCAGTGGGTTACCCAGGTAGGACCCCCCCCCAACTCTCACTCTCTCTCTCTCAGCCACACACACACACACACACACACACACACACACACACACACACGGAGCACCTGGACAGAAGCATGCGCAGTAAACATGAGCTCCAAATCAAGGGGTTAGAGTTAAACAACAAGAAACGTTTATAATAATAATAATAACATTGCGTGTTTCACTGTTAAAATGGTAAAAACAAATTTTAAAATGTACACACAACAAAAATGTAAACGTAAAACAGTAAATAAAAAGACACAATTTCTTTTCTAACCCTCAGCCAACAGCAGAGCAGGACAGGCTTGCATGTCGCTACCACTCACCCGACATTATTTACAGGTTTCCTCCGTGTTTCTGACGCGGTTCTCCGGTCTTTCTCTCCCCTCTGTGTCGCCTTTCTTCCCCGCAGCTACTCCCAGGAAGCAGCGGCGGGAGCGAACCACCTTCACCCGCTCCCAGCTCGACGTCCTGGAAGCTCTGTTCGCCAAAACCCGGTACCCGGACATATTCATGCGGGAGGAGGTCGCACTGAAAATCAACCTGCCTGAATCAAGAGTCCAGGTACAAAAATAAATAAAAAGTAAAAAAAAAAAGACATTTTAATCTCTGCTTCCGCTGACATTAAGTTAATGTCTTTAGTGTGGTTGACCGTATTTTTAAAAAGTAGGACAATGAAGACCTGCAAGTTTAGTTAAAATAGTCAAACGAAGATGTCAACTTACTCTTATGAACTTCAAAGTAATTTATTTAAAGAGTTTATTTTCTTTATTTTCAAAAACCTCTAATTTAAATACATTTTCCCTTATCTCCTGAGGGACTGTTAATGACGTCATTTGTGTCTGAATTAAAGGTTAATTATCGGTTAACGCTCCAGCTAGCAAGCTACAAACTGTACAGGCAAATATCTTAGATTATGGTACATTTATGTCCCCGTTTTCATGCTACTAAATCATTAATCTTTTTTTTTTAAGAGTCACAAATATTTAAGTCAATTATGGGGAAATTAAGAATGATTCCTGGGTAACTTTAGGCCTTGTATGTACCCCAGTAATGCACTGATTTTTAAGAAGAAAAGGACAACAAAAATCATGCAGATGGCTAGATACTGGTTAGATAATGAGTGTAATTAAAATTACACACCTTGGTTTGTTTATTAGTTCCTCAGTAAAGTAAAATTTAGTAGCTGCCTTTCTATTTCTTTTTTTTTTTTTTGTGTTTGGCTCAATACACTGGTTTGTGTGGCATTTTGTTTTGTCACACAAACCTCATAGTACTTCATTTAATTTCAATAATAATAATAATAATAATGATGATATCATAGACCCGGGTAGGCTGATGCAAACAAACTGAATTTACTAAAGATTATTTCACAGCAGAATCACTCAATTATTTTTAAAAATTGTATTTATTTTTTTCATTTTTGATGCTCTTCAAGTACAGGTCGTGTAATTCGATCTGAAATATGAAGAAACCAAGACTCAAACCTGCATATACTCCAAACATCTCACTGGTGTACTCCAGTATTGAACAAACACTGCTCCTTGAAAGGCATTAGGGGAAATCCAAGGCACAATTCGAGTTATTTTCAGAATGTGTGTAAAGCAAAATGCTCTACACAATCATACCCTCTCTGTGCTCTAGAGTTACTCTACTGTGTGGTGAAACTCAATAGCCTGTTATCTTAGACCCGTCTACCAGGTATGAAATTAGACCCCTGGCTGGTCCAAGCCAAGGGGCCGGGGTGGAAATGAACCTTGATGGCTAATAACCCCCAATTTTCCTCCATAATGTACTCCCACCATGGCCCAGGAGGTTCTTTTTTTCCTGAAATGCTGAGGCCGGTGTCGTGTAGGGTTGCTAACTCCTGGCTGGTGTTTGTGGTTGTAGGTGTGGTTCAAGAACCGGAGGGCCAAGTGTCGCCAGCAGCAGCAAAGCGGCAGCAGTGCCAAAGCCCGGCCGCCCAAGAAGAAGTCCTCTCCGGCCCGGGAGAGTACCGGATCTGAGAGCAGCGGCCAGTTTACACCTCCTGCTGTCTCCAGCACGGGCTCTTCCTCCTCTTCGTCCTCGTCCACCAATCACACGGGCCCAGCGGCACTCAGCAGCACCTCTACCTCCATCAGCACCGTCTCCTCTATATGGAGCCCTGCTATCTCCCCTGGAAACGCTCCGGCTCCTGCCGTGGCCCCGCTCCCTGAGCCCGGGCCCCCATCTAATGCCTCCTGTATGCAGCGTTCCATGTCAGGCTCTGCTGCAGCCGCCACCTCCTACCCCATGTCCTACAACCAGACGCCGGGCTATGGCCAGGGCTACCCCACCCCTTCCAGCTCCTATTTTAGCGGCGTGGACTGCGGCTCCTACCTAGCCCCCATGCACTCCCATCACCACCCGCACCAGCTCAGCCCCATGACGGCCTCATCTATGTCGGGCCACCCGCACCACCACATCTCCCAGTCGTCAGGCCACCACCACCATCACCACCACCACCAGGCGTACGGCAGCTCCGGCCTGGCCTTCAACTCCTCCGACTGCCTGGATTACAAAGAGCAGACTGCCGCCTCTTCATGGAAGCTCAACTTTAACACCACAGACTGCTTGGACTACAAAGACCAGGCGTCCTGGAGGTTCCAAGTCTTGTGATCAGGCTTTCTTCCCCACCCACCCGCCACTGCCCGCCCTGCTTGTCTGCTCTCTTTTATTTTCCAGATTAGCTTACTGCTTGTTTTTTAAAAAGACAAAAGAGTTTATGAACCATAAGACAACAAGATAGCAGCAGGAATGCTCAAGAATCGGACTTCCTTCTCCCGCTCGTCCTGTTTCAAAGTTTAAAAGAAGAAAGAAAGAAAGAAAAAGACAGACCTGTAAAGAGAAAGCATCAGGAGCAGATTTCCTGAAGACGAAGAAAAAGGGTTGTTTTTTTTTTTGTTTTTTTAAAAGACACCCCTCCTTGGGATAAGCTTAACAAAACTGTTTTTCCAAGAGTCATTTCAACCAAACTCCTTTGACCACCAGCTCTCTGGATGGGAGGAATATTTTCCCCTCTGGTGCACCGACGGGAACTGCCTGCCGTGCCCTCTTTACCTCCATCGAGTCCTGTATAGTTTTTATTATTTTCTGGAATTTGTTATTTTAGGATGACAGAGATTTTTAGTCAGCTGCACACAGGAGCTGAAATATGTAAATATGTATTTGGGTCAGTTACAGTGACCATGTTTAGTTGTTGTTTTTTTCTTTTCTGAATTTAAAATTGTTTATTACCACTTTGAAAGAAAGAAAGAAAGAAGAAAAAAGAAACTGTATGTAAATCTTCCCAAATATTCCAAAGAGAACAAATTGGCCATAAAGTTCAGCTTTTATATCCACCTTGTTTTACTCAGCAAAATTTGAAATGTCTTGGGGAAAACTCTAAATCTAAACTATAGATGCAGAAACTATTCTGGGACATTTTCTTTTTTCCAGATATTATTATTATAATTATAATTATTATTCTAGCTTCCACGTTTTCAAAGCAGACCACCTCTCTGGGACATGTTTGAACCGCAGCACTTGGCTTGTTATTGGAGTCAAAGCTTTTTATTATTATTATTATTATTTTAACTCTTCTGGGGGAGGAGAGGAAAATGTGGATTTATAGCTCCAAAAATGACAGTGAGATGTTGAATGTATCTTTAAAGGCGACCACCCTTACATACATGTTCATCCAATAAAGATCCGTTAAGTCATATTTTATTTTTCCTTGTCTCACTTTGATTCCCAACAGGGAGTCGAGTTTCTTTTTGTACACCATCAAATTACAAACTCGACACTGCTGTTTTCTCTTATTTGAACTAGTCACACTTTTATTTAAAAGCTTGTTGATTTTTGTCCCCCCCACCCCCATCCCCTAATTATAACGGGGGTAAATGCAAATTAGGCCATAATTAAAACAAGCCGTGAACGCCGTGTAGGCTTGCATTTCCATTTTAGAGAGCAGCCGTTTAATCCTCTCAGTGTCTGCCTTTAAATTGAAATGCTGACATCTCTCCTTGCTTTAGGGAAGCAAAGTGTCTTTTAAAATAAAATAATCTTTTTTTTTTTTTTTTTTTTTTTTAAAGTTAACCTCCTTCACCAAACAGTCCAAACAGTAAGCCGGGAGACAGCTGATCGAGGCGTAATTGAACGCAGCGCTGTAATGGCGTGATAATTACTCCTGCGCCCCGAGTTGGTTTCTCCAAAATATCCTGCAGGAATTTCACCGCCTCTGATGCGGTAATTACGTAGGTGGGGCCAGGTTAGGGGGTCACATGTAAGTGTGTGTGTGTTTAATGCGTTTCTGCTCCGGGGCAATATCAAAAGGAAGGAGGGGGGTAGTTTTAAAAAATCGCGTCAGTGCACTGGCAAGGTTGTTTTGGACGCGTTTAGAGCAATGAAGGCCGCACAGAGAGCGGGAGGTTCAGGCTAATTATTTGCCCCAATTAAACCCTCATCCTTGCGCAAAGAAAATGAGCAGGTTGTGCGCACTTTCTTTTCTGCCCGCTAATGAAGACAAATTGAATTCTGTTTATTATTACAGGGCTCTCTCTCTCTGTGTCTCTCTCGCTGATTATTTCTATACTTCTGTCTGTGAAAAATCAACAAAACGTCTGAAACACAAAGTTATATATTTTAAAAAGGAGGATAACTTATAAAAGGTGAGAACAGTAACGCTGGAATTTATTTTCCTTTTTTTTGCATTTATTGGTTCAAATATTTTTAAAATGAAAGCCACAATTTTGCCAACTGAGTTCTGCTTTTTAAATACGTCTCAGTGAGAAGTTAAATCCTACAAATGTATGCACTTTTACGCAGAAGTCTCTGGTTTTGTTTGATTTAAAAGATCCAAACCAGAAATGGAAATTATAGCAACAAATAATGTAAAAACAACAACAACAACAACAACAAAAAAAAAAACTGCTTTGACTTTGAATTTTTCCCCCGGTAAAATCTGGGTCGTTCTGGCGCTTTAAGGCCTCTGAAAGCGACGCAAACAAACAGAAGCAGTTTTATTCCGCCTGTGAGGAAAGGTCACGACGTAAAATTGAGTCTATTTGAAGCATAAAAAGGTAAAATTCAGGAGATTTTTTTTCTTTTTCCTGTTGCCCTGATCAGATTATCAGTCTGATCGATACATATTTCAGGTTCCTGCTCGTGTGGAGTCCGTTTCAGCTGCAGCCGGCCCTCTCCCACTCTGTCCCTCTCCCTCCATTTCTCTATCTCTCCCTTTATGCAAATGAGTCTCGCAGCAGCTGAATAAATATCTGCAGACCAGGACATTAAACGTGTTTGCGCCAAGACGCGCAAACAGCGCAGCGAGCGGCGGATTTGTTCGGATTTGCATCAAACAAATATTTGCTGCCGCTCTTGCGCGATGGTTTAAGGAGTTTGAGGGAGCCACAGGTCTCTCGTGAGGCAGCTGCTCACCTTCAAACACGAGCTGGAGTGAAAAGACGCGCTTTTCATCTAGTTTCCTCTGAGCGAGCGAAGCCGCGGTTCCAATTAAACAGTCGAGCAGGAAATCAGAGTGTAAAACAGACTGTAATCAGACTCAGTGCGAACAATGCAGGGATTAAAATCTGGGATTTAAGGCTAAACTACTCCCGCAAATGCAATCTGATTCTGCGCAGCGTTAGAGAGCAATAAAGCGCACGAAGCAGCACTTTGGTACACCTGCGAAAATGCAGCAATGGCCCACCTAAAATGAGAAAGGAGCCAAAAAGAAGGAAGTTTCAGTTTTTACAAAAATCCTGGAAAATAATCCGATCGTTTTAATTAATAATTAATATATTAGTGTTGCTGTTTCAGTTGTTGACTTATTAATTTTGGTGTCAAACGAAGGAATTCAAACCTTTGAAAGTCAAGAAATTATTTGGCTTAAATTCATCAGGAGTGAATTCAAGTGCAGTTCTGTTCAAGCTTAAAGGAGGTGATGGTGAATTAAATGTTTAGCAAAAGGTCGAAAAAACAAAACCACATTGTTTAGTTTGCATTGTTTCTACTGTTTCACACACTAAGATTTAAAAATTTTCAAGTAATGTATACTACAGGGGAAGCTATCAGATTGACTTAACAACGCAGACATGTAGTTCGTTTTCCCTAAGACAACATTAAACGCACCACACTTCTTTTTACACCTGATGTAGTTCTAAAACGACGTAAATGTGTTGGAACATTGTCTTCTAATCCTAAAATGTTCTGACTGATCTGAAAACTGGACTGGAATATTTATCGACCTGAAAATAAGACAGAAATTATTATAAATTAAAACAAGAAATTTGCTGAAAAATGCACAAATTCAAATGATATTTTCCCCACGTTTCACAACAATAACGTGCAGAAAAGCTAAACACACAAAACATGGCCTCACCTGAGCTCCACCGAGCTCCACCAATGAGAAACCTTTATATTTATATGATATCATCCAGCCAAACAGTCTCTGTCTTTGTTCATCTCACATGTTTTGCAATCAGTTTTTGAATTCTTGGAGGACTTCAGTTGATCGGAATCATGGGGGTGTTTTGAGGACACCGTTTAATCAACATAACGGATAAACAGAACTACAAATAATCAGTTCTTTCACCTGAATGTTGGCAATGCGATGCTCTAAAATGCTGACAGGGAGAATTAAAGCCTTAAAACAATAATCCACAGATACAAAAACAGAGTGCTGCAGCAGTTTTCCTGCAGGAGTATATTAGATATGTGATATTTTAATAATTAAAAAGGGTGTTATTGAACTATTAGTGTGACCAGTGTTTGTATAAGCCTGATTTTGAGGGTCTGACACCTTCATATTCTGCTCAACGGGACGATCGATCGCAGCACAACGTCCCCCTGTTGTCAGCTGATTTGACCTTTTGGCCTCTCATCTTTTGCGGTTAAGGTGTGTGAATGTGGGTGGACTGGAAACTGTTGACACTTTGTCCACACTTTGTCCAGGAAATGAACTGGAACCATGCCGGACGGTCCTCGCATGAGTGGTTTGAGATTTGTATCTAGGAAAGTAAAAAAGAGACAGACAGAAAAGATAAAGACAGAAACCGGACTGATCCTCCAGTATTTGGTTTGCGAGCACTCCTGGGCTTCGATAAGTCAGTGTGTATGTGTGCGCAAGACAAAGATCCGAAAGGCCCGGCAGATGCACCGATAGCAGCCTGCATGCTGGGACTGTTTTCTTGTCTTCCATTTCCATGCAGGACAGGAAAAAAACAGCACTCACGCTTGTCTTTCATTGGCTGCCGACTGTCGCCAGACCTTGGCATCCTGTTGTGTTCATAGGCCGGTATGAAGAGTGAAGGGTGATACAGAGGAGGATTAAATTTACCTGAGAGGTTGATCTGGGGTCAACTGTACACCAACATGGGAGTAGTCCGGGCCACCGTCTCAGGTTTCTGTGCTTTGTCAGGCAAGGCCTCAGTTTCCTGCTTATAAATTATTTAGTTGAACATCAGGTGTGGGAATTTTAAAAAAGGGTAGCTTGGTTGATTTGTTTTGGTTTATTTAGTAATTTTGAAATGTTTTCTGGCCTAAAAACCCTTCAACCCCTTGAGTTCGTCATTGAGACTCAAAGAAGCCGAGAGTACCACCGAGGATTTCACAGCTGAGTCCAGGCGGCCGGCGCAGCCGAGCTGGTGGAGTGAAAGCAGCTTAGTCACCCCTGTGGCACTAGGCACTGAGAGCATTCATGAAATTCCTCTTGGGTTTGGGAGCTGTAGGTTTAGTTCAGCAGAGGACAGACTAGGGACAATTTGTACATAGAGTCTTAGCCGTCCCATTTCTGTGGAATTAAAGGAGTACACGAGTTACCTGATCCTGAAGCGTGCTGAGAGATTTGGTCACCTCTCTTTACGTCAGGTAGACAGCTCTGGTCACTTTGTTGGTGATTCTCAGTTTCCAGCTAGTGAGACATCCAACACTTGTGAGAGCTTTTCTTAAAACAAGCATGAAAAGGCATAATTTAAAAACAAAATGCTTTTTGTGGCAGAAAATTGTGCATTTACACAGAAACACTGTAGGCCCAGGTGGCTTATTGTACTAATTTGCAAAGAATCCTCATTATAATGAAGGATGAAGGCCGGTAAACAAATTTACAACCACAATAGGAGCCACGTGAAGCTGCACTTATGCACGTGATGATTTGGTAAATTTAGTAGCTAGCATGCTTTTGATCTCTTTCTATATAAAAGTTTGATATTAATGACTTAATTTCAAATTTACACCCATAAATAATAACTAAAAAGACCCACTTTCATTCACTCGCATGGCATCTAACAATCCTCCCTTTTTTATGTTAGCGATGGAAATCCACAAAGTTTAAATAAAGATGTGGAAATATTTCAACTTTGGGAGAAAATAAGTCAGTGGATCCTCCTGACACCATCACATCAGGAATGGAGGACAAGCTTCTAGTCGGTATTTGAGGGCAGCTGGAGCTCTGTGGTTCAACACTACTTGTATATGGAGACAGAACGGTGGGTGAAACCACAGAACTTATCGGCAAGTTACAGGAAATTGCTTTACCAGCAAAAGTGGGAACCATGTCCCATTTAAATGCGCTGAGTACTCTTAAGCATCACTATGAGCCTGCGGGTTTATAATGTAATGGAGCATATTTAAACACAATATTTTCTTAAACCTATCCAGCGAGTGAAAATTAAACAAACGAGTGAGTGAAAACAAAGAAGTGCAAAACACAAAAAGCTCACAAAGGAGACAAGAACTGTGGCCTCCTGACCTCCTGGGACCTTGCATGCACTTCGTTTGCTGTGAAGTCTAATTCTGCTCTTTAAAATACTGCTGTTAACTCATGCACAGGGACAAGAACCAGCAGCCACACATCAGTTTAGTTTCACAAAACACCAAATGAACTTGCACCATCTGAACCATGGGCATGTGGTGCTGAATTAGCCAAAGGAAAAGAGGTCTGATGGGGGCAACAAGGCTGAAAAGTTGGCATTTTTATTGACATGGGTAGAATAAAATGGTGACATTGAGATTTAACATTTTTTTTGTCAACATGCAAAGGAAGTCCAAACTGCAGGGCAGAATCAGATGTATTTGACTAGATGTTTGCTTACACTGATATTGCCCTCCTACACCACTGCTGCCATTATCTTACTTGGGTTTTGCTAATCACCAACACCGTCTCCACTGAAGTCCTGTTACTGTAGACCATTAAATTAAATGATTGGAGGCTTTTGTGCTGCTCTGAGATCAGCTGAGCAGTCACGCACTTCCTTCTTCCTCCTTTTCCTCCCTTGAAGTGGCTGATGGAGGGAAATCAGACAAGATTGGACCGGCGAAAGCAGCTCTCGCTGATTTCTGCAAAGGACGACACCCCTCATATCTGACTTTTGTTTTTCTGATGACAGCCCCACTTCCTGTCCTCTTTCCTCATGCATCAGTTGCGTCACAGCGAGGAGGGGATAGATTAGAGAGGTATCTGAAGAGTGCTTACATTATCTCATCTGCAAAGGATGCAGCACACTCATCATCCCAAGTTACAACTTGTCTTCTCCTTGCAGCCCACCAGACTTGGGAGGGCTTAATGGAGGGCTGGTTGGCCTGCAGGCTTTAGCGCTTCCCCGCAGCGGACGTCGTCTCTGTGTGTCAACGCATCGCTGTCTGACGTGTTGGCCACATTTTCTTTTTCATTCAGAGACAAGATTCTCTTCACAAACAGATGCCAGGGGCAGAAATGCATAAAAATGATGCAGTACTATGACCGTAAACCTTCAAAATTAAAATCTCACAGCAAAGAAATAAAGTTACTTGGACCACGCATGAGGAAATATAGATTTCTATACGTGTTTACATTATTTGCATGCACATTTATTTCAGTCTGAGAGTTAGTTCAGCTCATAAAATCAAAAGAAGACAAATCCTAATGCATCTTTTGGGGATTTCAGAATTCAATTTTCTTTAAAGAAAATAACTAACAGTGTTTTGCAGCTCATGTGTACATCAAAAGAAAACTTTGTAAGAAAATCTGACAAAATCAGCCACATTCATGAAGTATCAGCCTGATAAAACTATAACGTGTGTATAATTTGCTGTCATAAGAAGTCTCCAGAATCTATAACAGGACCCATCAGATCATATTTATTTTATTTACCCGTGCTTTATTTTTTTGTTTAGTCTAACAAAAAAGAAAAGAAAGGAAAAACAAACTGTTCGAATCAGAGAATCAAGATATAACGCTTTTGTCTGTGAGGCTTTTTCAGGAACAGATATTAAAACTAGATATGCTAAACTATAACCGAGCACTTTTCTCGATGAAGCGATCGCAGTGTGATCCTTAAGCAAAGTGCATCTCAATCACCTGAGAACCAACAACAAAGAGAAACCGTAACACTAGTCAGTATATTTCTTTGTTTTTCAGGGAATCTCTTCCTTCTAAAAACTCTCCGTTGTAAGTAAACTTGTCTCTTTGATGTCTTTAATGGTCTTGACATATTTGTCTATAATATTTTAGGGATTTCTCTCGCAGAGATCAGAAACAAACCTATAAATCATACAAACGTCCCCCTGAGGGGGGAACCGTATCAGTCCAATCAGGGCCATCATTAGACGCAGTGCAGAGAAACAGCACAGCTGTTGCACAGAGAGGGGGGGGGAATAGGCAGATAACCTGGATAATAGCAAATGCTGGAGGCTTGATTCATTTCCAAATGTTAACAAGGCCGTTTCACAGCTCCAGCACACCGCGCAGTATGTTAATACCACTAATAAGCCTATCTCTGCAAGTCATCTCGGATGGCAAAGATTGGAGCGTGAGGCGGTGTTTCATAAATAAAAGCTGCTGGCCACATTTTAAATGAAGCATAACTATTTAGGATTTCACAAAGCTGACATAATTGCTTAAAGGGTAACCGAGGAGAGCATTTGGTCTCCCACTTTGTTTTCTGTATTATGAAATTTCATTTGTATTATGAGCTTTCACTGTTTGCATGTCAAAAAGGTGACTGTGTAGGCCATTGGAGGGATGGGAGGGACCCGTGTTTGCCTGTTAAGCAATTTTGCAGTTTTTATTCAAGCTGTCAAGTCAAACAATCAGGAGATAATGCAGCCTTGGTTTGTAAATTATAAACGTGTCAAGAGATGCACTAAAGGCGGCGACAGATGCCACTTATCTCCAGCTGCCTCTGCAGTGTGACTTTATCATCAGAAGGGAAATATAACATTTTGATGTTTACATAAGAGAAGTATTAGTATCAGTCAGAAATGTAATTCCTTTCACCCATCCCTTTCGTAGAGGATTGACTCCCCGAAAAACATACAATGATTTTTTTTAAAGCTAACAAAACAAACAAACAAAAAAAAAAAAACAGCAGAAAAGCATCCTCGCTGATCTTCTGTCCATTTCCAACATCGCTTCTTGTATATTTTTTGGTGGAAATCCTCTTAGAATGCAAAGTAAATAGATTACGATACAGTGAGGGATTAGGGCTCGCGCGGCGCTGTCAGATTAGTCGGTGAGCGCAGCGCGTCGACAGCTCTGACACGGCTATGGCTGCTGTTCAGGAAAGGGGCTCCGCGCGATGCTTTAAAGTCGCTGGTTGGCTCCCGTTCATGAATAAAACTGCGGCCTGTAATCTCGTCCAACACGCAAACACACACATTTACTCGGCGCACACGCACACATGCGCGTGCAGAGGAAGCCTGGAACATCCAATATCAGTGAGATGAGTGTAAAATGGGAGTCTTTATTTTTTCAGGCTGATTAATGTAAAGGTTTTAAACATTTTCTGCCGTGTTTTTAAAAGAAGAAGCAGGTAAGTGTTTCCTTCAAGGGTTCATTTGGTTTAGACTTCACAAAGACACGAAATAAGCTGAATTCAGTGAATTTCATGTTTATGATTTGGCTGAAATGTTCTATGACAGGTATAAAAAAATAAACAGTTTTCCATGTGTGGCTGTGAATGAGGGGACTTTTAAACCCTTTATAGATTAAGCTTCAAGCAAAGTAACTACTGTGCTTGTTATTGGTGAGATGTTGTGTCCCTCTGGGATTAATAAAGTCTTATCTGTTGTTCGTTAGTCTTTTCAAACCATCCCTAAATGAACCACATGAAGCATCCCGGGGTCGTCGTCATCATCCTGAGGAAGAAACAGAAACATCCCCCTTAATAAACATGAATAATGACTATTATATAAATATAAACATATGGCGCTGCAGTCATTTCTGCATTTATTATATTCATCATCCAACAGTCTGTTGAACAATTAATCCTGTAAAAACAATAAAAAGAACTAAGTGACCAATGTAATATAAATGTTATCAAATGTAATAAAAATAACAGCATATATTAATTTTTAATTTTTTAATATCTAATTGGCTAATCACTGTAAACAGCAGTCCAATAAGACATCCTCCAGGTATTGTTCAACTCTAATGCAATAACTTCTCTTTGTTTACTTTTATACATATAAATAAATACACACATTGTTTATTTAGTTCTCGTTTCAGTTTACGAGTCTATAAGTTGAATTCATGCAGTTTGATCTATTATCAGCAACTATAAATTTAACCCTCATTTCAGTAATTAAGATAATTCAGGTAATAAAAGATTGACACTCACTGGCCACTTAATTACGTCCACCTGTATAAATTACTCCAATGCAAGCAGTCACATTTATGACGCTGTTGCAAAGGTGTCCTTTCACCGCACTGTTAGATAATGATTGCATTTACGGTTAGCAGCTTCCAACCAACCAAATGTGGGGCAAAGTTTATGCGTTTATCTAGGACAATGTGGGAAATGTCACTGATGCTAAACAGCGACTGCTCTGGTTTGCATCGCTCACGTGAAGCATGGATTTACTGATGCCCCAATTTTTTCGAACCATGAATGGAAGCTAAGGATTGTTTTTGCGATCTTATGCGACAGTCTTTCAGCCGCTGGTCTCCCTGCTTGTGATCTTGGGGTTTCACTGAGGATAAATCCACACAGCCACACTTTTCTAGTTGTTCACCTTCATGAATTACAGTCAGCTGAACTGTTGGTGTGGGACTCCATATAACTATCACGGCGTGCCAAACAGAGCGAGACCAGTAGTGCACATTTAAGAACATCAGAAATGAGCGATTACACTGTTATGGTTATAGACTGTCCATGGATTTTTATATAAAGTTTATATAAATGACAATAAATAAAGTTATGTGTAACTCACTGACAGGATGGTTGTATTAGTTATTTTTCTACAGGTGTCACAATAACTCCCGTAGTGAGACTTTTTTAGCGCAGTAATCATGAAACTCTGCCATCACGACAGCACTAAATCACAGCGAGCTCTGAGTTAATGTGTCTTAATATGAGAAGCTGTGATTGCTTATAAAAACTGTACATTAACAAACTCCTAAATGTCCTCATAACTGCTTGTAAATGCAGAGCATTATTAGCATTAATACGTGTTTATACACTGATCATAAATGCAAAACTTTACATGTTTTTCTGCACTAAACTGCAGCTTCTGCAACCGCGTTACTTAACTACCAGTCAACTTACATTCACTCCGTCTCCGTCAGCTCTGCTGCTTCCTGCAGAACAAAACGACAGAAGGCATCTGAGAATGATGTTCGATGCTGCCGTAAACCAGCCATGACACTTGAAACAAGTACAACAACCAAACATTAGACATGCATAATCACACACGACAGCCCCACGGCGCGTAAACACACGCAGCTGAACGCCTGAACAGGTTACATGCTCGCTCAGCAGGTCGGACACGTCGCCTTTTCTGGGTTTTAACGAACGTAAACCGTTGTCACTCATGGCGATCTCTCTCGCTCTGAGCGCTGCGTTAATAAGGTTATGATTGACATTAAAACCCTGACGTGCATATACAGATATTTAAAACGGTGATGCAAATTCCCCTCAATAGCCTACAGTCCGGATTATGGAATGACAGAGCGATTTGATGCAGAGACAATTGCTAATCACCTAAAAAAAAAAGAAGGAAAAAATGGAATTATTAAAATGGAGAGAGCAGGATGGAGGGAGGAGGCAGCGCAGCTACAAGAAGAAGAAGAAGTGATGTTTTCTTAATGGGTATTTTTCCTAAATGACCAGTTAGTCATCTCAGACATCTGAGACGGGGAGAGCAGAGCACTCAGGCGACGTTTAGAGAATAAAAAGCAGGCTGAATGTCGCCGGAGAATTGCTGCGGGGCTTAAAACGTGGCCCTGACACTGAAATGCTGAACATTATTAGCTGCTCTTTAAAATAATGGGCACGCTCTCTCCATCAGCTGTTACTGGTGAAAGCACTTGTTGTCTTGTAGGCAGTTTGGGATGGTTAACAGCAAAATGGAGGGTGGATTAATCTAAAGTCAAAGGAACGTAAACATAGTGGATTCAATTATTAGATCTGCAGTTTTGGCTTAAATTCTAGATTTGGGAAGGGAAGGTAACTCGAGCCAGAAAGAAATCAGATGCTTTGTACAGGTATAAGTACCTGTACAAATGAGAAAAATTATGTTGGCGTGACTTCTTTAAATAAGAAAGAGCCACAATAACAGGACACGGATGAGATCTAACATGCATGAATGGTCTTCAATCATACACAAAATCATACACAAAACTCTGTATTTCTCTGGTCATCATCTTCAGGTTAATCATTTTCTTGTTTTCATTTTTTAAGCATTTAATAAAGTCTGCTAGGTTTGCATCTAAACTCAGTTTAGATGTAAACCAGGTGAAAAATGATCCATCAGTCTATCCATCTATCAATTTTCTGCCTCTTCTGCAATCAGGTCAAAGGATGCTGCAGTCTAAGTAGAGATGCCCTGACTTCTCCTCTCCTTGGCCACACTAACCAAGATGTTGGAAAGACATCTAAAAAAAGCTAAACTGATTCAAAAGTAAAAAGTTTAGTAGACATTGATATCAAACCTAGCTATGGTTTCTTTACAATAAGACAGGTTTCACTTTTTTACCAAAGCTGACTAGCAATGTCATCCTCCGAGAGAGTTTTGCACTGTTCATTTATACCTGCAGACTTACCTGTTTGTTTCAGCATCCTGAGCACGTCTGGGTTGACGGTCAAATGTAAGGTCTCTGGTTGTCTCCTCCGACTGGCTGCTCCATCAGCACTGACGAAAGAAAATAGAGCTGGTGACACATGTTTCATGTTGTTTAAAACTGAACGAATGAGTACGTTCGTAAAACAAAGCACAGAATAGATAAGACCAGAAACATTATGATAAAGTAAATATGCTGTTAGCCTCTAAGGTTCTATATCTGGCACAAAACCATTAGCGGCAAATCCTGAAAGGCAGAGATCTTTAGACAAGCAGAAATCATCCATGAACCCTCTTATAAACCCAGCACTGATTTAGCAGGTCTGGACTCACTCACGAGCTTCTCCAGCTGGCTAACAGGCTAAGCTATGCAGTTTCAGGAAAAGCTCACTGCAACTGATAAAAGAGAAATTTAACGACAGATTGACATGAAGTGTGAAATCATGAGATTTTCTACTGGCCCAAAAGAGGAAGGAAGCAATGCAGACATTAAGCCTGTATTACTCCATGCTTTTAAGCAATACATTGATTTATAGAAAATAATTTTATTGACCATTTGGCTGTGGTTTGGAATTTTTTGGGCGTCCCCAAACCACTACTTTTTCCAGGATCCCGTCGCTGGTTCATGTTTCATTCCCCCCTTTGAACCTCTCTGGTCACCACTGGTTACTCAAAGCACCTTATGAGCTTTGCCACCTCAGAGAGCTCCCATCCAATTATCTGGCTATGATGATTCGGCCTTGTGAAAGCAGCGCAGGTTTTTACACCTGACTATTTCCCCTTGTCCAATTTTTCAACTACTAAAGCTGTCTTATTTCAAAAAAAGTTTTTGTATTTATTCATCTTGGGTTTGCTTTGTCCACTAAGGTTTTAAGTCTGCTTCTAGTTTATATTTCAGATAGAGATTTAATGAATTCAATGAATCTGAAACTTTAGTTTTACAGTGTTTGGTTTGTCCGTTTCCATCACAGATTTAGATACACACCACTGTTACTGCTGAAACTGCTAAAACTAAGGTGTTTTTTCTCTATAGCATTACCAGAAATATAAATATAAATGGTCGGTAAGACAGAATTGAACTGCAAGCAGATACTTCTCTCAACCTTTCAAATGTTCAAACATGAACATTTTTAGTTTTTCCTTTACAACTTTAGATTAAGTCACACCAAGAAGTCACAGTCAGCGCATTTATCGTTATCATTTATCATCATAAATTAAACTGTTAACGGAAATTCTCAGCTCTCTGTCGCTCTGAATGCTCACAGTAACTTTGGCCTCCAGTAAGCAAAAATAAAAAAATGAAATCTTGCATTCTCCTTCCTCCACTGACAGAAGACTGTGTGATGAGCGAGAGAGGCCAGCAGCCATCAAAGGAACGTTGGGACGCTTCCCAGATTTCCGTCTTGTTCTCTCTCACTTCGAGTCGGATTTGGGGAATGCGGCGGGAATCGGCGAGGAGCCCCCAAACTGCCATTGTGCTCGCCTTCCTCTCTTTCTCCGCTCTTTTCTCAGCGAGCCAAACGGGAAAACGCCTGCGCTATAATTCCTGCCCTACTCCATCTCAGCTAAGCTGTCACTGGCTTCACATGAGAAACAATGAAACTTCATCGGAGACCAGATTACAAAAGAGGAGGGGGGGTGGGGGGTGTTTCAATATAAAAATTGTTCTAAAGGAGGAGGGGGGGGGGGGGGTGCAATAAAAAAGCAGAAGCTTTGTCTCTTCCTCTCTGTGGCCATTATCTTTGGGGAGGTTTGGGGATCTGCTTTCTTAGCCTCTGTCAGCGGTGCAGGGGAAGACCTGGGGTAGTACGACTGGGCTTTTGGCTGCCAAATCGCCCTAACCCTCTTTACCGCTCTTTTTTCCCTCGTCTCGTTCCTTTTACTGTTTTTAAAAAGAGCTTAGGACACAGCATCTCTGTCTCTTCCCCTCTCTCTCTCTCTCTCTCTGGACCCAGCTTGTTTAAATTGGCCGATAGGAAAGGATTTGGGGTGGATGGAAGGGGCTTAGAGAAACGCAGAGTGGAGGGGTTGGAGGGTGGAGGGGGTGTAGCAGAGAGTCATCAGTGTTACAGTCAAACAGCCATGAAAAGCCTATGAGGATGAAAAGAACAAGAGTGCCTTTTTATCTAATGCACACAAATCCCATATAAATACTCCAATATGTTAGTTGGGGTATGACAAGGAAGGCCCCTCCATCACTTCCCCACCCCACCACCATCCCACAATAATAGAGCCGTGGATGTGGCTGTGTTTGTGTGTATGTTTGTGTGTGAGAGACGGAGAGGGATGCTTTCAGCGCGTCTTTAGTCACACTGTTTCAACATGTCATTCATGTGGACGATTGTATTAAACAATCACTCTGAAACACTGAGTTTGGTCTGCACTCTGGAGACTGAGCCGTAGTGAAAATGGACTCTGGTGGCGTTTTAAAAATGTGGCTCCCGGTTCAACTCTGGGATCGCTGGAAGCGTAAGACCCGGAACTGATGTGGTTTTGACATTTGAAATGTCGCTGGGAGTGAAGGCTCTTAGGCTGCAGCTGGGTCATTTGGCCACAGACGCTCTCATACGATTCATGAGCAGACAATGCAGAACCTCTGGGGGAACGTAGCAGTGTCTGGATGCCTTATTTGTAGTGAGCTGAACTAAATTTTTTTTTTTAAATATAAATGGCAGCTCAAGTCAACATTTTTGCAAAAACAAAGTGTCAAATGATTGTGACAGTATAGTATCGCCTGCATTTGTAACCTCTTAACACTATAGAAAGTTTACGTTTGTTTATCTGCCTGATCCACAAATGTATTGTGGTTAATTCTCTCGCACTATATGCACAAAGGGTAAAGGAACAGTGTTATACTGTGTGTGTTTGGAAAGAGGTTAAAGTGATCAGCAAATCACGCTTCACCAAAACCTGTTGCTTCTTGTTTTTATCCAGAAGGACATAAAATACACTCACCAGCTACTACGTTAATGCGAATATCTAGTCAGTCGATCACTCAGTGCATTTAAGCATGCAGACATGATCAAAGCGAGCTACTGAAGTTGTGACCATCAGAATGAGGAGGAAAGGCAACTTCAGCAGCCTGTTTCGCACCAATAACCACACCATGTTCAGAGTATTTTAGAAACTGCTGATCTGCTGGGATTTTCCCCTCACAGCCATGCCTACGGTTTACAGAGAATGGTCTTAAAAACAGAAAATACCCAGTGACTTAATATTGTAAGGTAAAGACCCCACAATAACACAGAGAAACCCCAAACAATCAGGCGGCCCCTTATGAGCAAGCACTTTGGCGACAGTGGGAAGGAAAAACTCCATCTTTATCAGGAAGAAACCTCTGGCAGAACCAGGCTGACAGAGGGGCAAGCCATCTGCAGCAACCAGTTAGGGGTGAGGGGAGGGACACAAGACAAAAGGCATGCAGTGGAAGAGAGCCAGAGATGAATCATCACTCATAATTAAATGCATAATACTCAAATAACTGCTCATTAATTGGCGGTACAGGAGATTCACGTCATGGATGTGCGGTGGACAAATCTGCAGCGACTGTGTGATGTCATCTTATCTTTGAGGAGTGTTTCCAGCACCTTGCTGAATCTACGCCTTGAGGAATTAAGGCAGTTCTGAAGGCAAAAAGGGGATCCAACTCAGTACTAGGAAGGAGTATCTAATGATTGGCTGGTGAGCGTATGTACTAACATTAAAGGACCTCAGTCCAAAGCTTACAGCCTTTACAGTGTCATATGCACCACTTTGATAACTTTACAGTCTTTTTCTAGTGCCTCTTCTCTGATGCCATCACGCATGTCCTGAAAAAGAGCGTCCATGACTAATCGGGTATCAGTGTAAAAGCTGTAATGTCTCTCAGTCATAAAAAGGCAAGATTTTGTAACTTTAATCTGATCATAGACCACATAAAAGTTAGACACAACCACCGTACCGTCTCGGACTCATTTCTGGACTCTCCATACTGAAGCTTCAGCATTAACGTGTTGTTTTCTTCCTCAAGAAGGGAGGAGAAGGGAGGAGAATCTGGAAAATTTGCTTTGATATGAATATACAAATATGGTTCTAGATCTAAGGATGTCACACCCTGTTTGAAAACCAGTTTAAACAGATAACACTTGACAAATGTGGAACTGCACATGGTACATGTGACTCACTGTGTTGATGGGGAGCGTGGAGGGTCCGCTACACTTTGCGTCCTCGCTACCTGAAGGTCACTGAAGCTGGAACCACAGGCATCACTTCTGCCTCTCTGAAGATCTTCTTTAACACAAAATACAAATATAAGGATTAGGGAGAGCAAAAAATTAATAAAGTGACCCAGATTGTGTCACTGCTTTCATTACACATATACTAATAAACTGTGTGCTTCTCTGGCGTCAAGATGTTGCTCTGTTTATTGGCAGCTGCTGGTGCTGATATTTCGGTCTATAGCATGTTTCTAAGCCTTACAATTTCTCCTCTAAATATGGTTTGTATAAGGCGAACAGTGCCTGAGCGTCTGTTTCTGCTAATTTGGACATCAAACCTTGATCATCTTGTTACTGATAAACACTCGATTCGAGTTTCTGAATTGAGACAAGATGTCAAACAGTAAACGGCGGATGTGCGAACAAAGCAGCTGACAGAGCTGAGAAGGAAGCAAGAAACAAACGCTGCTTTCCCTCAACACACACCGCAGCTAACAGGCTTTTACCGCAACAACCAAGAAGAGAGGGAAAGAGAGGGAGCGGGAGGGAGGAGGAGGAGAAGTGGATCTTCAGATAAAGCTCTCATCTCTTTGCCCGTTGAAAAGCCCTGCAGTCATGTCAGCCTTTGTGAGGGGGAGACAGAACGATCGGGAAACCAACTTGGCTTCTCCTCTTGGCAAAACGCTACTCAAAGGAAAAAGAGATAGAGGGGAAAAGAAAGGGGCCTTCCCTCGCACTTGTTCGCTACTCTGCCTCTCACAATGCTCTATCTATCCAAATCAGCACACTTGTCAGCCAGACAGCTATAAGCGATTTCCAATGCTGTTATAAAAAGGGACCATTTCTAAGCTGAAATGTGTGTTCTCTATTGTGCGTTTATGTTTGTCTACAAGCGACAGCAGAATCTCTGTTCATCGGGACTTACAATGGATGCACATATGGGCCGTTTCCAAGTCTTAGACTGACATCCACCTTAAACAACCGCTTGATTTGGAAATGAGTCATTTTGTTTTTCTTTTTTTTTTTTTTTTTTAGAAAACAAATACAAAAATGAGTCAAACAATATGAGGAGATGTATTCATCTTTCCAGTGTTATTTTTTTCCAGTTCTGCATTGTGTAAAATAGCACATGACCTAGATGAGGTTTTTTCCCCAGTTGCTACTCAGGGAAACCGCAGCAAGTAGTTTTTCTGTCCTATAACTCAGGTAGCTGCAGATGGGTTTCAAAGACTTTTTGAGTTGGCACAGAAGACGGAGGCGGAGACATCTGGGCTCATGTGTTTTCCTGTATCCTAAAAAAGGTGATTCTGGAAGTCATAATCCTACTTCAATAACAAGACCAAAGTTTTAGCATCAAAATATACTAAAAGTACATAAAGAAGAAGTATTGACCACATAGACTCATATGCACAACATTACTGGATCATAAACAGTGATTAATTAATATATATATCACTTTAATTTTGCAGCTCAAGATGCTGTTTAGCTTCATCTGTACTAATAGTTTTATATTTCAAAATATTTTCAATTTATGTAGTACAATAAAAGTTCAAAATATAGTGAAGCGGAAGTAGAAAGCAGCAACTGTAATATAGTGAAGTACCTGAGTAAATGTAGCAAGTTCCATTTCATCTGTTCCCATTTAATTACGCTCTCATGCAACAAATCAACAGTACACTAATGACTTAGTGGGCGGTGGTGGTGGTGACGGGGGCATCATATTTCAGGGTGGTCTGTGTCACCGCATGCTTCGCTTTTGGAAATGCCTTTCAGTACTTGCAGGTAATTTCAGGTGTAAAACTGCCTCAGGATATAACCTCAAAAGCAACTTGAATGATTTAACGGCTATTCTGACGTCTGGCTAAAGGACAGCAGTTTTAGGTTTTAGCAGAATTAGGCTTTAAGCTAATACATTCATTTAAACAAACAAAAAAACATAGCATCAAATAAATAAAATTGCAGGGTGGAGAACAGCAAAAAAAACCCACTCACACACAGTTGAAGGAAAAGTTCAATATACTGTCTAGCTGAATGTTGGTTTCTCCTTCAATGTTTTCTCCTTGTGCACCTCTGGACTTGCTTTATGGAAGTCCTGTTCTCACCACCTGCACACTGTCAAAGGCACAACCTGCAATTTGTATTTCTTTGTGGGGAAGAGGATGAGCCAAATATGGCCGTAGGTTGTTTGTGCTCCGTGTTCTCCCTAAGACGGCTCAGCATGTTACACTAGAACACAGCAATGACAGTCTGACTGGTAAAGAAATTTATGGTTCACAACTAAAAAAAACCTTAACAAGAATACTTCTGATCTGATGCAACATCTTTAAGCTTGGATGCAGCAAACTTTGACTGAAAACTACAGTTTGGTTCCTCAAACGATTCCACAGAACCAATCTATCATCATCAGTGATGATGAATCAATCTAAAGGCCCGGTGTAAGTAATATAAAGGAAATAACTAATCATTTGGTTCTTGTTTTTCTGTTTTTTTTTTTAAGTGGGTGAAGTTAGTTTGGTGATAGACTGGTAACCTGTCTCTCTCACCCGGTGACACCCTGGATAGGCTGCATCTTTCTTCATAACCTTGGATTGGATCAGCAGTTAAGAAAACTGAAGGATGCATGGAATAAATTATCATTTTAAAGCAAGAAAACAGATGCGAACAAACTACACATGCTGTTCAGTTAAATAGTGTCTTACACTGTTGCCTTAGAACAGATCCCCCACCATCTGTCCTAAAAAACGAAACAAAACTAACTAACTAAATAAAATGTGTAACAGGTACTCCAGTGAAAGTTACTGCTGGCCACTCATGACCGAAATCCATACAGAGGGAGGAAAAACTCTTTCAAAGCTCAGAACAAAGCTGGGGTTAGGTCATGCTTATGCTTTTGTCATAACAACAGGTTGACCTAATAGAGTTCATTTCAGATTTCACAAACAAAACGATCTGTTTTTAAGTTTCTCTTGAGCAGCAAGAAACTAGAATTGATCTGCTTTCAAACGACCACCAGAACACGTTTACACAAACACGTGTGTCTGCTTGATTTCTATTGAGAACAAACAACTTTCTTGAGTGTGTTTGAACTGAATTTTTTGACAATGTGGGGCAAAGGTGACTGAAGCTGCACTGTGGGAACTTTGTGCACAGAGAACATGTGACTGATGACACAGTCTGTGTTTAGTCAGTGAGGAAGGAATCAGGAGGAGACCATGTGATGATGAGAACAACCAGACATACCTGCAGATGTTATTTATATTTTAACAGCAAACAACACTCTGATTAATTTGCAAAGCACATATTAGTACATGCAGGTACGGACTGAATTTAACTGAAAACCCTGAAAGGCACCGAAACTCGAAAGTTGACTTCTTGTCGTTACCTTGGACTGGTTCTTAGTGAGCACTTTTCTACTCTATCTTGAACACTCAAAGCGCTTTACACAACTTGTGCAATCACCCAATGACACCCATTCGCACAAGCACTTTTTCCTAAGCTGTTACCACGTGCTTCCTAACTAACATTCACACACATTCATATTCCGATGGATGCATCGAAGAGCAACTTGGGGTGAGTATTTTGCTCAAGGATATTTGGCATTCAGACTAGGGGGAAGCCAGGAATGGAACCACCAACGATCAGTAGATGACCTGCTCTACCGCCTGAGCTACAGCCACCTTAAAAGTTAAAGTGGTTTCCTTAACAATCAGTCCGTTTACTGCTTCTGTTTTAGGGGCTTGCACATGCCCAATGATAAATGTGTGAGTGTGTCACAAACACGCCAGAGGCTGTGTTTGTGTGCGTGCACGCATGCATGCATGTGTGTCTGTAAAGCGAGACTTGTTCACTGGAGCCCTCTGCTTGAAGCAAGCCACTCATTATTTATGACCTGGCTTTTCTGCTCTGTTAATATGCTGTCTGCTTGTCTGTCTAACATACAAGGGGACACACACTCTTATAAAATGGGATCAGTTTAACAGTCCTCATCAAGGGCTGTGACAACACTAAGTGTCACTGTCATGAGTGTGTGTGATTTCTAAATGAATTCAGACCTTCTGACGGCTGACTGTGTCATTTTTTTTTTTAAATCTATTAATCAAATAAACTTTAATAAGAAAACATTTTTTATTTAATTTACGGTATAATCACATGAAAACGAGTTTTCACAGGACTGTGCATGCAAGTTAACTCTTAATGTTACCAAGGTCAGACCATGCAATGCTCAGAGAACCTGCAAAAAACCAAGAGGTACATTTCTCTACAGCCTCAGTTATCATGCTAAATTGTAAAAATCATGACAGTAAAAATAGAAAAAGACTGAACAAGTATGGACTACTTGAAAGGGTTTTCCAGAAGAAAGCCTCGTCTCTCTAAGAACAACATGGCAGCATGGTTTAAGTTTGCAAAGCTGCATCTGAACAAACTACAAGACTTCTGGAATAATGTCCTTTGGACAGATGATACAGAAGTGGAGATGTTTGGTGTCACATTTGATGAAAACCAAACACTGCATATCAGCAAAAATACCTCATACGAACTGTCAGAATGGCTGTGAAGGGGTGATGATTAGAGCTTGTTTTGAAACCACAGGACCTGGGCATCTTCCAATCACTGAATCGACCATATGAGGCCATCTGTGTGATAGATAAAGCTTGGCCGAATTTGGGTCATCTACAACAGAATGGCTGGAAAAAGAAAAGAATCTGCGTTGTGATGGCCCACTCCAGACCTCAACCTGACAAATACTGTGACGGGACTTTAACTATTTTCCTCTATACCCTGTGATTGCACCTCACTTTACATCAATAAAGACGGGTGTTGACAACCACCAGTTTTCGGGTTTTTCCACAGGTAGCTGCAATTTGTATTGCAATGTGGATTATCCCCTTTTATGTAAAGACTTGCGATGTACTTTCTTTTTACCGACTTTATGTCCCATATTACGAAACTGCAAGTAAAGTAAAATCTAGTGACACATAATGAAGCTTCAATGCTGTAGAAACATCATCTACTGCTATGCAGCAACACAGGATAAGCTTTGAATCAAGTAGATAAGTTAGCACTAAATATTATCATTTTATTCAGTGAAGTTGTGAGGACTGATCAGGACCCAGACTTCTGACTGTGAAAGAAAAATATAGGCAGGCCATACAAACCAACGTTGTTTAATATTCATTAATTTCTTTGTTTTCTTTACTTTGGCAAGTTAATATTTGATGTTTTCCCTCTTCTTTATTTACACTTTATCTACACTTTCTTCGTTCCTCACTTGTTATTTATTTTCCCTTTTCACCCTCCTTCTTATTCCCGCTGTCATGCCTCCTTTTTCTTTCTCCCTTCTGTCCCTCTTGCTCTAAAGTGCTGTTGTCCAAGGATAGGACACGCTGCAGGTGATGGAGGCAAATCATCGAGGACATAATTAAGAGGCTTACGAGGAGGAGTGTGCGTTTTACGCATCACATTTGAAATATAAAAAAAACAAAAAACTGCATGCAAACAGGCCTCACAGTTAGACAAGCGCTCATTTTCATTCACAGACAAACACACAGACACTCAGCCGTAGGGGTTTGACCTTATACAGTCGAGTTAAATACCTCTCTTGCTTCATTTGGATGTCTGAGTACACATACACACGCACGCACAGCCTTCCAGTGTGTTTTAAGCACCAATGAAGGACTCTTCCGACATGTTCATCTAGTTCCCTCACAAATTTGAATGTAGTCTGCTCACCCGTTGGCCCTCAAAGCTTCTGTGAGGAGTTGTGTGTGTGTGGTGTGTTTTTGAGTGTGTGTGTGTGTAATCAGGAACGTAGCTTGATCCCCTCTGGTATGTGCTTTCGGGAGTGTTTGTCAAAGGGCAGCAGCAGAGGCTGAAAATTGACAGAAAAGCTGGGTCTTTCCTCCTCTTGCTGGTGTCAGACTACATTTCATTAGCCTGACATTAAAGACTTTGTCTTAAATGTATAAAACGTAATCTTGAAATATCTACGGTGTGGGGCTAAATTCTAATTGTCCACTGTGTAGTCATCACTTTATATCATTTGTGACAAATATTTCCTGCAGAATCTCACTTTTGCTCATTCTTATATACCAAATAAGCACGTTTTCAGAGTTTTGACACAGCTATTACTCTGGCAATCATGATTCTCCTCTGTGCTGTTAAAGGAAGGCTAGAGCCCGAGAAAAAAATCTGCTCTCAGATGTGAGAAAAGTGTGTCACAGTGGGTGAGTTACCGAGGTTATCAGGTATCCACCTCCCATTTCAGATGTGAGGAGAAATAACGAGTCACATTTAGTGTCTTTTGGTTAGACATGATGATTACTTTTCTTACCGTTGCCTGCATTGGTCCGGGCCTCGATTTCATTAGCTTTCCTCTTGGCCACATCTGCTAGCACCAGCTCGCCCTTATCACTGGCAACATAATGGAGGTCCTTTGAAGGTAATGCAAGAAAGAAAGAAACGTGAACGTTAATCTAAAATGAATCTAGGCTCAGATGACAATAGGGTTTTTTTTATTTGAGGGGTTTTGGGTGGGGGAGATGCGGCATTTTGGCGGGAGAAGGAAGAAACAGATGAAATGACAGGGGGAAAAAATGAACCGTTTGAAGCCCAACATCAGAAGGAGCACCGGTTTGGATGAAATGCCGGTTCCTCAAAAAACTTTGAAATCAGCCTTCTTGCACCCCACACCATCACCAACCTCCTGCACACACACGTGCACACACAATCACGCCCGCTTCCCTGGTTTTGAACTACGGAGGATGTTATCAGTCACATTTCAAAAGTGTGAGAGGAGACGAGGGACTGTTCACCTTTCAGAAACGCTGGTATTCTCTCTTTACGGAGAAACATATCCAGCTGAGCACATTACGATATCAGCCTGCGACAATATTGGAAACAGCATGTATCCTCTGTATCTCTCTGTTTGAGTCTCACATGGCCACAAAGATGGAGATAATGTGGCTAAATGATGTCTGAGGGTGGCTGATTTAAAGCCCAGCGCTGCCACATATTCATTAACAACCACACTGAGTATTACATCTCAGTTGTAGGAGTATTACATCTGCTTCCACAAGCGAGGCAGAGGTCAATTCATTATTTATTAAATTGTGGAAAAATACAAAAATATCTATATAATGCTTTAAGTGATGTGCTTCGAAAATGCCAGAAACAAATAAAATAAAGGAGGTGCTTCTAGCGTTTTGCAAAGGGCCTTTCCCCCTAGAGCCACACGTTCTGTGTCCAGGTTACAAAACACAATTGCTGCAGATTTATTGAAGGCTGTCCAGCCTGGTACGTTCAGAGAGACGTTTCTGTTGCATCAGATTTGGAAGAGCTGCAGCTGAGACGTTCTCATTTGCAATTTTGATCAGATGGCAGTAAAACTGTAGTTTTTCCTCTAACTCACACTCTGGATTGATAATGAACAAAATGAGACGTGTTTCTAAATCCTCCCATTCAAAGAGCCCGAGCTTTTCATCTTCAAGCTTACAGTTTTGTTATGCACTGAAGTTGAAAGTAGAAATTCCAAACATTAGTTGAGGTCTCAACTTTATTTTCCCTTTATGAACTGTCTGAATTTGACCAACATAAAACAAAGAGAAGTTTTTTTGTACTGCTTTTTTTTTTAAACTATATGTCACATCAGATACTTGTAATTGTCCTCTTGGTATCTAAGGAAGTTAATACATTAATTACCTTTAAATACCCACTGCTTGTTATCATGTCACTTGTTTAAACAATTAAATGAAACTTTGTTTTTTCTGGACTCTTTGTTCTTTCGGTTTGTTGGTTGTTTTATGTTATTAGGTTTTCCATTCACTGTATGAATGCTTGCTTGGACCACCTTGAAAACCGAGGCATATTTCGCAAGAGGTTTTATCTAGAAATGATAAACATGAATACTAAAAAAAAAAGGTTTATAGTGTAGAAAGACCCTGGGAGCTCTGTATTTGGTTGTGTTTATTCACTTTGTTTTGTCAAATTGTTTTCAGGCATTTTCTTAATTTGCATGTGTGTTAAGCTTTCAGGGACACCCAATTAATCAGACTTTTTGGATATCAAAGGCAAATACAACATACTATAATGATCAGTCTATAGATAATTTGCATGTATTTTGAGAGTGAAGCAGCTTAGTTCATTCAATGAATTTCAGAATAAAAGGAAGAATGTTAAAGGTTGGCTTTGTTGTTTTCATGTAAAGACACTGGAAGCATCATCATCATCACCATGTTGCTGCAGTTGTTGCATCCTGTGAATGTGTTAGCAACGCTGCTGAAAAGGCCAAATATACAAACTATACAAATGTGAGAAAATGTTAAAGTCTGTGCAGTAATAATGGCAGAACCTCTGTAACATTCGACCTCTTGAATTGATTGAAGTGGGAGTGAATCAAACCCTCATCCTGGCACCCCATGAGGGTTGAGTGAGAGTCGCAGGGTTTCCCCGGGCTGAGTGCAGGGCCTGAAGCTCCATCAAAGGGTACAGCGTGTTAAGGAAAGTCTTCCGCCTCAGCGACATCACAGGACATCACTGCCGTGACTCAGGGCTCGCCATGGATAACCCTCAGCTGGCTAAAGCCAGCCCCCAGCTGAGTCTGCACCCGGCCCTAATACCCCCATATTGTAACCCAGCTTTTGTACCCCCAGAGGAAAGAGAGAGGGGGGTGCTGGTTTCCAAAAGAGGTGTGGAGCAGAGAGGGATTGAAGCAGACAGAGAGCGAGAGTAAAGGGGAGAGAGAGTGGGAGAGAGGTGCTGAAATTGAGGAGTATGAATGGGAACAGATTGGGTAATTATAGTGCGGTGCCTGCCCTCTGTGGCGAAGAGTTAGGAGGAAATGTGAAAATGGCCGACAACAAAATGGCCTCAAAAGAGCCTAAATCGGCTCCCAGGACTGAGGTGGCCAATTGAGCCCCTGTGAACGAGGAGACATGGCCCCTCAATTAGATATGAGTGAGGCTTCTTAATTGATAACAAACAGAGCAGCACAAGATTAAACAGACGAGGAGGGAGAGGAGGCAGTACAGTGAAATGATGGAGAGGCGCGTGAGTGACAGAGCACAAGGGAAGGGAGAGGGTGAACAAGACGCAAAAAGACGAAAGGGAAGCAAAACTCACAACAACAAGGAGAGAGAAAGAGAGAGCGGGATGACAGACAGAACAGAACAATATGAACATTTGATGTTGGGGCGCTTTATTCCAGCTTAGCCCCTCATAATGCTGTCTGAATCTGAGGAAAGAGACCCAGTGAAAGACGAGTGAACAAATGCGAAACGATAGAGAGACAACTGAGAGCTGGAAAGAGAGAGAAAGGGAGAGAGGAGTATCAACCCGACTAAGAAGGGATAACAATAATACTGCATATAAAACCATCAGATATTACACCTCTTATTCCCCAACGCTCAAACGCGACACTAATCTTATTTATATAAGAGCTTTAGGGGTTGCAGCGAGCCAGCTAACCGCACCGATAAAGAGGGGCGTTTTAGTGGGCCATATTTGGGGAGTAGAGGGGAGGGAGGTGGTGGATGCTAAGAGCCCGATATTGCCTGATATTTGGGTTACCTCCAAATAAATGAGGGATTAGGTTAACTGGCACACAGCAGCGCTTACAGCACATTAACTGACGGGCTCGTGTCTGTATGTTTGCAGTGTGACGTGTTGGCTTTGGACTCAGGATCGATGAGAATGAGCATACACAAAGTGCACTGCACTTTTTTAGGCGAGCATGTGTGCACAAAAGCTTATTATGGAGCGATAACAGCATATAAACTCAGTGCCCTATGGATGTGTGGCCGTTTGCAGAGACTGCAAAATAATTCAGATAATAATAATCAGATATTTGTAGATTTTTAATTCTTCTGTAATTTTCAGTGCATTTTTAGTGCCTTTCCTTATTGCCTCAAACTTTACAGTTTATTCTTATAAATCAATGCCTATTTGTGACATCAAACTAACAACCAAATATGAATGTATTCTTATTTGTTGCCCACCTTTTTCAACTTTTAATAAAAGCAAATCAAGTGGGTGGACATGGACAACACATCACTTAAAAAGCAATGGGTTATTGGTATATTTACAGTACACACATATTCCACTCATACATTCAAATTGCAGCGTTACACGTAAAGGTCAGTTTGATCATGTGGTTTATTTCTTGTAATGCCTGGCATTTGATAGCTCTGTGAATTCCAGTGATGCACCTGTGAGCCCGGAGTCAAAATGATGATGGTCACTTATACACGTCTGAAATCTCAACATGCAGGGATTAGTGAATGAGTACGGGCACAGCTTTTGCTCTTTGATTCATGGGGGTGGCATTAAATCCTGATGATTACCTCTGAAGCAGACACACTGGAAAATATCTACCTGGACCTAGTCGGCTATCCCTGGTGATAAACACACACAAATAGCTGTGAGTCCTACAAGTTCTAACTAAATAATAAACTAAATTTTGAGCTCACGTGGCTGCTGAAATGTTTAAGGACACAGTTATCATTTAACGGCTGCCAACGAATATTCAGTTAAATAGTAAGAAGAAGCCTGGACAAAATTCCACCCACCCAATTCTACCAAAGATCGTCCAGTCGCGACATATTTAAAGATGTTAAATATGCAAAAATGAAACAGAGAGAACAATGACAGAGGCTCACATACAAACTATGATACATAAGTATTCATAGTGCAGTGTGACTGCTAATCCTGAAGATCAGTAAAGTTTAATTACAACTTTCCTATCAGACTGGTGATTAGTAACCACATTTTCTGAAAGAGACCTGAAAAACATACTATATCTACTTTTCTCTAGGTGTCACGCACTTCCTAATTCCTTCAGCCACCTATCGAAGGTTGGATGTGTCTCAGACTTCCAGGACTGCAGCAGAATTTTTCTTGCTAACAGTGGTAATAATGAAATGGCCTGAGCCTCACAACGATCATTCCCACTGCTTAAATCATCAAGCCTGAACACTGCTGCAAAAGCGGAAAGGAAAAATAGAGTTTGGTGAAAAATTCAAATAGGTGACCCCAAAAAGTCTGCACACAGAATAAACCGATAGGATAGGCTTCCTTGCTCTGTTGATATAGATATACTATCGAGTTACTATGATGGTTTTCCAAGCATTTTTCCTACACTTCATCAGTAATCTCAGTAACAGTTCTACTTGCCAATCTGCAGAGACTTTGTTTGTTTTTTATTACAACATATTAATTGGTTGTCGAATGGTTGTGATCAGATAGCCACACAACATCCATCCATTCACTAATGTGACCAGACTGGAAAAGCATTGGCACTTTTCTAGTCTCACTTACCTCTCAAAGCAGTTTATGCTACTAATCACACATTCATACAGTGCTGTATTCTCCACTGCTCATCCACAACCGGCTTAGAATCACCACTCATCCAAACATACATGTCTCTGGAGGAAAAAATGCACAAACGCTATACACTGCCTGGAGTCAAACCAGGAACCTTTTTGCTATGAGGTGATAGTTTATTGTGTGAGCCTATGCACAGTCAAAACTTACACCTTCAGCACACCAAACTCAATATTACCAAACAGCACATTTGCCAAGGTGCTGAAGAGGAAGAGATTTCCTTTCAGTTTTCAAACAGATCTACATGTAAATTGTTTTTTGGAAATCTTATCAATGATGTGAAAAGATGCCTTTTCACCTTTTACTTTTTAACCAAATTAGTTTTTGCTGGGTGGTGCAAACACATGCACACAAAAACATATTAACAACCTGACATAAAGTTTAATCCTCTGTACATGAGCGTATCCATTTCACATTTGTTTTCTGACACATCTGCTATCCAGGAGTCTTGTGTTTGACTTCTATCTGATAGGCCTTAAGGACTTTAATTGTGCTAATTGCTTATCTAAGCAACAACAATGAGCTTACTGCCAAAGATGTGCTATTCCTCCTCCACCTACAGCACTGCCAAGCCTGGCATCAGATAGGAGAGGAAGATAGAGGGTGAACCGAAAACATGCAGCTCGCCTTACTGCTTGTGTATCTAACAAGAAAAAGTACAAGCCCTCACTGGGGAACAAAAGAGCCGGCATCAGATTTCGGCTATCACACAATTTGATTTAATTAACAAGCTACATCAAGAGCCAAAAAAAAACCCAGGAAGAGAAGAAGAAGAAAAAGGGGAGGTGGTGGAGGGAAAGAAAACTTGACTTGGCTGACGAATGACCTAATTGGTTACATTATCGACTCATTATCAAAGGCTAATTAGGGAGCTACTAAACAGCATCAATTATTTTTAAAAAATGCAAACGACTCAGTAACCCCCACTACCAACTCTTCATACACCCCACCAACCTCCACCACCACCACCAATTCCTCCTCCCCCTCAATTTAACCCAACACAAGTGTTTCATTTTAACAAAAGGTTTCTTCTTTTGGGGAAAAAAGGCTTGGAGGGCCTCTATTGTTAGCTGGGAAACAATGGGGCAAGAGGGGACGGGGGTCTGATGATAGAGGGGGTGTATCATGCTGAGCATTTCTAGAAGAGGTGAGCATGTTATCTGTGTGCATGTGTGTGCTCTTTACCAAGTCGACGGTGCGTTATTGAGTTCTATGGGCGAGTTTGGTAGTTAAAAAGAGTTTGGCGAAGGTGGGGGTTGCCCTCATTAACCTCCTCCACCTCGACTCGATCAGCAAACCAGCGGGTTAAAGCAACAACACAACCTAATTAGACAGAAGGACAGAGCGAGGGGTGAAATGTCAACGTCCTCCTTCTCTCTCTCTTCTCTCTTTCGCTCTTTGTGCACAATGAGGTGCTGCTCTCTTGGTCGCTGAGGCAAAAAAGTGCTTGAAAAAGGTTGTTGTGACTGAGCCTGAACTTTGTTACAGATCCAGCATGACAAGGACTTGCAATTATCTGTTAAATTTGGTGAGAATTCCCATAATGGGCCACCACAAAGGGATCCGCAGATGCTTAGTAATTCGGTCTCTGAAATTTGTTTGTAAAAGAAAAAGAAAAAAGGAGAGTAAAATAGTGCAGTCAAATGATGTTCAAGAGCTCAGAAAGATGTCACCTGTCCATAGAAACAGCTCTCTCACATACATCACTTTTATATTTACATATATATGTTAGAGATGCATTTATCTCCATGCGTAGATTTTTTACATTTACTTTTCTCAAACAAGAAGTGAGTGACCTGGCTCCACAACCATACCCATGAAATCTCGCCCAGTCCCGAGAGCCAGTGGACACAACGGTGCCGGATAAAAATCACACCAGCTTCACACAATCTGGCTTCAAGGTCACGTTCTGTTTGCTGCTGTGATCCAAATCCTCTCTGTGAGGGAAATCGCTTTTTTTTTTTAAAGAAAAAAGAAAAAGCCTCATTTTACCAGTTAGTAATACACTAATCACAATTTCGTGATTTAACTAGATCTTCTTGTCTGTTTAGGGGCAACATTACTCAAAAAAGGTGTGTGGACTTTTACCTGAGATGAAGCTTATTTAGGAAGGCTTCTCTATCACTGTCAGAGCCACATTGTTTATTGTGTCCCATATCTTTTCAAATACATGACAAATTATAGTCGCTAAAAATGGGAGCTATAATCTTGATGTTTTTAAGAAAATATGGCAGACAAAGAAGAATTTAGAGCAATGACAGAGGTATGTTTTACAATCATGTTTTGCAATCACATTAGTGCTTCTGACTAAAGATACAAGTTATCATGTCTGCATCGAATCATTTAAAAAAAAAAGATGACAGAAGAAGATTGTGAAAGTACATGAAGCTATATGGAAAATATGGCAGAGGCTTTCTGGACTGATTTTCTTGACCTCTACTTTGCTGACAGTACAGGCCGCCTTCCGCTCGGGCTGATTTGTCCTGTAACTGACTCCACCCATTGAAGCTAGTTCATACCCTTCACTGAAATGTATTATGATTACAGCTTTCTCTCCCCTCTCACTCATCTGGACACAGTTTCATCTCCCCCTTCCATCATTTTTGTGTTACATTTATCATTTAGTTTTCCATCTACACCACAGCCTCCTCCCCTCCCCTCTCTGCCCCCCTCTTTCCTTTGCACTCTTTCAAGGTTCACAGGCTCGACTCCACCTTTTCAATTCGGCTTCCCAGCAGCACTACTTAGTGGGGAGGGAATTGGAACCAGTGCTATCAGTGTGATTGAGGGACCAAGAGGAGTGTGTGTATGTGTGTAAGAGGGTCTGTATTAATGTCTGGGGTGTTGGTGAAGCATGGAGCAAAAGGGGCCCCATGAAAAAGGGGGTCAAACACATAGGAGCATTTCAGCGTGGAGTGGAAGAAAGAACGAGTTAGAGCGAAGATGAGAGGAGAGGAAAAGGCTGAGCTGAGGCCGTGGAGGTTGTGAAAAGATAGAGGCCCATACTGAGATCACACCTGCTCTCTGACACGCAACACACACACACTTGTATGGGTTACAAGTCATGTGCAAATGAAAGTAACAAGGGTGCAACAGTGAATGAGCAATTATAATAGGTTTTATACCAGTGGAAGAGCTGCAGAGAAGCTCCCTATAGCGCATGAGTCAACATCTAACCCTCAGGAGTCCATCTAGAGCAGATACACCAAACATGTTTTATTTCACTAACATAATCTACAGTAAACATGTTAAGAAGACCTGATGAAAAGGTTCATGTGCACAGATTCCAGATTTTTTTAAGAGAAAAAAGGCATAAAGGTAAGCTTAAACAAACAGTTATCAGAGCTCACAACTTTTTTACTGTAATATTATAAGTGATTATGAGAAAGAATTTCCAAATATTCACTGGTATCCGTTCATCTATTTTTATGAGTTGGGTTCCTTGCACTTTAACACTTTCTTCAACAGACAAAAAAGAAAAGATTCAGAGTTTTCATCATTCAAACCTGACTGCTGAAAATGAATACATTATAAAAGGTGCCCAAGAAAGACAAGACTTAGTATAAAGTATAACAATAGTCTACAGACATGTGTCATACTTAATGTCATAAAGCAGGTATTTCGAAACAAATACAAGTATTGATGAATGAAGAAAAATGGCGGTAAGCATGTTACACGTCATGACAGATTCAGTCCATGCAGTGGTAATTTGGACTAAAATTGCAAGAAAGGGATCTTTTAAACATGTGTGGTACATGCTATGCCATTCTATTTTCACTGGCATATTTTAAATATCATTTAATTTAAAAGCCAATGGCATATAAATTTGAAATTTATACTCTAGCTCAAAGGTTTCTAAATTTCAGAGATATTATATGTGTACCGTAGTTTGTTAATCCCTGTTAGCCAGAAGCTTGTGGTTCAGATTCTGCTAAACACTCAATTTCACACAGTTCTTTCTACTTTTGGTTCTGCATGATGTCAGACAGGAGGGATATCCTTATATGGTCGTCTCAGATGCACAGCTTTGACTGTAAGCAACCCACTTGTTGGGTAAATAGTCTGTTTGTGAGCAGCATTCACTTTAAAGTAAGTTGGCTTGACAGGAAGATGGTCTCAAAAGAGCTATATAACTGATCAGCAGCACCAAATCCCATAAATATGGATGATTTTAAACCTTGAATCATTGGCTATTTTCATTAGTTCATTTGTTAAATTAGTTGATAATTAATGTCCATGGAATTACATATTTTATTTAAGAAAAAAAAGGCTTCCTCGTGGATTCTGTTTTGATGTCAACAACCCTTTTTGTGACTCTTTTCCCCCTCAAGAAAGCACATAAAAGGAAATTTTCTTTCTACTCACCATGAATAAATCTCTGGCTTCTAAATCTACAGCGAGGAGGAAGGCCTTCTCGAAACACTGGTGCCTGCAGAGAAAAAAGGAGACAGTGAAAAAGAAAGACAACACCCTGAACATGAAAGCAAAACAATCATCAATCTAAAAATACATGCTTTGAATGAAAATGCATAGTTAAATAAGTCTAAGGTACATTTACGTGCTTGCTTTGGTCTGCATGTAGACACACGCCTCAATACAGACATGCACATGCACCTCTGCATTCAACACTGTCAATAATTGAACTGAGAATAGCGAGCTCTTTTCCTATTATCCAGAATTAAAGCTGGGAGAGAGAGCTGTATCTCCCAGTACAAAACACCTCAACTTTCCCCGGCTACAGCCGACATGAAACAAACAAACACAAGCGGAGAGAGGAGGTGCGGGAAGGAGGGGGGGCGGGGGGCGCCTTCCTTCATTTGATGTTGATGGAGAGAAAAAGAATGCAGGTAGGTGATAAGAGAGGAGAGGACGAGGGATGCCAAACAACGCTCCAGCTCGGCTACAGAGGAGGAAAAAGAAAGAGAGGGAGAGGGAGCGGGGGGTAATTGCGGGATGGAGAGCAGTGAGCAGCAGTGTGTGGGAACAACAGGGTCTATTTCAGTCAAACAGGCGTTTCAAAAGGCTCTCATGGCAGAAGGGAAAATGAAACAACAGTCTAAACAGGTGCATGCGTGCTGCTTTGCCTTATGAATGACTCAAAGCTGCATCAGTATGTGTGTGCAATGAAATTCAAAAGCTATTTCTGTTTTAGAATTTTTAATAGCAATAAAGAGAAGGAAATAAGCAGTGTTAAATTGTTTCTGAAAGAGGTTTTTGGATATTATTTCTTATTCTGATTCTCCACCCTGTGCTGATAAACTGCACTAAATGTTCCAGTAATCCCTTGAAAATAGTCTGTGCATGTATTTGTCTGTGCAAAGTCTTCAGAGATCTGGAACCTGATTGAGGAATGTACTCTTAATGCTTTTACTTTTTAGATGTCTACATTTTTTATTTTATTTCAGGAGAGCTATACAAAACACAGTCCTTGACCCCTTGAGGACATGCACAAAGTAAATTTCTCCCTCAGTCCATTTAATTAAGACCACAGCAACAGCACAGAGTGAGTGGTGTTACCTGAGGAGGTGGTGAAAAAAGCGCCGGGCGTACTTGCTGATTGGCTCCCTGTACTCCAGTATTACTGTATCAGAGAGAGGCACAGGTGGGGCATAAAACACACCCAGAGCTGCTTCTAGCTGGGCTACAGACAGATCAGAAACACACACAAAATTAGGAAATGCATGTGATGTTTGCATGGAAATTAGCTAAGAATGTTTAAGGATGTGTGTTTCTAAAGCTAACAATGTAAAATTTGTTGCTCTTCTGCACAAAATTGAGATTTTTATACTTTTTTATTTTATAAGAGACAGTGCCAAATCAAAGGCTCACTGACTAAAAGCCAACTAAAAGCAAAAGTTAACAACTAAATGAAAGGAAACTAAGATTTGAAAGAAAAACATCCAAAATATATCAAATATATCAAATATATCTAAGCATTCATAAGGTTTAGTCCATGGAGGTGCTAAATACAGCAAAATGTAGACGAAATGAAAGGTAAATAAAAAATAAAAATCTTCAAGCACTGAAAGTCGACAGGTTAGGTTAGACTCATGAAATTTGAAAAGCAGCGATTTCGATTTGATAAGCATCACCAGGAAATGTAAAACCAATCAAAGCCACCTTCTCTCTCTGGGTTCAGCTCCATCCTCAGCAGGTGGTTAGTGACTGAGCTCAGGCCTCGGTACATCTCATCCCCCATGGTGCTCCAGTCCATGGCCTCTAGTATGCCCAGTGCCTCTCTGACTTGACCACAACGTAGCCTCTGCTGCAGCAGCTCCCCTGGACCCATCTGTCCCCCCGTGAGAGCTCCTGTCATATTGAGGAAAGGTTTGTAAGAAATAATAATAATGTGGTTAAGAAAAGACGAAGAAAAGATTTTTATGAAATAATCCAGTTTTGATCTAGATGGGCATTGAATTAAGGGAAAACCCAGCAGACACAATAGGTTTCACATACATGGTTTGAGCCTAGTCCCATACTAAAACAAAAATTCAGACAAAACTACCACTGAAAAAAGATTTAAACTCTAGGGCAAAGATTTATGCATATCTGGGAAACTGAGGTTTAATCAGGTGCTGCTAAAGGAAGATGTTTTTTTCAAAAGATTTTCCTCATTTGGCGTTATGGTGATGGTGTCTAACAAAATGGTACAAAATGTCCTGTAGGTCATTGTGAAGACCACACTAAATGATTCACATCATTTTCAGCAACTCCTTTATGCCCTAATGGATCCTGGGAAATAGAAGATAGATGTGTTTTATTGCATTCATTCAGAACAACTTTTAAGGATCTGCATTAAGAAACCAACAGAAATAGGAATAATTTATTCAGTATTTCTATCTTTTGCTTCATTTTTATACCTTTTTGTTTCGTTTCTATATTTATATTTTTTCTAAGATTTTGATGATAGAGCAGTATGTGATTATTGATCTTTTCCTTTCCATCTATACCCTTAACAGTTTATCCAATTTAGGGTAGCGCGGGTGCTGGAGGCCTATCCCAGCTCATGAATACCAGTCCACCACAGTATTGAATGATACAGTATATTTTCATCTTTCTGTGCTACAAAGAGGGAAAATTCTCTTTAGGCTTTAACAGTTGGTGTGATAATGATTCTGTGACCGTGCAGAATAACCTGGAGGAGTTACTTAAGTTAAGTGAGTGTCCAGTGGATCAGTTCTGACTCTGAGGCAGCACTAGATTTGTTAGACCAGCATCGACTCGTCAATCAATTAGAGAGGAAGTGTGTTCAAGCCTTCATGTGTACTTTGTGTCCATCAGTTTCTGTGTGCAAATGCAAAATAAAAGCAAGCTTCTCATCCTTTAACACTGAGCAGAGTGCATGTTAGCATATGTTCAAATAACTTGCCTACATGTTATTGAAATATTTAGCTCTTTAACAGAATGGAAACCTTTTCAGGGTGTAACCAGCCTCTTATGGGGTGTGTCTGTGTGCTACTGCAAACAATATTGTAACATAGAGTGACCTTTACCCTAAGATCATTTGAGGACTGCTCTGATGGACTGTACCTTCTGATCAGTGATGACTGACTGTGCTTTTGTTTGTGCAGACAAGGAACATGTTGAATAATGGAAGAATGGCATTTTGTACCCTTAACCGCAGCAGAGGTGTCTCACTCTGTTTCTTAAAGTTCAAAGCACATATACAGGTGAAGGTGTTGAATGCCAGGGGTAATTATGCTCTATTGTCACTTAATCACGAAGGTACATAATGCAGCAGATGGAGGACTCCCTGGCTCATTCTGATTTGCGTGAGACGAGTTGGTACAGGACCATGTTCTGACAGTAGTTTCACCTCACTTCTGAACTAGCCTTTTTCACATGCATGCAACATTTAACACTCTGCTGTATATGTATTAAAGTGTATATATTTACCAAAATTTCTGGACATGGCTAGTGGCATAATAGGTGATCACTGACAGCAGTACTGTCAATGGGCCATGCTGCAGGCAGGCAAGAAAAACTCACTACTGATTCTAGTCTAATTAGTATCTGTAGGGCGGGGGGGGGGGGGGGGGGGGGGGTGGTATGAGCAATTAAAATGACAAGCTGGCAATTAGCAAACCACCAAATCCCCTAAAGAGTGGGCTAATGTGGCTAATACATCAGCTAAGTTGCTTGTGTGTGATTTTTGGGTACTGTATGTGTTTAACTGCATGTATGAGTCCAGGAGTTGGGCGCTGACATCTGCTCTAAGCTGACGCAGACAATGGATCACACCTGTCCACACTGACTTATTTGACTGTGCACAAACAACACTGAGCAGGACAAGATCAGCACCAGCATGGAGAAACACAGAACGTAGCATAAACATGACTAAAAATATGAAAGACCTTGGTCTAAAACATAAAAAACCAAAACGTGTTAACTTGGAACTATTATGTCACATAAACTCATTAGCTACTGAACTTCACATTAGCACAATAATCTAAATCAGCCAATCATATGGCAGCAAGTCAATTAATTTAGGCATTAGGAAGATTTGAAAAAAAGTTGCCTGGTCTGTTGAGTCTAGATTTCTATTGCAATATTTAGATGGTAGGGTCACACTGGCTTGAGTCAAACGTCAGTTTGATGTTGTTGGTGGTGTAAAGGTGTGGGAGGATATTTCCTTGGCAGACTTTGGCTCCTTAGTACCAATCTAGGGGTTTCACCCAGGCACAGTATTAGGCAAATGTGGATTTTATTTTTAGAAGTGAGTATTAAGTAAAGCTACTGGAGTACCTACTCAAGTAAGTACTTCTGGCCACAGATGGCTCCATCCTCATTAATCAATGCTGGGTACTGGCAGTAGGAGTGCACTGGCTTATGAGTGGGCTTGTGTTTCATCTCTGGTTTGGTGTCAGTTGAATATAATAACCACCACACTGTGGAAACACATGCAGAACTGAGGACAATGGGACCCATATAAAACGTCTATGATAGGCTATGCTTCAAGTTTTAATCAGTTTTAAGATCAACTTTTTGTCTCCAAAAACAAGTCAAAGAGCCCATTCTCTCTGGGAAGACAATGATGAAGTAGCTTTTGGTCACACACATGAAACGTGCCACAAATCCTTGAGCAACAAATACAAAAACAAAAGGAAAAAATCTAGCATGTGAAGTAATGTATCTGGTTCCTCTCACACCTCTGCACAGGTGGCTAATAACGGTGTGCAGTGGGTAAATCACTGGAAACGAGTGGGGATTTCTGATGTTGCGATCAAACATGTAATTTTGACAGACCATAAACCCATCTTAGAAATGATGGATAACTCTGCTCACTAATTTTGACAAACAATATATGCCAGGCTAGATGAGTATGAACCCTGCTCGCGCAGCAGATCAACAAACTCACTTCCAAGTCACCTTGATGACCTAGTGAATTTTTTTTATAGCCAATGAAAGAAGCATTAGCTTGGGTTCATTCTCCACACACAGTTACATCATTGTCCTTTAATATTTCCCTGTTTTCCCATCTGTACAAAAAAAAGAAATTGCTATTTTTTCTTGGGTGCTGTGCAGCACATTCCCCAGTCTGCCCCTCCACAGCCTGTACCAGTGCAGGCCCAGCCATGGCCAACGTGTGCCCAGATGAGATAACTCGGTGCAGGCAGGGGGGTGGGGGTGGGAGGGGGCACCAGGGAGAGCTGCCTCCTATGGAAAAGAGAGAACTTGGAGCTTGGCCAAGTCTTTCTTCCTAACCGCCTCACGACTCACTCCTTCTGTCATGTAGCGGGCCTTATGAAACAAGTCAATACAGAGAAGAAGCAAACAAATGAGTTGGAGTGAAAGTCTGTGTGTGTGTGTGTGTGTGTGTGTGTGTGTGTGTGTGTGTGTGTGTGTGTGTGTGTGTGTGTGTGTGTACGAACAGAAGCACAGAAATAGAAGAATACACACATGTGTGAAGAGGGGGAGAATTATCATGGAGAAAAGACGTGCAGTGACTTTCTTCATCAAATACTTGGCAGACGATCAGAGGAGCGGAAGCTATTGTTGGAAGACACCCTCCTCTTTCCCTGTGCACACAGGCAAACACAGTCAAACACACACACACCCCTCAAACACACATTTCAAATGCACACTTCTACTACCTTCCTCCCTCCACCCTCACTCTCCTGCTTTCAAACTTCGGTAGAGAGTTGCGTGCCGCTGTCACATCTTCTTTCCAAAGTCACAATTAAAGATGCTGAATACGTGAGTGTGCTTCGGAGGGTGAGGTGGCTGCTTCGTAAAAATTTTGATTGGCAAACTTTATCTGGGGACCCCGAGGGACTTTGCAGCCACTGTAAACGATTTATCGGAAAAATGCATCCCAGAATGCTCCTCGGGGGCTCGTGCCCCGGGGCGATTATTGAATGACCTCTGAGAGCGTGACTCCCGCTAACCTTCCCGCCTGTCAACAAATTAACTTCCTTCAGGAGTGGAAAGGTACTGGGACGACCAGCTTGACAGCACTATTCACACAGGCGGGTTCAGACACAGCTTCAGATCCAAAACAGAGCAAGAGTGTCTGAAGGGAGGAAGGCACCTTCATTAGGAAAGGGAGGCTGTGCCTGAAGTGTTTTCTACTTGGAACTGTGTAATGTAAAATTTAAACAAATGTGAGGGAACTTATTCTTGGCAGAAGGAGTAAGAAATACAAAGAACTCAAAACAGGAAAACAGGTAAAACAGGAAAAATGGATCTCATTATCCATCTGTTTTACACATGTTTATTCCAAGTGGCAACCTCCAGGGCTGAAAAGCAGGTCAAATGTCAAAAACTGCAATAGCCTGAGTGGCCACTTGAGGCTAACTTGCAAAAAAAAAAGTTAATCTCCATGACTTAGAAGTTAAAATATTGAACTTTACAAAGTTCAGAAAAGGTTTTGGGGTCCTTACAGCACATTTGTTGAGGCCTCAGTTACATGGGGTGTTGTACCAGGAATCTCCCTGTGATTGCTTTTGCTATGGTCAACCGTACCTTGCATGGAAGTCACTGACTTGTCTGCAAATACTCAAACTCACACTGTGTTTGCTTTCAAAATGAAAGATGTGCTTTACCCCTGCAACCATATAAAAAAGTGCAACTTCTACTCTGCAGGCAAACGGTATCCATTTCCAGTTTGCGTTGCACACTTCAGTTCCATGACAGCTGAACATAGCTTTGTTGCCAGCTGTTTGCAGGCAAGTTGGCATCTTCTATGCAATCTATAGATGACTGCGGCAACTTACTACTCACCAGCTGATCAGGGAACCCACTTTTCTCCCGAGCAACCAGTGATTACCACGAGGGTCATTAACCAGTCTCTAGGCCTCCAAAACGGAGGCCTTAAACTTTAGACTTAGGTTTACAGTCAGTAGCATGGCCACTTCGAGGAGGTTGAACCTTACAAGATGCCTCCTCTAATCAGTTTTTCTGGTGTTGGTTTGTTTTGGAGCATTTGTATAGCAATTATCTGAAGCTTATGTCTTTTTGTGCCATTAATTGTCCTAACATCCAAGAAGAATTTTAGTGCATGAGATTCTGCTATTTAATTTATGTGTTAAGTTAGCACGAGTTAGCCAATATCCATGGTTTGTAGATTTATCAAACAGTCTCAGCACACTAGCAATATGCATCTTTTATATAGCCCTTGTTTTTTTCCTATACAAGATTGTGGTGATTGACAATAACAAAACATTCCTCATAATTTCAGAAGACCATTTTTTGTCCAATGTTATTTTACCTACCTAGTCTAAATCTCAAAGCTGCCAGTGGTCCACCATGAAAAGAAAGTGCGAGCATATCTGTCCCCTCTGGGCCTCCATCCAAGCCAGTCGCCCATTGCAGTCCTGCCAGGCCTCCAGAACAGCGCAGGTGCTGAGCTAGTCTTAACGTGGGAGCTGAAGCTACCTCCTCTGATACGAGCGCCATATTTACAGGTGCCAAGCCCACATCAAAGCACATCAGCTCCTCCTGTCCTCCCCCTACCATGACAACAGCCCCAGCAGGGTGCCAGGCGAGGAGGGTGGCCGGCACGGGGCATGAGGCTAGGAAAGAGATCCCGCGTCGTTGGTCGTACAGGACTAAGGAGGAATCACTTAAGCCAAGAAGCAGAGTGGTCTCAGAGGGGTGACGCGAGCAGGAGACTGGGTGAGATGACAGCAGGATTCGGGTGACTGAAAGGCGGTGCAGGCGTCCTCGTGCACATTCATACACACAGGTATCAGCCCAGGACTCCTCTCTGAATCCCTGAGGCCCTGCAGGTAACTCCACTGTTAGGACCTGGTAGGGCTGGAGCAGGCTGAAGCGGCAGTCCAGAGGGTTGCCTTCAGTGTGGACTGAGCTTAGGACCTGAAGGAGAAAAAAGTTAGAGAGGACAAGGGAACAGCTTCAGAAATAATGGCATGAAGAGAAATTTCGAAGTTGAAGAAAAATGATCTTGTAATCTTGTTTTGCACGGCTATATCCTGGCATGTAATGTTTCCACAGGAAATGGAAGCATGTGTGAAGGATCGTGGTACGCCTGTCTACAGACATCCCCAGTGGAGGCTTCACAGTTTGGTCTGGCAAATTCCTTTCTGAGATGGAATCTATATATGAAAATTAAGTACACATATTCACAGAGGATGATTTGTAATAATAATTTGCTTGACCCAAGACGCCTCATTTGCTGTTCAAACTTTCTGTTTACAAGAGGCAGCCAATCAGAAGACAACTGGATTTAAATCAGCACATTTCAGACCGGACATGAACTGTAGGGGGCCACCAAGGCCCAGTATGAGGAGAGGATTATTTTAAACAGTGAATCAAGCACAGCTACTGTAATAAAGGGCAAGAAGAGCAATGTGGAGTTTGAAATCAACATAGTCCTCCTTCCTGATACAGGCATGCCAGCATGCTGAAACAAGATTTGAAGGATGATGTCTTCTCTCAGTGTCGAGGAACAAAAACATTACTGTAAACTTTAGGGGAAGAGGACTGCATCTACTGTAGATCAAGTGTATTTTAAAAAATGTTTTTATTAGTCTGTATTCATCATCAAAGATCTTTTAATTTCTGTTGCTGTTTTAACATGCTCTTCAACTTGAAACCTGTTTTGTGCTGCAACTGTTATTGAACTAACCTGTTTTGGAATAAAACGGCAGAGACAAAGACAGAACACGTGAGAGAAAGACAGAAATGAGTCATGCCGTGGCAGCAGCCCCAAACCCCCTGGAGATGAAAGAAATGGAGCCTTCCATATTGCTCATAAACACCCAGCTGTCAATCAAGACAGCTAATGATAAGAGCTCTATTTTAACTCAAGGTCAACAACATCTTCTCCCTAAGCATGCCATGGCTTGGCACATAATGATAAACAACCTCCTCTGTTTACCTGTGTGAGGAGCCAAGAGCTCAGCAATAGACATGGCAAATGACAAGAAAAGGAGCCCTTTTCACTGGATACATGAAAAAATCTTGAATTTTTTTGACCAGTGGTCAAATGCAAAATGTAGATTATTTCTGCCTGGCCTACAACCAGTTTGCGTGGGTACAATGGTCCTGCTATGCAAACAAGCACTGACATTGAGGGAGACAGGCCGTGTCACGGGTGGTAGTGTCGATAAACACCCACAAGAAACCTGGAACAGTACGTGGATGACAGGAGAACACAGGCTGTACTAAACATCAGTCCAACAGTTACACAGTCACTAAAAGAGCTTTTTAGGAAGGATTTCACCTTACCAAAGCCTCTATCAGAGCCCTGCATTGACCGTGGCAGCTTTGGCTAAATGAGCCCATTTCTTTTCGCCGTGTAGACAGAAAGAAGGATCGGCTGCCTGCCTGCCTTCCTTTCCTTTTGCAAAGCTGCTCGGCCCAGTTTTTTGGCAGGCATTGCCAAAAAGGGACTTAGAGGGAGGAAGGCAGGTTTTTTTTGCCTGCCCATGGTCTACAGCAGGAGAGAAGCAGATGACTGTCCTCCTGAAAGCTTTTTTTCCTCCCTATAATCCCCCAGAGCTAGCTCCTGCTGCACCCCAGGGGGTGGGTGCTGCGTGTGAATGTGTGTGTTTATTTGAAGCAGCAGGGTAGAGGGGCTCAATTCATGTAAAAGGTGGTGTATCCTGGGGCTGGTGCAGTTCTCTGGATAGCTTAATTTCTGCAAAGTGACACATGCGTGAAAATAAACTAGCACACAAATGCATAGCAGGTGAGGGTCCATCGTATTCACCCTACAGAACGCTGGACTCATAAGACCTACCTCAGTGCCAAAAACCGTGACACCCCCCACCCTTCAACTACATCGCATCCTTTCAGCTTTTCATCGCATGCCCGGCTTGCTAGTGCCCGCTGCCTGCTGTGAGCCTGCATGCCACCATGGCACCATCGGGGGGCTGAGGTGCAGCTGACTCAGCTCCGTTTCACCTGACAGATGACCCTCCAAGAACAGGGATCAGAGGGCAGAGGCAGCTAAAGTTCTGAGCCAACAAATAAATACTACATGGGCGGATTCAACCTGCAGCAGCCACTATTTACATTTTTAAAAATGTACAATGTGCACAAAAAACATGTATGACGTGAGAAAATAACAGCATGTTCAACCCAAGTTGGGATATTCATAACACAGCTGATGATAATTGCTTTATTACACTCTCAGCCCCTCTATAAATATTTCTGACCAACATTATTCACAGTTTAAATATTAAACCAGCTTTAGCACCATTGCACATAATATTCATCATCTAATCCTGCTCTGTGGCACATTTAATTCAGAATTGGTATCAAGAAAGTAAAAGAAAAAGATTAAAGTCACTAGAAAAGTGGATTATGGAAGTCAGAATCCAGGCTACTGAACTGACTAGTGTTTCAATAGAGACAGTGGCTGTGAAAAGTCCCTGAGTCTATCAATCCATGAGGCTGCAGGTCATAATCCCATAACCCCCCCTCACCAATGAAAATATTTAAGTTATTTAAGACAGCAGTCCCCAACCTTTTTTGCACCATGGACCAGTTTATGTCCGACAATATTTTCCATGCACTGCCCTTTAAGGTGTTGCGGATAAATACAACAAAATAAAACCAGTAATTGTACCAAAAAAAAGAAGATTTATTTATAACACACGGGAAAAGACCCAGGGAAACCGAGTTAGCGATTAAAACGATAAAAAAAATAACACTAAAAACCGTTAGAAACCCTGAAAACCATGAATTTCACTCCCAAGCCTCAACTCTCGTGGCCCAGTACCAAATGACTCACAGACTGGTACCAGTCCGTGGCCCGGGGGTTGGGGACTGCTGTTTTAAGAAGTTCAAAAACACAAAGATCAAGAAGAAGTGGCAATCCTGAACAGTTGACTGCTGAAGTGAGCAGATGATGGCTCCGTTAAACTGTAGGAGGTGATTAGCTGCCACAGTGTGAGCCCACTATTCCCCTAGTGGGCTCACAAAGATGCTCTGACTTTAGGTTTATCACACAATCACGCTCTCTCTATTTGAGTCTCATCCATTTTCCCAATCTTAATGTGATGCATATGCTACGACCTCAAACCAGTTGGACACCTCAAGGAGATTTTTGGCTGATTTGTTGAGAGTGCATTATTGGTACATTCATCAAAACATTAAGGGGGTAGCATCTCTTGGAAGAGTGGTCTTCCATCCCTCCAGTACTGTGTTTGGTTATATATCTGTCACTCTTTTGTATTTCATATAGTTACAATGAATATTCTCATGGAGTGCCGTCATTTCACCATTTCACTTTTTTATGCATTGACCTGTGTATTTAAATATGTTGTATTTACTGGCCTTAAGTATAATAGTGCCTCAAATATTTTAGTGGTTGCATTTGATAGTGCTAAAAGTGACATTCAGTGCCAGAAGCACCCACACTCCTACAGCCAGTGTAGTTGCATGTAACTCCAGGTAATCTTTAAGTCGAAGGTACGCCTCATATTCCATCATCTGGACTGAGCAAAGTCAAGCAAAATGTCCCTGAAGGCAACACAACTGATTAGGAGATTTAAGAAAATTCAAGACTTGCAGGGTTATGGAGGTTTCTGCCTTTCAGGGCCAAAATATAATCTTGAAATGCTAACATTACTCTAAAGACCAGAAAGGAAGAAAGACAAACGATAAAACTGTTGACCTGCAGTTGGCTGTGTGATCTCTACAATAAGATGTAGGTGATGTGTTACTCTTTAGATTTTAAACAGACTTAGCATAGCACAGTAAATATTTACAAATCACTGGGACTTCATCATTTACAAAGCCAAATCTTTTTCACCTCTTTTAACAAGCTGCCCTTAAACAACAATCGACCTGTAAAAAAGGTGTAGAGATGTGTCGTAATGTGTCCAGAAAAGCAAAGCTTTGTTTGCCTGTGAACTCTTCAGAGTATATTGTGGCATGTGAATGTACAGCATTCCCTGAATCTGGGAGCATAAAATAAAAAATGATGAATCAGGTCAAGAATGAGAGTGAGCAAGTGAGTGAACAGATGTCCAAACGAGAGACAGAGAAAAGGGGATGCAGACAGAAATATGTAGAAAAGATGATGAGAAAGAGTGGAAATGGAAAAGAATAAAGAGAGGAGAAAGATGCAAAGAGAGCAGAGACAAGGAGAGAGGGAGACAGACACAGAGAGAGAAAGAAAGACTTCTAGTAAGTAGCTTTCTCCTGGTTATTGGTTTCAGTGACTGGTCAAAACTATTCTTCTCCATTCTTCTCCTCTCTCTCTCTCACCGGCACCTTTTTTCCCCCTCCATGGCGTGAAAGATAAAGCGGACGGGCCCAACTGTGTGGCTGGCCCTTGTTCACAGCAGTGGCCTTTTGAAGCCAATTTTCCAGCTCACGGAGCAGAGAAAGACAGGGAGAGACGGATAGAGAGAGACGGAGGGACTTGGAGGAGAGTCGAGGGATGAGGGGTGTTTGGGGAGGCGGAGGGGGGATAGCTGGGTGGGACTGGGGAAGTTTTAGGTATGTGATTTGGGGTTAGAGTTGAAGTACTGATGTGAGAAAATGCACAGGCACAGCGGGATTACGAACCAAAATATTCCTCATACCTTCCCCGGCTGAAAATAACGGAGGGAATATCGTTCACTGGACGCAAAACTGTACCAGCAGTGCTCCCAGTGTGATGTTTAAAAAGCAGCGGAGCTTGGGGGTAAATCGACACTTTGGATTCAGCACCAGACCCTTTCATGGTACAAATTATTTTGCAGTGCATTTCTGAAACGTGCTTTAATTCTTCATATTAAGACTGCAGCTTTTAATTTTTAAGGAGCAAGTCTTGCCAGCAATCTTGCTTCAAAAGCACCCTTACTCTTCATCACAGTGTTCTTGAAGTGAAGAATAAATAAAATATAGATTAGAAATTATTTAATTTCTATGAATTTTTTTTTTTTTGCTCTACTCTTAAGTCAAAAAATAATTAAAAGACAGCACAAATCAACAAACAAATGCAGATCAAACAACTACAGACTGTTTGGTGACAGATAACAGGATAGACATACAGTTAAAAAAAAAGTGTTTGGAAATAATCGGGGGAAAAAAGCAAAAGCAAACAAAACATTCATCTCACTTCATTTAAGATTATTCAATTCCAGGAAATGGCTGATTTATGTGTTTGTTTGGAGGGGGAGGGTGTATAAAGTATGAAGGAAGGATCATTAAAAATGTTAACTGGCTCCTGCATAAAAACCAACTGTGTATGTTTTCCTCTCTTTACCCCCCCACGTTCCGTGGCTCCACTTATCAGCATGAGGAGGGAGGAGGTGGTGAGGGGGGTATACGAATTAAGACCACATAGGGAAAGAAATCAGACTTTTTTAAATGCCGAGACTGGCTAGAAAATTGGCTTAGTGCGGCAGATAGCGAACTGAACAAAAGGAACATATATATGAGCTTGAAGTGATTGAAGTAGCTGGCGTCGCCCGATGTGTGCCCAGCATTTGATTCCCGCTACGGCTCTTACATAAACTGCTCGCTTAATTTCACACCGCGCATCTGAAAAATGACAACAAACGCTTTCATTAGAGAGCGATGGCGCAGCCCCATGAAGAGACTTTAATGTTCTTGAAGCGAGGAGGAAGGAAGGAGGAGAAGGATGAGGGGGGGGGGGGGGGGGGGGGGGTGTTGAAGGAGACACAGACTAAACTAGGTGAAGGAGTGTGATAAATGTGGCGAGCATTCCAAAAACAAGAAGAAAAACCAGCAAACAGCATCTGCTTTGATTATTTCAATATTCATGTACACCCCCCCCCCCCACACACACCTCCAATTCCTCCCTCTTTCTCTGCTGCGTGAATTTGTTTTCCTAGCGTGCGATTGGTAACGCTCATTTTTCCTCCTTCTCCCTTCTCTCTTTGGTGTGGCGAATATTTTGCATATGCTTACTGAGGTACACGTACCGGGGTTAGAGTTAAGCCCGGTTTGGTAATTTGGGATCTTTCATCTGCTTTCGGCACGAGGCCAATCCTACACTGACACAGAATCGGGTCATGGGTAGGGTTTTTGCCACAGGGCACGAGGATGTGCGTTTCAGCCTGTGCGTGAATGTGTGGGCGTTCTCCTTCACGCTGTACCACAGCTTAGCTCTCTTGCTTTTTTCATATGGTGATGCATGAAGGTGCAACACAGAGGTACCACCCTTGAGGTGACTAACACACCATCCCCAATCCCATCCAGAATAACACAGGTCTCTCCTCAAATTCAGCAGCTTTGTTGCCCCTTTTTCCCTCGCTGGTGTCTGGTGAGTGTGTCTGCAAGCTTCCCTGTGTGTGAAACTACAAAAATATATGGGATGACTTTGTGTTACTGATACTGAGAGCTTCAAATAAAGACTGAAAAGTATTTTATAAGTATTTACTATATTTCATTATGTGTTCATGTTACTAAAATTCAACTTAGCCTTCCTCTAAAAATTCCTAGTTCAATAATGAGAGCATCCATCCTTGCCAAATCATCAGCTACCATTATACAAAATCTACTGTGAACACTTAGGAAGTATGAGGATTTCTGCACTGATTAATTAATCTTCATCTCAGTCATGAACAGATGGACTTAATAATCAATCACACTTTAGGCTTTAAGAAAACATGAATGTCTTTGCAACTTATTTCAAAGCTACTTGTAGTCAGGTAATTTAACTAAGAAGTTAAGGTAAAAGACATATGTGGTTTGTAGAGGTGAACAGATTCTTTTATAGAGAGATTCTAGGTGCAGCTAATCGGTGGCAGGGTGGGGGTCTCAGGATCACATCTCCGATTTGGTTCTGTTGGCTATGTCGACTGATGACTTCCAGCTTAAACCCGATCGGTTTGCTGGTGGTGAAGTGGCGGGGATGACAATTAGCACCTCAAGTCTGAAGCGAGGGAAGGCTGTAGGTGCTCACTGCAGTTTGGGAGCAGTTGTTGCTTCAAGTGGAGGACATTAAGCATCTATTCCTAAGTGGGGGAAGAGTATTGAGGTTTTGCAGACACATGACCACTAACCATGTGATCTTAATTTGTCCACCATTTTGGGCATGTGACAATCATGGTAGGGTCAAATGACTAAGCTCCTAATCACACAGGCCTAGAAACTGGTCAGTGACCCTCTGGCAACCACTGATGATTAGGGAAAAATGTGTACTCCTCAGCCAGTCAGGAAAAATCTCCTTGCAATTTCTTTGGTTGCTATTGCTGCATTTGCCTGTGGTTTGCATGGAAGACTCTGCTTTGTCTACAACCACTTGTATTGTCTTGGCATTGCAAACATTTGTTGGTTTGCATCGCCCTTTCCAAGAAGTCAGCAAATGTTTGCACATATGTAGGTATCCAAAGCAAAGCAAAGCACAGGAAGCCGCTGCAATCTGTTAGCGACCAAAGCAATAAAAACAATGTTTTTCTCAGCACCGTTTGCAACAGCCAGCAACCTCCAGGAAGCACTCGCCAACCAGTTGTGCGATATACATGTCACGCTCATGACCAGTGATTGTATCAGACCCAATATGTTGGACAACTATAGCAAGACTCTATAGCAGGAGACTGAAATATGGATTGTCTGCAGCAGTGTGGCTGCTGCACCAATCTATTGCAGTGAAGAGAGCTGAGAGAGAAGGTGAAAGTGTAGATTTTCTGGTTGTTCCCACCCTTACATAGGGTCATGTGCTGTGGGCAGTGACTGAAAGATGAGACAGCATATAAAAGCACACACAGCTTTAGATATAGCATCAGGAGCTTGTTCTGTCAGGAGGAACTCAGAATAAAACTGTGACTCCAGGTCAGAAGAAACCAGCTAAATGCCCCGTAGGTGAGGTGGATTGTGAGTGATGTCACTGCTCAAATCCACCAGCCATGTCAACCTCAGTCATCACTTAAGATGCTTGAATTGCTCCACAGGGAGTAGGAGCTTTCTTCCCAAGAAAACGATGGGAGTAATCATTTTCTGCAAATGTATTCACACATAAGTCTGATATACCCGCAGTAACCCCAAAAGCATCCAAGACCAATTCATTAACCCTCTCCAAACCAGTAAAACATTGGAATGAGCAAAGACCATTACCGCTCTGGTTTCCCTGTAGGTAATTGTCTTTCATAGTTTTCATTCCACAACCTTTTCCTCTGTTTTAATGAATACAGGGTTTGTTCGACTGCTTACATGTGGTGTTCATTGGAACCTTTATTAAGGTCTTAAAATCCAAACAAGAGGTTTAAAGTTTTGAGCGGTTTGACTAAACCTTTATCATAGAATTTTGACAAGTTGTACTAGGAAATGCACAGTTGGAAATTCCCTGTGTTTAATGTAGCCATCATAAGTATACCTGTGCTATGCTCTGTGTGTGTGTGTGTGTGTGTGTACCTTCAGGCCTTCAGCAGGTGAGCAGCTGATTAGGACAAGGTTATTCCTGTGTGTATCTGTGGGAGTCCAGGGCCATAGCTCCTCACTGGACTCATCCTGGTTCCACCAGCAGAGCGCCACATCCTGGACACTGTTGAGACCTACATGTCTGTGGAGCCTACGACCACACCCGCCCAACTCCACACATACCACCTGGACACAAAAATACAAAACAGTGAAAATGGGCAATTAAAATAGTAGGAAGACAGAGATTCTTGAAGTTAGAACATATTTTATGAAGAATGGGAAAGATATGCGAGCATCTCAGTGTTTCGCTCATTTGGATTCACCTTCCTGGCCTGTTTTAAAACCCGAGGGCTCTGACACTTTCACGGCTGGAGCCCCTGGTGCCTCTGCTGTCCTTCCCCCATCCTGTTTTTGTTGATGTCTAAGGTTGTTTTTTCATCTTCCATTATTAATGTCTGTGTGCGTTTTGTTCTGTCGGGCTTGTTGTTTTAGTGATGTGCATATTTTTTGGGAAGGTCCGCCACGCTCTACGGGCCACAACAAAGAGACGCACAGTAATGAGCTCTCGTGGCGCTTGGGGGGGGTGGGCGGGTTACACACATTCACACAGACACACAAATAGACACACATACATAAATATGTGCATGTATGTATACAATCATTGATTTATAAAGTAAACAAACACTCTTGGATAGACACACAAAGTGCAGGTACACACACACAGCCCCATATTCATACAAACCTTTCATATATTCTTTATCTTCAGCCATACTCACTAACACAAGGAACCAGAGTCAATGGCTAATGCGCACACATTAAGAGACACACACACATCCATGACCTCTGTCACTCTGCAGAAGAATGGCTAAAACCTGATAGGTAGAGGGAGGACAGAGGTGAAGGAGGCAAAAGAGAGAGGAATAAATGGTGATAACGAATTTTAAAAAAGCTGATTGTTTGGGTTTGGAGAGAGGGTTAAGAAAGGCAAGTGAGGTGAAAGCTGCTGTCATGCACTATAGCTTCAGGGAAATGAGAATTGAGGAATAAAATAAAAGCATGAATTAATGAATGAGTGAAGGACGAAACAAAAAAGTGCACATGAAGAGGTTAAAAAGAAATCCAGATTAATTAGATCAGTATCAGTAATAGATCAATGAGAGGTTTGTGCCAAAATAAATGTTTGAAACCTAGGAAAAGAGCAGTTGTAACATCAAAATCCCCCTAAAAGGGCATCAGCAGGAATTTGGGAATATGTCTTTAGAAAATCAATTACTAAAAACATGTCTCAACAAAAGAAAATGGTCTAAAAGTCCCAGAACATGCAGAAATTAGTAAATCGACAAGCTGTACTGTATGAGTGGAGCAGATTTGAGAGTCAGTGGTCCATGTCTGCCCTCCTTGCCCCCTCGGGGGGGGGGAAATTTGCTTTGGACACAGAATACGCCTGAAAATGATGGAGCTACATCCGATGATAAAGGGAACAAAGAGTTGCTCCAAACAGCTGAACGGGAGATCACTGACAGATTAGAAATGGAAAAGAAAAAATAAAATCTGAAAATCACTGGGTTAATAACACACTCTATCTCTACCCCCCGTATGTCCCCTCCATCCCTACCCATCTCTTCGCTCTTCTAGGTTTTTTTTCTGCTGGCGTTTGCTGGTCAGCAATAATCAAAAACCACTTTCTGTGGGCCGGATTAGTTTAGCCCCCCCCTCAACGCCCCCTACTCTCCCTTCTCCAGCTTAGCCCACTGGACCAGTGCGGCGTGTACGCGTGTGCGTGTGTGTTGTAGGGAATGGGCAGCTGGGCATATGTGTACACATGTGTGTACTGGTCGCAGGTTGCATGCATGTATGTGCACATGCATTGACAGAGGTGTGTTGGATGTACAATATGGAGTGGTGGGGGTGATGCGGGGGGGTGTCTTATCAGGACTGTGCTTCTGGAGACAGACGCACAGCAGCAACGATTGCTTTTACACACACTGACACACACACACACACACACACACCCACACACACACACCCCCCCCCCCCCACACACACACACACACACACACACACACACAGCCCTTAACAAAAGGGCCTGGCAGTAATGTGATAATGCCAGGGTTAGCGGTTAGCCAGCTAGCAAAGGAGGACAGAGTGTAGTTTTGTTTTGTGGGAAGAACCGTCCTACACATAATCAAGCATATTACTAACAGCTAAAAAAAAAAAAAAAAAACACCTTCAGATCAGAGGGAGCCCAATACACACCTGAATAGAGATTAACAGACAGGAACAGGGAAGTCGCAGAGCCAGAGTCAAACTGGGAACATGTGAGCTATAAAGGCTACATTCTCATGATAATGTATATTGTATTGATGTAATACTAAACTGAACCAGTTGGAGAAATATTTATGACTTTTAATCCATTTCCCACCCTCATTTTCTTGAAGTGTGTCTCTGAAAACAATTTTTCCGTTTGACTGGTCTCATATGTGCTGATTCATGTCATGTGTACAAATGGAATATTTTCCTCTTTCAAAGCATGAAAAGAGCAGTTGGTGGTGGTGTGAATCATTTCATTTTTTACATCACAGACCACAGTTGGAGGCCTACATGGGACTTCAACTGCTTTACTCTAATTGCCTTATTAATTATCATTAGAAACTGTGTTAGGTTTAGGTAGTAAGAGGTTTTTTGTTAGGTTCAGGATATATGTTTATGTTTTATAAACTTCTTAGTTAGGTTTACAGAAACATCTTATTACATCTTATTAATAAACATTTTATTAGTTGCAGGGTGACACAGGTTACAGTCTGGATAAAATACATGCAAAAGACATGAAACATACTTCCCACTGAAATGCATTACATTCAAATTCATTCTAACTTCACAAAAATGAAATAATTTGTGTTCGCGATCATGAACAGATTTCTTTTTTTGTAACCTCTTCACATTTTGCCACAAGGCCGAGCGTTCAACCTCATATTTAAGAAAATGTGATGAGAAAAATATTGGATTAATGGTTTATTATTTACAGCCATTTAAATAAGATTTAATTTTCACATCTTTGTCAAAATCCATAGTGATGGTCTACAGATTACAAAAATCATGCCACCGTCCATATAGATTGAGAACAGACTGGAGGAAACTATTCTTAGTGGACTTTCCAAGCCAGAGTTGGTAATTTATCTAGCTGTCACAGGGAGAAGGTCAATAACAAATCAAGGACCCAGCAGGTTCTGACTGAGCTTCAACATGTTTTTTTTCTTTCCTAGCAGCATTTTCATAGTTATTTTTAATGGCATTTCCTCTCCGGTGTCCACTGAAAGGACATGTAACTGTTTTACTTAATCTCAACAAGAAAAAGTACCCTACCGAATGTGAAACTGATCCAAGAAAACACTCTGGAAGTGTTTCCCAAGCAGCTGGCTACATTGAGTGCACTTTTTCTTTTTGGCCTCCGTTTTATTTTATTTTTTAAACACTTCTCCCTCTCTTTTTGCAATCATCAACCTAAAGACACACATGCTTAAGCACACACATTTCTCCATCAATGCGTTACCTGTACCTTGATTTCAGAGGGTGAGAGTTTGTCTGTTCGCCTGCCAGTCTCTGGGGAGTTCTGGGTCTTTTTGTTCAGGTAGACTGCCGCCACTTGGCTCTGCTCCAGGAAGGACAGCAGAATCAGCCTATCGCTCAGCACCGCTGGCAAAGACATCGTCACACGAAATGTCATCATTCAAAGCAGAACAAAAAAACCCACCACAACTGTGTGCTATTGAGGAGAACCATATTATTAGAGCACAATTACAGCTTTTACTTGTAAACACATGAGAAAAATGTGGAATAATTTAGTAGCAAATCTGCATGTTATGATTCATCAAGTTTTTCTGATTGTAAATCTACAAAGTCTGCAATAGCTTCATTAATATTCATCATTAATCACTGACAGCTGGACACATCAAGTAATAAAGACTGGGCTTTTTATGTGGAAAATATCCAGACCTATCCTGTTAGCTTCCACACTGTTAACTCTGCAACCTGTACAGCGTCCTGGAGATCCTTTCTAAACATTATGCTCTCCTTACACTTTAATGCAGCTTATCACCCTTCATCGGTTTCCATTAGTTTTGAGCATCTGTCTCACATCCCGTCAATAATTCTTCCTTCCTACTCTTTCCTTTTCACCTAGTCTACTCGTTTCCTATCTCCACCTTCCTGCATCCCCCCCTCCTCTGTATCTCTTCCCCTCCTGTCAGTGCACTGGAAGCTCTAAGGCCTTTTTGTGGTAGAAGAACACACTTGATCCTGTTCAACTCTTCAGGAGCTGCATGGAAATGCTGATTAGCAATTAAGCCTCCCTCTCCTTCAAATTAATCTGTTTATGAAACCAATTAAATGGAAAGGGTGGGGGTGTTGTTACACATGCAGGATATCTGCTGCTTTGAGTTGAACGAGTAAGGCTGCACCCCGAGATTCAGAAATCTAACCAGCAATTAATCATGGTATGTGTGTATTTATAAACGTAGGGTATTGGTACGATTACACGTCAAATTATCCTGTTGTGTGAAAATTTCAAATTAATATGCAAATATTCACGTGCGAAGAGAAATGCAGAAAAACTAGCATTTTAAATCAGGTCAACTGAGTCAGGTTGTCCTCATGTTGAAGTTGGATTATAAAGCATTCGTAACTAAAACTGGTTCAAGGCTTAAACCATTAAAAAACAAAACAACAACAAAAAAAAAAAAAAAAAACCCAGCCATTAACGATGCCTTAGCTTTACAAAACAACATTTAATGCAGTAGTAAGCGTCTTTGTAATAGATTATAGACAAATCGAGTTAAATGCAGTTTAGTATTGATCTCGATGGGTGTCTATAAACGGGATTAAGATTAATCCCATTCATTTCCAAATGAAGGAAGGGATGTGAACCCAGGCTGTGGCCCAATCTGGGACCAGGTGGCTGATTTGGCATTAAGAACCAGACCTTCATGACCCACCCGTGAACACCCCAGACGCACACACATTTTAGACACATTCAAATCTACCATTGCAGACAAATGCACGGATAGCTACAAATACATTCATACAGACAAGCCTGCAACCACGGTTTATGCATGCATTTCTACACTCAGTAACACATGTAGAAATGCATTCACGCCCACAAGCATACGGCAAAGCTAACACATGGCCCCACGAAACGTACTCAGACAAAATGCACACACACACACACACACACACACACACACACACACACACACACACACACACACAGTCCCCTAAATCCATTTAATGCCATCTCCTCAGCAGCATGTTGACATAAGAGGCCAATGGGCTTAACCAAAGCACATTTAAACAGTGGTAAATGAAACCGGCTATGAAAAAATCACTTAAGGATGCTTAATCGTAGAGCATACGCGCAGCTTGGCCCAGCCACCGGCCAAAGGAAGCTGCTAATACTTTGATGGTGTAAAATGTTTGTAATCTGCAGCTCTTTATGATGCAATCAGAGCTCATGGTAGGAACACTGTCGTAACCAGCATTCAGGATGCAAAGTTTAACAAAGGAGTACGAGTGTGCTTTGTTGCTTTGTGAAATAAAAACAGACCTGGATGCAGTTGCTTTAAGTACCAAACCTCACATTTAGCTGAAACCATGCAAATCAAAGGGATTTTCGTTTGCATACAAACACCAAAAAGCTTTTTTTCTCTCCATTTAGAAAGTTGTCCAATCCCGTTCAGACAATGAAAATGAATTCTTTGGCATTACGCAGCGGCTTAGAGTTTAATTTAAGATTCGACTACAGCTGCAATATTTAGCCAATTAATTGCTTGGGTAAAAGAAAATGAAGGAAAAGTATTTTCATAATTGTCAAGCAAAATGCCAAATATTGTTTCTCACAATATGAGGATTTCCTGTCTAACACATGACAGAAAATCATACACTTTGGGCTGTAAAAGGCTGGCTGCGGGAAGTTATGGTTTACTTTTCATGCATTAAACAAATAAAACGATGAAGAAAATAATATTCACATTAACTGATGGTGAAAAAAATATCAATATGAGCAGCAATTTAAGTAAGTTTTCAACTTATCTGACATGGCAGTAATTTAGATATATATAAAAAAAATCTAACACACGTTGACCTCACATATGTCCTTACACAACAAGAAAAACCAAAACACACAGACACACGCATATAGGAGTTAAAACTGTAATTGTAAACTGTTTTAGTAACTGTACATTGTAAGCATTAGATGGTGTGATCCACTAAGGCTCTCTACTCTAATTGTCTCAGGCTAATTTAACAAGTGGCAGATGTGAGAACCTCTAACCGACTGCACCACCCTGAAAACACGCACGCACACACACACACACGCACACAATCCCCGGAACCCACCCTCTCACAACCATTACTCTAATAATTAGTGCCTCTGAGGCTTTGAATGGAGCGCAGCGGGAGATGAGTTAGTGTGTGTGTACCTGTGTGTGTGTCTGTGTGTGTAAATGTGAGTGGACATACAGAAAGTGTTTGTTTGTCTATAAGAGGGTAAAAAAATAAGAAATGAAAAATCTGTAATCGCAAATGTATGCATATGGGGACAAGTGTGTGTATGTCTGTATGCCAATTTGTGTGTGTGTGTGTACTATGGGGGCTTTATCAAGTGTCTAGAGACCCCGGGCGGAAGTGGGGAGGGCGGTGTTATGAACAAATAATTGATACAGAAAGAAAGAAATAATTAGCAGATTTGGGCCGGTGTCCACAGCCCTTTATTCTCTCCTGCCAGGTCTGCAGAGCGAGGGAGTGCAGCGCGAGGGGGGCGGTACTCCCTGGAGGAACGCGCGATGGAGGGAAAAACACTGATGGATGCTCTTAAGGGAAGGCCCCTGGACACACACAGCACAAAAGGATTTGCCCGCAATTAGCTAGCAGAGTCGCCTTGCTCACCTGTGGCACCTGTTATGTGTGTCTGAGTTGGCGCGTGTGGCGCGAGAGAGTGTTTGCGTGACAGAGTGGCGAGGAAAGGGTAGACGGTAGATGCATGTGGGGTGAGCAGGTGTAACTGCGGCGTCTATGCCGCCGCTGTAAGAGAAAGTGCGAGGTATAGACGTCATTGTGGTTTTTATAAAACTGAACATTTAAATGCTAATGCGTTCGCATTTGTTTGTTTGTTTGTTTGTTGCTGTGGGCAGAGAGAGGTAGCCGGGCATGATGTTTGTGTCCGTAAATCTGCTTAAAGCTCAATGAACCTCTGGAATATTTAAATCACCTAAAAAACAGAATTTCTTTCAGTAAATTCAAAAATAAAAACAATACACCAGAAAGCCCTTTGTTTACACTATAATGGGCATGCCGGTTGCAACAGCACTAATTAACATCAGCAGCACCAAAGTAACCAATACGACAGTCAAAAATGTCTTATGATGTTAATTGTACACTAAAGGCTCCCTGAATGTCTTGGACCAGCTGATCAGGGCTGTCAAACCCAGTAGCACTTAGGGCCACTAATTAAGGGCCACAAATATATAGCATTGAAACACTTTAATTTAATGTAAAATGCATGTTCCACATAGCCTAAAGACCTTCAGTCAATACAAACGCTGCTCATCTTTCATACCGTTTGGTCAAGCAAAGAAATTTCTTATTATACCTTTACAATAAAGCATATAACATACATCAAACTGTACTTGCTTTAAATGCCTGAAACATAAAGCTACAATCACTGGACTTTAAAAAACAAATAAGTGTCAAACTCATTTTAGTTTGACAGCCACATGAGACCAGTAAGATTATTCACTTCTAAGCTATAATAAAAAAGAAACTTCTCCAAATTGCTCCCCTTTAATTTAGTGTAATTTAATGTTCAATATACCATCCATTTATAATACTAATGAGCCTGAGAGTCTTAAGAAAATGAAGTGTAATTTCAGCAATACACCAGTAAGTCTGGGGCTTACACTTCAAGAAAAAAATGTGTTACAGATTACTCTATTTTAAGTCATCCTAGTTTTACAACGGTGCCATCGTACAAAAAACACAAACAAAAGGAAACATTAAGCTACTTAACTCATTTTCTACGGTGAAAAAAAAGAACTTTCAGTTATTTAATGGAATATTAGATGTAAAAAGATACCCTGTCATGTGACAGTTTATTTATTACTTACTTTCTTTAGTGCAGTATGGCAGACGATGGATGATGTTTTTAAAACGGACAACTTCTGACTAAATAAAAAGTTCAGGCTCTCTTGATGTGGCCCATTTGACAGGAAAAATACAGTGAAAAGTCCAAATGTTTGCAATTTTCACATTTTAAAAATGCAGTCCTAAAGTCTGTCTATTAAAGTAGCCTGATTTTATAGGGGGGCTTAAGTATATGAGTATGTCTGCTTATAAAGCTAAAAGTCAATAAGTAAGGGCCAGGATCACTTTCTTCAAAGTGTAGGGTTTTTTTTTAAGTTAGGGTCCTGTGATGATGTGCTAGGGGGTAAAGAATTCATTATGTCAGTGTGCCTCTACAACTAACCATGCGTCACCGTGCTGGCTGGTAGTCGGCCCACTAATGTACGGTCTATACACACTTGTTCGAGCTGAGGTCCTTGTACAGTCAGGGTCACCAGCACTCCACTGCTGAGCATGACCTGCAGGACAGCACACACAAAAACAGAAACCTCAGAATGACTACAGCTAAAAGAGATTTAGTCTAGTCTCTCTATTACACCATTCAACAATGAGCAGCTCCTTTGTTGAGTTTAAAGCCCATTTAATGTCACAGATAATGTACAAGGTGTGCACCTATGAGGAGGAAGTGTAACATCACAATTAAAATCCAACAGGTAACTTTGGGAAGAACTTTAATGTGGAAACGTGAAGCATGCATTGCATAAAACAGCGAAAATTGACTTCTAGTGATGTAGAAGACATCACATATGAAGTTTATCATCTGAAATTAAACCAGGTAATTTTCTTAAATGTTGAGACTATGTACCAGATTTTGACTTAGCAATAATCAAGACATAAAGAAGACAAGAAATGCGTGGCTCCAAAGGAGATGTGCAGCTCTACGTGCTCCTACTACAACCCAAGGATGATGTTACTAATTCAAACAGCAGCTTCTGGCTTCCATTCATGCTCATAAGAAGCTGGGAAAAATGAACTTGAATTAAATACAGTTTATTTATCCTTGTTATGATTGGTGGCATAGTTTGAATTTGTTTACTCTTTAGATTATCTTTAATATTAGAAATATGTCTAGAGTGAGTCTTTCTAGCTCATTTCAAGAAAGAAAGAAAATAGTGAAGGAAATCATTTTTCTTTTATAAACCGAGAGTCCTAAAGAGGGACTAGTAGGTTAGATGCTAAAGAAATTTGGGGATTTTTCTGTGTTAATCTTAGCAAAATAAAACTGATATTTTAATACAAGTTTAATTTCTAAAGAAATTAGCTTAACTCTCAGATTCACTACTCTGTTATCACTTGGGGTTAAAGAAATGATCGTGCTCGGGGATGACACAATAAACAAATTCACATATTACTAACATTTAAAAAAACTAGAAACTTGCTTTTACCAGGATTAGCAACATGCAAATCAGCCTTAGGGATTTTTAAAAATGCCATGTTGTAATTATACTGATATTGTTTGAGATGAACTAGTAAGCGGTAGTATAATAAAGAGAAACTCTTGAAACTTCACCCACAAAGACATATCTGAGTGTATGTGTGTGTGTCTCTACTTCCACACAGTAGGTCTTGGGCTTAGGAGGGTGTATACCTGGCAGCAGTGCTTGTTTCTCCATCTGGTGTGAATGCAGGTGTTGGTCTGCAACAGTTCCTGAATGAGCACGATGGACAAACGGAGAGAAAGACAAAGAGACAGAGTTGAACCAAGTAACACAACAAAAGTGAGCTGAGACCAGACAGGTGCTTTAGACAGAGTGGGAAATTAAACAGTAAAAAATATGTCTGTGTAAGTTTCTGGAGTCACAATTCGCTAACTTTCTAATGCATAAATTGTCTTGGTAGCACACAGTACCAGGCAACTGCCACCACAGGAGGTCACTGCAGCAGTTCCTGCTCATGAAGAGGTGGAAGAGGGTTGAGAAAGGGGTGCAGGTAACAACTCTGTGTGTGTGTGTGTGTGTGTGTGTGTGTGTGTGTGTGTGTGTGTGTGTGTGTGTGTGTGTGTGTGTGTGTGTAAGGTCAGTCATTCCTGCCACATTCCAAACCCAGCTGGGGTGATTGGATGGGAGGAGAGAGGGATGGAAAAGGAGGCGGAGGGTGGGGTGTGGAGGTGAGCTGGGGTGTTTCTAGTTTCAGACAATGGTTACGGGTGAGAGGAGGGAGGTGGATGGGTGGGGAAAGTGTGTGTGTGTGCATCTGTGTGTGTGACAGCCACAGACAGGTTCCAAACAAAGCTAGGTCTGTACTGCTACAAGTACAGAGGGGAAGAAGGGAGGGGGGTAGGAGAGCGAGGGGAAGAAGGAGGAAGAGGAGGGATGAGGGGGCTGCAGGCAGGCCCCTGATCCCCTCAAATATCCCCCTCGATGACAGAGCTCGGCCGAAAGAGAGGTGATGAGAGAGAAGAGGGAGAGAGGAGAACAAACGGGAACGACAGGGAGAGTGAAGGGAGAGGGAGAAAAGAGAGAATGCCCCTATTTGTTAATCAATCGGCCGTTTCGGAAAGGGAAAACTCCAAAAATCCCCAGAGGGAGGAAGAAGATGGGGGGCATCCAGGAGGGATGGTGGTGGTGAAGTTGGTGGTGGGGGCTACTGAAAAGAGGAGGCGGGTACCTCCAACTCCTTCAGCGAATCGCGTAGCTTTTCTGGTCGGCGGTTCCTGGGAGTCCACGAATAGCCTCGAGCTACAGAGGAAAAACACAAGAAAAGCCGGGAGATCATGTGACTTAACTTTTTAACACAGACACGGACATTTTTTAAAAAGCCACTCATGGGAATTGAGAAGAATGTGGCGCCCAAAACCCGGAAATGATAAAAGTTAATAGAGATCTGAGTGTGAGAAGAGACGATATGAGGAATGAAGGCCAGGTGGAATGAGGAGATGTAGGTAGATGAGGCAGGCGGTCCACATGCCAGTGATTGTGTTTGTGAATGCATGCAGAGAGAGTTGCTGCACTGCTCCAAGACAAACAATTAATGTCTGAGTTCAAAAACAGAAAGAAAAATCCAATAACTATTAAGATTTTTTTTAAACACGTGTATTAATGTTTGCACATTACAGATGTACAAAAAAGAGAAGTTTTTAAAAAACACCAAACACATACATGGGAACACGGGGAATGATCACATAGCCAGTCGTTTAATCAGTAATGACTTATTAGTTTATCTGTTGCACCAATAACCAATCATTTGAACAGTCAGTTTAGTCTATTTCCTTCTAATTGGTCCCTTTTTTGTTTGTATACAATTTTCTCTAGGTGTGATCCATTTTCTAATTCCTTTACCACTTTTCAAACATCAGATTTCCAGGATTGTAGCATAATTGTCTTTGCTAAGAGTGCAGACAGCGAAATGAACCTCCACGTGATTCAACCACAAATATGGTTTGAGGAGGCAATGGGGAACTCCTTACTGAAAGCTTTGGCAATAAAGCTGACCTTACCTCAGGAAGTTTGTAATCTACTGCACTGAAAGAACTAAAGACAGAGTTATTTGCTCTGCTAAGTAATCTAGTGGGAGAAAAGTACAACATGTGGACACATTTGAGTAGTTCTACAGCATTTACCGTGGTGCAGATGTTTGATGGTTAGCACTCAGCCAGAAGGGTCCTGGTCTGAGTCAGTTGAGGCCTTTCTATGTGGAGATTTACATGTTATTATTGCCTGCAGCGTCATTGTACAGGCCAAAAAAAATGTAGCCTTACGCTTACGCTTACTTCTATTCTAAATATATTCTAAACACTAATTGAAAGAGTTTCTCTTTTTGAGTTGATCCATTCTCTTCCAGTAAACTTAAGAAATTGGAGCAGAAGAGGAAGTAGCCAATAGTGCATAGGTGGAAATGACAGTACTGAAAAGAACAGTCAGAGGTTTTAAAGAGCCTCTGAAAAAGATTGGCTTGATAGCCAATGATAAAACTGGTTAATTAGGCGTTTTTGGATTTACTTTGCATATTTTATACAAATAGGGCACTAATGACATCTTATCTTAAATGTAACACTGTATAATACCTAAAATACATTAAAGAATGTAAATTGATAATAAACTTTGGTAATTTCTTCATTGTACTTTTAACAGTGATATAATTGATTAGGTTATAATATATGTTTATTGTGATATATAAAGAAATTAGCTTTTAGTAGAACTACATTATGCATTTTTTTAATGATTGCAAATAAAAAGTTTCTTAAATGATTAGTAACTTCCAGAGTGTCAAAGCATGTACTAGAAGCAGAAGTATTTCAACTTTTCCCTAAACCTAAACAAGTAAATGGAAAAAGGACTGTTCAGTGTTTTTAATCTATACCTTTAATTAAGGCTTTCTAACCATTACTCACACACACTCACACTCTGACGGATGCACTGGGGTCAATTTGTGATTCGCTTCCAACATATGGAGTCTGCGATGAAACCACCAACCTAGTAGATGAGCAGTTCTATCTCATGAGTCATATGTGCCCCCAACACTAAAACTGCTACTACTGAATTGGATAAGTGGAAGAAAATGAATGAATAGATGTATCTTGTGATTTGCGCCACTGCCTTCACCTCACCTGCATATTTTCCAATTTTTTAAGCATTATATACATCATTTTCATCTTTATCATATTATCGAAATAACACTAACACATGCACCACACAGTACTTAATAAAGTTCAAGTTTAATTGACTGTTATTGACAGGCACCCTGATTGGAGCTATTAACAAAAATGTGAGACATTTAAAAGACATATCTCCTTATCTATGAATTAATGGTACAACCAACGGAGTACCAGCAGGTATGTGAGTTGTTTACACTTTACTTTATAAAGCAAAAATATTCTACTGAAAGCAAAATGTCTCTTTAAAGCACACAAACCGATACTTGAGGAGAATCAAGGACTTCTGGTGCTCTTATACAAGTTATCTCCTAAATGCAAGCTCACATTTAGCAGAACATATCTCAACCAGTACCACACCAAGGCCCCCCTTATTTTAATTTTCCAGCCCTCCATTTCTCCCCCCTCCATCTCTAGTGGTTAAACAGAGGGAAAGAAGCATATAGAATGAAAAAAAAAAAACAGTTAATTGAATTTGTGCTTCTGCCCACACATATACATGAAGTTCAGTGGGGGGAAAAAAAGGAAATGAAGGAGTGGTGTTTCCAATGTGGTGCAATCACTTGCCTATCTGTGTATTTTACAGCCTCTCTTTTCATCTTTATAGAAACGAACCATTAAGGAGTGGGGTTTCTCTATTAAGAATAAGTGGGAAGAAGAGGTAAACAGATACATGCAAATGAGAATGTGGAGGGTGAGTGCAGGAGGGGGCAGGAGAGCGAGGGGAGGGAGAAGAGGGCAGGGGGATGAGTGTTCGTCTCCTGATAAGGGTGTTTGTATTCCACCACTGGGTGAAAAGCAGCGCGAGTGTGAGGGAAGAGAGGGTGGGAGAGAGCGAAAAGAGGAAAACAGGACAGCTGACTGAGTATTGCAGTGATTTCTGAAGGATGGTCATCCAATGGCGAGATGACCAGAGCTCAAAGAAAGACACAATTGTGACAATCACTCTTTGGAAACTGCTGGAAAACTTACCTTCACAGAACTGGAGTTTGTCATTGTAGTAGTGATGATCCAGGGAAATGGCTGGGAACAATAAAGAAGCCATATTAAGGGATTTATTAGAATTATTGGAATATATAGAAAATACAAAAAAGGACAATATTTGGGATTATTTAAATATGCTATCTAGTTTTATTATATGATGTAGACAGAAAAAGAAAACTAAGCTGGAGCTCAAACATCCCCTTAGCTCCAAGGGGTCATGTTGGCAAAGTACAACCCACAACCATGCCTTACGGCCTGGCTGCCCTGAGCAAGACAGTGGCCAGTCTGGTGGCCCGCCTCTCTGGCAGGCAGGAACACCTCCAGGATTAGTAGTATTAATCAGATAAGGGGGTGAAGGGCCAGACAGGCCCAGACATGGGCACCTGCTCTGGGGCTGTGGAGCGTGGAGAGGGGGGGCTGGCTGCTGGGGACCCCCAGAGCTGCTCCAGTGAGCTTGGGTCTCCCTCTAGTGGGGACAGGTGGAAGCAACAAAGGTAAACACAAACAACTAGACACAAAATCTGATTTTAATGATGCTCGTGGCTAGAGTGACCAACCAATCATTGAAGTCTTACCGATATACAAAGATTAATTTTTTTACAATGTGTTTAAAAAAAAAAAACCCAAAACAAAACATGTGAATTTTGCTTAAATGACCAAAAAACTAAAAAAACTTAAAAAAAACCCCAAAAAACTTTACACACATGCAAAGTAGAAAATGTTGCTTTTCTCAGCTTTGTACCTATAAGTGACGAGGTCCTGCATAAACACATGGTACAAAAGGTGATATTGCATACTGTTACTGAAAATCTGAGGACTTTTTTGGTCACCACCAATCAAAATTAATCTAACCATACCCACATAATTCTAATAAAGCAATTTCTGCATACCAAAAAATGCTTTAAGTTGTTTTCAACTTGAACGTTGCTTATTTGGTCTAATATGAACATTCAGTGTTGAAGAGAAACATCAAAAATCAAAACCCATTTTTATAGAGGCTTTGTAATACTACAGGCCTGTAGGGATCTTTACATTTCAAAACATGCCACCTCATTATGGAGATCATTGTTATGCAGTTTTTTAAAGTTTTGCATACAAAGTTTCTCTTATTTATATAAGCTGAATGCCACAGAGAAAAGAAAACATTCAAATTCTATTGTAATCCAATGTAATCTATTGTATATGAAATCGAATCATGACCCAAGCTATCGTTACACCGCTGTGTGAAAATGTTGTGATACTTTTGGATTGTGATTCTCCCCTCCCTCCTCCTCCCACGGCTTCCCCACTCCTCCCTCCACTCTGATATCAAGCCACACTTTAGTAATCCTCCAAATGAAAGGATTTGGAGCAAGAGCATCGTCTCTCCACTGAAGATTGGAATGAAAGAGAAGGCAGCTTCTCAGATGAGAGAGAAGGGAGAAAACCTCCTGATGAGAGCGAAAGGAAGACGGAGAGGAGAGACGAGACAGGGAGACTTACTGTACACAAAATAAGAACAAAACAGAAAACTATGACAAAGCAAAGGAAATCCATGACAAAGGCGCTGAAACATATAGTGTGAGACTGCGACAGATTACAGGAATGTTACAGAACTGATGAAACAAAGATATTTAGGTCTATATCTACACTACACCGGAAGATACGATTAGTTAAACCCGTTCCATTTAAAATATGTACCAAACCAAACCACTGTGTGTAAGGTGAAAGAGGATGGTCCCAGATTTTAGATTTTGGTTCACCCAAACAAATCAAACTTAAAACTTAAAAAGCCACATGAATGCTAAGGCTAATATCAATTAACCTTTGTTAGATGCATAAAAACCCAAGTGTCTAAATTATTGTGGTTATAAAGTAATATTCATTATATAATTAGTAATATTAATTTCAAGTTCGATCAGATCTTTGCATTACTTCCAAGCAGTCAAACATAAAAATGTGAGCAGTCGTTTTAAAAAAAAAAAGTACAGTAGTTTTGCCAAAAACATCTCACCAATTGCAGCAGATGAAAATATTGAAATGTCTTCAGATAAGACAAGTCCTGATATTTTCCACTGAAAATGAAGCAAAACCTACAGAATTAAAAACATGTCAATTCTTTTATATAAGCTGACAAATCTCAGGGTAAGATAGACTCTTGGGCTAAAACAACAAAACAAAAAAGAAAAAAACTTATCAGCTAAAACATTAAAATAATCTACGTAGTATCGTGTGAGTCCTCCTCGTGGCACCAAAACAGCTTTGACTTGTTAAGGGATGGACCAGGATCTGTGGGGGTGTCTTGTGGTGTCTGGCACTGGGACACTGGCAGCGGATCTGTTGGGTCTTGTGGGTTACAGCGTGGAGCTTCTATAGATCAGGGTTGTTCTGGCATATCTTGTAGATGCCCAACTGGATAGAAATCTGGGGAGTTTGGAAGGCAAGTCTACCTGTCTGTCAGATTGCTCCTGATCATTTTCTTTTATAATAAACGGGGGCACAGGGACCAGCTGGGAATGCTTCATGTCCCATGACGAGGTGCTAAAAAACCCTAGGATTTCCCAGCAGCATAGTGAATTTTCACTTTGATAGTGGTTTTATTGTTGTGCCTGAGTGATGTTAAAAGTTCAGCCATATAAGTGTGTCACTGTACTTTACATATTGAAACATGTGTAACTGCAGTACTTTATAGTGCTACGTGGGCAGCTCATTTATCACAAATTGTAGCTTCACATGTTTGATGTGGCAGAGGTTTACACCGCATGCCCCTCCTGACACAACCCCTAAAGGGATTTAGGTCTCTGACTGGAATTGAACCAGCAATCTTTTGTTGGCTTCACTTGGACGTGGAACAGTGTCAGTGGTGCCTTTTGAAATAACAGCATTTGTTGTTTGGTTAAATGTTTTAAAAGACTCTCCAAGAAGATTCAGTATAATTCTAGTGTTTTATTTGTATTAAATGTATTTTACTTGGCACTATTCAGCTATCTATTAACTGTTCCCCAGTAGTTTATGGATGCAGTTTGCTAAACAAGCTTGTTAGTGATAATATAGTAGCCCATCCTCTCAAAAGAGAGTTTCCACTCATGTGGGAAAAAAGGGGGAGAAACCTGAAGGATAAGGGAGAACGTCCCCAGGCAGCAAAGACGGTGGGAGAGCGATTTGAGCACTTCCTGATGGTAAGGGAAGCCTCCTGGCCTGAGGCAATATGAAGCTGGACTGCATGGGGCCTCTTGCTATGTGATCCAGGAGAAAGTCAACAGCTTAGTTTTCCTATCGCTATGTGGCAGGACCCCGGGTCAACAGGAACACAGGCAGTGTAAGAGATAGAACCAAGGAGGCCTAATATAATTTTCGTGTGTGAGCAGTATGTGCATGTGTATATAAGGTTTTAGGGTGTAAATCCTACATACTAATAGCCTCTATGTGGACAAGTCAATGTGTGTAGGACACCAAAATACGCAGAGCCAATAATCTGTGTGTCAGGAGGCAGCAAAAAGCCCTTCTTTATATATAAGGAAATCGCATACGTCCCAAAAACAAGGCAAATGCAACTTATCTTAAACACAAACAGACATCCAATATAAACACTATTTACCTGGCTCTCCTTTATCGTAGTACTGATAGGTGCCAATATCTGTATCTGTGGGGCAAGAGAGGGAGAAAGAGAGAGAGAGAGATGAACATCTAGCTGTCAGGGAAAAGCAGAAGACAGATCAGCAATTTCGCACCGTGGGATAAACAATCGCTATCAGCCAGTGGCCTGTCCCGTCTGCCAGCACCACAGTTTAGATAAGACCCTGTGAGGGAGAAGGAGGAGGTGGTAGGGTGGGCTGGGGGGGGTCCGAGCCAATATAGAAGGGGGGCTGAGGGGTATTAGTAAAGACAGGAGTGTGCCTTCACCCATCCCACCTAAGGGACAAACACTGATTTACACACATGCAACATATACATTTTAAAAAAGCAGATAAAGAGTCTGTGGACAGCTACAGAAACGTATGACCGACATACACAGGGCATGCAACAAGCACAAAAACACACACACACCCACATATATGCGCACAGATAAATATACACACATACGCACACAAATTGCTGAGCTGAGACTTTTTCTGTGAGAGTTATTCCTGCAGGCCCCAAAACCATAAGCAGCCAGCTTCAGATTCGCACAACACATCGTTTCTTTATCGCTCCACTACTCTTGCTGCCTCTGCTGCTGCTCCTGAGGCCAGGTCACACTAATACAACAGGAGGGCTGATGGCAGACACACAAACACATACAGACAGACAAACAAACACATATACCACACATACCGTATGGGAAACATATGCAAAAATTGCTTGGTTTTAAAAATTAGGACAGATTCAGTCTTGCAAATGCATCTCACTGAAAACCCACAGCCTTAAGTAACAGTTTAGGGTTGCTTTCTGACAGACATAATATGATCTAGATTAAACAATGACTAAGATGTCCTCAAATCACGTGGATCTGTGTTTTGAAAGAAAAACCTTTCGTGATCCATTTGTGTCACGGGAAATTCATGATTTATACTTTTGCATTTTATCCAAGTACAGCAAAAAATGTAGTCGCTATAAATGCACAGGAGAAAATCTTACTAAATACACCAATCACAGTCATTGCAGACGCATTTATGCAATGTGCACAGTGGCACAAGTTACAGCGTAGGGTTTCGGAAGACATTATTGCACACCTACAGCACATATTTAACACAGATGATGCAAGGAAAGATTTGTTTACCAAGAGACACCTGAAGTCCTGTCGCATATCCAGACGAACACATTATTAAAGTTCGAGTTGTTCAAAGTCGATCACCACATTTTACCTTACTTTTAATTATATCCTGTAATCGTATAATTTAATAGTATCCTGCTTAAGTGGGCAAAATGTCAAATAATGGTTAGCGTACAAAATCAGAGAAAAGTAACTACATGTCGGGTCTATGCAGGCTGCAACTGTTATGGTTTGCCTGTTCAGCACTTTTTTGCCACAGCTGTTTAATTTATCAGTGACAGAACAACAATCATTGCCTCAGTATAAAGGATAATAATCATAGCATCAGTATAAGGACTTACAAAAGTCAGCAAATTCCTGGAGGGAGACTGCTAAAACTATTGGAATTGATGTGAGGGAAAGAAAGAAGTGAAAAAACTACAGAGACAAATATTTCTGCCCCTAAAAAAACAAAACTGACCACAACAAAGACCGGGGACACAGGAGGGTAAAAAAAAGTCCTATCTTCTATTTCATTCTATTTCTTTCAACCCGAGGTGTCAACCCGCTGACACCTCGTAAAAAAACATCAGGACATGACGACTTTGTGATTAGCACCACTTGATGCACCAACACAAGAAATAATTACGGACACACGGAAATCAAAATCAGGCCTTTTGGTTCCCAAGCAGCAATGAAGCACAAGTAACAGAAAGATTGTAAGCTTGCTTCCTTTTTTGTCTACAATTAAGGAATTAAAAGGCTTCATACGGGAATTTTTTGTTATGCAAAATTCTCGGTTTTTCCACATAAGGACACAAACCCCAATTAATTCTGTGTTGATGTCCTCATGTGGCAGTCTCTAGATCAAATCAGCATCCTTATTTAAAATCTGTTGACTTCTGTTGAGGTCCCCCTGTGCAAAAGTAGTCGAGCTGTGCAATGCTGTCAGCGGTTATTAAAAATGTGATTAGCACATGCAGAACACATACACACACACAGCATTTCACAGCACTGTACTGCTTTTCTAAGTTCTATACTTTTGTTTCTGAGGTAGGCGTATATGATGTAAGAAAGGTGGTGATAGGGAGCGTCACACCTCAGCGACCAGGTCTCTACCCTCAGATGGATCTATCCACGTTTTCTCAGATAGCAGAAAACACACACAGCGGGGAGAAAAAAATAACAAACAAATAAGGATATGTCACTGTCACCTATGATAAACACCCTCCCGTACCTCTGTGTGTACACATAGGCTGATACACACACACACACACACACACACACACACACACACACACACACACACACAGCCTCAGAGAGACACTATCTTCGCCTGAAGCTCAGCAGACTGTGAAAGACAAGACAGAAAGGAAGGGAAGAGAAAACAAGAAAATGGAGAAACGAGATGGACTGATAGGTGAAGAGTAGGGTACCTCACAAAAACTACCAGAAAAGTAAAACTTAGACCACACTTGGCCCAACAAGGCAGTTTCTCAATGTCAATAGTTTTCAGGTCTTGTACAGCACTGTTTGGAAAAAGCTTCTCAAAGCCAGATGACTCTTTTTAGTTAGCTTTTGTTTCATTTATTTGTATTTTTAAACTAGCGACCTTGTAGTGGGAAAGGCATTTTAGCAAAATAGGAAGAAGGGAGGCTAGAAAGTGGATAAGATATTAAATCTTTCCTTGTCAACAAATCTGGAATCCTTGGCCAACACATGGATGTCTTCCTGGTTTCTGTAACTGCTTGTGTTCAAAAAAGGTAAAAACAATATAAAGAATTTAAGGTATGATGCAATAAACACTGAAATCAGGAGAAAGTGCAAACAGATTCGTTGAAAAATGATGTGAAGTGAAAGTCAGATTGCAAAAGTAGATCTAAGTACTTAGAAAGTGCATCAACAAAGTGAGTGATGACAGAAAGAGCCAGAACAAGGCAGAGGGAGAAAGAGGAAAGGAGGGAATCCAGGAGAGAGGGGAGGGAGATTGAACATGTTGATAAGTTGTACCTTTAACTTGAAGTGAGCCCTTAGTGGACCACAAGTGCAGCTCAGCCAGGCAGAACGCCATCTGATGGAGGTGCGTAACCCAAGTCTGAGGAGAGGGACAAGTGAGAGAAAGAACAAATGAAGACGAAGAAGGGGCAGACCAAACACGACCACAGATAAATATCTTAATGAGGAGACATAATAGACAGGGCCATTTATGTCAAAGGGTCAAGCGAAGCATTGCATGTAGGGACACGGGCCTACAAATACAAATGCATACACTTTAATGACAACCAGAGATGAGGTGGTGTCCTTTTCCTTTTCAAAGTTTTTATTACTGATAGTGAAAAATAAAAGAGGGAAGGACATGAAGCAGTGGGTGGAGTGGGTGGTAGAATATGCATACAGGAGAAAAGAGATACAGGAGTTTTTGGGTTTGTTTGTTTTTTTTTCTCAATTCAAGCGCACCATTATACCAGCAATCTAGCACTGCATTTAGATGAAGCAATGAATGATTTAGCCCATATTAATTAGTAGAACAGCGAATAAGATGCATTAACAAATACCTGCACTGACTAACCAGAACATGAGTGATGCAGTACCTTACCCTGCTCACGATCACTCACAAACCCCAGGTTATTGCTCAGAAAAAACAAATGTAATCTTGACCTTAAACTCAGTGTAAGTGAAAACTAATTACATGATCAATGTGGCCAAATTCCACTAAAATCTGTACAATACTCTAGGAGGTGGTGCAATTCTTGTGAAAGTAGAAAAGTGCCTGTAAGCTTGACCTTGAACACACGTGAAGACTCGTTAGGTGATCAATGTGCACTTGTCTGATTAAATTCTGAAAATGTTGTAGGAGGAGAAGTGATTCTTTTTAATTGTGGACAGATGGACGAATGGCTGTGGCATAAGTGCATCCTGGCACACAGGCCCAGTGGGGCCCTGGTAGGCTTGCAATGTGCTTGTGAAGTTTAATTCAGATAATACAGTATGCCAAGACAAAAGTAGAGAGAAAAAAAACTTTCAGTGGTGTCACACAAAAATATTATCAAGATCAACATATAATCAGAGTATGGCACAGCACTGCAGCCAGATTAACATTTAAAAATAGGAAATGTAACAGTGTAATCAGATTTTCCTATTATGTCTGTATTAGTGGTATGAGTGCTAGTAGTCGATTATCAGGAGTAGGAGTAATGGCAAGGTGTTATTTAAAAAACACATGACAAATACCTGCATGCAGGACAAAACTCTTCTGGAGGCAAACCTTCCTGCTACACCTGAAGTACTGGTAAGATGGAATAACTGCAACTAATTAATATGAACATACCAAAAAGACAGACGTGTGCATGAACTCAGACTGACACCGAAACAAGGTCACAAGCGGTGATGCTTGCGCATTCATTCACACATCACTGTTGTGTAGTGAAGGACGAACACTTTGGGGCTGACAGCTCAGACAAACCAGTCAGCATTCCAGATTCACAGCCTCTGCTTTCCTTCTTTATTACACACTTTATTCTCCAGGCAGTTTCCATTGCTTCCTTAAAGGGTTGAGCTGTGGCTGTCTTCTCATGCCCTTTGTTTGGTGTCCCCCTGTACTACTGTTGTTGACTGGTTTTTAGTCAGACTGTATAAACAATAACCAAACTGCTGTGATGTTTCGGAAATAAATAAAAAAAACATTTCTCAGCGGAATAATAAAATCACAAGTGCTATCACTACTGCTCTGAGGGTCGCAGTTATTAGTTGTTGCCATCAAGGGAGTTGAAATGTCTGAAAGGCACAAATGAAAAGCTTTCCCTGTTAGTTACTCCCTATTGATTGTTCACTCTCATGCTCTTTATGCTTCTTGTAACGCTGCATACTGTCCTAAACTTAAGGAACGGAGATGCACATAGTCAGGCTGAGAGCAAAGCAAAGAATAAACTAATGGAAACATAAATGATATAAATGCACTCAGCTGAAATGAGGACTAATATTTATCTAGACAGTGAGGCTTTGGTTTTCTCCCGCAAAGGAAAATTACCAGAACTGCAATAAAAATATTTCTCCACCAGCTCTGTTTGAGTGGGGGTTTAATTTACTCAAGCATAAAATACATTTTTAATCAAATTGCCAAGAATAAAAGGAATATGCATGGACCTCTGTTAAGTAAGGTAACACAGACTCATTGCTTTAAATATATGCAGACCAAATGTGCTTATGTGTGAACATTTGTGCTCACAAAAATTCCATTTTGAGCCTGGACAAAATCCTGCTTTACATGTCATATTGTAGGGTTTTTACATAAGATATGAAGCACCCTGAAGTGACTGTTGTTGTGAACTGATGTTAAGTAAATAAAATAAAATTGAGGAGAGTTAAATATGCACTTATTAAAAAGCCTAGGAGAGATTTGATTACATGTACTACTGCCCCAATCTATGAGACTAAAATCCAACCAGGGATGAACTCAGATTAGCCCACAGATAAATGTTGATGCTCCTCACAGGATAGTGCAGGATCTCTGTATAGTTTGTATGTTTCACAGCATTGCTGTGTTAGCCATTAACTCCTCTATCTGTGCAGTTAATGCTCTCCGCCTTTCCCTCTCTCTTATTTTCTGTAGTTAATGCTGAGAGGGGACTCTCTCTTATCTTTGCCCTCTTGGTCCTCTTGGTGTGGGGAGAAAAAAAAAAATCCCATTTTGCCACTCAACTCCCAAAACTACAAGTTCCAACAAAAATACACGTAGATAACACAGGGCTAGCATGGCACAGTGGTGATGGTGAAACGAGTTTACTGACATAAGAGGATTCTTTCATCCTCCCCTAACCAGCTTTTTTTTTTCTTAAGAGGAAGTCAGCTCTTTTGGACTGAAAACCTAATTTCAGACAGCTTTCATTCTGTTATTGCCAGTCTGGCTAGCCTAAAGGTTCTGTTTTGAGGAGATGTCTGGGTCTCTGGAAATAGAGGAAACAAGGAGACTGATGGGGATACAGAAAATGAGAGCACAAATAGGGGAGTTTGTACTGGACAAAAATTAGCCCTGTGGTCACATATGTATCTGAGCAGTTGGGCAGGATAAAGCAACTGAGGGTGAGATCGTTCACACTAGGTATATGAGGAGACATATACTGCATTGCCAAAAGTATTCAATCACCCATTCAAATACTAAGTTCAAGTGCTCAAATCACTTCTTTGGGCACAGGTGTATAAAATCAAGCACATAGGCATGCAGACTGCTTCTACAAACATTTGTGAAAGAATGAGTCGTTCTTAGGAGTTCAGTGAATTCCAGTGTGGTGACAGGATCCCACCTGTGCAACAAGTACAGTCATGAATCTTTCTCACTACTAAATAATCCAAAGTCAACTGAAGTAGAAGTAGAAGTGATTAGGAACGACAGCAACTCAGCCATGACGTGGCAGGCCTCGTAAAATCAGAGAGTGGGTCAGAGGATGGTGAGACACATAGTGCGCAGGGGTCTCCAACTTTCTGCAGAGTCAATCACTACAGACCTCCAAACTTCATGTGATGTTCAGACTAGCTCAAGAACCACTGTGTGATTTTGGGTTTTTTTTTTTTACAAGTTAGGCTCAGTCCCTTAGATCCAGTGAAATAAAATCTTAAGGTTTCAGCATACCAAGACATTTTGGACAACTTTGTGTCTTCTCATCCAACATCAGTGTCTGACTTCACAGATGTGGTTCTGAAAGAATGATCAAAAATTCCCATAAACACATTTCAAAACCTTCTGGAAAGCCTTCCCAGAATGTTTGAAGCTGTAATAGCTCCAAAGGCTGAGTGGACATCCTATTAAGAATAGGATGTCACCCAAAGCAGTATAGTACAGCGGTCCCCAACCCCCGGGCCATGGACCGGTACCGTTCCCTGAGTCGTTTGGTACCGGGCCGTGAGAGTTTAAGCTCCGGTGTGAAATTTATGGTTTTCAGGGTTTTTATCGTTAACTTGGTTTCCCTGGGTCTTTTCCCATGTTGTAGTTGTGCGTCTTATTTTGAAAGAAATATTTACGCATTACCATAGCGACCAGAGTGCATTAAGGGGCAGAGAGGAGGATGTTACTCTCAATGTTGTTGGCGCATTTCAGGAAGACGCTGCTAATAAAGTTACACAAACGAATTCGTGTTTATTATTATATTTATAAAACACCAGTTTTTGTCTTGGTTGTAACATTTTATTTTGTTGCATTTATCCACGACACCTTAAAGGCTGGTCTATGAAAATACTGTTTGACATTAAATCAAATAAATCAAATAAAGGTTTGAGAGAAGAGCTTGATAAAAAAAAGAAAAAAGCAAAATGATTAAAAAAAAAAAAGTCTATTCGCTTTTGTTTATTATTAAAGTTCTGGTCATTAAAACAAGTCAATGACTGAGTTCCGTATAAATGTTTACTATGCGCATCATATTTTAATTTGGTTATTTAAAGTGTAGTGCTTTGCTTAATTCATCTATGTTAGAAAATCATTTGAATTTTTGTTTCATGATGGCATAATTTGATGACAAAATATTGAAAAATTATTAAACAGAACCATTTGTGCTTTTTAAATATCAAATGCTAAATCAATGCATTACTCTGCATGAAGTTTCCTTGTTTGTTTGTTACAGTGACTGGTGCACCTAAAGACTTCAACATTTGCATACATATAGTACATAGACAAACAAGTGCACGCACACACACTCGCACAGTACTGCCCAGGTCCTGGACAGCTGCCACACACATTCTGGTTTCTGGCTGGGGTTGCTGTGGGTTACCTGTCCCCCTGCAGAGCTTTGTGGGGGTGTACAGAGGCGCTAGGTGAGGGGTTGGAGGGGGTCTAGGTTATTGTACCCCATCTTTACACTAGTAAAGAGACTGCTTTAACATCAAAGGGTGGGGAGGGAAAACATACGACTCCCCTTTCAAAGACAGTCCACAGGAACTACGACCTTGCCTGCTCTCTGCATCTCTTCTCTACTCTCCTTTCACTGTCCCCTCTGGGTGGTTACTGAGTGTATGAACAGTTATGTGTGTGTGAGAGACAGAGAGACCGAAAGTGTCTTTGTAAGTGTGTACTTCGATATGTGTGCATGTGTCTGTGACAGACACATCGGCATGGCTGAGAGTGTTTTAACCTTGTGAGTCTGTTTGTATGTAATGGCAAAATTAAGTCCTGGAACACTAGTAGCAGCGACCTAAAAGGTGGTTTTGAGCACTTTAGAAGATGTTATAGGTTTTCTGGATCAAAATGTACCTTATAGTTAAATCAATGAGTGTGTGTGTGACCTTACTTATAGACTGTTGTTGTTATTTGATTAACAAAACTGTATCCTACGCCTGAGGAAATGAAACTCTTCTTAAATAAAACATTAACATTTTTTTATTGTAATCCTGGTATTCTTTTGGAGGAAAACACATTTCTTTGGATGACACCAAACATCCAACAAAGGATCCAACAAACAAAAAACACATATTGACCTCCATGCATGTGGAAAGATCTCAATTTTTTTGTGGGGCAATTTTCTTAACTTCTTGTTTACAATTACAATAATTAACCTCACTAACCTGCGTTGCTTTAAAGCTGCATTCTTTTTAATGGTCAGCGGAGGTGAACCTTTGGTGGTTGCACCAAAATGGCATGAAGTTCTGTTGTAGAGAAGTTCATGGCAACAACCCTCACCTCCCTTGCTCCCTTAGTAAAGTTTCCTGACAACCTTATGGGTTTAATTGCTAGTGTGATTTTAAATAAAACGTGAAGCTCATTTTGTAAATTATGGTAAGTGTTAAGAGCCAGGAAGAAGGATTAACCAATGTATGAGCGTCCAGATTCACAGTTTGAGCCACTGCTTGCTTATTAAATCTGGTTTCACAACACAAAAATGTTACACAAAATGCTCAAGGTCTCATAACAGGAATTCAGTAGCCATGTCTATTTCTAGACTGTCATTTCTAGACTGTCTATATTCACAAGAGATGTTAAAACTTTGCAATAAATCGAGGGTCTATTAAGGTTGTGGTCCAGATCTCAAGCCACTGCAATCAGAATGAGACTCAGTCGGTAAGCCTGCCTTCGTTTTGTGACATAACATCTCAAGAATCCTCTCCTACAGGTGTGTACTCTTGTTTTCTTCTCCCCCAAGCTTCTTTCTAACTGACAGATGAAAATGCCAGAGGCATTTCTGTCACCCGGTGCACTGGCCCCATCATTGCAAGAAGACTGATGTGATAAATTACGGGGTTAAAGAGCTGCCATGGGGTGACTGACACAAGGCCATCACAGCCTTGCCTCATTCCGCTGCCCTACAACACACACACACACACACACACACAAACCTTCACTAAACATCACACACATACCGCAGTTCCCTTCTCACCTACCTGGCTCTGTGCGAATTTGTCTGTCACTTTCCCCCTCCTGTTTTCCTCATGTACCTTCACTTATCATCCCTCTACCTACTTGTCCCTTGTCTTTTATCTTTTTCCCCCCACACTTTCTAGTCTAGTTTTTCCGAGGTACCTCCTATTAGAAATGCATTAAGCTTTCTGACCCTGTCTGCAAGCGTTCACTCTCTTCCTGGCAATTTCGACTCACCTCATTCTTTGTCTTGTCGCTCTCAAAGGACACTGTTTCAAATTTTATGACTTTTTTTCCCCCACAAGTTTTATCTCCTACATACACCCTCAGCTGCTGGCTTGTTTTGTTTAGGCTCTTGGAGAGAAACTTGGCAAACATGAAGAACATACAAAGACAGACCAAAAGGTACACACCCAGAGAAAGATAGTTGGGGTAGTGGGGCAGTGTGTAAATACAGTATTTTCAAACCTAAGGTCAGAGTTTCTGTCAAGTCTCAGTCACTGACTGCATCGACACCCGCACTCATGTATTCAGCGGACACACTCAGGCACTCAGATCAGTCCTACGTTGTGTACACTCCAATCTCTCAAATTTCTGATACGTGAACTCACACAGCACTCCAGAACATGCGTATGCATGGAAAGGGATATATATTATGGTTGGCGCATATTCTCCTATCTTTTGATTCCTAAGGAAATGTACACATGCATATATTTGCATACATATGAAAGGATGCACAAAGACTCACATGAGCTCTTATCTTCACCATACCCTTGAGGTGCAAGGCCTCAAGCTCTCAGTGTTGTACCAAAGTAAAGGAAGGAGGGCAGAATTTGAAACCAATGTGTTTATATAATAATGATAACAATGAGCACAAAACAAAGAATGCAAGCAGTCAAAGAGCTCGAATGTACACACTATTACATGCCCATATACAGAAGGGATGGAGATAAGATGATGGACGAGTCTTGTGCAAACTTTTATGAAAAGTCGCTATGATAGCAGCTCCCAACCGAGCCTATCCCTGCTGTCAAAGGGCGAAAGGAGAGGTACACCCTGGACAGGTTGACAGTCTATACAGTCTAAAAACAGGCATAATATTTATTTCTCCATGAGTATGCACGAGGTGACAGTAGGCTGACTAGTTATGGGTGAGAGGAAAGAGAGGAGAGCAGAGAGAGAAAGGACAAAAACTGACTATGGAAGAAATAGAGTTTAATAATAAGTAATAATTAAAAGCAGAATGGTATGTAAACAGATAGTAAGTGAAAAAGGTGACTGAAGAAGAAATGCTCAGTACATCATGGGAAGCCACACAGCAGCTAAACCTATCCGAGCATAATCCAGAGAGGGTTCAGTCACCTGATCCTGCCCTAACTATAAGCTTTATCAGAAAGGAAAGCTTTAAGCCTAATCTTAAAAGTAGAGACAGTGTCTGTCTCCCAAATCTGAACTTAGACCTGGTTTCATAGCTAATTGTAGACCAATTTCTTAACTACCTTTTTTATTTCAGTTCAGTTAAGTAAAACACTTAATAATGGAGCCAAGTTCCATAGTTAAGGTTTAATCACTGCTACCTTAAAAGCCTCAGAGCCCCACCTCTGAATAGTCATAAAACACTTTACTAACCAACTGATACCTCCATGGTGGCTACATCCATCTTTCATAACTTATATGGTGGCGTAATAAATATTATAGCCTTTAGTTGTTACTGTTGGGCCCCAGGGCTCTAGTCATATTCTTGTCAGCATATCTGTCCTACCAGTCTTTCAAACACTCTAGTTCTGAGGTTTCATTAAAGACCTAAGGCATTACAGAACTCCACTCACTGAGGGGAGATAAAGAGGGGACAAAGTGAAGGGTGTGAAGCCTTGTGGCGAATGTATGTACTTAACCATGCACCAACAACCACAAGTACAGTGTATGTTCTCAGCTGTCCCATTACAAGAAAGACGGTTTGACAGAGAAGAGCAGAGAGTGGGCAAAGTGGCGCCAGGCAGCAGGCTGGAAACCTTTTATACAGAGTCCCACAGGAGTCCATTGAACTGTCAGCAGAAGAAGAATAGAAGTGATGGACAGCTGGAACAAAATGATGCAAAGGTAATACTATTCAAAACAGGCGGCAGGTACAGTAGCTCTGCATGAATCCGAATATCTGTCCATTTTTTGGAAAACGAATCATTACATGACCTCTGGGCAACGACACTGTTAAGAGAGTTTGTGTCTAGAAGCACATGTCTACTGTTGTGCGCAGAAGAAACCAGGTGATCGCTTGAAGCACTAGTTCAGGTTTGGAGGGCGTGAGGAGGTGAGGTGAGGAGTTGAAAAGTTCAGAGGGAAACAAAGTGGAGACGCACACAAATATACAAAAAAAGAATAAAAAAAATTAAGTATATTAGTCAGTGGAAAAAAGGGAAAAAAAACACTGTTAACTCTGTGTTAGGAACTATAAATGAGGCTTACCATGTGCAAACAGAGCCTTAAATAACGAGCAGTATGGAGTATGATATTTCTTGGCTGGGCTGTTATGAAACCTTTTTGCTTTCATAACAGGCTTTTTGGGGGAAATGACTCGCATCATCCAACTGTCATCTTTGGCATTAAAGAATTTTACCTTCAAGGGCTTTGAACCTCTCCGTATCAACACTTGAGAATAGCCAGATAAAATACAACCACAGGAGAAAAATCTGAGTGATGAAAACTGTTTTTAGGAAGTTATGAGGGTTAGTGGTCCCATGATCTTCACTTCTATTTTAACAACATAAAAGATAGCAAAGGAAAATGCCACATCTTGTGATATGACAAGTTAAGGTGGAGAGAAAAAGGCATCTTTGCATGGGACATGAATATCAGCCACTTAGGAGTCTTATGAGATCTACAACTCAAGATTTACATTTCTGTTTGTGGAGGCCCTAATCTGCCAACTATAGATTTCTTTAATAAATTTTTTTTAAGACATGTTACAACGACTTTTACATAAGTGGCCACTAAGCAATTATTTCACAAGGTATGCATTCCTAATTTCGAAGCCAAAGAGGACATGTTTTTTTTTCTTGTCTTTATCAGCTGTTTCCTCATGTGCACATCTATTTTTATAGGCATTTGAAAATATTTGTTTTTTGATTTATATTTCATCCTCCCTTTTCTTTTTTGTTATGATTTGCAAAAGATTGAGAGACTGTTAAATAATATAAACAAAAATAAAATACAGACAAAATCTTTCTCCTTACACAATCTTTCGGACTCTCTGTGTGCCTGTGCTTTTGTGTGTAAGTACAAGAAAAGGAGGGAAAGGACAAGAACGGGGAGACAGAAAGATGTGTGGAGGCTCTTCTAAGCACACGCGTAAACATCATTAGAGGAGGTAATGGAGGGAGGAAGGTGGGAATGAGGGGAAAACCTTTTTTCCAGCAGAGGTATTTACCCAACGCCTGGAGCAGAAACACAAACAAGTACCAGTAATGACTAAGAGTGGTGATGAGAGACAGAGAGAAAGAGATGTTTGGTGGAAAATGTGCAACTGATTGGGCAGAAAATGTGGTCTCCCAGCAAAAGAGAGTGAGACTTCCACCTTGAAGCCAATAAAATGTTTGAACAAGCAAAAATTTCTACATTTAGCCAGGATTAAAAAAAACTTGATGGTGGTGGTCTTTCATTCCTGTTCAGCTAATAGTTCTAATCCAGGCAAGTGTTTCACTAAAAGCTGAGTGTTCTGCCCTAAAGCAACACCTAAGGCCAGGAAAGGCAATACTTCCAAACCACCGGCACAATTGCTCGGCTTCAAAGAGATTCTCGGGGACTAGGAGCCTCTCTGGTGTCTGTCCCCTGTCACAGAGAAGGTGACGCATGTCACACTGACCGTGGTTTTGTTTATGTTGTTGGATTTTCTTCTTTTAAAGCTGTCTGGTGCCCCGTTGTTTGCCCCTCACCTTCTGACCATAAACAGCAAACACACAAACACACACACACATACACTAAATGTGCACAGACACATTCATAAAAACACAAAACATGCAGCTCAAACATGAAAAAGTGTCTTACTTTTTCATTCATTTATGAAGCAAATTACCTGCCCAAAATTATCAGTTAATAATAAAAAGTACACTCCTGCACATAGATGCAAATCCCTCTCATAATCAGGACACAGAAGATCATTCTTGCTTAAATATTAAGTTCTTAAGTATTAACATAAAGCCGACAGCAATGCTGGTAACCAGTACAATGTGCACTTCATAGTGATTGCCACAACTACACTACTGTAGAAATTATTTTGCTCCATATTGACATGATAATATCACCAGCTGCTGCAGATCTGTTGGCTGCACATCTATGATGTCAGTCCTCCCTGTCTACCCAAAGGTGCTCTGTTGTTACAGAGATTGGGTGGCTGTGGAGGCTTTTGGGGACTAGTTAACTTATTATCATGTTAAAAAACAAACAAAAAAAGTTGGGTACCCTGTGGTCATAAAGGGATGGACATGGTCAGCAACAATACTCAGGTATGCTGTGAACATTAAAGAGTGCCAAGAAATGATCCCCGACATCATAACATTTTCCATCTGGCACCAACAACCACTCAAAGTCACTTCAGTCACCTGTCTTCTTCATTCTCATGCTCACTTTAAACTTTAAAAGACCGCGTCCATGTGCCTAAATGCACAGACTTGTCGTCATCTAATTGGCTGACTAGATATTTGCGTTAACAAGTGTACATCCACTAATTAAAAGTGATTGGCCACTTAACTACTTTTTCTTCTCACACGCAGGTGTAAGCACCTTAATACCAGTAAGCACAAACCAATTTCAATACAGAGAAACTAGTTTTTGATTTGAATGGTCGATGTATAATGCACCTTTGCAAAGTTTCAAGACCAAGAAAGGCGTTAGCTTTGTTTTTGAGTCTGTGCGCACATCCAGAAAACATTGACCTTAGCTGAAACTTCCCTGTTGTGTACTTAACCACATATGCGCACTCAGGTACACACATACACACCTGTCAAGGTCTCAGGAAGACCAGAGCCTTTTAAGGTTGTTGTCAGAAGCACTGAGAGAGATAGACCGAGGCAAAATGAAAGGTCACAATGAACGTCCCCTAGACTTCTCAGCGGTCTTATTTCGCCGTCACACACTCACACACACGCTGTCTGTCACCTCCCAGACGAGGCCATGACACCTTGGACACCTCTCAGCAAGCAGTGCCTCCCTCTGTCCATCTGTCTTTCTGACAGGTTGACATGGCGCAGAGCGGTCGGACGTCGATGACACTCAGAGCAAGAGGTTTGTTCTCTTTGCTGTGACCTCAGAGATGGACACTGGTGTCCTATCTCTGTTCTCCCACCGCTGCCGTCAACTTAGAAGAGGAAATAAAATCCTTTCTCGCATCGACTCCCAACTCTTCTTCTCTTTAGCTGGCAGTTGTCTGTCATGAGCATCACTGCAGGGTCTATGTGGAGACTGCAATGAACATAATCTACAGATTAAAACCAATTCTATGACAGCAGCTGTAATAATCAAACTTTATTCAGCTTGTCCAATTCATAGATTCTGAAGGAATTTAGTCAAAGATGGTGTTAAAATCATATTTACCAAGTATTTGGTAAAGGAAAACAAATTGCCTGTGAAGTTTAACTATAAAATCTTGGCATAATGGTATGACCGAAGTCACGAAGGCCAACAAATCAACACAGTACTAATATAAATATGAAACAGCAGTAGGAAAAGTATAGGTCCTCATCAGTGGATTTCTTGCTGTTGTTTAGGTAACAGGAATATCACTTGAGTGGTTAATCAAACTTAACAATTTCATAAAAACTACAAATGAAAAAAGAATAACTTTTTAACCAAATATTTCTGAATATATAAAGAGTAACTAGGTTACTTTTTAAATGACCATGCTACCTAGCTTTTTTCTTAGACTATATATAGTACAGTTTGCCTTGACTTTAAAGGTGCCCAATAGAATCTAATGCTCTGGCGTCAACAGAAAAACAAAAATAATAGAAGAATACTACAAACTACCAGGTGTTGTGGAACTTCAACATTAGTTGCTACTGTGCAAACATAAGAAACATGCAAAGCCAAAGCAGAGTATAGCTGTCAAAAAGTCAAGAACAATAAACAGAAATGAGACAAAGTGAAAACTGCAGCAGGTAACGCTAAAGGTCTGCCAGCTATCTGCAGTCACTTCCAAGCAGTTAGGGGTGGGGTGCTATCTTTGGTTCTTTTCCAGGCAAGCATCTCTGGTGAAAGTGCCCATCCCCTGTCAAGCAATATAATGTTTTTGATATGAATCTATTCAATCTAATGAATCTAATCAGTAAGGATTATTTAGACCATAATCGAGCAGCCCTAAGTGGAAACCAGTTTCTTAATTTCTTTCTATACCTGTTCACCATTATCTGCTAGACGAAATGTTAAAATCTCCAAAAACTGCATGCATTTATGCATACGCATAAAAGCCATTACCTTGGTTACAAAGGGTTTGTATAATAAACAAAAACCCCAGGTAAAGTTTGGCCTTTGTATCTCTACGGTTTTCTGACGCATTTTCAGCTTTCCATCATTACAGAGTCTGATAATTTGCTGCCTGCAGTAAAGAGGTCAGTGAAACTGGTGAGGAGGTTTAAAATCAGAGTACAAAATAAGACAACAGTGCACACACAAGTATGCACACACACACACACACACACACACACACACACACACACACACACACACACACACACACACACACACTTGGCTATTCTCCATCTGTCTGAGAGCCCAAGCATCCAGCCATGCGTAAAAACAGCACTGTCCTGCCCAACACTCCTCCAAGAGTACAGTCATTATGGGACTGAATGGCATGGCCTGCACCCCATGACACACATGCACACACACGCGTGCGCACGCACACACATTTCAGTGTTGTGTTCTTTTAGACTCATGACCTATCTTTACTTCCCTTTGACACACACATGGAGTCTTACAGGTTCAGTTATACTTCAAGCTCAGGTCCTCTACCTGAGGCCTGGGAGCTTTTATATAAAGGGAAATTTTACAGCACTCATTTCTGTTGTACATGCAGGATCGTTGGGTCAAGTCATGTCTTGTCAGGCCCTGTATCCTGTTTCCATTGAGCTTGACAGTTAAGAGTAGCACAGGGGCTGAACAGGGCCCCGTGTTAAACACATTCACCCTGCAGTTAGCCCTGTCTGACTTCAAGAAAACAGCTCATCTTTCACATCAAACAGCTATACAAACTTTGACACACCTACAATTCAAAGTTTACCACAATTAGTTGAATAGCTACAGCTGACTGTCAACCATTTTTTCATCCTGTTTTAAACCCCCCCCAAAAAACTTCATGTTTCCATTACCTATAATGCCATCTGTACATTTAGTAATTGCTCATCATTATGTGGGTAAGTTAAAAAGAACACTAGCAAAAGCCTTAAGTCTCAACTCCTTTAACAGTCTTTAACAAGTTGGACTTTTAACTACAGGGCCATTATTATTTGCATAAGTACAATTTAAGTATTTGCCATCATGCTCCTGGTAGACACCTATAATATAATACCCACTCACTAAGCAGCTAAATTATTGTCTAGATCAGGGGTGTCAAACTCAAATACACAGTGGGCCAAAATGCAAAACTGGAACAAAGTCGCGGGCTAACATTAATATTTATTGAAAAAAAAATCTTCCTCCAGATATAAGAATGAATCTTTTCTTATGGACTCAAACAAGTGTTGCTGAAAAACTGAATATGGAACAAGCAAAGCTTAATACTAAACAATATATATATTAGCTGTATAATACCAGTAGGCCAGTTCTAATAGTAATTTGGTATGGCTTTGCAGGCCAAATATAATTAGGCTGGGCCAGAGTTTGACACTTATGGTCTAGATGTTCCATGTCACTCAAAAGCATCCAAAACACAAACCTTGCCATCCACAACTTTTCAGCTTTATGCGTGCCAGGCTAAAGAAAGGCTATATACGTACCCATGATTGGTAAAATAATTATACTACTACTACTACTACTACTACTACTACTACTACTTCGCCTCCACTTTGTGTCACTACCAGTAATTTTACCTTTCATCATTTGAAGTCATCCAATGTCATGGACTTCCTGTGGCATATAAAAACCTAATAGATTTGCTTCAGCCAGTTTGCTTTACAGGTGAAGTCACAACTGTGATTGGTGGAAAGTGAAATTAGTCATTAGCTGTCCAATCAACTTAAAACCAGACTGAGTAAATACAATCCTATTTAAAATAATTATTTAACAGAATAAACAATATTTTTTTCGCTTTACTTGTGATTTTCCTTGAGGGGAAGATCAAAAGCTCTTTGAGGAGTGCCAATATTTTTCTACACTGTATGTGAAACAGTGCAGATGAATCATGTGACTGTGGAAACAAGTTTCCCAACGCCATTCTCTATAATGTGTGACAGAACCTTCCCTTCACCCCCTTCTCTCCCATGCATGCCCATAGGCTTAACGTCGTCTGGGTGGGACGATCCCGCCGGCTCACTGTCGGCACGGCAACAAGTGCTATCCTGGCTAACATCTGCTGCACGACCCGGGGCCACTCAGAATGGGCCTTAATCCCCACACAGCCATGTTGTGGGGGAAAACATTCTTTCCTTTTAGAAAGAGCAGACAAACAGGGACAGGCGGTGTTGCTGGTAACCTGCAGGCAACTGGCCTCTTGGAAGGACCTGGAATGCTGTCGGTTACGTGGCCCCCAATTGTGCCACGGCCCATTATGGCTGTGCAGAGGGGTGTGACCGCCAGCATCGGCAGCAAGTTGCCATCGCTGGTCCAGTTGGATGGATTTGGATTTTGAAGTTAATGAAAGGTGGTGCGAGTGGGCTTGCTGGGGTGGGTCAGAGGGGGGTTTGTGAGCCAGACTTGTTATGCTAAAACAACAGTTGCATTGATAAAAACAAATGTGAACCACATTCCACTCTGTCCTCTCCTGTGCGAGCTTGCCACCACGTCAACTGGCTGTGGGTCCAGGATATTGTTGCTGCAGCATTTCTGGTCATCCTTCAGTGAGTTTTCCATGCGTTGGTTGCCGTCAACAGCAGAGAGAACAGGGAATAAGTTTTCAGTGAGGACCCAATGCACAACATGTGGCAGTTTAGTGCCCCCTTGTGGGCATGGTAAAGAGAAAAGGTGCTCTGGAAGCACATAAATACACCTACAGACACTTCTAGCAAGAATCATTCAAAGTCATAACACGACAAGTGAACAACTCTCCCCTCCGAAACAAGCCGAGCCATGATCCTTCATATTACTGTTTCTGATAAAGATCTTCTCTGAGGAAATGAAGACAGAGCCCCATCAATCAGTCCATCAATTGCTGTGAAATATGTATTTGTCTTAATATAGAGTTTGATTCCATCAAACCCATTTCACGGACCATTTCCTTATGCAAACACCTCTGGGAGAAAGAGGAAGGGAGATTGGCAGAGTGTGAGTGAGGCTTGCTCACAGGAAGAAACACACCTCTGAGGATGGCTCGGTGTGTGTACATTATGAGATTTAATTGAATAGTTCTGCATCAGTGCCAAAAAGTTACGTTAGTGTGTTTGCAGAGGTCTGTGTTCTTATTGATTGAGGGCTTAGTTGTTGTTTTTTTATATCATCATCATCATCATCATCATCATCATCATCATCACCACCATCATCATTTTCACAGCATGCCAACATAATCAGAGTGCTTCTCAGGTTTCAATCACAGACAGTGAAAGCAACCAGCTCAAGAAATATCAGTACATAGGTAAGCAAAGTTATGACAGTCTTGTATTTTTGATTAGTTTTGTTTTCAAGTCAGACCTTTCTGTAAGTTTCCACTTAAAGCTGTTTTGCCCATTTCAGTTTAGTTAGAAAATGTTTAGCTATAGCTCAGGTTTTTTTTTAAGTTTTAGTCTAAATTATGCAAGAACTGACATTTGTCAGGGCAAGATTTAAGAACCTCAGAACAACACCTCAAACACACAAATTAGAAAATTATAGATGTTACTTTGTGGGTTAGATGAAGCCCAAAATTATGATCATTTTTGTTTTTGGGAGCGCATATGTGAGGATGGATGACTGCAGACCAAATCTAAAGGGAACAAATAAAGTAACCCAAACCTGAACATACATGTTTACTTATACCAAACATGTAGTTTAGTATGGTGACATTTCCTCTACATCTCATATTAGTTTTGCAAGTGCACCAAATCTTTAAAGTTGGGAGGGGGGTTTCTAAATATTTGTTTTGTATTAATTTCACATAAATCAAATGTTTTTACACACCGATTTAGCTTTTATTTGAAAATATATAGGCCCGGACCTACAGCAGTTCAGGTGCAGATAATGGGAGGGAAATATGAAGTTAACATAAATGATTTTTGTGTAGGGGAATTAAAAAATTTGCTGGTACTATTATATTTACGACCATTTAATTAAAATTCAATTAGGATAATTTTTTTATTGTAAATAAAAGATTAAAATCAGTGGGGTCAGGGGAAGAACGTTAATTATCAGTGATTCAGAAGATCTGATCCACTCTATTTTATTTATCACAAAACAAAAGACTGTTGTTGTTTTTTTTACTTTTAAAGCTAAAGCATAAATCGTATGTGGAATGTTAGGTTGAACTTTTAGTAAAAACTACACAATTTAAAAAAAAAAAAAGTTGAGAACAAATCTGGGTGTAGAATTCGAGCATTCACACATGACCTTTACCCAGCTTCTTTTTAACCATTTGTCTCTCTCTGTTTGCCTTTATGTGCAATGTTACCAGACTTTTAATATTTTATGTCCCACAATCCTTGCTTAGACATTAGGTAATACATTCTACATTAGGTAATCTACCTCACTAACACCATTTCCATGTACCCCTTTTCACAAACGTATGCTCTTCTTATACAGTGCTAACAACCCCAGTATATCATTAAATAATTGCCATTTTCACTTTTTTTCTTAATTGTCCTTACTTGTTTTACTTCACATTTTAAATTGTATTTCATCATATGGGTTTAAATGATGCATTGAATGTGTCTTGTATAATTTGTGTATATAATTGTGTATAATTGGTATGTGTATGTTGTGCAAACTGACCCCACGATTTTTTTTTTAATCCACACCTTCTTGCTTAAAGCACACGTGACTGCTAACTTTCCTAAACTTTCCTTGTATATTTTTTGGAATAGGTTTAGACAATGCACTGTTGCAAAAATGGTTTTCATGTTTAAGACAACTGAGCAGTGCCGTGTTACGGCGTGGGTCTAGATTAAAAAAGGTCTGAATCCCTTTTCATGTCAAATTCCAGTAAAACTGACAGCTGTTCCCATTCTGCTGCCAGCCTGCTGCAGCAACAAGTGCTTTTGGATAGTCTTCAATACAAATCCATCAGCAGCTTTTTCCAAGTGCTGCGTGAAGAGTCATCTATGACTTACAGGTAAACTGTAGCCATATACTGACATCTAGTGAATTATTATGGTTACTGCAAATAATATCCCAACAGGATGGGGCCACACAAGTTCAAACAACACAGCACCTGCATGCATTACAGTGTGTAGATAAATAATGGAACAAACATCATCTGCTGCATCTGATCTAAAGCTTCATCAATTAATCTAAGACAGAGACATGACACTGCGGAGACAGATATGCCAACAAGTAAGCAAGGTGATGGCACGAGGATACAGAAATTGAATATGATGAGAGATAACAGTGACAGTGATGTAGTTATCTGCTGCGTATGTGTGCATGTGCACTCGTGTGAATGCAGCCCACTATCTCATGGTGTCTGGTGGTTCACTGTGAGGGCTATTTGGTCTAGCAGCGCAGATAAGAGGGTGATATAGAGGCCGGTGGGTGTGCTGGCTATCAGCCTCCCATGTAACAGGGTCACTCAGGTGTACTATGCGGGGACAAGTGGAGGAGCAGAATAAGGGGAGATAAAGTAGAAGAGGACAGAGCGGGTGGAGATGAGGGAGGTGAACAGGTGAGGGAACAAAAAAAGAGGAGGTGATCGAGTGGACAAAGGAAATGCTGACAAGCACTTATCCAGATTTTGAAATGTACTTTGTATGTGTGGACATATATGTTCATAAAATCTAGACATCACTGAGAGTGATCACACTGCACATGTGTGAGTGTGTTTTTGTGGTTTAAGATTTGTGCATGGGGAAACTTTCACACCTCTATTTTTCTTTCGGTGCTCCGGTTTCACCTGGCGCACACGCACACACACAAACACAGAACATCAGGCTGCTCTGCAAATAAACTGGCACCAGATATTATCATGTGTGCTGCTGCTTTTCTTGGTTTCATTCCGATTTCCTTTTAACAAAGAAAAGTATGCTAATCCCCTCATGTCAACCTGACTGTGGAGACTGCCATGGTAATAAACACGGGAGTGACAGCAACAACAAACTCCTCTGAATATGCGCAGTCATCACGGTCACGTGGCATGTCATTATAAACTTTTGGGGGATTTTGGATGATTTCAGTGGGTCAACAAGTTTGAGGCTGTAGGTTAGCTGAAAGGCAGGTGAATATCCTGTAAACAACATTATCACTGAGTTAGCAAAATATGGAGTTACTTCTAAATCAAGCAGGTAAAAGAAATACAACAAGGCAATGCTGACAAATTTCAGTAACAGTGTGATTTTGACCTAATTCACATAAAAATTAATTATCTCTAATATTAAACAATATTAAAATCACCTGATCGCACAGAGGTATGGAGTGGAACGCATGATATTAATGGCTTAACGGGGTATATTGGGCTTAAAATCAAAGTTTTCATTGGGTCAGAAGTGATACGGTAACTTATGCTGGACACAGACTAGACTGAAGCAGGTTATGCTCAGAGTTTTGATTTAAAAGTCAGCTGCAAATACCACATTTTGACGAAAACTTTTAACTATGCTTTTAATTATAACTATGAACCATATTCAGTCAAAAAACTTTCACTTTGTGAAAATGATATTTGTGTCTTTTTAATGAGTCCAACCTGAATCCATCAAGATTTAATGTTTTTCATACATCAAATGAACCGTTTCTGAGTTCTAATGGGCATCTGTAAGAGGGGGAAATCCATCAATCAATCCACTGAGAGGTAAAATACTTGTATTAACTTATTAATTCACAACAAATTTGCATTATTAGCTTTGCTTTTATTTATAAAGCTTATACAGTTAACAAACAGGAATATGGTTGCCATGAAAAGTTGCCATCTTTGGGTTCGTGGTTTAACTTAAAGCACAGTGCATCCTGGCTCCATCTCAGGTACAGTGGCATATATATCCCCCCCAGAAATCTCACTCCTTCATGTTATAAAATGGGAGGCAAGTGAAGAAAAAAAAAACTATATGTAAATAAGTAGACCATACAATATCTCACTTCTTAAAAAACTAACATAATACTATGCAGACATTGTGTTTAAACAGCAGCCCTACACAAAGCTGTGAAAACCTGTTTGTCCCTTTCCGATATCATTCAAAGACACAAGTACCTTTCACGCAGAGGGGTAAAAATCTTCCTGCACCTCAGAGGAGCACTGCCAGGTTGCAGCAGCTGCTTCAAACAGCTATGAATCAGGCTATCAAATTCAGAGCCTTTTGAGAAGAGAAGCATTGGTGTAGGCCTCTGTCACTAGCAGATGGGGCAGATTTAGGCTTTGGATAGAGAATTGGTGGTGGTTTGGGTTAATCTTGTGCCTTAGGCTTTACAGACACTTTTGGACTGAGGAAAATATGTGAATGTAATTTGATTAATTATTTTGACCCTTGTCCATCAGTCGCTAGACCGCTGTCAAGCAAGATTTCAGCTTTGCAAACTTTAGTCTGCAGCTGTGTGCAATCAAGCATTATTGCAATGGAATAATAATTACAAAAATGTATCTTTAAGACAGTAAATTGGTATGAGGAGTATAAGATCGCTTTTCACTTCCAATTCCTATAAGATGATAAAAACAATTTTGCCACAGAAGTATGGATAAAGAATATGTCCACGTATCTGAGATGTTATTGATTGGTGCTGGACAAATTTATCCATTCATTCATCAGCCAAACACGTCTACTCATTGCAGTCTGTCTCTAATGTGGATAAAACTCCTGCTGTGTTTGTTCCAGTGCTTTGTTGCAGTTGTAGTTTACTTACTCAAAACCTTCTGTCCAGTTCCCAAACCAGCTCGATGGAGTTTAAGTCTGGAGAAATCATTTGAAACCTACTGTTTTTCTAGTCTTGGTTTAGGATAAAGTCCTGACCTGAAAGTCTATCCTTTGTTGCTTTACCTTTTCTCACAATTCACAACAGCACAGACTACAGCACTAGTTTAATAATACATCAGCGAGTGTAGTGGTCACACTGCCATTATACAGACAGATGATAACTTAACTTGAATTGCTTCAATTTCAATTTAAAAAAAGGGGGGGGAAACTGTGATGTCCTAAAGCTTTTGACATCAGTAAGCCACTTTGTCATCCCTTACACGTCCAAATACGCCTACTCCTATCTACAAATAACCAAAACAATCCCAAATATCAAAAAACGAACCAAAACAAATGTGCTCAAACTATCAATACCTCAATCAGAATAATATACACTCACTAGTCACTTTATTAGATACACATGTTCAACTTCTCATTTGCCCAAAATATCTAATCCGCTAATCACACGGCAACAACTCAGTCCGTTTAGACATAGACAATGGCTGATCTCCTGAAGTTCAGACCATGCATCAGAATGCGGTAGAAAGGTGATTTATTCCTACAGAATCACAAAATTGGATAATATAGGGTTTGTAAAACACTGCATGGTTTGATGAGTCTTAATTTCTGTTTCAACATTTGGACAGTGTGATCAGAACTTGCTGAAAATAAAATACAAACCACCTCATATCACCAGTTCAGGCTGCTGGTGGTGCTTTAACCCTGGAGAACCCATAGGGTCGGATCTGACCCCATGGGTGCTCCAGGGTTAATGGTGTTATGGGATAATGGGAATATTTTCTTTGCACATGCCCTTGGACACTGAGTAAACACCACATCCTACCTGAGCATTGTACCCAACTTCTGAATACACTGGTTTCCTGAGCATAACAGTGAGTTCACTTAACTCAAATGTTCTCCACAGCCATCAAATCTTGAGATGTAGTTCATAAAACACAGTGGTGTTTGGACTGGATCTAAGCCAAAACACCACTTTTGGATTGGTGTGGAATGGGAGCATGACATCATGGATGTGCAGCCAATGGAGAAAATCAAGAATTAAGGCAATTCTGAAGGTAAAACAGGTCCAACCTGGTATTGCGTCAAAAAGCGATTAGGGAAAAAATAAAACTGAATTGAACTGAACAGTTTAAATATATATATCATTTTTTGATATGACTCATTTACTAGCAAAGTGTCTAAAAACAGGGGCTGTGAATGTAATTGGTATTCGGTTTAGTCTGGAGTAAGTCTGATACCATTCAGGTGTAACAGTATCTCATTTGCTTTTTGTTCAAGTCATGTAATGAGCCTGTAATGAAGCCATAAAATATTGATGCTCACGTTCAACCAACCGATCAACTTAAAACAAGATAGCAGAAAGAAACACTTCCCTTCCTGAGGAAGTACAGGTGAGGAGACTCACAACAGGAGAGGACTCGTTTAAAACAGATCATAACTTATATTCAAGCACAATTTAACAATAATGGGCAAATAAAGACACATTTAAAGACTTTCCTTTAAAAAATACTTCACTCTGTCATACCTTGGCTATGATAGGTCCAGACGATTACTTTAAAGGCAAAAAACTACAAAAAGAATTTACATAAAGAACTATTAAGATTATTGTGTTAGCACAACTACAACTGAAGAACAATTTATGCTTAAAAAAATGCAACCTTTCATTTTATAAATTTCTGTTATATATTTAAAAAAACAAAAAAATTGTTAAAAAAAATGTATCTGTCCAACTTCAAAATCAAAAATACACTTTTTATAAGATATTTTAGTTACTGTATGCTATGCTTGGCACAACCCTGCTGCCAATACTTCAGTCTGGAAACGTTGATTTTAAAAGTATTATTCAATAAATCTTTGACCATTAGATTAAAGATAGTCACCCTCATACTAAATACTCATTAAATTAAGACTTAATTTATGTTAACTTAAGCAACTTAAAATCTATCTTAACCAACCTTTCAGTAGTCAACCCTTATTAGGAATTTCAGCATTTATTTTGAAATCTTAAAAATACTATTCATTACAAAGGCAACAGATTAAACACTTGTATGCAGAATGGATATATGAGTTTGAATTTGTAGATTAGAAAAAAAATGTTCAGGTAAACAGAAATGTTTTTCTCAATAAAATATTACTTTGTTATGCTTCGCTTTATATGTATTTAACATAGTGGCGCAAAACAGGTAATTGACAGATGTGAGCTCTGGAACCTAATGCACTGTGACAGTCAAGGATAAATGTAGTTATATAAAAGGAAGGAAACCTAAATTAATTAATTTTATTTTGGTTACACGGGTAACAAGGTTGCATTGACTCAGTCTAGTCAGAACATACTACAAGGGAAAAATGCTAAATGTATCAAAGAGGTCTGACTTTTAGTTGACCCATATTGTTAACACACAACTCAATCGTGCCATTTCGTCTTTTTTCGGGACGGTTCTGTCTTTTCCCTTCCCAGACTGAATAGGTTTCAGTATCAGGGTTGTGCATATACGGTGGGACAAAATTTGCAGAGGATAATTATTGTTCTGAGTTATTGCTGTATTATAGGAGAAATATGTCAACAAACACAGAAAAACAATAACAACAAAAGATTTATAACGTATTTTAAGTATTTTACTGTTAGTTGACATGCGGGGGGGAGGCTGTTTTGCATTTTAAATATTTTGGGACCACTTTTTCAACTACTAGGTTTACATTTTGTCCCAGTGCAGGTTTAATTTTACACAACAAATAAATGTTCTAGTATTTTGTGCATGAATTGTTTTCAAATTCACGTGAGACAACAGAAAATATCCTGCAATTGTAGAATGGTCCATAACACCGCCGCCATGAAGGACACGGGGATATCGAAAGAAGCAGGTTATTAACAACTCACCTCAATTATCTCATTGACGAGGGCTGCAGCAGTGTCTGTTCTTTCTCCACCCGATTGACTTCAGCGTTTTCTTAAACTTAATAGCTACTACAAAACTTTCATACTGACTGTTCACTACAGATAGATAGCAACTAGCATTAACGTAGACTTGTACGAACTGTACTATACCTCGATATATAAAGATAGTCTCACCTGATCATCTCACTGCTCTGCCAAATTAAATGCACCATCTGTTTGCTAAGCTAATGACAAACTGCACTCACGCTACTAGCAAGGTCGCTAAGCAACGGTAAGCGAATCTTCCAAGGCTATGCTAACCAGCTAGCACAGTAAATATCGATATCATGGAGGAGCCTTTTTTATAGCATTGGTAACGGTACTGCAGTCTGTAGGATTGTTTATTTGCTTGCTAATACCTTTCTTGTTGAAGCTGGCTTATTTATGTAGCATTTGAAAAATACCTAAAAGACTACACAAACGATGAAAACTACAACTACATGGATCCTCAAGCTGCCGTTTGGCGATTGTAAGTGTCGTAATCAAAAGAGCTTAAATACGAGTGACCTCTGGCTTGAGCGACAAGTGGGAGAAACAGAGAAACGTGAGGGACGTCTTGCTTGTCTTGGCAGTATGGTGAGTAGATACAGTAAATATGTTGGTTAACTTATTTTTTTCTGCACTGGAGATTAAACTGATATTCACCCTGCTAATGCAGGAAATTCACAAAGTAAGGTATGCGTTGTTTCTAGCTCACGGCATGACGCAGCCAACCAGAGGACTCAAAAGTTGACTTTATTTAAAAAGTCTCCTTTCGTGTCAAAGTCACGTGACACTTTTCTTATTTTGGTTATTTTAAATTGATGCTATCGAATAAGTGTCAAAGATGGCGATGAACCTGATCCCCCAAGTATATACGCATTTGTTATGCAACCCTAAATCGTGTCTGCAGGCACAGGGCTATTTTTGAACTCACCCCCTGCTTTACTAAATCTTTTAGACAAGAATGGACACCCAGCCCACGTGCAGCTCCAGTTAAACTTTCATGCTTGTCTTATGAGAGAATTCAATACTGTGATTGTTAACAGCAGATTTCTTCACCTTGTGTCTTGCAGGCTGAGCCTATTAGAGTTCTGGTGACCGGTGCTGCTGGGCAGATTGCCTATTCCCTGTTGTTCAGCATTGCCAAAGGAGATGTGTTTGGCCAAGACCAGGTAAAGAAGGGTTTTGCCCTGCGCTTGTTAAACACTCAGTTCCTTCTGCCTGTCACCAGGCGCACCCATAAAACTGACAGCTGGGACTGTCACAAATTTTCCAGGTCATATCTGGGATGACATTGCACATACTGTATGTTGTTCCTTTGGAAATTGATCAGGTTACACTAGCTTATTTATGACCGCCCAGATCAACCTGGACTGTCCTTGAAGTCAATGAAGCGGATCTTGTGCCAAGAGCACTTGATCCAATTGGTACATGGCTTAGGCCTTCCCATGCTGTCGCAGAGAACTAAGTCTCCCGCTGACATGTAATTGTATACAGGGGTTATTATGCAATTGCATTTAAATTCAGTTATTTCCTTTTTCTTCTGGCAGCCAATCATTTTGCTCTTGTTGGACATCACCCCCATGCTGCCGGTCCTGGAAGGTGTAGTCATGGAGCTGCAGGACTGTGCCCTTCCACTTCTGAAAGGTAGTCCTTTAATAATTGAGCAATGCCAGTGTGTGGGTTTTTTTTTTTTTTTTTTTTTTTTTTTTTTTTTTTTTTTGTGGTGTTGTTTTTGGGTGTTCTTTTGTTTAGTTTTTTTTGTATAGGCATTTTTTCTTTTTTTGACAAGTGGGATATTTGAGAGCAGAAGTAGCTAAATTATCTTTTTTGTTTTTTCTTTTCTTTGCTTTCAGCCTTTTCTATTGTTAATAATAGAACTGCCTGTGATACTTCAATACACTTAAATAAATTCTTAAACGACCATATGACAAATGAGCTCTGCTGTTCCAACTCACGCTCAATCTTCCCATCGTTCATGAAAAAGAATGCCTTGCTGGAGGCAAACAATGGTGTTTCTATTTTTTTGTTTTTATTTCCATTTATACAGATACCATTTCTTCATGTGTGTGGATTTTTTTATTTATTATTATTTTTTTGGCAGAGGGATCACCTTGTAAATGTTTTAATCCACCTTTCCTTCTATACCTACATATCCCAAAATATGATCCATGAGCAGATGTTAGCTAATAAGAGGAACCTACACCATTTTTGTTGGAGGTGGTGGTTTTTCTTGAATGCTTTAAAGATTTGGTTTGCACAAATGGGCTCGTTTTCTTGTATGGACCCAGTTTTTTGTTTGTTTTTTGTTTGTTTGTGTGTTTCGTTCCTGCTGTCATGGACTCAGTCATGAGGCGCCACTATGTGCCATCTCCATTGTGACCTGGAATTTTTACTTTGCAATGGTGCTGTCCTTTGCTTTTGTTTGCACGGGGGCTGAAAGAGGCCCCTGTATTAGCCAGCCACGATGCAAAGACAACACCTCATGCACATCAAGACAAAGATAAATGCAGTTCTCATCAAACTGGTCACCATTTTTCTAAATCTTATGACTGCACTTTAGAGTGATGCTTTGTCTCAAACAATTAAAGAGTCAACACGGTAAATGTCAGATGCACAACACAAACAGGAAGGACTTCCTGTGGACCTCATGTTCTTTTGTTATAACAGTTTTAGGGAGTGTGTGTGTGTGTGAGCAACTTTTACTCATGCAACTTTTATCAGGAGCTGACACCATGTTCCCATATTGCAGTAAAGATCTGATGTGCCATTAATTTAAAAGGAATTCATTTTTTTCCAATTGTCACATTTGATTTGACTGCTTCCCTTCAGGAACAAATTCCACTATGAACTTAATAATCCCTCTCAAGGTTCAAAGTTGACAAATTGCCAAAGAGTAAAGTACTAAAAACCTATTGTCAATTAATTTTCTCCTTCTACAGAGATCATACCCACTGACAAAGAGGAGGTAGCCTTCAAGGACCTGGATGCAGCCATCTTGGTGGGCTCAATGCCCAGAAAGGAGGGTATGGAGAGGAAGGACCTCCTTAAAGCGAATGTGGCCATCTTTAAGAGCCAGGGAGCTGCCCTGGATAAGTATGCCAAGAAGACTGTGAAGGTAATTAGAAGCATATTTTCTGATGTAAAACACTCCCTTCCTGTCAAGTGAGCAAATTTGAAAGAAACTTCTCAGCCTCTGCCAAATAGAAATGTTTCCTAAACATTTTGTGCTTCTGGGAAAAATGGCAAAATCCTAATGAAGTATTTCCTGATGCCAAAACATTTTTCCCTTCTCGGTGTTGCATAATACAAGTTTGCTCGATTTACTCATGATAGTAATAAGACATAAAATCTGCATGGCATATGTTTTTAAATTGGTTTATGTGTGTTCAGGTGCTGGTTGTGGGAAACCCTGCCAACACCAACTGTCTGGTTGCAGCAAAGTCTGCTCCCTCTATCCCCAAAGAGAACTTTTCCTGCCTCACCCGTCTGGACCACAACCGGGCTCGCTCTCAGGTACAGTCCTCTCACTTCTTTCACTTTCTGATGGTGGTCTCAGACGTTTGGCAGCCACATTGTTAATCTTGGCTGACTGCAAACCTGGCTTTTCTTCGTATCCTGTAGGTGGCAATGCGCTGTGGTATTCCAGCCACTCAGGTGAAGAATGTGATCATCTGGGGGAACCACTCCTCCACACAATACCCAGATGTTCACCACTGCAAGGTCAACATGTCCGGCAGTGAGCTGACCTGCTTTGATGCAATCAAGGATGATGATTGGCTTAAAGGCGATTTCATTACTGTGAGTTATTGATTTCTAGATGAAAGCATGATATTTTATAGCTGGAGTGTACTCTCACTCGGATGCTTTTGGCTGTGCTTGAGAAAAGGCCTATAATATAATCCTCATATTTTACTTCATTGTTCTATCTTTTCTTCATCCTGACACTCCTAATAAGATTAATGGTTCTGAACATTAGTGGTTACATTTGTGGTTTAACAATGCGCTTTTTTTTTTTTTTCCTTTTTTTTTTTAATTTGCACAATAGTCAGTTTTCCGGTCACTGTTCATGCGGGCAGATGTCAGTAAGACATGAAGTCCCTTTTTTAGGCTGAGCTGATATACTCACCTGTTTTCCAAGTCTATTTGAACTGCAAAATTATTCATCTGTATAGGCAAACAGTCTAATTTTATGTGGTTATAGGTTTGGAGTTCAGTTTTTCAAATGCCACATTTATTTTGGAGCCTTGAGCACCACTGACTAAATTTAAGTGATAATGGCTACAGAGAAGTCAGCCTTGAGCTTGCTCTAAAGACAAACTATAAGCACTTGTATGAGGCCCCTTTTCTGCTAGCAAACATGTAATTTTCCTTCAAGCAAAATATTTTCTGGAAGACATTCAAAAACATGTGTTTTTTTTTTTTTTTTTTTTTTTTTTTTTTTTTTTTTTTGGGGAACCAAAAACCTCAAAGATTTGCAGAATGGTCAAAAATCCTCAGGGTGTGTTTCCAAAACCTCCAAGTCATATTTGTTGGGTCTATCCTGGGTTCTTTCAGGTAGGTATGCCTGAAACAACCCTTACCTAGAAGGTGCTTGTCTCTAATCTTATTCTTCACACATTTTGTAGCAATACCCTATGTTCCTGTCCTTACCTGACAGCTTCACTGTCATGATCAGCTCTCTTCATTACAACAATCTCTGCATCGCTACAAACAGTGTACCGGTCCTTGTGTCAATCTGCCACTTATGAACAAAGGGAGAACACGATTATACCTTGTTGCTTGCAGTGTGCAGCACATGTAAAGCAGATATTTGGGGGACAGTAAGTATAGTAGTAGTAGGCAGGGGCAGCATTTACATGAGTCCAGTTGATAAAGAGAACTGATTCTCAAAATCAAACCTAGTCACAGAGCTCAATAACACTCCTGCATTTTCATTTAATGGCCCATGTTCTTACTTTGCAGACTGTGCAACAGAGAGGTGCTGCAGTCATCAAGGCCAGGAAACTTTCTAGTGCCATGTCTGCAGCCAAGGCCATCTGTGACCACATGAGAGACATCTGGTCAGGCACCCATGAGGTAAATCCTACATCTGTTTGTTATATCGGTCATTTGGGAATTTTTGCATGTTGCACTGTTCTGATAAGAAGTAATTATTCTGACGTTTAAAGATCCATTTTGCACTTTTTACCCCTCAGCTGTAAAAGCCTGCTGGGGTATTGTCATTGGGCAGACAGTGGCATGGACATTCAAGTTTGTGAATGCAATAACTGGAATGGGGTGATGTAGGCTTTTCATATTGATACCATAGGTGCATCTACTAAAAATCTCAGATGAGTTTAAAACTCAAGGTCAAAGGTCCTCACCGAAGATTTTCAAGTTTACACCATAGGTGCATCTGCTAGAACACTGAGGGGTAGCACTGGTGACCACCATTATTTTTGACATGTTAGGATGATGCCCCCTTTGCACCATTGATATTAATTTGCAACTATTTTGACAAACTGTAGGTTCCTAAATCTAACAAGATCCTATACTCAAGATGCACTGTAGCAAATTAGATTATTTTTCATTTATTTATACTTCCTTCATCGTAGCAGAACGATTGAGTTTATAAACTTGGATTTTTTTCCTGTGTGAAAACAAATCAAAACACTAGAAAAAGATACAAGAGAACTCCAAGGACACCAAAATGCATCACTACAAACCACTGAGTATTCAGTCTGGTCACTGGCCAGATGTGTCTGCGGCAAGTAAATGCAGAAAGAATGTCCTGTGTTCTGGACACACTTTGCATTCATTTCACAGATGGTTACTAGTCTGCACAGACCTTTGCACATCTGTAGTACCTGTCTGTCGTTCGTTCGACCGAAATCTGCATTCTACTATACTTGTGAGAACCAGCAGTCACTTGTGAGGACACACAACCCGGTCCTCACATATTTAAAGGCATGTTTGAGGCTCAAAATGTGGTTTTAGTGTCAGGGTAACAATTAGGTTATGGTTAGGTTTAGGATAAGGGTTAGGATTAGGCATTCATTTTTGATGGTTAGGGTAAGGGGCTAGGGAAAGCATTATGTCAATGAGGGTCCTCACTAAGATAGCTGTGTGTGTGTGTGGGAGGGGGGGGGGGGTTGTTTTTAAAAAAGCTCAAACTTGGACAAACAAGTAGTCGTTGTTTGTTTTTTTGTCGTGGTCAGCTCAGGTTCACACCATAAACGAACTGCTCTGGAGTTCACTTGGAACCGTATCAAGACCACTTCCTCCAAAAGGTTGTGGTGCGGTTGTTTTGGTCCACACCTGAGTGCCATTACTGTGTTTTAACCAACACACATGAACCTCACCAGAGGGGTAAAACAAACCAGAGTTTGATTTAAATGGACTAAATGCTGCGGGTGTGAAAACGGCTTCAGATTTCTGACAGGTTACATATGGTTCTATTGTCAGTGATGCAAAGTATTTGGAAAGGCTGCATTTTATTTTAAATTCACTTTTAATGAGGTTTTTTCCTTTTTAAGGGTGAGTTTACCTCTATGGGTGTTTACTCAACTGGCAACTCCTATGGAGTCCCTGAAGACCTAATCTACTCATTCCCTGTCCAGATCCAGGTAAGCCTCGATCTCACTTTGTCTCCATTCTTCTAGCAGCTAGCATCATCTTTTCAGTGCAGCTTAAGACTAGCATTACCCTCCATTGTCTTTTTTTGGATGTGGATTTTATATTGAATAGGGTTTTTGTTGTTTTGATTTTGTTTTGTTTGTTTCTTTTTAAATTAAAGTTTGCATTAAATAAAATTTTGGGGATTTCTAGAAACATTATAGATCAAAGAACAAAACTGAAGGTACTTCTTTTTTTCAGAACAAGACCTGGAAAATCGTGGACAGTCTGGCAATCAATGATTTTTCCAAATCAAAGATGGATGCCACTGCAGCTGAACTGGTGGAGGAGAGGGACACAGCTGTGACTTTCCTTGGAGTATGACTAGAGCCTGCACAGCAGCACTTAGACAGCCTCAAAACTCCAGATGCACGCCTGTGATGAAGCACTCCACCAGCCCCTCCATTACTGTGTGCTTGTGTGTGAGCGAGTTGGTGCTTATGGGTGTAAAGTTGCATTTGTATGTCAAACGATGTGAATCTGATTGTTATTGTTATTCAAGATCACAAAAATGTGTCATACTTTTGACTACATATGACTGGGTAAGTTTAAGTCAAAAGCAGTTGTTGTACGTCATGATGCACAAGTATCACTCACCATAAGTATACAGTACACTGAAACTCCACTACTAGTTAAAGCTCTCTCCATTGTTTTTTTTCCCTTTATTGATTATTACATGGATCCTTTTTACAGCTAGTGAAGTCCTAAAACACTGGAATATTAACGCTGAGACAATTAAAAATAAATTAATAGAAAAAACAATAAGTTGTCTGATTATTGATTTCCATACATGGATGCTGTCATTTTTTTCCAGGTTTTGGCAATACAAGCCTTGAGTTGGTAAACCTCAGCCACTAAGTGTGTGTGTGTGTGTGTGTGTGTGTGTGTGTGTGTGTGTGTGTGTGTGTGTGTGTGTGTGTGTGTGTGTGTGTGTGTGTGTCAGTCACACAGCCTTTTAAAGCACTCACAATAGGCTGTTTGAATCCCCTAGGTTACCAGATGGGCCTCAATGAGTCAATTCTGTTTAAGGATAATTTGATGCAAATGCTCGATTAGTTTGTGATCTGTAGTTGTGTAGTATATTTAACATATTATGTATGTATATAAAGTAACTAAAATTGGGTCCTATTGCAACATTTAAATGGTGTACTAACATTAGTTATGCATGCATATTTTTATTATGTGCTATTTTGCATAGTGAGTAATTTGAGGTGTTTTTGAAAGCTCTGTTTGGACTTCAGTAGTTTTCTGATTTCCTATAGGCACAACCTGATTGTGATGGAGTCAGGACAGATGGGGTCCTGATAAAATATAAAGTTAACTTATTAAGACTTGATATGTGGCTTTATGCAACCATTATTCTATTACAGAGATTATACCTTGTTGCTTGCAGTGTGCAGCCCAGGTAAAGCAGGTACTTGGGGGGACAGTAAGTAAAGTAGTGATTCACTTACAGTGAAATGACACAGTTTCACCAGGCAGGGGCAGCATTTCCTGTTTTATTTTTTACTCAGTTACAGTATGAAGAGTTATGTAACATCTGCAATTAATAAATTCACAGCTGGTTCACTGAGGATAAGCGTTAAATGGGGCAAATCTACCAAAACAGTCACCACTCCCATATCAACAGTTTCATTTTGGAAATCCCAGTTAAAGTACTCGTTTTAATCTTTACATTAAATTTACATGAAAAAAAAAATCATTCGCAGGTGTTTCATAGATGTCACACGTGTCAATGTGAACACGTTACTTCTTTTTCTTGATATCACTTATTTCAATATTTTGTATTTATTACACAGCGTGCTGCGAGGAAAAGCCTGTTCTAACGTTTGAGTCTAAGGTTTACTTTTTAGCACCTGGCGGCTCTTTTTTTTGCTTCTCATCCGAAAATACTCTGCATACTCTTTCACGTGATTTAGTTTATTTTGAAAAGTCTCAACGGGATATTGAGCTTTATTGTGAAAGGTTTACGTGACGCGATGGTTTTACCGTCGTTGTTGCTAACGTCAACACATAAATACAGGCGCTTGTCCGTCCGTACTGTGGTTATATTAAATATAAGAGAAAGAGAGAACTTTAATAAATTAATATAGCCACTACAGTGACCATCAAAACGATGAAAAAATATTGCCGTAAACAGTTTATTTTGCGACACCACGAAATAAACGATAGCGCAAAATTAAACGATAGACGTTTTTATATCGTTATATCGAACAGCCCTAATTTTGAGCTATCTTCAATCAGACATTGCCAGAAACCAACATCGCACGTAGCAGAATCCTATTGGCTGTTAAAACCACGCACACAAAAACAGCATTTGTCATTGGCTCCCATCCTCCCTCGGCGTTCCGATTCGTCGTTGCCTAGAATGGCACTGGAGTGTAAAATATCTTCAAAAACTATCCGATCACCTTTTTAACTTCTGCACCTTTTTTGTACGTCCTGTGCTTTTTTTTAACACCCATTCAGCGATGTCGAAGGGCAGCAGAAGCGGCTTGAATTAAGGTGTAAATAAAACACATACATATTTTTGTGTACCCCGCTGTCTCCTCTGCTGGATCTCTGTGGTCCTCCAGACCTGCAGGACCAGGCCGACCCCATCGACTTTTCTTCCGCCAGTATTCTACAGTAAGAAAATGGCTTCAAATGTGTGTGTATGACGTGTTTCCCTCTCTACATTAGCCATCGGTAGGACTCCACACGCGGCTGGTGTTGAGGCGCTATGTCCGGGTTTTCTTTTTGACATTTTTCAGCTGAGAAAGGTCGTTCCTCTTCCTCCTCCAGTGTTACGTTCACGGCACCGTTGTTGATTATAGTTGTCTCCTTGCGTGTGGCTTGTTTGTGGAGGGCATAGCGTTCATCTCTGTCTGTACATCATTCAGTCACTAATTCATTTCCGCAGGCAGCAGGTCATACAGACAGCGTGACTGTACCTGTGTGCCCGGGTGTGTCTTTGCACATCTCGCCGGTTAATTATTGACGGCGTGTGTGTTAGTTGACTTTAAAAATCCCTGTGGCAGCCATAAGGTGATAAAAATGAAAGCACTCGAGGGGGAGGGGGTGAGGCGCTGGGGGAAAGAAGTGTCCAGAGGTTGTGAGACACAGTAAGGATTTGTGACGTGGTTGCAGGGTTGGGGCAGGGGGAGAAATACGGGCGGTACGAGCAGTAAAAGAGCTGGGTACATCGGATCCAACTTCACGTTGAAGGGAGGACCACTTGGCTGGTGTCCAGAGAGATAAGTGTGGTCGGATGAATGTGTCCTTGTTTTACTCGCAGGCACAGCGTCTTATCCTTTAAAGCTTCAACGCTGGATCGATTTAAAAGGCTTGGGCACCAATGAAAGAATGACCAGTCGGATGATTTAAGGATACCTCAAGGAAACTTTTAATATTATTATTATATATATTTTTAAATCCATTCACCGGATGTTTGCTCAATGACATCTTGTTTTTTCTGGGATACAAAACTTAAAGCGTGTCCACTATTATTTTAAACACTACTTGGCAGCTTAACCATGGCACTTTATGTCGAAGGTAAGTGATCTCTATTTTACTAAAATTGTGACTCTAGGAGAGGGAGGCTTAAAGGATTATGTTTATTTTTTTTAACGATCTATGTGTTTTTTCCTGTTCATTTCAGAACATTATTTACATCAACTTTAACATATGAGAAAGTGTGATTTATCACATTTTAATTTTAATCACTGATTATTAAAAAAATAAATAAAAATCCACTCTTTGCCAGACTGTTACAGGTTTAGTTGAGTTTACCATCATTCATTTGACCAATAAGAAAAGTTTTTTTTTAAAATTTCATAAATCTACTATTATTCCTAAACCTTTTAGTAATCATATTAAATAATCTTCACTACTATAGTAGAGTAGCCCCACTGTGATAAAATAAGCAATAGTGTGATAAATGTATGTTTAAGTCAATAAACGAATGCATTAATAACTGTGAGTAATTGTTAACTGATGCCTTCATGTGAAAAATGAGGCCTTACGAGTCTTCTTTACATAATCTTTAGTAGATTACCAGTAATCTGTCTGTAAGCAAGGTCTTCTTGGGAGACAGTCTGCTCACGGTTTTCTAGTTTACTCACTGGTTTCATTCAATTCCTCCTTAACATGAACACACAACCTTGAACTGCTTTATAGCAGTTATAAACACAGTTGGGATTTTTTTTTTCATCATTGGTATCATTGTTCTGCTGACATGTGGTGACTCAAACACCTCATTGTGATAGTTTACACAAGTTTCTGCTTCTAAAATGCTATAATTAACTGGTTGGTTAATGCTGCAATACTTCCCATGAAAAGTGAGAGTAATTTTGTCCACAGTAACACTGACACCTGATTTCGTAAATCTTTAAATGGTGTTAAACTGTTTCCCTTTGCTACTGTCTGCTATTACAGTATGTCGTGGTATTTGCCATTTGGCTTCAAAGTTCAGTTTCCTGTTGTCTCTGTGCCAGGAGCAGTTGATTGTTGTGTTGTAAGGTCACTTAAGGTTAGTTGCAGCGCTACTTGGGAAATTGGCAATAAAAAGTCTGAAAGGCAGGATATCAGGAATTAATAAGCTATATCTCACAGCAGGTTAATGATTTCTAACGTCTTTATATACTCATATGCTTTTCATTTTTTAAGTAATAACAATAAATGGTACTATCAAGGCGTTCTCGGTGAATATTATTATTTAATGTCATTGCCATTCATTATATTTCAGCTACAGTTCATGTAGGTTTTTTTAATAACTTCAGATCTTTATTCTTGCTTTTGGTTTGTGGAAAAGTGAGTTTCTATTGTCATATTTACCTTTTTTGACAATGTGTGTCACATTTTGCTTAACAAGCAGTGAACATGTTTAACTGCTTTTACTAATGGACCATAACAACAATTAGGGTGAAAATTGCTGTGCTAGCAGGTATAATTGCCTTGTCTCTTTGTATTTAATCAAAGCTTTTTAACTGGTCAGTGTTTGGTTTTATTGGCACATGCAGAGCTATTGTTTACCTTGTGCTCGATGTTAACAGATGGACTGATATTTGATAATCATTTCTTAACAAAAACAACATAAACTGCCATTTTAGAGATAAATTAGCCATAGATTAAGTTGATTTAAAATACCAACAGCATAGAACCTGTGTTGGGCATGTTACTGTTAAAAAAACTGTTTTCATAACTATCTTAAAGCTATATTTTCCTTTTCTGAATTACAATGATCTGCTGTAACTTTAGATGTAATTACCTAGCTGTCATTTTTTTTTCCTGTGATGCAAGGAAGTTACATTAAAACTCTGCTTGAGACTCTCAAATACCTCTCACAGTCCAAGGTTTAGTTTTTTAGTATTGTTTACTTATCTATGGAACAGATTGCTAGACACAAGCTAACATAATCACGAGGGTGTCGCTGCTTGGAATAACGGGTGCTACAGTGACTCTTTAAGTATACCTCAACCCTTTTACGTCAAGTCTAACTAGAAGCATGACAGCCCTCCTCTTAAATGTCATTGCTTTTATCATACGGCGCAGATGGCTGTTGACTCAAAGACTGTGCCCATGCTACAATAATGGTACAAGAGCCTGTGTTTACTTCTTTGTACATCAGTCACTCAGGTATTTCCATTGAGATCAGGGCTGCTGTTGATTAAACTGAGGATAAAATCGTTTGGTCTAAAATGACTGCAAGTAAAAAACAAAGCAAAAAAAAAAAACAGCATTTCAGTCTGGTTGTATTCATTGACGATTCAAGGAACACAAGGTGTCCATGTGCTATAGAGGTTCTTGGTGCGAAACAAGCCCAATTCATCACCCCCTGTGCTTCGCAGTTGGTATGAGGTGTTTATATGGAGGCAAGTTGAGCATTTTAGCAAAAGTGGGGCTGCGCATTATGTCCAGACGTTTCCACTTTGGCCTCATCCTCTGAAAGGACATCATTCCAGAAGTCTTGTGATTTGTTCAGATGTAACTTTACAAACCTGAGTTTATGTGCAAGTATGTTAAAAGCTAAAAGTTAAAAGTGCTTTAACGCTTCAGACTATTTTTTTCTTTTACTGTTGGATCTGTATGATGTCAGAGAGAGGCGATATCCTTAATATGGGCTTCTCAAGCACCCATTGGTGGTCTGTGGGTGCTATGCAGTGCTTGCATGCTTACATCTTCATACTGTAGCTACTACCAAAAAGGAAGCCGTCTGGCTACATGTAGAAATTCTGTCCATTAAACACTATAAACAGAATCAGGGGCGAAGGGCATTCAACCTCTTGATTTGATTGGCCAGTTACGCTTTAGATGGACTTATCTTTTCTGCACATTAAGGTGGGGTTTTTAACTGGCTACAAAAGAGGTAAGAACTGAAATAATATATTCAGCCTTTTTTTTTTTTTTTTTTTTTAAAGTGGGTTAAAGTTTTTGAGCCAGGAAAAACCTTACAGGAATTTATGTTTCTATGTTGCGTAATCAGACATAATTTTATCACACACAAAAATAAACAATGAATAAAATCAGCAAAAAATCGAGAAATGTTTCACTCTGAGGATTGAGCATATGATACGAATCAAACACGTTAAAAATGTCTCCCGTCTCACTCCGTATCTCACCGTCTTTCGTGTTTAGGTCTGAGTAAAGGTGTGGCTAACGGAGGGATGGCTCAGTTCCAGGAAACGATGCGGCAGCAACTGGAGAGCTCCATGCACGATGAGCTGGAGAAGCTGCTGGACACCACCACAGGGGCTGAGCGAGAGGTACACAAACTGTCTGCTTTGCTGTCTTTCTCCCTCCCTCTCTGACCATCTGGTTGTGATTCAGAGGGTGGTGGGGTCACAATGCTGGGAAAACACAAAAAGTGACACATACTGGAGCACACTGCCAAAAAGGGTTCCACCTACATATCTCATAACATTTTAGCAGCCAAACTTCTTAAGCAACATTCGCCCATTTTTGTCTGGTTTTATTCAGACATGATACGTCAGCAGAGGGGTGCAGGCCCTAAGAGACTAGGCAGATTTTCTCATTAGCCCTAAATGAACCTGAGTGAGCTCTTTTCAGCCCACAGCACCAACGTAAGACTAAAATCCAAATTAAAATGGCAACATTAACACTCTACAGACTCGTCTTTCCTCTGTGAGATTTCTTTGGCTTTAAACTAGCATAAAGCTTGGGACAAAACTGGAAATAAATAGTGCAGTGTTTAGCAGTAAACTCTTTCAGGCATTAACCAAACCTTGTTTAACTGCAAGCAATCAGGGAATAAAACACTCAGAGTAAAGAGGTGAGAAGTCTGTCACATGCAGGTGTGCGCAGTAATTCCCACACACTTTCAAATATATTAACAGGAATCGCTTTTGTACTTGCTGTAACTTATACGTGTAAAACGCCATGTGCACGCATACACACAATGGGTTACTCATTGAACTTTGAAGGTCTCCAGTGTAATTGGATACCAGTGTGAAAGTCGAGACAGTGACGGCCACCTAAACTGTTATTTGCTCCACATTGGGTGTTTGACTTTTTTTCATCACCCATAAATGGGACTTTTCCTTTTCTTTTTCTTTTTTTTTTTAAAATTAAAAGATGAAAAAGCACAAAGCTACATGGCATGTGACAAAGTCTGGACTGTACAAATCCAAATATTTTGTGTAAAAGCAAACGAAAATTTCAATTTAATTTCAATAAATCCAACCAGCTATGTGTGGCTGACATGAAGTAATTATACTGTAGATTTCACTTTTTAAAATAAGATATACTTTATTATTATTCCCACTGGCTGGTGAAGTTTAGAATGTATGAATACATCATTCTTGTATTTGATGTCCAGATGCTGTTTCATCTGTTTGTGTGCACATCTGTTAAAGTCGTGTATAAAATGGTTTCTGAAGAGAAGTTCAAAACAAATTTCATATAGTCACAGTGGACCAGACAAATTGTATCAAACCTTCAAGTAAAACAATTAATGTGTATTCGGGACAAAAAAGGGTGTTTAAATATTTTTCGGGACCTTGGCTATTTTGTTTGTCTGTGTTAAAAATATAATAACTATATGTTTAAAACAAATACAGATTAAGGCTTCAAATGTGGAAATATAAAAAGGTCCTTTGCTGCAGTTTTGCACTATACTGTTGAACTTAAAGAATATGCTAAATCACCCACAGGAAAGAAATAAACAGTTTTTAAATGAAGTTCACACCCATAAATTTGCATAGAACAATAATGATCCTTTTTATATGAGAGGTATGGGGCCTTTGAAGCACACTGCTCAATGTGTGTAACAATCCATGAAACTGAGACTGAAATTGCAATACAGATGTCTACAATATTGTATCGCGAATCCTCAAACTCATCTTTTAAATTTAAAGCTTTCCAGTATGAATTTGATGAATGGAAGTTTTTAAATTCAAGACACCAGCCCCACTTAAATAAACCGTAAAATGCCTGTAAAATTAAGTATAGTGGTTTTAGTCAAACCATTTTTCCAAGGCGTGCAGCTTCTCTTCTGCCCTCAAGGCGATAATACTCTGAAATAACTGAGGCCATTTCAGAAGTGATTTTCAACATTTTCATGTCTTTCTAGAGACCACTTCATATTGACTTTGCAAACCTCAGCCTTAGTTTAAGATAACATCTTTGTTTTTCAGGTATCCAAGAAAGACTTTGAGGGCTTCAAGAATCTCTTCCATAGATTTCTGCAGGTGAAGGGACCATCAGTGGAGTGGATCAAGATAAAGCGACCTCCAGAAGACTCTGTAAGCCTTCTTTTTTTGTTTTTAGCGGTTAATTGTATGTTTGTCTGTGTTGACTCTGGATTTGTCTTTGTTTAAAATATTAAAGCATCTATTTTCCTTGCAGAAGGGGGCATTCGACCCCATAGCAATGGTAGATATGTCATATATTAAAAAAGTAGCTGATATTGAATACAGAATAAAATAACTTCTAATCGGTGGGTTGTCGGATTCGATTTGATTTTACCCTTACCACTGAAAGTACAAGTGAAATGATGAAATATGATTTTGGTGATGCATTCACCAGTTGTGAGATTAAGTGATACCAAAAGATTGCAGTGATAAGTTCTTCTTTTCAACTTGTGAAAGCATCACTCATTTCAATCCCAGATATTCGTCATTCACTGTGATTGTGGGGAAAAAAACAGTTAGACAGTTGGTGTTTTGCAAGTTTTAATACCAGCGCGTTGGTGTCGTTAAACCTAGCGAGGAACCTGCATTTATATTTCTGCACAGCGGCGTTTTCCTAACAACGCCTAACGCAGTCGGTAATAAAGTTAGTTTTAGTGCTTCAAGAATCTGTCTGCACTGTGCAAGTCTGATGTGTGACTAACATTACTCAGCAGCTTCAGAGCTGTTGGATGAGCTTGCTTTGGAGCTCTTTATAACAATGGCAAGAATAGACGATTGTATTAGTTTGTTTGCCTAAAAATGCTCCGCTTAGAAAATTACTTTTACACTCTGGACAAACTATAAATTCAGCTTGCCTCAGGATTTACAATGACCTAAGGAGTTCCTGCACCAATGAAAACCTTTGTTAGAGTCAACAAAGAGAGAGAAAAAAGATGTGTGGTTGTCATCAGCTATTATTTTCACCTCCACCAAGGAGGTCATGTTTTTGGTAACTTTTGCATGTGTGTCACTCTGTCTTTAAACAGGATGGCTCGAAAGGTTTTGAGTGAATTTTGATAGAACCTTGTAGGGGTGTAGAGTGGAAGCATCTTAACAATCCATTCAAATTTGACTTGCATCCACTAATGTGTTCAAGGTCCACATAATGATTAATTTGCATAAAGTTGACAGTAAACCTTGTGACTTAAAACCTGTGATCCTTACAGATGTGGCGTGTATCGTCAACATATAGAAAGTTCTATATAAGGATTGGAAATGTCATGTCACATTTGACCACACGCACACATTCAAGGTCAGATAGATTGGACTCAAGGTCAAAATGATAATAATGTTATTCAGAGCTATTTAAAACTGTTTCTTACTGCCATTGTTTAAACTGACAACATATAGAAGTATAAGGAATGATTTATGGAATATCACATCATTTTACAAACATATTTACTCAACAATGAAATGAACACCACAAACAAAACACAAAATTAATGTATAGAATAATCCAAGTCTGTAAACAGAGTGCATTTTTTTTGGATGATTGAGTGACCAAAATTCAAAGTCGGTGGTTTCAGATTACACGATTACACAGAATAGGTTTCCTTTTCTTGCTAAACTCTGTACGCTTGCAGGCTGCTGCATAGAAAGTGCTTAGGTGTTGTCAGCTAGCACCGGGGAACACTGTGAAATACGTGGATCAACCAGTAATGTTGGTTTTTTGTTTTTGTGTGTGTGTGTGTGTGTGTGTGTGGGTGTGGTTGGTTGGTTGGTTGGTTGGTTGGTTGGTTGGTTGGTTTGTTGTTCCACATTTGTTGTTCCCCCTCTTGTCTTAAGAAGCGTAGTGACTTTGTGTTCAAAAAACTAACATGGTGGAAACCTGAATCATTTTTCCTTTCACTAACCCTTAATGGGCCTTTATCTCTAGCTAGCTCCAAGTACCACACATTTTCTTAGTGGGGTCTCGTCTTTCTACACTTTAAGGACAGTCTTTGTTCTCTTCTATGTGTCATCCGCAAATGAAGGCAAAGCCTTACTGTTGAAACTGAAAAGTCAGATTTTTCTTCTTTGTAACGGCACTCGGGACCTCCAGCAGTTCATGAGCTGTAGAAAGACTGTTCTTCTCTTGATTCCATGCTTTGACATCTAAATCTGGACCACTGTGCTTGGTAATGATACTTCCAAGATGACTTCACTATTCCAGGTCCAAGTATGACTGACTCGGCACTGGTTACATTGATTCTTGTGATTTTCTTATTGTCCATCATATAGGATGTTGGGGCCTACTTGTGATCGGGTGTTTTTTAGCATCATGATCTAATCCTGCATCTGCTTGATTGTAGTGGTTGTGAGAAAGCAGAGCTATAGCATCCCAGTGTGTGCCAGTGTGGTGTCTACGTCCATGTTTTATACAATCTATAAGTGCACCTCCATAGTTTGCTTGTCTGTTTGTAATCCTTCTTTCTGCAAACGAACACCAGTGCAGTACTCCTGGCTTTACTTTATTCCATTACAGTAAAGCCATTACAGTAAGATCCATTATAATGTAATCTTGGTGACTGTTAACATTTTTAGACACAGGGTTATCTTATTAGAATGATTCTAAAGAAATGGTAATGGACCATTGTAGACTTTACAGGGATAACACCCACATTTCTGAGCTGTTTGTTTGTATCCTGAAGGCCCCCTCGTGGATTGCAGTAGTCAGCCTCTTTGTACTGTCTTCTTAAGCAACTGTGGATAAAACTACAAATTAATAGTGGCCTGCTTGTCTGTGATATAACTGACCACTTACCAGTTTTTACTTTGTGTGACTGTGATTTAAAAAAAATAGATACCAAGATCATGATAGCAAAGCGAACAATAAATGAAGAAGCAATTCATGCCTTCAATTTCGATTTAGCACAACAAGATTGGAGTTCGGTGTATGAAGAGTCAGATGTGGACAAGGCTTATGATAATTTCCTAGATATTTTTACTATGTGGTACAATAAACATTGTCCTGTAAACGAACACATGACAAAGAAAAAAAAGATAAAAAGTCCTTGGCTCACAAAAGGAATTCTTAATGCTTGCAAAAAGAAAAACAATCTGTATAAACAGTTCATCAAAGTAAAAACAAAAGAAGTGGAACAAAGATATAAAGCATATAGAAATAAATTGACTGATATTATAAGAATGAGCAAACAACTTTATTATAGAAGAAGATTATATGAAAATAAAAACAATATAAAAGGAACTTGGGATGTGTTAAACAACTTAATTAAACAAGGATCTTCTGGAACATCATATCCTGAATATTTTACTGATGCAAATGGTGAAAATCACAACATGAGTAATATTGTCGATGGGTTCAATAAATTCTTCATAAATGTTGGCCCTGAACTAGCAGCAGACATCCCGTGTCATAAAAATGAAAATATCAGTAATATAAAATCAAATCCCTTTTCACTGTTCCTCTCAGCTACAAATGAGCAAGAAGTAATAAATATCACATTAAAATGTAAAAGTAAGTCTTCAATGGATTATCATGACATAAATATGTCTGTAGTTAAACAGGTTATTCTGAATATTGCTAGTCCCTTAACATATATCTGTAATTTATCATTTCAGTCCGGTTGTTTTCCAAAAAAAATGAAAATTGCGAAAGTAATACCACTATATAAAAGTAATGACAAACACAGTTTTACCAATTATAGGCCTATTTCTCTACTGCCTCAATTCTCAAAAATTCTAGAAAAACTTTTTAATTCAAGATTAGAAAAATTCCTTGAAAAACATCAAATAATAAATGTTGGTCAGTATGGTTTCAGAACGCAAAGAACCACTTCAATGGCGATAATTGAGGCAGTAGAAGAAATTACTGATACACTGGATAAAAATAAATATGCAGTTGGTATTTTTGTTGATCTCAAAAAGGCCTTTGACACAATCAATCACTCAATATTATTGGATAAATTGGAAAGATATGGTATTCGAGGGAAAGCTGGTAACTGGTTAAAAAGTTACCTAACGGGTCGGGAACAATATGTTAGCATAGGGCATTACCACTCAGAGAAACTTGGTATTACATGTGGTGTTCCCCAAGGGTCAGTGTTGGGACCAAAACTTTTCAATGTATACATAAATGATATTTTTGATGTTTCTCAAGTACTTAAACTCATACTGTTCGCAGATGACACCAACATATTTTTCAGTAGCGATGATTATACTGATCTTGTAATGACCGTAAACAGGGAGCTAAAATTAATAAAAAAAAATGGATGGACATAAATAAATTATCATTAAATATAAATAAAACTAAAGCAATGTTTTTTGGAAATTTAAAATATAATGTAGAATTACCAATTATCATTGAAGGTGTACCAATTGATAATGTGAGTGAAAACAAATTTTTGGGAGTCGTAATTGATAACAAAATTTCATGGAAACCCCACGTCAGACACATAAAAACCAAAATTTCCAGAAGCCTCGCAGTTTTGAACAAAGTGAAACCATACCTTGATAAAGATGCACTTCGTACTCTGTACTGTACTCTGGTTCTTCCATATCTTACATATTGTGTGGAAGTGTGGGGAAACACATATAAAAATACAACTAATCCATTAGTCACAGTACAGAAACGAGCACTGCGTATTATTCACAAGGCTGGTTATCTAGCTCATACTCACAAATTCTTTCTTCAGGCAAAGTTACTTAAATTCCAGGATCTGGTTAATTACAATACATCCATAATTTTGTATAAAGCTTTTACTAAACTTTTACCGGCAAATTTACAAACTAGATTTGAAATTCGAGAAAAGGTTTATAATGTGAGAGGCTTTGGAGAATTCAAATTACCCAGAACTCGAACAACCCGTAAAGGTTTTTGTGTGTCTGTATGTGGTGTGAAAATCTGGAACAGTCTGAGTTTACAATTGAAACAATGCAAAAATATTCATAGATTTAAATTTCTCTACAAACAGTTGGTCTGGTCACAGTATACTCAATGATGGTTTTTAGTGTGCTCTGTAATGTCTGTTCTCTTACCATTGCTGGTATGGATTCCAAAAAAAAAAAAAGTGTGCGTATGTATGTACATATATGTACATGTGTGTGTAGATATATATGTATGTATATGTATGTGTGTTTGTTACTTGTAGTTATTACTGCCTGTTACCTGTGGTAATGCAATTTATAATTTATATATTCTGTATTCAGTTATGAAGGCTCTAATTGTTGTTTGCGAGCTGCCGTTTAGATGCTTGTATGTGCCCGGGGCTGTTGATGGGTCTGTATGCAATGATGGGCGTAGCTGCGGGAAGTTTGTTTTTTTTGTTGATGAGTGAGTATAGGGGTGGGATTTAATAAGTTTTCTTCGTCCCACTCCTTTTTCAGGCAATTTTTGTTTTTTGTTTTGTGCATTTTATGTTCAATATAGGTATTTGTTGTGCCTGAAAATGAACAAATAAATGAATGAATGAATGAAGTTGGCCAGCTTCTCTTTTCTACCACTCTGTGATCAATGACATGGGTAATTTCTATCTAACTATACCTAGTGCCCTTTATTGAGCACATACGGTTTTAACAGGGGACTTTAAAATACCTGTTCATTTTTGTTAACATTTACACCTCTAACTCTACACTGTCGTCTTAGCAGGAAACCAAACAAACCAACCAACCACACCAGCCAGAGGACGTCATCATGGCGCTAGTGTGCATCAGTCACTTTACATAGTCAAAGTGTGAAACTGTCAGGGTGTCTAGAGTTTGTTTCTCTTTCGCCGAAAAAAAAGCCCACTTTGTAGACCTTCAATGGATGCCTTCAGTGCTCCCCTCCAGTTTCCCCAGTGCTGCATGTTTTTGCGTTAACTTAATAGTGCAAGATTGAAGTTCAGTTTAATCTCAAAAGGGGGATCTTTGAAATTTAAACACTCCATTTTCGTTGAGCTGTTGTTGAGCAGTTAGGAGCAGCACCTGAGTGCAGCCAGTGAGCAAATGGATCTGCAGAATCAGATGAGTCTGAGAGTTGGCTTTCAGTCTGCGTTCTCTCTCTCTCTCTCTCTCTCTCTCTCTCTCTCTCTCTCTCTCTCTCTCTCTCTCTCTCTCTCTCTCTCTCTCTCTCTTGATGGAGTGGAAAGTCTGACTAATAACAGGAATGAAAACACTGCAGTAATGAATTGTTGAGCTGTAAGATGAGATTGCACAAACATGTTAAGGCAACACAGCAGACCTTGTGAAACACACGGGAAGAAAAAAGAAAATTTAAATGATTGATTAATTGGATTAGATGCACATTTACAAAAGCATCAATGTCAGCAGCAACGTGTTCACCTCAATTCGACACATTTGGCCTAGCAGGGTGTTGTGCCAAAAAAGGATTACTGGTATTTGAACTTTGGTAAATGACTTGTTGACCTATAATCTGTCAGAAAAGATTATAGGTCATTTCCAGGTTCTGGCCAAGAGGGCAGGAAAAATTGCAAAACATAGCATAGCAGCTCTATAAATGTGTTTAGGCAAAAAAAGTTCGATTGCTTTATAATTTAGCCATAAGCGTATTTGCACAACTGCTCGTTTCTTTATTCTATAACCTTTTTGTAAGTCCTGTCGTCTACTGTGTATTTACCAAATTAAACAAGGATACTGGAAGTTAACAGTAAATGCAAACATTGGGCATCACTTTTTGGGATAACACTGTCACCAAGCCAGGATATATAGGCGGGAAGGGCATCCGGTATGAAATTTCCCAACTCAAATATGCAGATCCACTGTGACAATCCCTTGGGGAAATAAAGGGAACAGTGAAAAGTACCTTTAGCTGTTAAAATGTCACTAAGGCATAAAAACATAGTTGTGTGCAGGCAAGGGTGCAAAGAGCAATAAATATTCTCAGTAATAGTGGTTATGATGCAGCAATGAGCATCTGAAGAATTGCATGTAAGTATGTGCTTGTCCTATTATGTGTCTTGACTTGTTTTATTTCTTTTTTTACCTTAAGCCATTTACAAAACTAATAATAAACACTAGTTTGTATAGAAATTGAAGGTCTAGTTTAAACTGTAAAAATGGAGAGCCATATGTCTTGAACGTAACCATAGCTAATGATTACACCCTTTACCAGAAAACCACAACATCCGCACTCTGCGTCACACCCTGCTCTCCTACCACATCTTTGTACTCCTCGTACTCGCCAGATTTGGACAGCTAAAATATTTTGTGCAGATTGTTTTCATTTATACCACATCGACACCAGCTTGCTTAAATTAGCTGCCTCACAGCTTAAATACCTAAAGAGACTCATGAAGCGTACATGTGTGCATTCCTAACATTGCAGTCCGTCACAGCTATGAAAGCCATGTGTCAGTTTCTCATAGGGCTTTGTTTGTGAAGTTTGTGGTAAAGTTTGTCAATGTGTTGCTGTTCATTTCTACAGTTATTTCTCATTTCTTGTGTGTGACTGACACACATAATCGTGCAAAGTCACTTGTCCTGTTCCACCAAATTAGTTTGATGAATTTCAGAGCGAGTCACTCAGGTATAACAAAGGAATTAGTTACTGAAGCTTCCCAAGTGTTTCCTTTATAGACTTTCTTGTGCGTCATAGGTTCACACCTGTCACCTGCTTTCTCCTTGTAATTTCTTTGAAATCTGTACTTGTGGACACAAACTATGATCATTTTAAATAATGAGACATTTTCAGTGTGAATAAAACGAATTAGCGTTTGACAAAAAAACCCTGGAAAACTTAGTATTTATAGCTTCCTTCTACTTTCTGTACCACTCTTTTTGAGTGCGCTGTAAGTAGTAACTTATGATTTTTTTTATTTTTTTTATTTTTATTAGTGTTTTGTGAATCATTAACTGCTGTTTTACAGATCAGTCATAAACTGTTATTAAACTAGGAAGGAAGGTTAGGAAATCTTCTCAAAAGTCAACCGTCCTATCATTCCTCTGTTAATTTGAGGGTGGGTTTTAGAGGATTAGTATTATTGGTTATTATTGGATTATTGGTATATTGTTTTTTGTCTTTATAGTTGGATTAACGACCCACAGTAATCTCTTCCTGTTGTTTCCTCTCATTTTGAGGTTACGGAGCACTGCACTCATTTTAAAGAGTGCATAGTTGTACACCCACACATATCTGTGCCATAAGTTATGAAATAATTTACCCAAACTGCATCTCAGAAGTTGCTCACTTCCTGTGTGAACAACTGTTGCACGCCAAAGTAAAAGTATAGTCAAACAGATTCAGTCACATTTGAATCTGATATTATTTTATTGTATTTTTAATGGGTGGGCAGCGTGGTGGTGCAGTGATTAGTGCCGTGTTGATGCTGATTTCTTGAGTATGAAACTATTTGTGGAGTTTGCACGTTCTCTCCAGCTTGCTTCTGCAGTCCAAAGACAAAGATGTCTGATGAATTGGCTGTAGATGTAAAGCTGTGCCTGAATGGCTGTCTGTCTCTTTGTGTTAGCCCAGCATCAGAGCAGCAGCTTGCCCTATGCTCCAGCCTCCAATATGTCCCTGAATTGGATAAGTAGGAGAAGATGTGTGGAGGCGTGGCATTTTTAATGCAAACTATTGCAGATCACTCTGATTATCACCAGTTTTTGGTAGCCAAAAAATTAAAAGTATCTTTGACTGGTTGGACAGTTGGAGCACTTATCTTGTGCAGGAATTTTATTATCCATTTATTATTAGCTTATGAACCATATATAAATGGATTAACAAAACCTTGCAAAGGATTTATTAAAACATTGGTTACTACTCATGAGCTCTGTTTAAACTGTGATTTTTCTATAACATTTTTAAAATTCCAGTAGTTTCATCCGTGCTTTCATGTTCATCAGGTGTCACAAAATAAATGGAATAAACAGAACTCTGGAAAGTGTTTTTCGGTACAGTAGCTCAAAGAACACAACCTGATCTTTCTTACTACAAACTCTGTTTCTCACTGTCAGCAGTTACGCCACTCTGCAAGTTTGGCTACTTCTTAAGAAATACTTTTTTCCCCTATAGAAGTAGCTCAGGATAAGCCAGTTTGGTTTGTCTCTGTGTGATATGTTTTTATACATGATAAGTAAATGATGATGTTACTTTAGTTCTTAGCTGCTTTTTCCTTTTTTTTTTTGTCCTTAACGATCTCAGAAGCTGCAGACACAGAGAGAGAAGATTAAAGATGGAGAGTAGGGCAGGAAAATAGGAATAAGGAGCAAAAGGATGTGGCTTCACAGAAAGATAAGGATTCCATAAAGAAAGACGGAGACAGAGAGATGATAGGGTTTGGGAGAGAAAAGTGATGAGGCAAGAATTGGAAACGGAGAACATAAAATGAAATCAAAGTCGTGACAGTGACAGACTGTAATGAGACTGTGGAGATGATATATGCATACGAGACAGAGAGAAACTGAAATAAGAGGGCACATAGTTAGCTAACGTTTATTAAAAACTACAGCGAAAGGAAGCACTTGACTGCAATACTCAATATATTGCAAGAACATCTATTACATCTATTACACATAAATGTATCTAAGTGTATATCATTATTATTCAGCTTTATTAATGTGGCAGTTTAGTGAATTAAATCTTCTTCTTCAGTGCTGGTTAGCAAACTTCTGTTCACTCCAACCTGGAGGTGTGATTATTAGCGCTTCAGACATGCTGGACTTGCAAAAACATGACAGAGAGACAAGCCATCCAAAAACAAAACAACGCAATTGTGGAAGTTTCTTTTCTTTTCTTTTCTTTTCTCTTTTCTTTTCTTTTCTTTTCTTTTTTCTCTTCTTTTCTTTTTTCTCTTTTCTTCTCTTTTCTTTTCTTTTCTTTTTTCTCTTTTCTTCTCTTTTCTTTTCTTTTCTTTTTTCTCTTTTCTTTTCTTTTTTTTCTTTTCTTTTCTTTTCTTTTCTTTTCTCTTTTCTCTTTTCTTTTCTTTTCTTTTCTCTTTTCTTTTTTCTCTTTTCTCTTTTCTTTTCTTTTTTCTCTTTTCTTTTTTCTTTTTCAAGAATAAACTAAATAGACTGGTTGTCACCTTAATTGTTACCCCTTGAGTCTCTTCCCAGCATGGACATTCACATGTATGAAACATTTTCAGCATTTCTACAAGGACAAACTAGAGAACTTTGCACCGCGTACCCCCCTTGGGCTGAGCGTTTAAATCTCATCTTCAAGATTATTTGCTGACGGTAATAAAAATGCTGGATAAAAAAGCCAGACTCAGTGCTGTGGGGAGATTTGATGGCACACAGCACTGGAGTTGTAAAAGGTCATATTGTTTTGTGTGCGTGCGGTTTGTAAAAGATGAGATGAGGTTGCGGATTATTTCGTGCATTGTTGTGATCCTGAGGTTTGTTTTCTGTAGAAGATGTTTGTGGCTTGGAACATCTTGAATATCTTTATGCATAAATGGCAGTGGTGAGTTTTAATTTGTATAAAAAAAGAGAAAATTTGAATGATGGGCGAATGGAAAAATACAAATGTTTAAACTACTTGATGGGAAAATGCACAACTCTGACTCAGTAACAGCTGAAAGTAATTTCATGTCCGGGGATGTTTGTATTGTTTTCTTTGAACCTTTTCTAAAAGGAAGACGACTCCTCTGGTTTCTGGTGCTCAGGCACGATTAAACCAGACATTCAAGAGGTACTCACGCTGTCTAGGAAAACTACATCTAACAAATCCAATGTTTACATGACAGCTGATTTTGTCTTCCTGAAGACACTGAAGAAGGAATGATCATGGAAAGAAAAACCTAGAGCTTTGTTCAAAGGGACACCCAGTTATTATTTTAAGGCTTAATAGGAGCTTTAGTAAAAGTAAAGAAAACCATGGACCAACACACACAGTTAAAATCCCTACTGCTTTGGGGAAGTGGACAGATTTCTTTTTTAAGAATTCAGTTTCACTTCAAAGTAAGTGGATTAGATGCCCTATATGGATAAAATAGCTACGCATGCCATGAATCTCGTGAAACGTGGTTTCTGTGCTGATGTTAATGTCAGAGGAGATCTGGAACTCAGTTATTCATTCAGCTGTGACTTTCACATGTGTGCCATAACTTTACGTGGTCTGCCGCTGAGTTGCTGCTGTTCCTAAACGTGCCCACTTTGCAATAATGCCACTTACAGCACTAACAGTTGATTGTGAAATATCTACGAGGGAAGAAATTTCACAACTGACTTGTAGCAACAAATGCATCCTGTTATAGCACCACGCTCTGATTCGATGAATTCTTTAGAACAACCGATATTTCTGAAGACGGCCTGCATGGCTAGGTGCTTGAACTTATACAGATAGTGCAATGCAACTGCAAGAAAACAGAATTCAAACTGTTTATCACTCTTACCAATTTGAGTTTTATTAAACATGAGACAACCTTATTTAGCCTGAAAGTGAAACTCTTGAGGTAAAGAATCTCTTTTTCTGGCTGACACAGGCACCATTAACCTGGCAACGCAACTCCCAGACAAAAGCCGTACACTCTGGGAGAACAGAAACTCCACACTAAAGGGCCCTACCCTGTTCTGTACCCTGCACCTTCTTGTTGCAGGGCAACAGTGCTAACCATTGATCTAAAATGTGATTTAAAATGTAAAAATGTAAAAAAATAAAAAAGAAAGCTAATTTGTTACTAGTATCCAAGCTAGTGAGCAACTAGTGCATGGTGAATGTAGGTACGTTAGTATGCACAGCACATTTCTGAGAATGCATTTTACAAAGCTTTAACACAAGTGGCAGAACAGGCTAGAGCAAACCTGATTTTCCAGCTCTGTGCAGGAACAGAACCTTCAGTACAGTCTAGAACGTAATAGTCAAAACGAAACTTACTTTCTTTTTTTAGCCATTTACACTTGGCAGCATATGCGTCTGTTCTTCCAAATGCATTCATGGAAAGGTGGAGGCAAAGTAATAAGCAGCAAGACCCCAGCACAGAACAGAGCTGGCATCAGCGCCAGTGAACATGACATGGATTCAGTTAAATACTGTATAACAGGGGTGTCGAACTCCAGGCCTCGAGGGCCGGTGTCCTGTGCGTTTTAGATATCACTCTGGGTCAACACACCTGAATCAAATCACTAGTTCATTACCAGGCTTCTGGAGAACTTCAAGACATGTTGAGGAGGTCATTTAGCCATTTAAATCAGCTGTGTTGGATCAAGGACACATCTAAAACCTGCAGGACACCGGCCCTCGAGGCCTGGAGTTCGACACCTGTGCTGTATAAGAAGAGGAACTGGGATAGAGGTCAGCTGCAAACCAGTTCTTATAGGAAGCAGTTACTATATGCGGGCTAACGCACCTTCAGTGAAACCTCGTACCCTAGATGAGGTTTATCAGTTGCATGTGTAGAACAGTATCAGCTGGGCCATCAGCTGACTCCATGCTGGAGTCTAAAGCTTTATTTAAGTGACTATAAGAAGTTCTGGGTTTGTTGGGTATATAAAGCAAACAGTTTTTTCCCTTCATTAAGTCTAACACCAGATAACGCGACTCTGAAGCTGAATTTAAATCTCTTTTTATGAATTACTGTCACGCCCTAGGTCACAGACTTTCCTTTGTTCTCCTGTTGATTGACATTTAAACCATTCAACCACTTTTTCCTCTGCTGACATTAAATCCTCCAGCTTCCGTCCCAAAGTGCTTTGTAGTGTAACTCCTTGAGGTACACAAAACATACAAGCTTTAAATAATTCAAGCGAAATGGTAAAAAGCAAGTTCCACTCCCTGACAAACTGGAGACACCAGGGCGTTAAATATTAAAAGCCTTTTCCATACATTGCATGACACCTCCTGTCTGTTCTTGACAGTCTGAGCTCAGAAGCCGGAGCGTCACTCAGGAGTTCGTTTTAGGGGAAAATGAGTTCATTCAGGAGATTTAATACTGCTAACTTCTTAAAACAAATTGAGATTTCTGTGTATTTGTCTTACACAATTCAATATTCCTTTAATATTTGACAGAAAAATGGACTCTTATTCCCTTTGGCACTGGTTCATATACAGCATATCTAACTGTGTCAGGGAGTGTTTGCTGGGCTCACTGTTACTCAATAGGACATTGTTTTACGATCGTGCTCCCTCACCTGCTTTGGTTAAAGGTGTGTATCTTGACCCGGTGGTGTGTGTACTTCTGCAGGATTTTCTTTGTGTCTTCATCTGTGTTGAAAGAGTTCATGAGGACCAGAGGTACGTCTGTGTTGTAAGTCTTGTTCAGGTGCTGTAGGGTGAAAAAACAAAGTATATAAATGCATTTATCCATATTTATCCAATAAAGAAAAAAGAGAAGTAGGCAGTAGACGGTCATCAAGTGTTTCTTAACAGTGTAAGGGCTCAACAGTGTTATAATCAGAGATGATGCTAACTCTCAAGGACCAACTCACATAGTAAAGATGCCTTTTAATTCAGGAAAATTGGTGGAAATGAACAAATATTTTTTGGATTCACCAAAACCGGCTGACTGGAGAGCTATTAATGGGTCTGAAGGAGGACTTTTGTGAAGGCAATGAAACACTCAAAGCATCTTTGCAGAAATTGATGGTCAGGTTGGGCCGTTTACCTCATCAACAACCAAACAACTTTGTGCTCTTGTGCAAGTAATGTGACCTGATCTGACACAGATAACGTTTTAAAAAGGAAACAACATAGACACGTTTCTAAAAGGAAGACGAGTGATTGTCCCCACAAATATTTCCAGTTGTTGTCTCCTAATATTGTCTCCTAGTGACAGTAGAGTTGCGCTTCCACTGTGCTTAGTAATCTCAGTTTAGTGAGAAAATGTCTTTCTCCTTCGAATCGTGCTAACATGTCGTGAAAACCATAATTTAACTGTGTAACATGACAAATCCTGCTGACACCCTCATAGTTGTAATCGAACAGTGGGCTCGTTGCGGTCGATATAATACTCTGCAGATTTCCTTTAGGTGTTCACCGCTGCCTCTGACAGCAGCTTTTCAGTTAGAGGAAATGGTGAAGAGCAAATTCAGCACATTTCTCAGTCGGTGGTCAGTGAGATGTTCCCTGGTCAACAAATGGGGTTTTAACTTGACTGGCTGTAGCTGGGATCAACACACACGCAGGAGTCAAAAGTAAAAGTAACCCCCATCTGTTTTCTCCGGAAAGGGAAATGAACATCAGCGTGTGGGAGACATTTCCCTCCGGGGGGACAGGGATAGGATGGGGAAATCGGCTGAAAACATTTCTCTCGTTGTAAATAACCTCACGTCAACAGCCTCTCTTCCTTCCCTCCTGGACTTTTTTGATACCCAATACTTGCAGGGATTTCATCTGTCTGCGCTGTTATGCACAATAATCATCTCCATTCCTTTAATGCAAGTCAGTAAACACATTTTACCGCCTCCAGCCATCCATTTGTCCTTTACGATGCCCGTCTCTGTGAAGGACGGAGAGCGGGTAGCAGCTGCATCATTTTTGTGTGTTGTGTTTTGTAACCTCATCCTCTGTGTGTGGCGAGCAAAGGGGATAAACACCAGAGAGACTGTTTCCAGCATGAGGTCTGCTGTTTGTCCACTATCACTGATCAGCTACTCTGTTATTTTAACAGGAAGAGGAGGCAGGATGACATCCGGCCTTATCAGTGCTGACGCATTAATCGCATGATAAAACTGCACAGAACATGACTTAAACACAGACGGGATCAAAATACCATGACATATGGTTAAAATTTAGCTTATTTAGCTTCTTGATTAAAGTTGAGAAGAAATAATGGTGGGAAAAGGGGTGAACTGCAGGTTTACGTGTTCCTAGCTGACACAATATATTTATATCATCATCATCTGTGGGAGACAGCAGTTAGGTAGATATGCTGATGTGAGAGCTGCATTGCTGATCCTCTAATGTACATTTACACACCATACTCCAATAAATCAACAGAACTGCTGTGTACTGTATGTATAAACTTGCTGTGTCGTGTATCAAGCCTTGTTAATGACTATTTTCTGCACCATTCGCTCGAGAAGCAGTTGCAGAATGTCTGTTTGCTGCAGATCAAGTTAACAATTTCTGACATTTTCACATTTCTGTATCGCGTCAGCCCGTTTCATTGCTCAGCTAGTAATTAGTCCGCCCACGCTCAAAGCTGTTAATGTCCCTGTTTTGCTTCTGTAAAGAACTTAAGACTATCAGTTTGCTTGCAAAAGCCGAAAAATGTAAAAGAACGAGAAAGGTAGGTCAGTCACAGGTGATCTGTGAGAAGTGGGATGCAGAGGCTGTGCAGTTGTAAGCACTTTCAGAATCAGAATTAAAAGAATTTATTTGCTTTATTTTTGTTTGTTTGCTTTTTTTTCCCTGACCCGCAGCCATCTCCTTTCTCTCCTCCAGATTCAGCCGTATGATAAGATTGCCGCTCGAGGCCTGCCGGACAATGTGGCCAACAGCTTGAACAAACTGGTGGTGGTGAAGCTGAATGGAGGCCTGGGTACCAGCATGGGATGTAAGGGCCCCAAGAGCCTGATCAGCGTCCGTAACGAGAACACCTTCCTGGACCTCACTGTGCAGCAGATAGAGGTACAAAAGCTCTTAAAAGCTCCACTCTAAAAGCCTTGACTGAAAGAAATTTTGTGAGACGTGTTTTTATAAGCAAGCAACGAAGCCACACTACCTCACAAACGGATTGCATGTAGGCTAATTGCCAATGTAATACCATTTAACAGTAAAGTGATAGCAGACTAAGGTTGTCTTACAATAAGAACTAACTAACATTTTCCTTGTGGATGTGTAATATTTGATTTGTTTGTTTGCTGTGCAGAAGCACGTAAAATGCTGAGATTACTGAAAGATCAACATTTAAATAAGATGAAGAAGATGATAATAATTCCCACTAACAGCTAGTAAAATTTAAAAGTGATGATTTTTGTTCAATTTTGTTCAATTTTAATTATTATTTTGTGAAGTGAAAATCTACCAGGACCGCCCCTCATTGTAGTAATGCAATATTTTGCTGTACGGCAGCCCTGACACTGGTAACAATAGTGTTGCAACAATGTGTATTCCTGGAAAGCCTGAAGTCAAACCTCAGTTGTGACTTTCAGGCACAAGAACCTATTCATAGAAATGTAATTTGGTATTAAATGGTGGTTCAGTTGAGGCAGAAGGAACACTTTTGACAACACTGGTTATTTTAAAACTTTCTTACTAAAGTTGCAGATTCAGTCCATCAGTGTGGATAATTACTGAGAGCTCCTTCTTTCATATCGTTAGCTTCATAGCATAAGTGCCTAAGTCATTGACTTAGTCAAATGACTTAGGCAATTATGCTATGAAGCTAACGATATGAAATTGTTAGTGTGGCACTGATTTGAGAACAGCTGGGTGTTGCCTTCTTGTCTGCAGCCACACCAGCACTCATGATGTGGCTCAGACATCAGAGTAGACAGAGTAGGAAGTGATGTGTAGCCTGATGTAATATAAACATTTGCTCTGTGTATTGAGGGTTTGTGTTGTCTTGATGTTTCTTACTTTACTATAGAGCACGGCAAAAAAATCCAATGATTCATGGGGGTGGGTTTGGATTTACCTCTGCCTTTTTCCAGTCTTACACGGCATGCGTATCATCCTCCAGAGACAAGCCTGACTTCATGCAGCCATGTGCTTCTGTGAACCAGAGCTGAGGGGCTTCTGAAAGGGGTTCAGTGTGAAATCTCAGGGTGCCGGCCAGTGCTGGCGACTGGCCGGGAAACAGAGATGTCTGTGTGCTGGAGGAGAGGAGTTGGTGTGATTATTTGGATCCGATCCTGCATTATTTCTGCAGCACTTAATCGTTCAGTAATTTTAATAAACAGTAAACCACATGTTCAAACGGCCTTTCAGGGGGATGTAGGAAGAAAAGTTATTTTCTAAACAAGGTTTGCGTTAGTTGTGACCATTGTAAGGGAATCTACTGTGAGTAATATTAAAGTCTTTCATTGTGTTGTATAACTGAGTTTAATTGGGAGCTGTACGTTACCAGAGTGTTTCAGTGTTTCATAACAGCCTCCAGGGACACTCCTCTTCTCCCAGCACACTGCTCTCTGTGTCAGAGGCACTGCTCTCCATTTTCTGCTCAGTCTGGTCAGATTACATGCTGACTGAATCGACCTATTGAGAAGGGGGAAAAATGGATACCCCCCCCCACACACGCACACACAGACCCCCTTAACCAGGCCCTCCTGCAGGAGAACGCACCTCTCAGCCACCCCGCTGAATCATGCATGTTTAATTTAGAGCTGAAGCATGTACCCTCTCACTGAGAGCGGACGTAACAAGGTCGGACAAAGCTCCGACTCAGGCGCCGCCTGGCTGCTGAAGATTTACAGCTTTCACCTGAGTGCCTCCCTCAAGAGCAGATTTGTTAAGTTAGCAAGTTCAGTTAAAGATGTGTGAAAGAGGGTAAACCTGTAAAGTTACTGCCTGGGTCAGGTCTCTCTTGTAGAAGACGTCCTGGTGAAATAAAGGTTATAATAATGCAATTTCACAACAATTAGGGCTTTGTTAACAAATACACACACGATCAGCATATCTACAGCAGCTCTGGAGGTAGAGCGGGTCATCCACTAATTGATTTCTGGCTCCTGCAGTGAAAATATCGAAGCTTCCTTTGGCAAGACACTGAACCTCAAGTTTCCCTTGATACATCCATCAGAGTGGGATTGATCCAAAAAGTGCTTATTGTGTGTAGAATAAAGCATTACATGACTGTAAACGTGGCTTGTAGTAGAATTGGTTTGAGTGCTCACTAAGAGTGGAAAAGGGCTTCATAAATACCAGCTCATGTGCTCATCTCATGCAAGTACTGAACAAAACCCATGAAAGTTGTGGCTACACTTAGTCAAGAAAAGCTTCTTTGCTACAGTAACAACAGAATCTCACTGCTAGTACCACAACGCTAGGCTCATATGGTTCATATTTCTAGTGTTGATTGTCCCTCTGGGGAGGGGTGCAGGACAACCACAATCTCTTTTGCTTTGAGGATTCAATGGAGCCTGTGTCTAATACACATAAGTGGAGATTTATTATTTGCTCACAGAAATCCGGTTCCAGACAGTGTTGATAAAAAACCATGATGTAATTTAACCTTTGCATAGACCACTGCATATAAGGAAAATGTTAAATTAAAAGATTGGGATGAGTTTAATGAGAATACTGTTGTACTCAGCTGTTAAATCAATTTCAATTCATTTTCCTGAAGATTTTTATAAATATATAGATGATGCATTAATTAGAAACAGATCCCACTGACAAAATACTGAAAAGAAAATCACTTTGTGTGTGATAAGTAGGAAGGGCACATCATTTAAAGGTGTATTTAATGTATCATTGTAACATTTAAAGGTGTATCAAAGTTAAACACAGGGAGTTTACCCATCTATACAACTCAGAAACAAGACATCTGTGTGCGTTAGAAGCTGTGTGAAGTTCATGACCAGCCAACACCCATCCTGGTTAATAAATGGAAACATGACGTTCATACTTTAGCTTAGAAAAGCCCACTCGTTCGTTGTAACTGTCACAGGCAGTAAATTTGATTCCTCACATCATCACAGCCCGCGTCTCATCCTCCGCCTCCTCTACTCATTTTAATTTTCTGTTATTGCAGTAAAGAAACTGCTTCCCATTCTACTCGGGTGTAATTTACATCCTTTGTATTCATTCAAATCGCACAGTCAAGGTACAGAGTTGTTGGTTGAAAACGAAGGCGAGTGGGCCAGTTTTCCTTTTGTCTTATGATGATCTGAAAATTCAAAATGTTTTTTGCAATGTTGAATTTTCAAATTCCAAATGTCACAACGACACTTGAAGAGCTATTTAAACACAGACTTGAAAACAGTGGCGAAAAAGTTTTATATGCAGTTAAATTTAAAGTAATTTGAATACAAAGTGCTTTCCTCAAATCCAGACTTAAAAACACAGAGAAAAGCTGTTTTAAGATTGGCTGATCTTTCCTTTAAGCCTGTTGCTCTATGCACCTCTTGACCACTTCCAGGTGTTGTCTCACATTTGGTGTGACCCCTGTTCTGACAACTTGCAAATGCATCAGAACCTCAAACATGTGCAAAGATTGATCATAAAGTTTTGTGTAAAACTGTGTTAACTGTCGTGTCGCTACTGAAGCATCTACAGCAGGGCTGCCCAATCCCAGTCCTCGAGAGCTACTATCCTGCAGCTTTTAGATGCATCCCTACTTCAACACAGCTGAATCAAATGGTTTGATTACCTCTTCAGCATGCCATCATGTTTGGCAAAGGCCTGATAACAAGCCATTCATTTGATTCGGGTGTGTGGGAACAAGGATGCATCTAAAAGCTGCAGGACTGTAGCTCTCGAGGACCGGGATTGGGCACCCCTGATCTACAGCATCTAAGAGAGGGTTGTACCAGCAAGTGCACGCTCACCGTGCCTTTAAAAGGCAGTGGCAGAAGTGTCTAACAGTGTCACTCACTACAAGGCAGACTCGCCAAATTTGGCTCCCGGTTTGTTTTGATGGATACTTTACATAAATGGATGGAATGCGGAAGTGTGGCATAGAGATTTTCATTTATTTGTCTATGTTTTTTCCTTTTTAAAACGTTATCTGTGTCAGATCAGGTCACATTACTTGCACAAGAGCACAAAGTTGTTTGGTTGTTGATGAGGTAAACGGCCCAACCTGACCATCAATTTCTGCAAAGATGCTTTGAGTGTTTCATTGCCTTCACAAAAGTCCTCCTTCAGACCCATTAATAGCTCTCCAGTCAGCCGGTTTTGGTGAATCCAAAAAATATTTGTTCATTTCCACCAATTTTCCTGAATTAAAAGGCATCTTTACTATGTGAGTTGGTCCTTGAGAGTTAGCATCATCTCTGATTATAACACTGTTGAGCCCTTACACTGTTAAGAAACACTTGATGACCGTCTACTGCCTACTTCTCTTTTTTCTTTATTGGATAAATATGGATAAATGCATTTATATACTTTGTTTTTTCACCCTACAGCACCTGAACAAGACTTACAACACAGACGTACCTCTGGTCCTCATGAACTCTTTCAACACAGATGAAGACACAAAGAAAATCCTGCAGAAGTACACACACCACCGGGTCAAGATACACACCTTTAACCAAAGCAGGTGAGGGAGCACGATCGTAAAACAATGTCCTATTGAGTAACAGTGAGCCCAGCAAACACTCCCTGACACAGTTAGATATGCTGTATATGAACCAGTGCCAAAGGGAATAAGAGTCCATTTTTCTGTCAAATATTAAAGGAATATTGAATTGTGTAAGACAAATACACAGAAATCTCAATTTGTTTTAAGAAGTTAGCAGTATTAAATCTCCTGAATGAACTCATTTTCCCCTAAAACGAACTCCTGAGTGACGCTCCGGCTTCTGAGCTCAGACTGTCAAGAACAGACAGGAGGTGTCATGCAATGTATGGAAAAGGCTTTTAATATTTAACGCCCTGGTGTCTCCAGTTTGTCAGGGAGTGGAACTTGCTTTTTACCATTTCGCTTGAATTATTTAAAGCTTGTATGTTTTGTGTACCTCAAGGAGTTACACTACAAAGCACTTTGGGACGGAAGCTGGAGGATTTAATGTCAGCAGAGGAAAAAGTGGTTGAATGGTTTAAATGTCAATCAACAGGAGAACAAAGGAAAGTCTGTGACCTAGGGCGTGACAGTAATTCATAAAAAGAGATTTAAATTCAGCTTCAGAGTCGCGTTATCTGGTGTTACACTTAATGAAGGGAAAAAACTGTTTGCTTTATATACCCAACAAACCCAGAACTTCTTATAGTCACTTAAATAAAGCTTTAGACTCCAGCATGGAGTCAGCTGATGGCCCAGCTGATACTGTTCTACACATGCAACTGATAAACCTCATCTAGGGTACGAGGTTTCACTGAAGGTGCGTTAGCCCGCATATAGTAACTGCTTCCTATAAGAACTGGTTTGCAGCTGACCTCTATCCCAGTTCCTCTTCTTATACAGCACAGGTGTCGAACTCCAGGCCTCGAGGGCCGGTGTCCTGCAGGTTTTAGATGTGTCCTTGATCCAACACAGCTGATTTAAATGGCTAAATGACCTCCTCAACATGTCTTGAAGTTCTCCAGAAGCCTGGTAATGAACTAGTGATTTGATTCAGGTGTGTTGACCCAGAGTGATATCTAAAACGCACAGGACACCGGCCCTCGAGGCCTGGAGTTCGACACCCCTGTTATACAGTATTTAACTGAATCCATGTCATGTTCACTGGCGCTGATGCCAGCTCTGTTCTGTGCTGGGGTCTTGCTGCTTATTACTTTGCCTCCACCTTTCCATGAATGCATTTGGAAGAACAGACGCATATGCTGCCAAGTGTAAATGGCTAAAAAAAGAAAGTAAGTTTCGTTTTGACTATTACGTTCTAGACTGTACTGAAGGTTCTGTTCCTGCACAGAGCTGGAAAATCAGGTTTGCTCTAAATGCATACCTTGAGACGTACAGCTAGCCTGTTCTGCCACTTGTGTTAAAGCTTTGTAAAATGCATTCTCAGAAATGTGCTGTGCATACTAACGTCCCTACATTCACCATGCACTAGTTGCTCACTAGCTTGGATACTAGTAACAAATTAGCTTTCTTTTTTATTTTTTCTTTTTTTACATTTTTACATTTTAAATCACATTTTAGATCAATGGTTAGCACTGTTGCCCTGCAACAAGAAGGTGCAGGGTACAGAACAGGGTAGGGCCCTTTAGTGTGGAGTTTCTGTTCTCCCAGAGTGTACGGCTTTTGTCTGGGAGTTGCGTTGCCAGGTTAATGGTGCCTGTGTCAGCCAGAAAAAGAGATTCTTTACCTCAAGAGTTTCACTTTCAGGCTAAATAAGGTTGTCTCATGTTTAATAAAACTCAAATTGGTAAGAGTGATAAACAGTTTGAATTCTGTTTTCTTGCAGTTGCATTGCACTATCTGTATAAGTTCAAGCACCTAGCCATGCAGGCCGTCTTCAGAAATATCGGTTGTTCTAAAGAATTCATCGAATCAGAGCGTGGTGCTGTAACAGGATGCATTTGTTGCTACAAGTCAGTTGTGAAATTTCTTCCCTCGTAGATATTTCACAATCAACTGTTAGTGCTGTAAGTGGCATTACTGCAAAGTGGGCACGTTTAGGAACAGCAGCAACTCAGCGGCAGACCACGTAAAGTTATGGCACACATGTGAAAGTCACAGCTGAATGAATAACTGAGTTCCAGATCTCCTCTGACATTAACATCAGCACAGAAACCACGTTTCACGAGATTCATGGCATGCGTAGCTATTTTATCCATATAGGGCATCTAATCCACTTACTTTGAAGTGAAACTGAATTCTTAAAAAAGAAATCTGTCCACTTCCCCAAAGCAGTAGGGATTTTAACTGTGTGTGTTGGTCCATGGTTTTCTTTACTTTTACTAAAGCTCCTATTAAGCCTTAAAATAATAACTGGGTGTCCCTTTGAACAAAGCTCTAGGTTTTTCTTTCCATGATCATTCCTTCTTCAGTGTCTTCAGGAAGACAAAATCAGCTGTCATGTAAACATTGGATTTGTTAGATGTAGTTTTCCTAGACAGCGTGAGTACCTCTTGAATGTCTGGTTTAATCGTGCCTGAGCACCAGAAACCAGAGGAGTCGTCAAGCTGATGTAAAAATGCAGGTTAGGTTTCACATTTTTTTTCTCTTTAGCCACATAACAAATTTATTCCGGGTGTTAAACCCATAAACGTTCAGCGTATCCCTCAGGAGAGAAGTCAGAAAGGACAAACTGCCCAATGAGATGGTTGAATACATGAAGTGACTTCTTTCCTTGTCCATGTCTTTGTACCCTGAAAGACGCTTCCCTCTGAGGCAGCACATGTCCAAGAAAGAAGGAACATTTTTTGTGGAAGTAATCAAATGTTCCCAGATTTGGTTTTAAGATGACATGAAACCTTTGAAGTGTGTGAACTTTCATCAGAAAGTCTTATCATAAACATCTTCCCAGAACAGTCAGATATAATTAATCTTCCTTTAAAAGGGCCGTGGTACCCCAACCCTGCAGCTCGTCTCACTTGACCAGCTCTGCTCTCATAAGCTTCCTCAAAGTGCTAAAAACACAGGCGGCTCATGCTCACCGGGCTCCTCACCTTGAGGTTTGTTAACTAAACCTGACTCAGATCCTTCGAACAAGCCCTTTGATCACTTTAATGCACACTGCCATCATGGCTTGGACTCTTTGGCGTGTTGCCTTCGCTGCCTTCTTCTTGGAAAAAGCTAAAAAGTTTGCTTGTCGAGGGAGCAGTTTGAAGTCTGGGCAGTGATATGAAAAGGAGAAATTTAGATAGCACTTGGCATGCTGGCTTGGTGCAGAGTTTCCGAGGATTTACGTCAAATGTGGAGCAAAAATGATTTCACACTTTTTGTTTTGTCTTTGTGGTGTTTGTCTGCTTAAGTCTGAGATTCACAGCTCTGCAGCTCCACAGATAAATGAGTCAACAAGCTTGTTTTCTTCCTTCCATACATATTATAAGTTGCATAAGGAGATAGACTTTAACCACATAAACAGAAGAGAAGGATGTGCTTTATATAGTCAACCTTTTCTGATTTTTCTCCTGTTGAAGGACATTTCGTTGTGCACCTCTGAAACACTTCCAAGAATACTTCTATTTTTAGATCCATCCCTACAGGCTCCTCTTCCTACTCCCTGCATGTGTGCAATATGTGCTGGATCTGCTCCAGTGTGTCAAAATGATAGCTGTTAACTGGAAGTTGATTTGAAGGTTTTAACAACATTACATGAAGCCAGTAGCACATACATGGCGCCATAGCATGCACCACAGTTTAGGTCATTTCACATGTACATGTCGAGATGTTAGCGATATCTACATTGACGGTCTTACCTCGGGGTCATTGTATTGTGTCTTGTACATCCTTCTGAATCTTGTACTCCTTATTATTTGATATTTGTACACAGTTTGGTCTAAAACATGAGGGCTGGGGGCCATAATTGGCCTGTCAAAGACTCCAATCCAGCCCACTGGATGGGACTGGAAAAAAATGAAGGACGATAAAAAAAACTGAGCCGGAACGGGTCGTTAAATAACCCCCGATCTTATCGTGAACTCTTTTTCTTCATCAAGGTACCCTCGCATCAACAAAGAGTCTCTCCTTCCCGTGTCCACAAACTTGAGAATGACCGGGCAAAACGCAGAGGGTTGGTACCCTCCCGGTCACGGCGACATTTACGCCAGCTTCTACAACTCGGGCCTGTTGGATCAGCTGATTGAGCAGGGCAAAGAGTACATCTTCGTGTCCAACATCGACAATCTGGGAGCCACCGTCGACCTCCACATCCTGCACCACCTGGTCAGCCAGCCTAACGGCAAACGCTGCGAGTTCGTCATGGAGGTGACGGATAAGACCCGCGCTGACGTGAAGGTATGATGAAGGTTATTGTGGATGTGAGATTCTGATTTATCCCCGTTGCATTAACAAGGACATAAACTATTTTTGTGGTAATGTAACCAAAGTAAAGACGTTTTTGTGGTTTCTTACTTTCCTCTGTTTGCAATAAGCCTTGACATCATTTCTGTCTCTAATGTTTCTACTAATGTCTCAATACAATGAATGTGAATGGAATTTGTACCCTTTACTTTTCACTGATAAAGAATTGCCCCAAACTCGAACAGCTTCATCAAAGTAGCACAGTTTTTTTTGTTTGTTTGTTTTTTTAATTTAAGTGAACAGAACCTTTAATTTTTCTGTGGTTAAATCTATGTAATCTTTGTATTATTAAGATCAATATATGTGTCTGAATTAGTTGTAGTTATTATAACCTTGTGAACTTTCACTGTTACTGGGTTACACTTTGGAGGTTTGCATTTCCTGCAGGTGGTTATTGGCTGGCATTTCAGTGTAACCATTATTTTTTGCAAACCTAACAAACCACTTTTAATTTCCCAGACTTTGGCTTAATCTCTCAGGTCAGCGAGTGTTCTGTAAAAATGCTGCTTGTGATTTCCAGGGAGGCACGCTGATCCAGTATGAAGGGAAGCTGCGCCTGTTGGAGATCGCCCAGGTGCCCAAAGCGCACGTGGACGAATTCAAATCAGTTTCAAAGTTCAAAATCTTCAACACCAACAACCTGTGGATCTCTCTACCTGCTATCAAGAGGCTGCAGGAGCAGAATGCAATGGACATGGAGATCATAGTCAACCCTAAGGTGAGTGAAGAGGAGCCAAACATAAGGCACATGGCTTACTGCACGTGCAGCGTGGAGTAATTCAACATTCAGTGAAAGTAAAAGTTAAAAATGAATAATCTCTGTAATAATCTTTGTAACCTGCATGCCATTCTGTATGGCATTCGCCCACATTTCTATGATACAGTGACATATTTCGCATGTTTAATATCCCGCAGATACTTTCACAAACCCTGCATTGACCTCATTGTTCAAAACTGTCTTTAATATGAGCTTCTGCCACCGCAACAGTGTGCAGATGACAGAAAATGAAAGCATTTTTCTTGCTTTAATATTCTCTGTCGATTGAGATGAGTTGAGGATAGTTAGCAAAGGATTTGGTCCTCATTCAGAGGTAATAATTCACCCACCAGCAGCAGCTGCGACACAACTGGGACTCATACCTCAGGTGGCACTTTAAAAGCTTTGCTGCATTTTAGATTGATTTTTCTCTCCTTGGAAGATTTTTAGAATCCGTTTGCTCCATAACAAAAAAACATAAATGTTTTTAGAGAACACTGGGAACAAAAACAGTTCTTTATTATCAAATTAAGGTATTCGTTTAACCAGGAACTGTTAGCGGTTCTTTGAATGGTGCAGATGATAAGTGAACTTCTGTTTGTCATCCTTGATTCCTTTCATTCTGTACACTGCTATAATGTCATCGCTCTTCCAGCAAGCCTGCTCTTGTCACCACATGCGTTTTAGAAATTGTTATATCCTTTAAAAGCTACGCTGCGATTGATTTCGGGATGAAATGCAGGAGAAGATGTAAGTTAAAACTGGGAGAAATGAGAAGAGCCCACTGATTTCATGTTAACGTTGCACATTTCACTGTTTCCAAAGAGTCCAAACTGTGATTTATTTGTGGCTCACAGTACACTGACAAGTGTAGTTAAAGGAAAACTAACTAACTAACTGAACTCTGCTTAGCCTGTTTCTCCTCCATGCTTCACTTTAAATAAATTGCAAAGGGCATCAAAGAGAAATGAGTCATAAATCTTCTCGTTCAAGCCCTCTGGAAATTTCAAAGAGGGTTCACACGAGGGCGGCTGAGTGTGCAGAAGAAACTGTTTCGTTTCAGTGACCAGCCAACCTCCCAGAATATCATCATCTGTCCGGTTTAACCATGTAAAGTGGAGCAGGGACAGATCTGCTCTTCCCCCACACAGACCATCACTCATGAATAAATCATATCTAACAAAACGCTTGCTGAGGACACCCATATTTTAAAGCTTCTCTCATCTCCGCTTCATGTTTCTGCCATCCTGCACAGCTTCATTCCCACATGTCACATGACAATTTTCCACACAAAACAATCCAGCTCATCTGCTGTGCTTGGACTAAAGTTTCAGCTGCATGTGATGTGAACTGTCCCGATTCGTGATTGAGGTGAGAGACAAACGACTGCTGGTCCAAGTGCGTCAAAACAATGATTTTATTAAACACATGTGTGGAGGAAATGCATCATCACAATCCTCAGCATGTGTCAGGGTATAACGCCCCCTCATGCGTCAAAGCAGATACATAACATGCATAAGTTACAGTAACCACAGCTCCACGCCAGGTGCTTCCTGTTGGTCTTCTTACTCTCGCTTATCTTTGGAACATCAGAAACGCATCCTACAAAAACTGTCACTTATGCAGGCACAAAATGCAGTTACAAGCAAAATATGTCTGAACTCTTACCTAGAAATGAGTCTATATAGTGTGTGTGTGTGTGTGTGTGTGGGCAAACTGTGGGTGTCTCGACCTCAGTGCACTCTCTCACCTCGCCAACTAAAGCTTATAACCTCTTACCAGACAGACATTTGCAATATGTGTAATAGATTGAATAAATGTTTTTAATCAACTACTCAAAGCTTAATAAAAAGGATATAAGAGAATAAACATGATATTAAAAAGATATAATCCCCACAGAATGTTCTGCGCTTCCTCCTCTTACACACATGTATTGCTCTGGACTTGGAAAGGCATCCAGCATCCACCTATCCTAATTTGGATATGTCCTTTTTTTTTCGGTACAAGTTCCTCTCTTTGAGCAACTTCCTGTGTGGGCTGCAGCCCCCTGGTGGGCAGTCAAAGTACTGCAGTTTGGCTGCTAGACATAATTTATAGTAAACTGTTTTTGTTTTTCTAATTTTTTGAAGTTGCTGATATATTTTTAATAATTTTCATATATATATATATATATATATATATATATATATATATATATATATATATAAAAAAAAATCCAGGTTATTAATCAGGTGCCACATGTAAAGCTGTTAATGGAGAATCAACCTTAAAAAACTGTCAAAAGATCAAAATTAATAATTTTAAAAAAAGCACTTCATGTTAGGCTCATGTGTTGATGAGAGGAGGCTGCAGAAGAGTCACTTGGCATCTCCTGGGAAGACGCTTATACATTCCCGATGGCCTTGACCAGCATAAATGCATTCTCAATATTGTTAGCATAATTATAACTTAACTGTAACTTCAACCCCCAAAAATAACTCTTACACCCTTACCAGGTCTTTGAAGAGAGCCAGGCAGGCATAAAAAAAAAAAAAAACAGGGGTGACAAAGTCAACAACAACAACAACAATCTTTATTTATAGAGCACATTTAAAAGCCTTGGGCATACCAAAGTGCTTTACATAAAACAATAAAAGGTTCAAACATTGATAACGGATAAATAAAAATAAGGAGTTATGTTCATAGATAAAAGCTACCAATAAGAATGACTACAGCACATGGGTAATAGCAAGATAAAAGCTGTACCACCATAATAAAAAACACCAATAGAAAGATAGGAGGGAATTAATACAAGAGGTCAATAGGTCACAGCAACCAAACAAACAAACAAACCAGCAATTAAAAGGTGGAGAAGGCAAGTTTAAAAAGATATGTTTTAAGCTGTGATTTAAAAGAATGAATAGAATCAGATGCCCGGATGCCAATCGGGAGATTGTTCCACAGCACAGGTGCAACAAGAGCAAACGATCGATCACCTCTAGTCTTAAGTCGAGATCTGGGCTGAGCCAGCAGTAACTGTGACGATGACCTTAAAGCCCTGGCAGGAGCATAAGGGTTTAAAAGGTCCTTAAGGTAGCTGGGTGCAGTGTTGTTAGTAATTTTAAAAGTAAACAACAAAATTTTAAATTGAATACGATATTTGACAGGCAACCAGTGCAGATCGGCAAGGACAGGAGTAATGTGGGCAAACTTGCTGGTTTTGGTTAGAATGCGAGCTGCAGCATTCTGAACTGTCTGTAATCTCTGTAAAAGGGAAGAGTGGAGACCACAAAGTGAATTACAATAGTCTAGCCTCGACGTTACAAAGGCGTGGATGAGCTTTTCGAGATCTTTATGCGGGATATAGCGCCTAGCCTTAGAGATAAGACGAAGCTGGTAAAAACTAGATCTGACAACAGCAGACACTTGTTTGTCAAGTGAAAAGGAGCTGTCAAATAAGACACCCAGATTCCTGACAGTATCAGAGAGAGAACAACTAAGAAAACCAAAGGCATCCCGGAGTTTGGCACGAAGGGCATTACTACCAAAAATCATAATCTCGGTTTTCTTCTCATTAAGGATAAGAGAATTCGACAACAACCACTTCTTGGCCTCAGACATGCATTCTCGGAGGCTATTCAGAGACAGAGCAAGATCGTCGTTTAGCTCAAAATAGAGCTGGATATCATCTGCATAATAGTGATAAGCAATATGGTATTTCTCAAAGATGGCACTTAAAGGAAGCAAGTATAATGAGAAAAGGGTAGGGCCCAGCATAGATCCCTGGGGGACACCACAGCAAACAGGTACAGCCGAGGAAGAGGATGTAGCCAGATGTACCGTAGAGAGCCGATTGGAGAGATAGGATTTAAACCAATCCAGGGCAGCGCCCTTGATGCCTACAGTGTGCTCAAGTCTCGCTAATAAGATATTATGGTCAACCATGTCAAATGCCGATGATAGATCCAAAAGCACTAAGACTGAGGGGCGTCCGTTGTCAGCCATTAGTAGGAGATCATTGAAAACACGAAGCAATGCTGATTCTGTGCTGTGATGTTGTTTGAAGGCCGATTGAAATTTATCATTTATATTATTCTCATCAAGGTAGGTCTGCAGTTGGAGCAGAACCACCTTCTCAAGTATTTTAGCCAGAAAGGGAAGCTTAGAAATTGGCCTAAAATTGGCAAAATCACTAAGCTCAAGGTTCCTTTTTTTTAGAACAGGTTGGATTATGGCATGCTTGAGAGCTGAAGGTACATAGCCAGAAAGCAAGGAGAAGTTCAATATGGACAATAAACAAGGTCCAATTACACTGAAACAATCCTTAACAATACGGGATGGGAGAGCATCATGTACACAGTTAGTATTGTTCAGTTTATCAATTAGACGCTTCAGAGTGGAGAGAGAAACGGGTTCAAATTGATAAAAGGTGGCCGAACAATCAGGAGTAGACATACAATCAGTCACCAGAGGAAGAGTAGATCTAAGGGATAAAACTTTATCTAAAAAATAGTTTGAGAATTTTCCACAAAGACCCGGGGAAGACAGCAGTGGCATAGAGGGACGGGGGTTCACCACAGAGTTAAAAATTTTAAATAGAATTCGTGGATTATCACCATTAGTGGTAATAATTTTAGAGAGAAAAGCCGCTTTAGCCGTTCTGGCAGCAGTTTGGAACTTCGAGCGGCTAATACGTAAAATATCATAAGAAGACTGAAGTCTATCACTCCTCCACTTCCTCTCATCACGACGACATATACGTCGTAGGGCACGAACAGAATTATTTAACCAGCATTGTGAGAAAGTTCTAGGGCGTTTCATTTTGATGGGTGCAACAATGTTAAGAATCGAGGAACAGGTGGTAAAAAGAGTATTAGTAGAGTTCTCAAGTGTGTGTGGGGAAGAACAATCCAGCATACTAAATGGGGAGTTAACAAAAGACGTAGTAAAGTTGACCACAGTATTAGCATTAATAGTGCGCGTAGGATAAAGAGGAGAGTTTAGGTATTGTCCAGTATCACCCAGGTCTACATCGAAGATGACCGGGGAATGATCAGAGAGACCAGTATTCCTGATTTCCTTAATGCAAATGTCCACATTGAATGAAAAAACCAAATCAAGGGTGTGGCCTTGAACATGGGTAGGCTCATTCACCCACTGAATAAGATTAAAAGAATCAGTCAGCACAAGAAAGTCTTTAGCCAATTGGTCATTCATACAGCAAACATGAATGTTAAAATCTCCAGAGACAATAACAGAATCATATTTAAAAAGAACGGATCCCAAAAAATCAGCAAATTCAGAGATAAACATCTTATGATATTTAGGCGGACGATAGACCACGACACACAAAGTGGTCCGAGAGCCCGTCAGTTCCAATAGCTGAACTTCAAAACTGGAATAGGTTGGAGAGGATAGCAGCCGTGCATCATGTTTATTATTGAAAACCGAGGCTAAGCCACCACCTCTACCAGTTAGCCTAGGTGAGCTAAAGAAGGCACAGTCAGGAGGTAGAAGCTCAGAGAAGGGGATGAACTCACCCGGAGAAGTCCAGGTCTCCGTTAGAAATAGGACATCCAGTCCTGAGGTGAGAAAAAAGTCATTTAGGAGGAAGGCCTTATTTGAAAGAGACCTGACATTAAATAAGGCCATCCGAATCCGGGGGGCCAGGACCTTTGTAGTAGCCCGTCGCAAGGAGCAAAGGTTGTTATGTTGAACACCGCGGCCAGAGTGGTAAGCCACTGGGCGAGCAGGGTAGGTTTGAAGGCCGACGGAGCAAATCCAACGGTGGGTTAGCAATCTAGCCGCAGAGTGGCTGCTGAGATAGTGGAAGAAACAGGATAGCTCACGGCTTGTAGAAGGGAAGTCCATAGCCATGGCTCTGATATAAACCTTAACGCGGACACGGACGCCGCTCCTCCTACCCCGTTTCCTGAAGCGTTTCCTACGGAGCATGGGAAGAGGAGGATAGGTCACATAGGTAGGGGAGACAGGCATCAGGGGGATAGCGGCACCGGCGGTCCCAAGGCAGTCAGGTCGTTGAGAACAGGAAAACCGAAGATTCAGGAGCGTGTCTCTGTCATAAGTTATTAGTGTACAATCACCTAGAGAACATAAAACCAAAGATAAAACAACGAGAAGTACAATGCCGAGGCGAAGACGTGGTCGGAGACGGTCAGCCATGCACACCGGCGCCATCTTGCTTAAACAGCTGATTCACTAAAACAATCTGTTTCTCAACCCACTAACCCGCTAAGCGCGCTGTCAAGTCAGTTTAGGTTATTGGTCAACTTCAGACAAATGTGATCCCAAGAAACCTCCTGGCTAACAAAACATACAGTACTAAGAAAAAGTCTTCTTTCCTTTTTTTACATTACACTGTGGTGTAATGGTTTTTGTTGTTGTTGTTTTTTAAAGTGGTCTGAAGCAATAGTTCTTCAGGGTTTCTAAAGGTCTTTCAAAACTTCTGTGAGCAGAAGCTTTTTCACTCACTTTCAGTCCTGTCCTTGCGCCGGACCATTTATAGATGGATGTTTTTGTTTGTTAACTTAACACTGAAATATGAATCATTCAAGCACCTAACTCAAGAGATGAAGCAGTATCATCTATGCACAACAGGCAACTTAGCAGTAAACCAATTTTAAATTCTATCTTTAGCCCTTTTGTTACTAGCAGCCTGTCGTAAAAGCACATCTTTGTTAAGTTGAATTTACAAAAATTGCCAAACTGTTTGACAGGCACAAAATGGTAGTATGTTTGCAATAAAAGGTGATTCCTCAAGAGCTATTTGCCAAAAACTGTAGTGTCTTTAAATGTGGAGGAACTGAACAAGTGGAAGACAAAAGAGTAGATGGCAGCAGACGAACAGTATCTGAAAATCCTGTTCTTGAGAAATGGGAAAGACGCAGCAAAGGCCTGAGAGGACCTCAGATGTGTCTGGCCCTTCTTAGATGCTTAGATGATTGGATTTGTAGCTTATATTTGCCCTCTTTTGACAACACTAACACAATAACGGGTTCCTCCCTCGTTCAGTGAGGTTTGCACAGGTCATGGTAAGTCAGAAGAAAAAAGGAACACTTGACTGATGAAGCAAATGTTTGAGTAAATGCTTAATCAGTGAATTTAATCTTGTACCTAATTTGTCTAAATGTGACTTATTTCCCACATATCTTTGTTCTTTAATGCCCTGCAGAGTCCTTGTTGAGAGCAATCCTGATTTAAAGCAGCACAGCAAACAAATGTAACTTGCTGTGACTTTGTGTTATTTCGGTCCTGCTCACTCACTGGCACTGCGGGCCTCTGGCCCCCCTGATGGGGGGGAAGTATCGCCTCAGGCCGTCCAAAACTGCAGCCAGTGTAATAAATTCACAGGTGAACCGCAGCCTCCTCCCTGATTATTGCTGTCTTGGCCCGATAGGTACAGATGAAATTTTCCACTCCTCATGTGCAGGATTGCAAGTGTTATGCAAACTGGACATAACTTTGCAGGTGCTGTGTGGTTTTACATAAGTGTAGGTCCCATCTAGATAAGAGTACAGCACTAAAACCACTCAGTTTGAGGGTTCAGTTTCAGTTAGAGGCCTGCACACTGCAGAACTGTGTGTTTAATCCTAATTAGTGGACATTCATTTTATCTTAAGTGCCTCTAAACCACAACAGCGCAAAGTACAGATGATCTGCAGGGTAATATTATTAGTTGTACAGGTGGAGTGTTTAGTAATGGAAAAATAATAAAATAAGTAATGGAAGGAGATGTCACCACTGACATCTGAACCGCCATTGGCTTAAATCACAGTTCGACTCTTGTTTATTTAATTTGGGTGAAGAAGCTTCTCTGTTGGGAGTTGCTGCATAATTTAAATGTAGTTTTATAGTAAAGACTGTACAGTTAGGGGCACAAACGTGCACTTTTGTTTTTATTAAAAAAAACACGTTGGGTAGGGAACAACGTGATTCGGACTTTAACGGGGTGTTAGCGCTGTGCTACGTCTCATTTTTCTTCACATTGTTGGAAATAAGCAGGAAAAGAAAAACAGCTAACGTGTCCTCTCCCCTCTCCTGTTCATCAGACGCTCGACGGCGGGCAGAACGTCATCCAGCTGGAGACTGCGGTGGGTGCGGCCATCAAATGCTTCGACAACGCCCTGGGAATAAACGTTCCCCGCAGCCGCTTCCTGCCGGTCAAGACTACGTCGGACCTGCTTCTGGTCATGTCCAACCTGTACAGCCTGGATGCCGGCTCGCTCAACATGAGCCCGAAGAGAGAGTTCCCGACAACGCCGCACGTCAAACTGGGCAGCTCCTTCACCAAGGTAATCACACCAGCTGTGGAAACATCGGAACATCTGTCACTGCGTGTGCAGCCTGTTGATCTCACGTGTGGCTGTGATGATAATAAAAAGTGCCGAACTTTTTCAAAGCCACTGATTAAATGTTGATTAAATACTTCATTAGAGATTTGTTATGACCATTGTGATGTTAAATGGGATGCTAAAGTTGGGTGTAAAATAAATAAATTCTTCCAAGAAGGTTTCTGAGTAATCTCCTGATCCTCAGAGGTTACACCACTGATGCCCCCAAATTTCTGATTCTCAGTGACGGTATTTAGTCAGTAATTTAATTTGCCAAAGGATCTGTGGGGTTGAAAAGCTCACATACAGATGACTTACTTTTCTCTGTGTCTGCGCTCAGGTTCAGGAATACTTGATCCGCTTCGAGAGCATTCCCGACATGCTGGAGCTCGACCATCTGACGGTGTCCGGAGACGTCACCTTTGGGAAAAACGTGTCGCTTAAGGTAAAGCTCTGCAGTCAGATTCGTTTTTTAAGACGAGGAAACCTTGTTTTCTTTTGTTCCATAATGCCAGCATGTGAGCTACAGTTGTTTTCATGGCCACAAAACGTGTTACAGCTATTTAATTTACTCTGAATATAACGACGTTGAGCGTAATAAATCCAGAAAGCTCGCCGACAGTAAAAGAAACTTGCTGTTTTAGTGGTGGAGAAGAAGTGCAGAGAGAATTGAAGACATTAATTTCAGACTTTGAACCTGCGTGCTTCTGTTTTTGATTTACGGCTTTAATTAAATTCAGTCCTGTCATCATTTCTGTCTCTACAGGGCACCGTCATCATCATCGCCAACCACGGAGATCGGATCGATATTCCGGCTGGCTCCATGCTGGAAAACAAAATCGTATCCGGCAACCTCCGCATCCTGGACCACTGAGGCCTTCTTCACCCTCATCGTGTGACGTAGTCCCCCGTAATCCCTGTCATGTGACCCATTTGACATGTTGACACGACATCAAGAGATTGTGAGAGGATATGACTTTTTCCCCTGGAGGCTGAGTGTGATTGCATGTGCAGTGCTACCCTGCAGTCTCAGCATTAAGAAGCAGTTCGCCTGCTTTGATGGTTGGAAGCAGCTGGGATATACTGCCCTCTGCAGGCTGTTCATCACATAACCTTTAAAAGTATTACTAATGAACTAATCTTAGCGACCACTTTTAAACACTTTTATCCAGATTAGGGAGAAAACAACTCACCCTTTGTTTTCTTTTCTTCTATATTGATTTTGACTTTTGTTGGCCAGAAAATAAAAAATAATATATTCTAAATAGGTAGGGATAATATACTGATATACTCACATATTATTAGGGACACTAGTGGGAGTACAGTTTGGAGAACAAATTAGATTTGGGGTTTTTTGCACTGCTAATGCAATCACAAAGATGAAGTCATGGGCATTACGGGAAGGTTTTGACCTCTTATTTCAAGCACAAAGACGTCTCTGCTGGACTCGATACGGTTTCGCAATTTAGCCGCAGCAAAACACACAGAGTTGTGTAATGTAAACCCAGCACAGGGTCCTGATTTACCACTGAGTTCAACAATACAACAGAAAAGGATGTCTAGCAGTGCAAAAATGACTTACTGGTACATCAGATTTCTTAGAAACCCAAGTGGAAATGCAGCGCTTAGCACTGGTTTGGAGAGGTGTCATTAGGAACCTCTGCTGGATTTTCAGGGCTAATGCAAATGTCATTTTATTAGGGAGGAAAAAATTCAGATATCAGGCGTGTCAGCAGTTTATTCCACAAACTTGCCCTGAGTCTGCCCTCAAATGTAGCAGGTAACGGCGACAAAGTGGATACAAGCACCAAAAATAGAGAAGTCAGTTGAATTCTCAAGTATACAGCTTAAAAGCTTCTTCAGAACTTCTTTGCTTCGTTTCTAACTAAAATATTTTATAATTGAAACATTACAACACTGGTGTTTATGACAGTATACAAACACTGAGGGTACTTTTAAGGTTTTCTGATATTTTATGAGACAGAATAAGATTCTCTGCATTCATTTTCCAACAGAAATTGAACATTTGGTCTGATTTAGCGACTCTTATGCATCCAAATTACCAGCACCATTAAAAAAAAAAAAGGTACTGTGGTTAATACAGCTGTGTCTGCCTATATTCATCCAATGAGAATGAATTTACACTTCATGTATTTTACAACAGTGAAAGCTCCTTTTACCCTCGGTGCACACCCTGTCAGTCCATCCTGCACCCCTGCGCTCCTGTTAGTAAATTATTCTGAATCAAATGTTTATAAATGAGACAAAAAAGACTTCTAAAGTTGACTCTGCTCAGTGGACTCGGTGTAATTTGACACTAAGATCATTTAAAATCATCAAGTCTAGCTGACTTCATCTGGCAAGCCTCTTGAAAATGAGCTTTTAAATGGATAATTGACTTTACCACAAAAGACTTTGGTACTTGTATCCACTTGTGAAAGGTGTCCCGGGAGTACTAATTTGTCGGCTGCACTATGAGGATGGACCGACCTCTGTAGTACCATCGGCTCAGCTGTGACGCCGCAGAGAGCTCTGAGAGCATTGTTAATGGAGGCGAGGCTGCTCTGCTGCAGAAACTGAATGATATCATTTTTTTTATGCCTCATGCTCAGTAAAAAAAAAAAAACACAAACAAAAAAGCAACCGTATAAAGCTTTTTCATATCGGCACATTTTTTGACCAAAATGTTCTGAGATTGTCTGATGTTGTCGGATCAACTGATTAAAACGATCAATAACATCAATATAACCAGCTCTCCAGTTTATATAGTATTGATGTAGCTGATACAGACTTCTCACTGACTTTTAACTGCATTACCATCCACAAGTCAGTGTTTTGCATGTGTTTAAAAACACTCAGAACCGTTGGAAACATGAGAATAAATGGCAAAGGCGACGGCTTGTTATGCATGTGGCTCAAGTGAAGCTTGGCTTTCATTAGTTTCAGGTTTCACTAGTGTCATATCACCGTACCCTCTCAGTTTATTGGCTTCAAAGGATGAAGACCCAAAGATAATACATTTTGAGCAGCGTTCTGATGGAAATGTGACTTTTATGTCCTTTGCTGCACTCTCCTGCTGATTTTTTTTCACTACAAGCCGCATCTAAAATGCGCGAGTCGTCATTAGATCTGTTGTTGCCGTGAAGATTAAACAGAGCAGCTTTAAGCTGAATTAGTGGAGCCCACGAAGCCCGCAGCGACGTCTGTGCTGAGAAATAATTGGGTACTGCGATATGAGATTTTCTGGGACAGGATGTAATTTTAAAGTGAAGGCCTTTATTCGTCTCTGTGTGGAGTAGCTGACGAGAACATCACAGTGTTGTGTATTTTTTTTTTCCGGTTTGTTTTCACCTTCATGTCATGTGAAACCTCAGCGTTTCTCCGGTTTCTCTGCCCATCCCATCACTCAGCGTTATTCCTTCACCCAAAGACACGAGGTGCTGTGTTTTCTGCAGTGTTGGGGCACACACACACATACACATATTCATTTACATATGTACATGTACACAAAGTTTCAGTGTGAGTATACTTGAGATGGGTCCGACCCGTGCGGACCGAGAGCCCGAAAGCAATAAGTGTTGATCTGTGACAGCGACGAGGTCTCAGCCCAGACCGCTTCTGCCTCTTCAGAGGTGAATAAAGTGCAATATGAAATACCGAACACGTGTACTGTGTCATCTGTCCGTCAGTCAACTCTTGAGAGATGTCGGCAGAACATTTATTAATGTTTCTGGAAGGTTTGCAGAGAAATCCAGAACACTGATCCAGTTCCTTTACTCATTCTAATCATTTGTATGACCACCTGGTGGCCTCTGAGTGTAAAAGCACCAGAAATCATGTGTATGGAGCAGTCAGGGTATGAATTAATAGTTCATAAACTCGACTCATAAAACAAAGCAAAATGTGCAGAAGCAGATGCTTGACTTCGTCTAAAATCTCTGTATTTAAGAGATACCAACTGACCCTGAACTAGGGTTGGACTGTCTTCTTCCGGTTATTTCCTTTACAGGTCGCCACAGCAAATCATCTGCCTTCATCTCACCCAATCCCAGCATCCTCTTCTGTCATATCAACTCTCTTCATGTAATCCTTCACTACATCCATGAACCTTTTCTGGGGTCTCCCTCTTTCTTCCTGCCTACCAGCTTCAGTATTCCTTTGTCCAACATATCCACGAACCTCTCCACTGCACATGTCCCCGCTGTTCGACCTGAGCTGTCCCCCTGATGTACTTCTTTCTAATCCTGTCCATCCTGCTCACTCCCAGTGAAAATCTTAATATGTTCACTTGTCATCTCCAGCTGTGCCTTTTGTCTTTTTCATCTCCAAACCATACATCCTAGCAGATCTCATCAGCATCTTGTAAACCTCTGACATAATTTTTAGCAGTTAATTTGAAAGACTACCTAAATTTATCTATTTAAGAGTTGATTCAAAGTCAACAGAACAAAAATGAGACTTCTGTAGAATCAACAGGTAAATCTGATCGAGCCATTTCCTCTCACTTCTATTAACTTGTTGTGTAAACCGTAGTTTTTGTTTCAGTTAACTTACATTTTGTTTAATAGCTTTGCACTGACGATGCAAATAAAACCCAGCACACGGTGAAATGTGTCACTTTTACACTTTATTGTTTAAAGTCGTTTACAAAAAAGTGTTTGCTGGAAACATTCATTGCTTTCGCCTTTTACAAGCACAAATACACTCCGAACAAGAGAGGAGGAAGAGCGAGTGGAGGGCGGGGGCGGGGTCAGGCCTGTGTTCGTGTAGAGAAACAGTACAGAGACGGAGGGAAGCCCTTAAAAATCACACACTTAATCCATGACAGAAGACTGGGTTAGAGAGGCAGGACGCACATCTGAATCCAGATTTGACTTCTAACTCGTGAGGTATCCTCAGTAGACCTTAGCTGTGTGTGTGTGTGCGTGTTTGTGTGTGTGTGTGATTCATATTCGTATTTTCTCCCTGAGGTGAGTTAGTGTGTTGCACTCTGAGGATACTGATGGACATTATCTGGAGAGCTACTTAATGTGTGGACACATGAGCACGCGTAAAAACTGCACACATACAATCAACACGAACGTATAAATTACAGCTTCTCACTCACACGCACTACTTTTACCTGCAGATACGAGTGTGTCCACGCAGACCTGAGGCTCTGTGTGAACAGTTTGGAAGTGACTGATTAGTAAAGCTGCTTCGTTTTCTGGAGGTTTCTACAGTTTGAGTGTGTGTCTCGTTCGAGTGAAGTGGGCGAACAGCAGTGATGTTACAGATGTGTGCAGCAGGAGAATCTGTGCTTTCACATAATATCAGGACAGTGGTCTCCAAGGTCAGCATTAACTTTTCAAACAGCATCTGATAAATGATCTGTAGTAGCTCATCCTGAGCTTTTGATCACAGCACACAGTCTTCCTCAGCACATGAAGTTGGATTCGGTTATTTTGCATCTCTGCTTTACGTTGTTTTCGAGGCAGAGCTTCAAACTAGTTTCAGAATTTTTTTTTTTTCCCCTTCGACTTTTAGCTCTGTGTGATGTCATTCAGAGCTGACATCCCACCTGTTGTTTGCATAGCCAATCAGAAGAAAGTTGGCTTAAATTTTTTTTTTAAAAAAGGGATAAAACTGCTTGTTTCATGCAGAGGACGAACTGATGGGAGGAACCAAGGCACAGTAAAAGATAAGGATTATTTTGAACTGTGACTCATGCAAAGCTACTTTAAGAGAATCTAATCTGGAGCATCTGTAGTGCTGCGACTTTTAAAAAGAAAAGTTTAGACAAGAAAAATGAAAAATATTTGTGGTTTAGTGCAAGTCTGATGTTATTAGAGGAATCAAATCTCAAGTTTAAGGTCACGTTTCAACGTCGTTTACTCTTCAGTCAAAGGACTATCAGATGGGTTGGTGGGCAGATATTAAATAACTAATCATACATAACTAACCCGTGCACTGGAGCTGAAACAAAAATCTCTCCTTAAAAAGCTCTACACTTAGTTTGAACATGCAGTTATTGTTCACATTTAGTTTCTATGATAAGTTCTGAAGCAGTTTGTTATCCGCTTCCAATGAATCAATACAAAATTAATAAAAATAAAGAGGCATCATTGTGCGGTTTTTCCACTGTGTTTATCTCGAACCTGGTTGTCTCGAGTCTGACTAACTCGTCCATCCTGAAGCTAAGATGTCAGCAGAGAAAAACTTCTTTCCTCAGATTAAGTCCCATTAAAGAAACTCCAGGGCGTAAGGTGTTTACAGATTTAAGCATTTATGTGGTTTAAATATAAAGATAATAGAGTGCAGTTGGTTGTTTAGGTCCTTATTTAAAGTAAAAGCATCAGTGGAAGACAGTTTTCATCATATGTAGTAAAAGGTTATCGAATAATATATTATATTTAAATCAGAGCTCTACATCGGAAACAAACTACAAAACGAGGCCTTTCATGTCTCACACTTTATGCTCTACTCTTCTATTTTCTCTCATAAAGGCTTAAAATGACTCAGCACTATATTGAAAGAAATGTACATATAATAGCTCTCCAAGTTACTATATTAACTATAAAGTTAATAAATTAAGCCTAACAGCTCTCATTCTTGTTTTTAATCAACATAAAATATAACTAAGAGCAGCCCTGATATCTGAAGCTCGACCTTGTTTGGAAAGCACAAGTTAACACGAAGCCCTAATGAGCGCACACGCGTGCATAAAGAGAATTGTGAAGCTTAAAGCCGTGCGTGTGTGTGTGCTTGTGTCAAACCTGAGTCAAACCACAGCAGATGTGTTTGTATCTCCTGCTTTTTGTTGCTCGCTCGATGCGTAAGACAGATGGGACTTCCTGCACTGTGACGATTCACGCCAGAGGAGGAGAAACCTGCTGAAATGACTTCAACTGCCTCGGTTTGCATACTTTTAGGTGTAGCTGAACAAATAGTGCGTAGATTTTTTTCCAGCCTCCAGTAGGGCACGTGACAAGAAAAGGATTTTAAAATACTGGCGTAACTGCAATGCTGTCAAAAGGACGTCTAATACATTCGGAGCTCAATACTAATACCGACCAGAAAACCGTACCTCATCTGGCACAGTAGTGATCTTGCTTTGACTGTGCAGGTGTGCCTCAGACATCCCAGTTATCACGCAGAATAAACCAGACACTGTCCACACATGAAAAGCATGACCAGAGGGGTGTGCTGAGAAGCAAGGTCAATGTGGCCGCCAGGCTTTCTTCAATAATACACTCTGCCCAGCGTATTCACTTCTAACCATATTCACTGTAAAAGATGGCTGAAAACTGTATGCCTGCATTCATTTAGGTAGCCAGCAGGGGGCGACTCCTCTGTTTACAAGAACACTTTCTGGTTGTATTGGAGTCAACGCTTTCCTGATACCTTAATGGGCTCAGTTGCTGGTTTCAGGTCATATATGCCCCCCATATGCTTTCAGGTCAAGCATAAAATTACTATTTATACATGTCCTGCATCACCAGCTGAATGCAAGAACTCCCAATGACAATGCAACACATTTTGCACGTCTTCCTTCACCAGTATAATTAAAAGGTACTCCTTCCTTCAAAACATTACACCTAACTAGTCTGGAGCAGATTATGTCACCAGCATAACGTACCATGTGATCTAGACATGGTTAACAGAAAGCCATCTTTGTGACTTAAAGTCTGACTTGAGGATAAAGATACCTCGCTGATCCACTAATCTTGGTTTGCAGTGCACCCCTCTGGTCTGGTTAGCGTGTGTGTCTGCAAGTGTGTGTGTGTTTGTGTAAAGTATAACATTAGCTACATGGCTGCGTAGAGATTCACTCACTTACCCACGAAGATATTTCACGTTAAAGGGAGGGAGCAGTCATTCAGGCCATTTGCAAAGATGCCTAGAAGACTCTGTTTCCCATAATGCTTTAGGAGGTTTCAGTTCCAGATCTATTGCTTTGCAAGGGAAAAGGCTGTGGTGATGGCTAATGAGATAGAAGAATAACTGAAGGGTTTAAACACACGACGTGAGAGGACGGGGTGTATAAATATGACAGATCTGAGTGGTGAACAAGGCAGAGAGAGACAGAACAAAACCCTCAGAACACACCTAAAACTTTATATCTGGTTAACAATATACTGAAGTTTCAAAATAAAACGCTTAATAGTATTGAAGTTATCTGACAGATAAAGGATGAAGCGATGCTCCAGGGCCATAAATAAACATCTTTGTTTAAATTAGCTCTAAGAGATGTACACAGATGTATAATGCAACAATAAACATGAATAAAACCGCAGGTTTGCGCTGCGGTGTGTTAGTAATTTAGATAAATACTGTTGAAAGTCCTTTCCAAGAAACAAACGCAAAAAAGGTTTGACCCAGCAGTGTTCTTTGTTTGGTTTTTCTGTCTCTGGTTTCACTTGAAAATATAGAAATCTTTGTCGTCATTCATGAAAAAGCAATACAAAGGTCACTTAAAAATGAGAGAGAGACAAAAAGTCCAGAAAAAAACAGATCTGGGAAGGTCCCCGTGTTAAATACGGGGTCAGCATCCAAATAAAACCTCCAAAGAATGCTGGGAAGTTCCCGCCGTTAGTCAAGGGGTCCCTGGAAGATGAGTCTGACGTAGCCCTGCTCGCCGCTTAGCTGCTGGGCGCAGAAGGGGCAGGCGGCGTGGAAGGTGTGTGTGCCGTGAGGAAGCGGGATCTGACTCCAGAAGGCCGCAGTCTTCTCCGAACAAACGTGACCGCAGGGGTTAAAGGCGTGAGTGGGCGGGGCCGCGTCCACGTAAAAGCCCGCCTCGCAGCCCAGCCACAGCGCCACGTACGGCCCTTTGGTTCTGCACATGGGACACTCCCTGAGGCGGCCCTCCCGGCCCTCCCTCTCCTCGCGGTGGTTGCCCCAGTTGTGGTAGCCGTGCACGTGACCGCACTGGAGGTAGACCCAGGGCTGCTTCTCGTCAGGTGTGTCTTTGCGACGCATTGAGGGAAAGGCCAGCGTGTTGAAGCCCACGGGACATTGCGGGCGGGCCGCGTTGATCTCCTGCCGCAGCGCCTCCAGGTGTTTCAGGGTGGGAGTGCGGGCCAGGCCTTCAGCAGTGCGCCACAACAGGGTGGCGCCGCAGAGGTCGATAAGGGAGCCATCAACGAGCTCCTGACTCTCCGTCTCCACCTGAAAGACAGAGGAAGGGTAGCAGGTTATACCCAGAGTCAAATTTAGACAAAACTGAGATTTTCACCGGCAGGTAAGAAAAAACTTGCTTTCAACGACTTTTTTTTAAAGCTAAACAAAAAAAAGTGGAAAGGTGATGATTTATTGTGCACAGAAGACCTTAATGACACCGAAAGCCTACAGCATTATGTCCGACAGGAGCTGATTAGGTAGGAGCGGCAAGATGATGAAGTGCTATTGGTTCTTGGCCTCCCTGAGCAAGTCCAATAAAAAAATCCAAGAAAGGTCTCAATTGTCCCAAATTTAAATACTTTTCAGCACAAAGCAATAATGAAAAAAAATCATAACTGGATTCAGTAACAAATGAGATTGCACACAAAAGTAAAAGTTAACTCTTTAGCATATTTTATGACCCTTAAATATCGAACCAATTTCTTCACCCTGGACTGGCTGCTGGTCAACTACCAAGCAAACACAGAGACAGACAACCACACCGACGACCAATTCAAAAACACCACTAATGTGTGTCTTTGGAGAAGAACGGGAGGTTTAAACCAACAATTTTGGTGTAAACTACTGCATTGCAGTGAGCCTATACTTTAAAAATAAACTGAACACTTAAGGATCTGTGGCTTTCCCAATAGTTAGCTTTTCTGTTTTTCGGTAAATTAAAAAAGTTGTCATGGTCCGTGCAAATGCAAATCCACACTGAAGTTTACTGGAAATTCTCACCTTTGAACAAGTCGTGTTCACTTATTTCATTTGTTTTTATTGTCATTTTATCGTATGGTTGTAGCAACCTAGTACTTTACTCGCTATAGCTACTATTAGAAACAAAAGATTTCACATTCTGAAATTCGACTTTTCTGACAGCAGCTACACTCATGATTCAAATATCCTGTGGAACATGTGACATTTTATATAATTTAAAAAAAAACATTAAAACGTGAAGGTTTTAGCCTTTGTGCACCCTGCAGGAAGAATTTAACATTTTCCAAATACAGCTGGTTTTATTTTAGTCATTCGAGCCTTTGCATTCAGTGACCTCTCCTGAGTGCCACGCCTCTAACCCAGTGCATGCTGGGATACGCTCAACCCTGAAGGTTGGAAGAGTATAAAACATGAAACACCGGGGCTTGCAGGATCTGTCTGACCACAGTAGGTGGCAGCGTAGCACAAATATCCACATGTCTCCCTCTGACAGATGTGGGTTTCAGGGAGGGAAGCACGGGGCTGACAGCTGGAGACAACATGGCATGAGGAAACTGAAATGATGGCGGCAGACGGGGCAGGACAGAGAACTGGTGGAAATTTTGGTGAAGTACAGTCTTGAAGTAACTGCTCGGATTGGCTCTGTAAGATCAGACAGGATGGGAAATTCCATGTTGAGATAACCAGAGGACACCAGGGTGAGGGCAGTGTGAAAAAACAAAACAGGAGACAAACAGAAAAAAAGGGAGAAAGAGAAAGGGCGGGAAAGTGACACAATAAGTGACACAGAGATGAGGGTGAAGTCAGCTCCCAGGTGTTTTGATGCCATCAGTCACCCTAACACTGACACCCAGGTCACCCTGTGATTCAGGGTGAACAGATTTACATAGCGGCAGCATTACATCACCGCTGGCTCATGTGTCCCTCCTGGTCTGTAACCTTCATGTATGTCGTTATTTATGTCAGTAATGCCCTTGTTCGGCAATAACACAGAATCACATCTGCCCAGTAAAATAACACACTCTACTTTTATCCAGAGGAACACTGATCAAGTTAAATGATGAAACATAATAGAAACACAGCTAACCTACACAAATGTGATACACATTACAAATTCGTCTACAGTATGTGGGCTTCTTTTTAACATATAAATGCAAACAGATTCACAATAAATGCTTCTGTGCTGGTTATCGTCTCATATGCACCACTGTGAGGGTCACTGATAAAACACATCAAACTGCAATACTAAACTTAAAATAGATTATTATACAATCATCAGGATATAATATTTACCATGTACTACATACCTACATCAATGATTTAAGAAAATGTTGGTGATAGCAGATTTAAATAAAAAACATACATGGTCAAATTCATAAATTAACCAAACCGATCTTCTGTTATTAAATGTGTCACAGCTAACTCAGACTTTTTGAAGAAACTCTTTACCTACATTTACTATTGAACAAACGCAATGTGGAATACATGACTACAATAATGGCCTGAGATAATGTCTTCCCTTTTCATTAAAGCCTGGCTTCGTGTCTGATGCAGAAATACCGAAGCACAGAGGAAAGATGCACAGTAGAAACGCGGATGTAGCTTCTGGATCTGAAAAGTAAAGCCAACCTGGCAGCGCCTGACTCAGCCTCAGCAGACACTTTCCTGACTTATTTTCTCAGCAAGTCCCTTCAGATCACACTGATTAAAACATTAAGTCTATTTTGTTTATTTGGAGGATTATCCAGGGTTATCCTCGTTGGCTAACATCTTGAGTCGGTGCAATGACTCAGTTGCAAAACACCAAAATGGTGACAGCAAACATGCTCATTGCAAGACAGAAAAAGTCTGCATCCGTCATAAAGGTCGATTACAGCCCCAAGCAAAAAACTAAAGTGGTATCACAACTGCTGGTGTAAACTACACATGGGTGTTGTTGTTTTTAAACATTATTTTTATGGCATTTTTAGGAAAGTAAGGAGAGGTCACAATAAAACCCCAGCCACTGGATCGAGCCTTGAGGCATTTGGTCATTTGTTCAAACTCACACTCAGTTCAGTGTTATGCCAGGTTGTTGTGCACCTTTTGTAGTTTTTTTAACCTGGTGTGCTGCATTCACCTTCAAAGTAAAAGCTGAAATGCTCGTCTTTTACCTTGAAGGCGAACTGCATGTTACACAATTTCATTCCTGCTTGGAGAGCAGCTGGAGAGTTTTCTTAGACAAGTCAGAGTTTTCCGTAGAAACTATGGGCGACTGCGGAAATCTGCAAGCAACCAAAGAAACTTTAAGGAGGCCAACTGGTTGGGGAACATACATTTTCCCCTCATAAATGACGGACAAGTTACCGTCAACGTGGTTAGTAGTCATGTGACTGTGAAACCTCAATACTAGCACGGAATGGTGAAACTGACCATCAGCTCACTGTCCTGAATGGTCAATATTATGGTCATGCGGCGACCATAATATAGCCTTCAAACTGCCCAATTTGAACACAGTAGAGTGACGTCTGATGGAATAGAGTTAAAAGCAGTACAACCTTGTTATAGTCATTCATTCTGAGACTGAATCGCATAGCGCTGCCTTTTATTCATTTTGAGGCATTGTTTCGTTTTCCCTTCCTTTTAAAAAGTACCGGCCTGGATTAACATCGTCTGTGAGCCGATCCTCACCCTCAGGCTTTATGTTACGTACTTCAGATTTTCAGCTGGAACAGGTAAGAGTTCAGAAGGTTAAGCAAAACCCTGTATTTATAAGGTAGCTTCTTCTAACCCACTTAAAAAGACAGTTTAAAGAAGTATTTGTCTCCTCAGTGTATAATCATGCTCAAGCTTAATGACATAAGGGCCCTCGGTCCATGTAAACATCGAGATGCTCTCACCTCCTCTCAGAGTTTAATTAAATTACACTGAAACCGTTAAATTATCAGGACAAAAGCTTGTATTAAAGCAGCAGGAGCTCAGACACTGCACTCCGATCATTTGTCATCCCTCACGAAAACCCCCACAGCAGCACTACCCCCCACTACAACCCACTGTTATATGTGTGTGTGCGTGTGTGTAGACTGCACTGTAAGATATTCCTAATTATGTCAAACAGAAGGGCAAACCAGCTGCCCTGCTGGTAAAGGCTGACTCAATCCACCCAATAACTGAAACAAACTTGTGCATGTTTCATCTTCACCTCCCAGTAACGACGCAAAAAAGCTACCAAAAATGCTTCTGATGAATCTTTATCCCCACATGTCATATAAAGATTACACACCGTGGAGCTAAACATTAAACCAACAACTCAGGGGCTTTTGGCAAACGTGCTGAGCCAATTTATTCAAGACTATTCAATCACAATGTCCTTCATGTGTCAGCGTCCGCTACGGCAGAGCAGTTCTCTCATTAAGAGAAGTGCACTTGAGAGTTGAGGAAAACACTATTAGAAGCCAGTAAGATGTTCAGTTTTCACCCTTTTCGGTCAAAAATAATGTTGTTGTTTAATGATTTAAGGTTGTTGGATGAGTCCAACACTCAGTTTTTAATTCTAGTTTTGATATCGAGTGAATACAAACCAACACCTAACTGGACTGAAATGACATCTGCTGGAAGGTTTCTAAGCAGTTTAACCCTGAACAGAAATCTGATCCCTTAACTTTAAATATGGAGGTTGTGCTGCTCCTGCCACAAAAAGATCCAGTCCAGGAAGCATTTAAGACAATCATGTTGTTGTAGTGATTCCCATCTACACTTTATTGTAGTAAAGATATCGAGAAGTGTGCTTTATGTCTTATTTTTGGCTAAGAAGAACTGGCAACAAAGACAAACTTTTTAAACCTGAATCAGAGTCACAAAACTTTTAAAGCACTTATTATCAGATTTTTTCGCTACATTTTATTCCCTGATGGCCAAAATTAAAATTCATGTTAGGTCTATTTCCTCATTTATTTAGATAGGGACTGCATGGAGTCACTGCTGAGTAACAGTGGCAGTTGACGGAGTGTTTTTATTGCTTCATGCAGAGATGTGACTGGAGGCACAAAAATGCATTGAGCAGGTTTATTTCAGTTTCATCGTGACACAAGATTTCATTTCTCTCTTTTGGTTTCACATTATTCATCAAAGGCCAAAACAGAATAAATGACTTATAAAAGCACACATATATTTAGTCAGCTATTTAGTCATTAAATTCTAGTCTCAACAATCAAGATTTGCACTCCACTAAACAGGTTTTGGCCTGTTTAGGACTTTAAATAAAAGAAAAATATTTCATCTAAGTGGGGTTTACTAACTCAAACTTTGAAAAAATCACAGAGAAAATACGGTAATTTTAAAATTTAATTCATGTTTTACTTTTTTCTGTATCTCTGTGTAATAGCACATACAACAAAACAACAATGGGTGTAATATTTCAAACCAGGGCTCCAACATCCTCTTTAGAGTTAAGGCTTCTTGTTGTAGTCACATGTTAAAGAAACATGTTTTAAGAAAGTACAAGTTATCTTTGTAGTAAAGTCCCACAGCCTTTCATCTTGTATAGTGATGTTACCCCAACTGTAGCGACGCTGACAATGAAAGGACTCCACCTGAGCAGTAACCACTCGTATGTGCAGACGGTTTAAACACCATCGCGCTTTGTTACCGTGCGTAATGAAAATATGTGCTGTCCCGCAGCTGGCAATACAAATGATCAACCAGCTGTGAAATAACGAGTGGATGCTGTAGAGGTGGATAACACTGGTAAGTGTGTGGATGGGAAAGGGCAGGTGGAGATAAGGGAGCTGTTAATTTGTGGAAAGACTTGAGAGCAGGTGGGACACTCGATAAAGGGATGGATTAATATTACGGCTGCTGACTGTGTGCGCGTGGCTGATGATATACATCTTGTGGAGAGGAGGAGAAGAAACAAAGACCTAATGAAACATCCCAACAGCCTCGTAAATCCAATCAGACAACTGTCCACACTGATGAGACGCAGACAGCGCCGCGACTGGCTGGGAGACTGTGACGTCAGCAGGAGGATCCCTTACATGGTCTTGTTACAAACAGCTTTGACAGGAGGGCCTGCTGCCATGGAGATAGCATCCCAGTGACCTCCTGGTGGGTGTTAAGCTCTGACTGACCTCCTGCTGCCTGAGTGACAGCGCTGCTATGCGATTGTGATGAAGTATGAGATACTGTGATGGAATGTGTGCGAGGGAAATATGTTTTGCGGTTAACTGATTGCCACGGAGCAGAGAGACTGAAAATGCATTCATCATGTTAATCACAGTAACTCATGATACATATCCTACGATAACTGTGGCATCGCGATACAGCAGTTCTGCAAGAAAATCACAATATTTGTGATTGTAGAAGAAAAAATTACCTCTAAAAAGGCAAAGACCAAGAACTGTGCATTTCAAGGTTTTCATGCGTTTTTTAGCAGTGATTAAAACAGGTTAAAATGCTCAAATCAAAATAAACATTAACATTTAGATGCTAATAATCACTGAACGTGTGATGATGTTTGTGCAACAATTATGCAACTTTTAGAACTCGCTAATTTTCTCCCCCTTCTGAGAGTTTCTTCTTTTAACCTGTATATTTTACTAATTACTGTGACTATTTCCTGACAACTTTAAAAAAGTGGAAATATGCAGGAACTCATAACTTTTGGCCAGAATTGACTATTTTTGGTGACAAAGCGTGGCACTAACTTCCTTAATTGGCACAGGTTGCTAGGAGTTAGTGGAGAACAAGCTGAAACCTGTGGAGCTGAAAAATGACAATCCACAGTGTCAAAAATATTGGCATCCACCAGCGCTTCCCCTCAGCTTCCTAGTAAACACACCTATTGTATATATTTTTTCAGAAAAACCTGACCTCAGGGTCAGTGAGATTCAAACTTGTATGAAATTTTAAGTAGATACACCTATGGAAAAAAGTAAACAGTTCATGTGTTCCTACCATCTTTCCCCGCTGCTGTGCTGAGCGCGTTTCTCGCAGGGTGAAGACGTTGCCGCAGACCGAGATCTCCCTCCAGACGCCTGGTTTGGAGTCCTGGCTAAAGCCGTTGCGAGGGTGCATCACCAGCACGCCATTGGTGGTCAACCCGTCCATCTGACCATCAGATGTCTTCCACTTAGCAGCTTTCTCCTGAATGAAGCAAAAAACACGCTGATATTCATATGCGTTCAGCAGCCCTTCGTCCAACCTCCAATCATATTTAGCAGACAATGTGCAGATACATATTTAGCAGACTGAGCTTTCTCTACTGAGCATGTGTGAGTTTAGTGTTGCCACCAAGAGCACTAACAGGACACCATCAGTTGTTGTCCTCTGCTGTCAAACAATGACAAATTGAGAAGGACAGTAAAAACAAGAACATGGGAAAAGTAAAAGCAGGTTAAAGGTTTTAGAATAATATGAGAGCACACGCTCTACGACACGTCTTTCATGTCTTGTTTTCCTCTTTGTCCTGTGGTTCTTTAGTCTTTCCTTCTCTCATCCTTCTGCCTTTTTGCTCTCACAAACTCGCCCACACGTGTCTGAAGCTCCAGATGAAACAGTGCTCACCCCGAGGAAGATGCTCTTGGAAGAGTCGAAGCCTGCGGCGTAAATGCGCGCTGTGTAAGGCGGCGTGCGCTGGCACATAATGCGGCAGGCGAAGCGGGAGATGGTGCTTTGGACCGACTGAGTGTCTGCGTTACTCTGGCTGCCTGCCACTGTATCCGTCACTACAAAGTCTATTGGACTCTCTGTGGATCGACCGATCTGGAGAAGAGAGATGGAAAGATTAGCCCACAATGCTTTTCAGCGATGTGATAATATAATGATGTATTACCTCAGGGGAAGCTGGTAAGATGAAAAACATAACAGAGAATGGAGACAAAAACTGCTAAATGGATGCAGAATGTGTCCAGGATGGAATCCATTAGGAAATTTGAAATACATAAGCCAAGACAGTTGGATAATCTTTAACAGCAGACAATACACAGAACAAAGACATGCTAGAGACTTTTAAGTAGAGTCGAATTGCTTCACATGCATTGCAAACTTGTATAAAACCCATAAAACCCCTAAAGATGAGTACTTTTCTTCCCTGATAGCGTCACCAGAGTACCATAGACACCACACAGGAAAGCCTCAGTGTTAGTGCAAGTCAAGACAGAACACAATGACTTTGGAGGAATTCTGTGTTAAAAGCTTTACTGATGCAGTAATATCTTTTGTCCAAATCTGACTAAGATGAATGATTCATGATTGGTTCATTTTATTACTCAACACAGTGAGATCAGGACACAGTCAGCTCCAAGAGTTAATGTCACCAGATGGAAAGAAGTCATTATGTGACATGGCTGAAAGCACCAGCAGAGCAGTAGACTGCTTTTTCCAAGCTTAAGGCGACTCACCAGTTAAGGTCATCAGGCAAAAAATAATAATAATAATAGAAATTTTAACATTTACCATTTCATTAAAACTCCATTTGATGTAAAGATCATTTTATATCCAAGCATGCATCCGTTTTCTGCTGCTTATTCATGTCTGGGACACAGGGACTCCAGTCTAAGCAGAGATGCTCAGTCTTCCCTTTACCCCTCTTCTGGTGAGGACACTGAAGCCAAGCCAACTGAGAAATGTGTTATCTGCAGCAGGTCCTGGACTTGCCTCCTTCTAGTAGGACGTCACTTAAACCTCCTCCTTTCAAATGACCAAGCTTGCATTTGGGATCTTATTCTTTTTTTCATAGATCGGCCAATAAATGAACAGTTCTGCCTTTTCTTATGCGCAGTTTAGGGCGCCAGGGATTATCCCGCCAACACCTCCGTGAATACACAAAGCACCGGACCCCCATGGATCCTTTTGCAGGTGGTAAACTGACAGGATGGTGGAGTCGAACATCGCTTGAGCTGACAATAAGCCCATTCACCGAGGCTCCTGGGTAGTTTCCTAATCTGGGCAGTACTTCTAAGGTTTTTTTGTTTGTTTTTGTTTTTGTTGCGGTTGTTTTTGCTTTTCTTTTTTTGAATCGCACTTAGTCTGGCCCCTCACCCAGGACCAATTTGCCTTGGGAGACCCTACCAGGGGCAAGTTGCCCCCGACAACATAGCTCCTGGGATCACACGGGCACGCAAACCCCTCCACCACGATAAGGTGGCGATTCATGGAGAGGTGTTACATTAAGGGCTTTTTTTTTTTTTTTTTAAATTAAAAACATTTCTACATTTACATTTGTATACACCAGTGGTGGTTCTCAAACTGTGGCTCATCCAGGGGGATGTGGACTATACAAAAGATTTTTGTATAGAAAACAAAACTCTGGTGATGCTTTTGTGTTATGTTTTATTAACTAAAATTCAGCTTTGATCCTTGTTTATTGGTGACTTGATATGGATAAAGCTAAAAAAGAATCTCTGGTTTATACTTTGAGATATGGCACATTATGAAGATGCTGAACCTGTTTTAGTACACAGACAACTATAACTGAAGTACTTTGATATTGTTTTTCAAAGAGGCTTTTTTCTTAGCTTTTCCAAGTCCATTTGTGGCCCTTTATTCATGGTGCACATTGGAATAAAGGGTCCGTTATTACGAGAGGTACAAATTTGGAAGCAGTTTGCTGTAATCAGGACTGAGGTTTCAAAGTATCTCAAGTGTCTATGTGTCACTTCCACTGCTGCAGATCCAACTGCTGACTGTGTTGATAAGCGGGCCAAACCACAACAACTAACTTCCAATTATTTTCAGAAAGACATCATGCACTTCACCTCACACATTGTGCCTCATGTCTCTCATTCCGGCGTCCCTTCAAGGGCTCTGCTTTAAAGATCGAAAATCCCTGCACTAAACACGCAGATGCTCTGTTACCAGCCTCTATTTAATATGTGTGTGAGTGGAGCAGTGAAGTGGAAAAAGTAAGGACTGTGAATTGGTTGTAAAACTCCAGGCACGGTGATAAAAGCTGGGGCTTGTTACCTGGAACATGTCTGTATTGCTGTCGTGGGTGTACTCCACCACCACCGTCTGGGCTCGAGACAGAGTGTAAGAGATGCTGTGCTGGTCTTTGTTGCTTATGGCCTGGAAAGACAGAAGGAAGAGATCAGATCAGCACCGAAAGCAGAATCATACCCTTCACTTTAAATGCAGAAGACTGAACTGAGCATGTTTTCTATCAAAAACACCTCTGACATCTCCTCAATGATCCTTGCAGAAAATAACAGATGCACACGGGAAGGGTGGAGATGTGTAATCATTAACTGGATCCATGTTCTTTTTGGTCAGTTAGGACCACACACAGGACTGAAACGGACAATCGCTCTTCCAGACTGCAGCTAAAGCCTGGCCTGTGCGCGAGTGCGTGTGTGAGTCAGGGTATAAAAGTGTGCGTTCTCAGAGAAGCCATTATGTGCTGATGTCAAACCAAAAAAAGCACTCTCTCGCACACATACACAACTACAATTCCCTGATCATTTAACAGATTTTAGTGGATTTCTGGGCAGTCTTTGGGCTGATGATGGAAACACATGAACGTGTTCTACCCTGGATTTTGCAAGAAAATGCTCAGTTACCTTCCACTGGACAGCTCGCATTTGTTTCTCTTATAAACCTTGACCATGTTCCAGTTAAATCCCATGTAAAAACCATTGTCCAAATATATTTTAAAACCTTGACAAAACCTTGTACCTGATTTTTTTCCTTGTTCTGCAAACTCAGGGAAGCTCTGCTGAGCTTTTTTTCCTTTTCTCTCCTGACAATTGTGTGTGTGTTTGTGAGATTCATTGTGTGCAGTACTTTAATATCACAGAACAAAAAAGCAGTTTCACAAAAGCCTTTGTTGGAGCACTGCAGGCCAAAACCACTGAACCAGTGTGTTTGTATTTGACGTTTTCATAAAAACAACATCCCACACCTACGCAGAGATGAATTAAAGAATGCAATTTTCCATCATTAAATGTTTAGGCCATGTGTTTAATGAATCTAACTGACGGCTGCAGCTTTGTGATCACTTGTAAGTCTAAAAGGTCGTGTTATTGTGCGTCTCACCTTGGCTGCTTGTGGAGAGCAGGCGACGTGAACTGTGCTGGGCTTCACCCCGTTTGCCTTCGGCCTCTTGCAAAGTGCAAAGCGGCTTTTACGTCGCCCCCGATCCCCGTTGGGCAGAGAGCCATTGTATCTGCATGTACACACAAACACACACAAACATAAACACACTTATGCATGCATAAAACAATAGGGCATTATTGTCTGGGCAGCTGCATAATACGCTGGAAAAAACAGTCATTGTGGAAAATGCTTGAGGCCTTTTAGTGCACTCCCTCCAAGTGCCTAAGACTACACGCACACAAACAGCAACCTATACTTTTTATACATGCCTTTCTACAAAAGTACATCATGTGCCACAAAACAATAAAGCCCTCCAAACATAACCCTCGAAAGGCTGAGAAAATAAACACACAGAGAGACTCATTTAGACTGATACATGGCTGAGGAAAGGAGAATAAACAGAGGCGTTCCCTCCAACAGAAAAGTCTCTGTGGCTCTCAGCAGCACTGTGACTGCGCTGTTGTGTCTCTCTGAGCCTGTGTGTGTGACTTTGTTAACATCCTGAAATAAGAAAACATTCATCACTTCTGTCCACATTTCAGCAGGTCAACAAAGTGCCACTGATTACCAAGACAGAAAGAAAAAATGATATCTGGTTCATCCCTCTCATAAAACCTTCCACTTTCTATTCAGTACAGCAGAAGGAAGGCGCTCACTCGCCCTCACAACAACACAATCAACAAAAGGAAGTCATTAAAGCAAAACAGGTTGAAAGGCAGTTTGAGTTTCCAGGTAAAAGCGGCCACAGAGGATTTCAGGAAGTAGTTACATTATTTCAAAATAAATTCCAGTAGAGCCGAAGTTATGTATCCAGCAAAAAAAAAAAAAAAAAACAAAGCAAAAAGGACAAAAAGCTGATAGCATTGTTTTTATTTTTAACAAAAACAGACAAAACAATACAGGTTGAATGTTACACACTGGATACATGTTAAAAGTAATATGTAATTCACTGACATTTTATTAGGTACACCTGTTCAAGGCAAATATTTAATCATTTATATTTGATATATACGGCAGGAGCTCTGCGCTGTGACATGCTGAAGTTCAAACGGGGAATCAGAACGGGGAAGGTGATTTAAGATTTGACTTTTAAGGTGGCATGGTCCCACTAATTGCTAATCTACTGGGATTTTCCCACACAACTATCTCTAGGGTTTGCAGAGAAAATATCCAGTGAGCCACAGTTTTCTGGAAGAAAATGCTTTAATGATACCAGAGGTCAGAGAAGCTGGAAACAAGAAGTCAACAGCCACTCAAATGACCACGTGTTATAACCCAGTTTTGCAGACTAAAATTACGTCAGTCATAACACACACACACACACACACAGGCAGAAGATCACACCGGGTGCCACTCTTGTCATCTAAAAACAAGAAACTGAGCTACAATTCACACAGACTCTCTTGGACAACAGAAAATTGGAAAAACGCTACCTAGGCTGTTGCGTCTCGACTTCTGTTGTATTGTTCCTGACCATGTCCATCCCTTTATTACCACTGTGAGACCATCTTTGAATGGCCTTCCAGCAGCATAACGTGCCCCAAAGCTCAAATCATATCATATTAGCTTCCTGAACATGACAAGTAGTTTAATAAGCTCAAACGACCTCCAAAGTCACCAGATCTCAGTCCAGCAGAGCACCTTTGGGATGTTGTGAAACGGGAAACTCGCATCATGAATAAAAGAAATCTGTGATGCTGTCATGTGTCAATTTGGACAAAAATCCAAAATCTGATGAAAAAAAAAAGGATCCAACTCAGTACTAGCGAGGTCTACCTAATAAAGTAAACTAATTGTATTTAAAAAGGTCTTTTGAGTTTTTTGGAAAAATGTGGACAGTTTGGATCTTTCAGAAAGTCCATCGGAACAGTATGTTGCACTTTTTGAACTGCTGCAGGATTTTTGTCTAAAATTGTACAAGAGGAGTGGTCTGTTGCACGTTGGGCTTCTCTGACTTCATTTATTTGTACAATAAGGAAATGCAATCACATATAATTTGAAGTCTGCCACTAATTATTTAAGCAGACAACACATAATAAATAGTCTAAACAATATTTACATGTATTTATATAAACACACTACATTTTGGTTTTGGTTCTGTTTGCTCATTTATGGAAAATTGTAACAAACTTATTACTGAACAAAAAGAGAGAAATTTCCAAACACATCGGATCCGTGTTTCTCTCAGTACACAGATGTTTTACTCGTTATTGCACACACATGTTTCAGATAAGCCGTCACCAGTGTGAAGTGATATTCCTATGAGCGGTGCCACGGCTTTATAAACATTACTGCATGCATAAACACTGCTCGCTACTTTAACATTGTTATGACATCCAGAAGCCACAGACGTTACGGTATGAACTCTTCTGACTTATACCCTAACTGCACTTTACGTCTCAGAACACATAAGAAACAGTCACACGTAACTCAAGGTTCAATGTGTAGTCTTTCAAAGAGGTAATCTTCTTCATACAGGAAAACTATTCATGCAGTATAAGCACAGTTGGAACGTGTCTCCGGCCAATCAGACTCTTGAAACAAACCCACCCCCTCTATGAAGTCCAGGTATGACAGACGACACAGGCGGGTTTGTGAGGACGCCCAGCCTCCAGCTAAATGTTTCTCTGAGTTAGAAGATCTGGGATCAAACAACGCTTGAAGGGTTTATGAGTAACCATGGTGAGAGAACAGAGCCACGGCAACGTTTGGGAAGAGTAACCATGGCAAGACTGTAACCATGGTGAAGTTTAGCCCGTATCCAGAGCAAGGGCAGGGCGGTCTGCTGGAAAGAGCCCAAAGTGTTCCTGGCAGTTCAAAATCAGGTTCCCATGGGTAGCAGTACTGCATGCATGACACGAATATTCTCAAAACAAAAGCAGAAAGGTCAAAGATCGGCGACAAGTTCATGATTGTGCATGCAGGTTGGAAGACAGGAAGAACCAGAGTCAGGAAAAAGTTAGTCTGAATGTGCAGATTCATACTGTATTCCTTATTTCCGACAGCTAGCACCATCTAGTATGTTTGTGTGTGTCTGTGTATTCACTCCAAACACTAATAAACTAAATCCCAGTTTGCAGCAACAAGGTAACACTCATACAGTAAACCTATAAAAGCATAAAGGCAGGTAGTGTGAGCAATTACTTCTCATGCATGAGTCACTCTCTGTGTCTCTGTTTATATGTGTAAAACCAAGCAGCAACTATCAGGGCTGAAAAATAAAGTGAGCAAGGCCAAAAACCGCAGTTCCTCTAGTGGACATTTAAAGGCCAGCTCTGATAGCGAGCCAATCCCCAAAGACATGTTAAAAACATACAAGTTTAACTATAAAATGATTACAGCCTATACAGGGCTTAGTTTATACGGCATAAAGTTTGGGTGTATGGTCCCATTGACTGACAGGTGGATGCTGACATGGGTAAATGTAGTCTCCAAGGCCTCACCTCTATTATTGAGTCTCCAAATGCGGCATTTGGGAAAACCTGACGAATTATCTGGCTTATTGTTAAATCTACCAATCCAGTCACCTTTAACACTGCAATAGTACTGACTTAGAGTTGGTAATTACTTAAAAAGATGTTGTGCTTTAAAAAGTAGGCAATAAAAGACAAAATATACATGATTGTAATAGTTCTCTCCGTGAGACCTGTATCTATGTGTTTGCACAGCTGTGGAGTATAGGGAATCACATTCATGATTCATGAGGATTTAAGCCACACGGATAAACTAATAATATTTGTGGACACACAGTTAAGCTCACAGAAATGATGCATGCAGACAGACAGAGGTGCACTGGGGGAGGGATCTCATCTGCAGCATTACAGCTGTTTAAAAGCCCCACATGCATGTCCAGGGCACCTGTAAACAGACCATCCCCAGAGAGACCACAGCATTCCTCCGCATTAGGCTACTAGCATTACTGGGCATGAAACATATTGGACTCAGTTAGGCGTTTAGATCGTTGATGGGTTTCTCTGTTGCTATTTGTGGATCTGTTGTCAGTTACACAGGCGACACAAACAGAAGGACAAACAGACATTCAGATGGGTGGAGTTTACAACAGCTAAGCTGTTTACTTCATAGAACCATGAAAACCTTCCAGCTGCCTTCCAAGTAATTTATTGCATTGCCTTTTGTCTCCCAACCCCCCAGCTAGCAAAAGTGCAATCATCCTGATTTGGCACGAGGTTTTATGATAGGGAAGAGGTGAAACAGAGAGCCCTGGTTTCTTGAGCTGTTCACCCATCATGCCCCAGGAGGATGCTGGCAGTGATTCAAGGTAAATCAAATGATCAGCTCAATACAGTCACATTTTTACATTTTCTGAGGATTTCTTCAACAGCTGCTTTCCGATAATTTATTGCGAGACATTTGTTGTTGGTGTCACAGTACAATTTGGCTGCAACTAGAGCAGCTGAACACAGTTTTGCTATGGGCCAGTTGGGATCCCATGAATGGCTGGAAATATGTTGTGCATGAACACAGTTTGATAAATAAAAAACTAAAAATATCGTGGATATCATTTAGCAATGATTTACTCCACATAAAGGCCTCAAAGTTACACCATTTAGTCAGTGCGGGTAACTAAATACACAAAAACCAACAAATCAAACTAAGTCTGCAGCTGGCTACGATTTGGGCCTTTGCCAGTTTTAATTGACAAAGGTCTCATGTGTCTTTGAGTTTTGACACATGAGACTAGAGCAATGCTACTTTATAGCTCAGTCACACTAGAATAAAAATAGGATATCAACCTCCTTGGAGAAAAGTTGCCCAGTGATTGCACTGAATATTTTTGCATTAAGATACCAGAGGCTGAGCGTGCAACACCCTTTACTTTTGGATGGTAACTTTCAATCGACAAAGGATTGAAAGACAAGAAAGACAAGAAAACTCGCAGCGTGGCTTGAGTGCCGGTGATGTCTTTACTTGACTGTGATAGGTCAAAACGCCTGCTGTGGTGCTAATGTGAGGGTTAGATGCTCAACTCCCACAGTGACCACTCACAAAACATGCAGTTTCAATGAACCCTGCAAAGGTTTAAAGAGCAGCCTCAGTTGCTGCACAGTATGTATTTGCTCATGTCATGGAGCAGTGAGTGCCTGTGTTGACCTTTAAAAAAGGGAGGCCTGACCTAGAATCAAAAAACTAGGAGCGGAAAAAGCACAGCAAAACGGAAAACTGGGGTTCTCCCTTGTAAAGCCATTGAACTGAGTTTACTGCTCACTGCGGTTTTCCACTAGGGAAAATTTCCACGGTCATCTCCCTGACAATGCTGCTCTAGCACAACCCAGAACAACAAACTGTGAGTCAGCTGTGGATCCAACTATGTGTGTGTGTGTGTATAAGACATGAAAAATGTGCGCTCTATGCTCATAAATGTGTGTGCGTGCATGTGCATGTTTGTGCGTCTATGAACGTGCATGTAAGGAGTCTTTCCGACATCTGCATTCCTCTGTGGAGTGGGCTGGGACAGGGACCAGAGTGGAATGCCCCTTTGGGGAATAAACAGGAGATACATACAGATAGAGGAAGTCCTCCACTGTCGGTTGTTACTGGAGAAAGTGTGTGTGCAGTTAGAGTTATGCGTCTTCTATGCTGAAGATGCAGGGTGGAGTGAAGGGTTTTTCCTACAGCTGACTATGTGGACTTGACTCAAAACAAATCTCAGCATCCACTGATCTAGTAACGCATCAAGCAATGTGGGTACTGTCATGTTCAATAAGTCCAAAGCACCAGATCTGTGTGTTCTCAGTGCATGACCCTGTGTGGATAAAAATATCCCCACTGTTTATGCTGCTTTGTGGAAACACATTCCTTTTGTTTCTTTTTGGCATCTTTTCAAAAGAATCATTCTAAGCGTGTCAGAAAATATCCACAGATAAACTGACCAATCAAAGTACCTTTAAAATTTCACTGTATTTCTCTTGCAACCCCTATTATGTTTCTATAATTCTCTTCAGCAGAAATCAGCTGAACGGTATAAACATTATTAAGCTACAACATGTTGCCGGTTCTTTGGTGCTTTTTAAAAGTTCTTTAGTTTTTGGGGGTTTTTTTTGCTGGTTTTATATCTATAAGATGGTTTAGGTGACATGAGGGTAATGAGGCTGCATTAGCCAACTTATTAGCTCAGAAAGGGATCAACTTAGAGCGCCAACATTTATAGAAAAGTCTGAATCAGTGTTGAATGATACATTACATTTCTGTAACCAACCACTGTCAGTCCAGCATCTAGAATGCCAGATAATAACTGTGTAGCAAAACACAGTCAAAAAACAGAGCTTCATGGATTCCCCAAATCCATAACAGTGACTATATTCATCATGCATGACCATGAAGGATATTAAGGTATTATCTGTCTGTGTTTTGAGGGAGAGTCTTGGTTTATGAAGCAAGATTAACAGTCCTAGAACTTACAGGCAGCAACCAACACATTTAATTATTAACCAACCATGAATCAGATTCTTTAATTAAACACATCAACAAATTAAATAGAAATATTACCGGTATAAATAATTTTCATGAATTTGACAACCTCTAAAAAAGTGACAGACATGAGAAAAAAGTGCACAAAAATTTTCCTTTGAAATTGAGGAAGACTTAAAAAATAAACATGATATTTTGAGTATTGAGGTGCCAGGGAATTTAACGAATAATTAGGCAGATTTGAATTTGAGCTTACTTTTTTATTACAATTATTATTCTAGCACCATGAAAACATTTCTGTTTTTTCACCATGCTGCAGTATTATTTGGCCTGTATGTGCTATTGGCTATGAAATAAAATGATATAAAGCTTTTATGAGGTGTTGTAAACGCATAAATGCAAAAAATATGGGTCATTTTAACCCACCGCTTTGTGCTTGCTAGGCAGCATGATGGTGTTATGATACATCATGTGTACTTCAGCTTTTGTGGATATAACTGAGATGTTGCTGTCATGGAATTAAAGCTACAGCATGCTCTCATAATGTGCTGCAGGTGCATAATTGCAAAAATTAGGTCATTTGAGCCCATTACTATGTGGTTTCCAGGCAAACTGATGGTGTCCTAATAAATCATGAACTTTTGTGGGTATAAGTTAATATGTTGCTGTAGTGAAATAGAAACGATACAATGCTTTTACAAGGTATAGCTGCATAAATGCTAAAAAAAAAAAAAAAGGTTGTTAGGCTGCTGTTAGGTGGTTGCTAGGCAATGTGACAATGTCATCATATCTGATATAGATAAGAACCTTTCTGGGCCTAAGATGTACCTGTGTGTCAAGTTTGGTTACTCAACTCCTGATCCTGTGGGAGGAATTGGCGGCCCAGACTCAAACACTTACTAATATAGTAAGAAGATTAACAGACAAAAATAACTGCATAAAAATAATACAAATTAAAAAATGTGTGTTCTGGATGTGAGGCTGAGTATCTGTCATCTGCTTACCCTAGCACAATGAGCTCTCCATACTTCACTGGCACTTTGGTGGAGGCGGTGGTGGAGATGTTTTCCTGCTCCGGGGAGTACATTGGGCACGGTTGATTGAGGTCTGGAGGAATTGGAGGCAAGGAACGATGGGTGAGATGCAACGGGGTCACGGGAGGAAGGAAGGGGCAACGAGGGGAAGGGAGGGGGTTGGTGCTGATCGAATGGAGCACTGGGGAGAATAAGGAGAAGAAGGAAGGGGAAGGGTCAGCTGAGCCTCAGCTCCACCCTGTCATGCTTCATGGGTCCGTCTCTTGTAGCTCCACTTGTTCTACACTGAAAAGTGACAAAGACACAAAGATTAGTGTGTTTACTCACAGACAGTCCTGGTATCAGATCATTTAGATACACACTTTTCTTTTTTCTGCAGTTTACTTTACTATTTTCACCTCAGGCTGAGAAGTAAAATGACCTTAAAGACTTTACAAAGTTGGGCATCCTTTCATCTTCACTTATAGAATAAACTACGAGTTTAAGATTTTAACAAGCCCTCAATCATGAGGCTGTCCTTTATAGGGGCTCCACATGTGTAAGTCATTTAATGCCACTTTAAATGAAGATTAATGAAATGACATTAAGAACAAATCTTTGTGTACGGGGATCAAAATTATAGCCGGCTGCAGCCACAAAACTTTGTAAATAAGACTTATAAATTAACCCCATAAAAGATGGTAATTAAAACAACAGAAGAAGCAGAAATGAAATAAACTGATAATTATAAATGAGACCAGAACCGATGACAGATGGAGATAGATGGAAATGATTTGGTAAGTTTTTCCTGAATCTTCACCAGTGTTGGTGTCGACCAGAAGAATATCCAGGCGGCCTGTTCCAGATTACACGAGGGGTCGAGCTGGTTCACAGTTTACAAGCATGTCTGAGCGATATTAAGGTCCCAGATGTTGCAGGGTCTTACTAACATCCACTAAAATTTTAAAATCAATTCTAAATTTAACGCAAAGCCAAAGTAATGACCTCAGAACAGGTGTCATATGGTTATATTTTCTTCTTCTTTTTAAACTGCGGAATCTCTGAAGTCAATTAAGATGCTCTTTTGATATTCTTTCGAATATCACGGCCATATTGTGACCATAATCAGTCCGTGTGGTCTGAATATGGTCACACTAGACAACCTTAAACTTCCGCAGATTAAATAAATAAAGGCAAATGTCTACACCTTCACATGTCTGGATGGGAAATCTTTCTGCTGACTGATCTGGGTGTCTGCGTTAAGCGCTTTGAGTCATTTTCTGAAGTCAGCATTTATACACAACTTTCTAAATACACAGGAAATCAAAGAAAGGAGAAGAGAAAGAGAGTGTGTGTGAGAAAAGAAGGCATGAGAAAAATGGAGAGGATGGACTTCCTGTTACTTTAAATTTAACTCACGACCTTTCTTGTGTAAGTCCCCCTCTCTTCCAATTACAAGGTAAAAAAAAGAAAAAAAAAAGAAAAACAGCATGCAAATCTTTCCAAATAAGAATATCATCACTTCAAATCCAGGCAACCCTCCACATATGAAGCAGAATATTCCCTGAGTGCCTATTTGCTTAGAGAGCGCATGAATAAAGTATAGGAAGTAAAGTGTTTTGATGAAGAGTGGGGGTAGGTTTGTTGTTTCTCAGTACTCTTAGTGAGGCTAATACAGTCCCAAAAGACTGAGCGTTAGGTTCACGCAGAGGCCTTCCAAATAAATATTTAAGGCACAATGCCCTATTTAGTTTGAACTAAAGGCAACAGTTATATGAGCACTTGTGGAGCATCAGAGTACACCATTTAAAATCAAATCGAGCCCGAATCCAAGGACGTGGCTTGTAGTTGATAATTAAACAACTCACAAAAACTTCCTTTAATAGACTAGACTTGTTTTAGGACCAAAGTTAGAAGAGATTCATCTTTGCAAAAGACTAAAACACCAGAGGCATCAGTACCACTCGCCTCTGTCCAGAAAATAAAGCTTGTTCCAGGAGTTGGTTTTCTTTAATCTGAGATCAACTGGCCACTAAATTGCTATCGAAGGTTTTTGTTATTACAGATGTGTCTGACCTGACTGCAAGCTCTCAACTTGTGGTTAGAATTACTTACTTAGTGATTCTTAGTTTGTTAAATAAAGTCTGAATTTGTAGCACCAAAACCACTAATAACAGGTGTCCTATGCAGCATGGCATAGGTGAGCGCCTAAGCCATGCTGCAGTTAAACTGCTGTCCTGCAGAAATTACCTAACTATTTGAGCAGAAATTTCTTAATTTCTGTTTCAGATGTACGAGGTTTCAACTGGAATCTAAATGCAAGTAGCAATGCAATCTTTGTGATTTTCGCAGAGTTGTCACAGTCAATCACCATATTCTCACATGTAAGATTGCCACCTTGAGCCATGCAATCACAAACTGACAGCAGAGCCACTTTGCCACACCAAAGTGGCTTTGAAGACAGAAGCTGACTATTAGTGTTTGCAGACCTGGTTTCAATCTCTTAAGCAATCATCTCAAAGGCAACAAAACTGCACACTCACGCCACACGGTCGTAAAACCTCTGCTCGTGCCACGCTCTCCAATTACGCCAAGTCCCCATACCACCAGCATCAGTAGCCTTCTATAGGCAAGCTGGCCATTAAAACACTTTTACACTGTACATTTCTCTCTGCCCTGCTGTTATCACAGATGTGTTTAACTCGCTTGTCATCCTAACAGAACGAATTATCACAGTAACAAGTGTCAAATGTATTGTGAATGAGGTTTTCTTACCTCTGGAACAGAATCTGGAAGTTCAGAGGAAAGCTTTTTATGGAAAGGCATCTCTCATCAAACTATTCCAGAAATGAAAAAGCTACTTCCCAAAATATATATTAAAAAAAAAGATGTTCTGCTGTTAAGAACAGTGCACACATGAAATAGAACGCACAGTACCATGCTGTGCAAAACAAAGTCTGATATGATTTGTTGCCCTCACTTTTAGAAGTCTGCTGATTACGCCTACAGCTCATATGCTCAGTGGGTTACTAGGAGGAAGATGCCTCTTTGCGCTAAATGGTAGATGCATACACATAAACAGTTCCCACACAGAAACAGGAAGTCAGAGTGTTTATACCACCACAAGCGCCGCTTTCAGGCCGATCAGTTGTGACAAGCTGTGGGTATCAGTGGTGCACCCAACTCTCATTTTTTCTACTGCTTCGACATGTCATGTGCAAATTAAGCTCGCAGTAGCTCAAAACGTTACCTGGAGACGAGTAAATATTACAGCAGAGAGCATGGGGAAACACTGCATTGTGGTTTACACTTGAGTGGCAGTTTCTAGAGGTGAGAACGCATTTACATAATTTAGTTCACTGGTGAAGAAAGGCTTTCCCAGGTTCAGCTTTGGGCAGCTTTTAATGACCCAGAAACCTACTTCTTGGTCTTGCTGACAGTAATCTGATCTCTCGTCATAACATGAGAAAAAATAACATGAGGGAGGAGTTGGTTTTTTAAGTACTCCGATGAGGGCATCACAACTAAGATTTTTAGGAGCTAGACGCTTTACATGCTAAATGCTCATGCAGTCATAAACTGCTTTACAAAAAGATCCATGTAGCCACAGTGATATTACTCACTGGTTTTGGACCACGTTCTCTATTATTTTTTGGAGCCAGAGGTGACCATATTTAGATGCCTGACACCTACCTTTGTCATGACACCTATTCATCAGATAGATAAACTCTAGTATTCAAGTGGATGAGCTCAACCTGTGAGCTTTCTAGAGCTCTAAAGTTGGGTATTTTAAAATGAGTGTCTATGGGGAATGACAGTAGGCAGCAAAAGATGGATGCAGTTACCATGATGTTCCCCACAAAACCTCAAAATCTGTTTTTTTGCCACCATCTTGGCGTTGTGAAACCAGATGTGACATGAGGGGGACTATGTTGGCAAATGGCGGTGGTTAACAACTTGTGAGTGACAGGCAACTGGGAAATCCTCCTTTCTGAAACTTCAATATGACTGGAAATGAGTGATGTCATGGCCCAGGACTGCTTTGCCATAGAATCCTATAAGATGAGAGCCCCTTTTTGCAACCACAGACATCACTTCTTTGTGGCCAATAAAAAGAGCTTGAGTTTAACTCATGTCTTGTCTTTTTGAAAACTAAAAAACAAAAATTTGGTCCACCCCAAGGATCGGGTCCCCCGACACAAACAGAGTAATATAGTGTACGCTGTTAAGTGCCAGGAGGATTGCTAGGATTAATACATCGGGGAAACCAAACAACCTCTGGCTAAGCGGATGGCACAACACAGAAGAGCCACCTCGTCAGACCAGAACTCTGCAGTCTATTTACACCTACAGACTAGTGGACACTCTTTTAATGATGAGGATGTACACATCCTGGACAGGGAGGAACTCTGGTTTGAGCGGGAAGTCAAGGAGGCGATTTAGGTGAAAAGGGAAAGACCATCTCTGAATCGAGGAGGGGGCCTAAGGGTACATCTTTCGCCATCTTGCAATGCTGTGATTGCAGCCTTTCCCCAACTCTCTTTGAATCGTACTCATGGCCATTGATCAGTGGTCTTTGATCAATGAGCTTTGATCAGTGGTTGTTGATCAATGGTCACGAGCATTTGCATATTAATGAGCAAGGAACTGCTCTCACAGCCCATTGTTCCTTCAGTGGTGCTGGTTTCAGTCATTATGTAAATGTACTGTTTATAAGATTGGGAAAACCTGCAGTCAGCTGAGACTGAAGAAGTCACTTGGATGAGTAATGAAACGTTTCTCCCACTGAAAACGCTACGTCCAGATGAACAGAATCAACTTTTTGGGATTTGAAAACTATTGTTACTAGACACAGACAGCGCAGCGATATTCAGTGTTAGTACATCTGGTACCAAGCTGGGACTACACATTATTTTTATCTGATACAATGGTCACAGTGTCAGATTAGCTGATTATTGTATTTGACTGAGAACTTGGTAATAAAAAAGACAACTGGTGACGACTGTGTGCTCACAGATCTCTGTGGAAGATTCACAAAAATTCCAACGTGCTGTATCTGGTTCAGAGTAGACAATATCAGATGATCAGGCACGTCATTTCACCCCATCAGAAAGATTATGACTTACTTAGATTAGCCAGAACTGTTGTGGCATTGCTGACACTTGAAGAGCAGAGTTCAGCAGGTGCTGAAAAGAGCAGTGAATCCTCTCAGCTTATCCCGACACTAGACACTACTGTGAAACTAGATGCAGCCCACATGCTCCTCTTACAGAAGAGGTTAAACCCACTAACCCTAAACCTCGACTCTGAATTATCAGCACACATGAAAACACACGTCTTACTGTACAAAAACACACACACACACACACACACACACACACACACACACACACACACACACACACACACACGTTTGCACAATCAGCAGTGCTGAGCAAACTGTTGGCTGACTCACTGGGAATTGATTTTTTTCCAATGGATCTAGACGTTGAAAACAAAGCAAAAACAGGTCAGGATGCTGTGGGTTTCATTACTGGAAGCGGCTCCAGGGTGTTGATCTTTCTGTCTCAGCTCAGAAAAACCAGTAGCTGCCTCTTCAGGAACAAAAACTGCGCATTCTGTTTTTTTCTTAAAACACGACCGAGGTAATGGTGAAAAGTGAGGTGGGATTTGCGGTGCTGGATGCACATTTATGGACTCAGCCATGTTCAAACAAAGCTACACTAAATGGACAGCAAAGTGGACCATAACGAACAAACACAATCATTTAATCTGAAAGTTATTTTCTGGCTAATAGATTAATCATTTGCTCTACAGACAAAAACTCTGCAAATCTAATATTTTGTCACTGCTGGCATCTTCACATACTCACTTTACATGTCTTTAAAAACAAATGGGTGCTTTCACTCAAGAAAAAAACTGGGCAACGATAAAGAGTGCTGCGGATTCATTTTCTGGCAGCTCTTCTCTGCTTTAATTTGGTTTAAACAATTTGTTAATCTGCCCACATCATTTGCTTAAAGAATCATCTTTCTGAGGAAAATAAATGCATTTTGTATTACGGACTAATAATATCCATAAACTGGAGGAGCTGAGGGGGAGCAAACTGTTTAAAAAGGACGTCCCCTGTACACATACGTTGCATACACTGCATGGGCGTGTATATAATTTTTTTAATGTGTGTCTGACTAAGCTCTCGGCCTCTGCAGCTTCATGACATAGAGCTCCGTGTGGCTGCATGCCAAGTGCTGCTTAGCGACCGAGACACAGTCCTACAACAATAGGGCCATATCTCAGAAAGGCTGACTTTGCTGGCCGAGGTCACTGCTTGTAACGGTGAGCTGCTGACAGCGAGAACAGAACCCTCAAAATCAAAAGCCTTCTGAAAAGTTTACTTCATGAAGGCACCTGCTATTCTCACCGGCTTCCAAAAGAGCTCAACACATGATGAACACACACCAAATTTTTCATATTTGCATGCAGGATAGCAGCTGTACTTCTTCTTTTTAATGCATCGCCAACTTAGCAACAGTGCAACATGTCAAACTGTGCTATTTAGTGTATGCCATTGAGCAACACAGAGCCGTGCCCAGTGAAACCGAGCTTGCATCAGCCCCCCACGCCACACACTTAACAGAGATCTCTGCAGGATTTGAATCCAGCACAATGCTTTCATGTTGAGTTAAAATGTGTGCAGTTCTTAAAAAGGGTTGTGTTATGGTAAGTTAAAGGCTGACACACTTTCAGGATCACAAAGCACAGCTTTGTTGAAACAAACAACATAACTACAGAGGCAGCGTGTTTCTCGGCTGGCAGGTCAGGAACCTGAAATGGGTCAGAAAATAGAACTAACAGGGTCGTTCCTGCTTCAGGAACAGCTATTGCTGACCACTTGGTAAATAAAACTGTCTATTAGATAGAGTAAATGGACCCCAGTTTAATGGAATGGTTTAAGAAAATAATCTTATTACAGTTCCAATGACTTTTCTTTGGCTCTGTATGCAGGAAATCCCTTAACTACTCCGCAAAGTCTAGTGCATGACTGAGTGAGAAGGCAGGTCCTGATATGCATGAGCTGCTGGCCTAAGGCCTTCAGCTTGGCTCATGTGAAAACACCTCCCAAAACGGACACTTATCTACATATTAGTGACATTTTTAAGTGATTTAAATTCCTACTTTGGTGCCACAATTCCTACATGCAGCCCTAATGAAATCCCAACAGAGACAGACTTCAATATAGAAGCTAAAAGTGCAGTGTTATTCTATTATCTAATCTAAAAACCCAAATGAAGGCATGTTATTGTTTGAGCGTATGTTTTAGGTGGAGGTCCTGACTATACATTAGCAAGATTTGTCAAGAAAAGATGCTCAAGAGGACACAGAAAGACTAAAGAAGGACTTTGGACACCTAAGATTGATTAGGAAGGAAAGAAAACCAGGACCTCCTACAGTGCAGCATCTTCATTACTGGAAAGCGGTAATGAAATCCTCCTGGCAAAGTGGGTCATCCGATCAATAAATAATCACAGATGTCTGGTACAGAGTCAAAGGGGATGGCATGTTTTAGCTCTTTTGGACTAGATGAGGTATTTAATATGAAATACCTGTTGCTTTGTGAAAAGATAACCTGGACTTTGTCGGTTTTTTAGTGTGAAATTGTACAGAATTAGAGAGGAGATCTTTAAATTCCAGTTTTAGCAAATTCAATTTTTTTTTACTTCCCCTTCATCTTAATAGCAAAGATGAAAGCTGCATTTGATGCTACTATAATCCAACACAGTGTATGGCGATGCTAAATTTTTTAATAACTGAGTCTCTGAAATAAAATCCACCTCATATTACTGTTCTTGAAAACACACAAACTGCCCGGGTATTCTGCCTGCTTGCTTAACAGTAAATATAATCCAATGCAGGCTGAAAATAGGTAACTGTTGTTTTGTTAGTTTGGGCTTCTGTGTAAAAACGAGAATTCTACGTGAGGAAAGAAATAAGCTCATCTCATCACTTGTGGCTCCTGTGATCTTAATCAAAGCTCTTTGTGACGAAGGTCATCATATGCCTAATCATCCCAGTATTACTGGCTCTCACCACATCCTCAAACGCTGAGGCTTTTAGGCATCTCACACCTTTCATGTTTCCTATGAGTGGCGTGCAAGCGAGGAGCTTTGAGCTCCCCAGCTGTTTCGTGCTGAGCAGCAGAATCACGTGCGCTTCAAAAGCTCGCAGCTTTTTAAAAAACAGAATCTCTCCCTCCGCCATCGGGCCGAGAAGCAGCGACATGAGGGGGGCTTTAACTTCTTTCCATCATGTGTGCATAAAATCAGAAATTCTAATGCATCGCGCTAGTGTGAACTGAATTTTCCTGCATCTCGAGCCCAGAGCTCACTTTACAGAAAGGTGCTAAGTTCAAGACAACAGTGCCAAAGTCAACTCTGCATTCAAAGAACCCAGAGTCACATCTGCAGTCAGAAAAATAGACACATAACATGATGTGCACTACTGTACTGTCAGTCGGTGGAGTATGGTTAGAGAAACTGCTGAATCTGCACACAAGCAGCTGGAAACAAATAAGACAGAGTAGGGAGAGGTGAGACGTCTTCTTAACCTTTGGTAGAACCTCAAAATCCCATCCTTTCGTGAACCTCGGGACCAAAAATGGTCCCGCCCCAAAAGTGCTCTAAAAATGTTATATATCAATATTTTTTTCTACTTTAAATTAGTCAATCTTTTAAAACTACTTCTGCTTAAAATATCCATGTCAAGTTTTAATTATATTTTCATTGTTTTAACCCTTTAAATCCCAGTTTTATTACATGAGCGCCCTGTTTTTTTAGCCCCAAAAAACAAAAAAACTAAATATTTTCCAAAAAAAACATTTGAAGTAATATTTGTTTGTTATTATAATTAGGCCTTTAGATGGACTAAAGATTGGCACCAACAGTCATTTCGATCGCCTTTTATTTTTTTTCCAGGAGCGCATTTCATAAAATGCACACTATCGACCACGCCCAAAAAGTGCAATAAAAATATTAAATATTAATTTTTTTTTCACTTTAAATTGGTCAGTCTTTTAAAACTACTTCTCCCTGAAATATTCATATAAAGTTTTAATTATATTTTCGTTGTTTTAACCCTTTAAATTACAAAAAAACTAAAAAAAAAAAAAACTAAAAAACTAAATATTTTCCCAAAAAAACATTTGAAGTAATATTTGATTGTTATTATAATTAGGCCTTTAGATGGACTAAAGATTGGCACCAAGAGTCATTTCGATCGCCTTTTTTTTTTTTTTTCAGGACCAGAAAATGGTCTCCAGGCGGCAAATGCTCCTCCTCTAGGCCGAAATAAGTGCATGTTGCCGGGGTAAGTCGCGACGATCACCGGGGCACGATCACCGGGGACTGCTTTTTCCAGCCCACACGTCCGATACCACGTGACAACAAATACGTCATTTCCTGTTGACTAAAAAAAAAAAAAAAAGCACCCTCTCGTGGTCCTAGGGACCAAAAAATGGTCCCGCACGATCAGCGGGCGAAGCCGCTGCTGCACGCCGGAAATGAGGCTTCATTTCCGGCAGGTCTGTCCAAGCAGCCCGCTGTTTTCCAGCAGAGGTCAAATGTGAAGCAAGGGCGCCACCCGGTGGACAAATAAAAAAATTACAACTCTAAGGCCTGTAGTCCAAAACGAAACCTAAGCTGGAAACCTGACGATCCCTTTGACCGTAATTTTTCTGGCGTGAAAAATAGCGTTTATAATGGGTTTCAATGGGGCAGAAATCGGCCACGAGGTTCGATAGTGGATGTATGTCTGTAGCTCAGCCATTTAAGCTCATTTAAGAAACTCAGACTGAAATTTTAAAATAAAATGAAAAAAAAATACATTTTTGAAAATTTGGCTATACTCCATTAAACACAGTGGAAATGGCGTGGAATTGAAAAATGCAAAGGCCACGAAATGGTCCCAGGTTTTACTGAGGGTTGCAAACGTCGCTGCTCAAGCAAAATATCCAAAAGTCTTCATTTTAGTGCTTAAAAGGATTGATCAATCAGTTATTTATGATTGCCCCTTAACTCTGAGCAGTAGGGCTGTGCGATATGACCAAAATCTCATATCCCGATATAAGAATTCTATCATCCCGATAACGATATAAATCACAAAAATGTAACATTTTCTGTAAATTCTGTGAATCTCGTGCAGCTCGACTTGCGGGAAGTGTTTCCAGCTGCGCGTCGTGTAGCTGGAGTCAAGTGTTTTAACCGATGCATGAAACTACACATTTTTAGACATAAGTTGTAACGGCCACCGTTTTCTTTGTGAGTATTTATTACACGGCGTGCTGCAGGGAAAAGCCTGTTCTAACGTTTGAGTCTAAGGTTTATTTTTTAGCACCTGGCGGCTCTTTTTTAATTCTCATCCGTAAATAATCTGCTCTTTCACGTGATTCAGTTTATTTTGAAAAGTCTCAACAGGATCTTGAGCTTTATTGTGAAAGGTTTATGTGGAACATAAACAAGCGGACACGCGATGGTGTCGTTGTTGCTAACGACAACGCATAAAAACAGGTGCTTGTCCGTCCGTAGTGTGGTTATATTAAATATAAGAGAAAGAGAGAACTTTAAGAAATTAATAAAAACTACAGTGACCATCAAAACGACGAAAAAAATATTGCCGTAAACAGTTTCTTTTGCGACACCACGAAACAAACAATAGCGTAAAATGAAGGATAGACGTTTTTATATCGTCATCCGATATATATCGTTATATCGAACAGCCCTACTGAGCAGTCTACTTACTGCAATAGAAAGGTGAAAAAACTGTTGTAAACAGAGAACACGGCAATGTAGAGCAGCAAGAGAGATACTCGGTGGTGCTGAAGGACAGCCGTGCTGTGACAAACGTTTTAGCTCTGATTGCAATCTGTGCTGAAACCTTTTTATGTCACAGGTGAAAGCTCTTGAAACCGTGATGCTTACAAGTGAAATATCAGAAACCCACAGCAAATGAAAAACATCACGATATTCTGAGCTACTTCAGAGATACAGTGGGTGTTGTCCTACTTTCCAACTGAATTTACAAAAATACTTTATTGGTACAAGTGTTGGTTTATGGTAATGTCAGTAAGACACCTGCTCCCACCCACTGTGCCGTATTTCTAGGTACCAGCCTGAACATCAAAGATGGTTACAGTGCAGCAAAACCAAAGAGGGTTCCCATCAACCAAAAAATGGTCGAATGCATGAGCAGTTTTTTTTACTGTTTTTTAGATGCCTCTAAATTCTCATATAGAAATGATTTCTTTTCCCTGCACAAGTAACCTTCTTTAGTACAGATTTAAGGATACCATCAAGATAGAGCACAAAGGAAGTTTATAAATATTCATTGTGCTTTTTCTAAAGTGAATTAAAATCTTTGTATCCTCATCCAGTGGCTAATCATCTCACACCACCAAGAATGTGAAAAACAAAACTCTTTGTCCCCGTCACACTCCCAATCTGCCTAACCTGCGTTCTGTATGGAAACCAGGGTAAGCTTCTTGAGCTCAGCAGAGCAGCGAAAACAAATCTGAGTGCAGAAGCTCGTGGCCTTGAGGAATGACCTTCACAGAGAGGAGGTTATTGCTGCTGTGGTCAAAGCCCCTCGCTGATAGCTGCAAATTTGAAATGTAATTCCTGCTACTATCCAAAGTGCAGAAGCACATTTCTGTCATAACATTATTCACTCGAGTGAAGTGCAAATGTAAATCTTATATGTAACTACGGTGACGGCCTGCACCAGCCATCACGGGGCCTGAAATTCATATTTCCAAACCGAGAGGAGTATTTGGCCTTAAATGCTTCCCACAAAAGGGATTTATACACTTTGAGGGTGTTCCAGCACCCTATAAGGGAATAAGGCGGGCAACTTGGGCAAGACGAAGCATGGTTCTACCATCTCCTCTCACTGATCTGTCAGTTATTTTCTATATGATGACATAATCATTGAGTTAATCTTATTAAGAGAAATAACATATTTCTTCAAAAATATTACTTTAAGGACAAGTTTATGAAGTATTTTAACTCAGTCATTTTAAGTTGTCCTAAAATATGACAGAATAACAAAAATTGATACAAACGTTGTAAAATGGGAAACCTTTGCTGACACAATGGCAGCAATATTTTGTCTTAAGAAAGCAACTTAAGGGGCTTTAGTGTAGAACCTTCTTGTGTACTACAAAGCAGCCACTGTAGACTTCAAGGGTCGGGTTAAACATTTACAATTAGGTAAAAACACCTATTAAACAAAGCATAAGAAAAAAAGAGAACAACTGTGATTTTTATTTTCCTAGAAGAATCTCGATGTGGGGGAGGAGTCAGATGGCTCAAATCACAAACCTCAAACACCAGCTGGTTGATGGAAGAGCCAATTTCTCAGCCGACTCAAAATGTTAGCTGTCTGCCAGATTATGATTTCTAATTAAAAAAGGTTTTAAAAAAAGAATAAAAACACAAGGATTGCAGCTGATCAGGGAGACCAGAATGAGTCTAACTTTCAGTGAGCTGATGAGAATAATTTCTGCCTCTTTACCTTTAACGAGAGCCGACAAGATGTTTGTTTGAATAAATTATTAGCTCAGCCTTTTCACATCCAAAGAGCAGTGAGAAGGCCTTTTCTGCAACTAACCCGTCACACGATTAATCTTTGCAGCATCAGGTCAAAGTGCTAATAATCCAAACGCTGACGCCCACAAACAAATTACAACCAAATGTGAAAGAACAAGTTTGATGCAGATGGCGGTGTAAACATAACAATAAAAAAGCCTCACGGGTCTTGACATCAGTCGTCTCTTTATGGCTTTCAAAGAAGGAAAGAGCTTGAGATGAAAGGCTTCCTGCAGGTTCTTGGAATGTCTTTCATTGTTTTTCCAAATGGTGACTAAAACAGAGCATTATCCAGCACATCATGCTGGAGCTTTTACGACCGTAGAAAAAAAAAGGAGGACTGCAGAGTCTTGACCATAAACCTCATCCTCGTAAGTGCTGTTGGTCTTAAAAAACCAGTTTCATTCTAACAAGACCCAATAACAAGTCAAATCATGTGTTAACCCTACAAATTATGGTTAAGTATTTTGGAGAGTTCCGTTTGGGTGTGGGAGGTTGTGTGTGGGAATTTTCTAATCCACTGTGAGCGTTTGTGTGAAGTGAAATGCATTTGTGTGGGCGCAGGCTTGTTTTCGGGGTCTACTCTTCAGTGTGCATAGCTGCACGGGTGGGTCAGTTGAGGAAGATTAGTTTGCACACTGGGAAGATTAGATGCTCGATGATTCAGAAAGTGATCTGGGAAGCAGGAGGGTGAGCAAACGTGATGATAGATTCTCTCTCTTTTCTTTCTGTCTGTGTTTTCCTTTGTCAGCATGGTTAGATCGATGGACATGAACAGCTGGTGTTAACATTACAGGACATGAAAAGAAAGGAAAGAGGAGGAGAACTCTAAGGAAGTCACCCGGGACATGGCACGGAAATGGACTCTGTGAAAGGTGTACACTGTTTGTTCTCAGGAGTGGCCTTCCACTTATGTCTACACTTAAGAGTCCTCAGTCCAGCGCCATGCTTTTTGGACTAGAGTAGCTCTGCACAATTCACAATTCAAAATGATCCCAATTTAATTAAACTGGGCCCCTCAGTTAATACTGTATCAGGAATAGACACACACTCACCAGACACTTCCTTAGGTACACCTGCTGATAAAAAAAAAAATCTATTCAGCCAATCACATGGCAGCAATTCAGTTCATTTAGACACATAGTCATTTTCAAAAGTCATTGTCCCGTTGGAGTTCAAACCGGGCATCACAATAATGAGGAAAGATGATTGGTCGTTAATGCCAGATGGCATCCGAGTATTTTAGAAGCTGCTGATCTACTGGGATTTTCCCACACAACCATCTCTAGGGTTTTTGGACATTTATAGAAAATGTCCAAAAAAAGAGAAAATATCCAGTGAGCAGCAGTTCTCTGGGTGAAAATGCCTCGCTGATGCCAGAGGCCAGAGGAGAATGCCCAAACTGCTTCAAGCTGGCAGAAACTCAAATAACCACTTGTTACAACCAGGGCATGAAGAAGAGCATCTCTGAACACAAAACACACATTAAATGTTGAAGCAAAACCACTCCGGTCAGCTAAGAACAGGAAACTGAGGCTACAGTTCACACATTTCAGTTTCTATGGTTGGGTCAGAATTTGGCACAAACAACATGATAGCGCTTTTCTACTCTCTCGGAGTACTCAAAGCACTCTATACAACATGCCACATTCACCCAATCACACCCATTCACACAAGCACTTTCTTCTAAGCTTTTTACTGCTTCCTAACTAACATTCATAGACATTAATACTCCGATGTATGTATTGGAGAGCAACTTGGGGTTAGTATCTTGCCCAAAAATACTTGGCATGCAGACTGGAGGAACCAGGGATTGAACCTCTAACCTTCCAATCAGTAGACTTGCTCTACCTCATGACCTACAGCCACCCAACATCAACAATTCAGGCTGCAGGTGGTGGCGTAGTACACTTTGGGCTCCTTAATACCAACTAAGCATCATTTAAATGCCAAACCCATCTTCTCATGGCTGCTTCCAGCAGGATGCCTCACCATTTCACGAAGCCAAAATCAAATTCAAAATGGTCCACCTTTCTGGCACCTTACTAAATCAATTCCATGAAGAATTAAGGCAGCTGTGAAGACAAAAGAGTCCAACCTGCTACTAGACAGGTGGACCTAATAACCTGTCTGGTGAGTGTTATTAAAAATAAACAAAAAAAAAACCCCCACAAGTCAAATTGTAGATGCATTCTGAATACTTTATCTTATTAACTGTTATCTAAAGGTGAGATAAGCTTAATGGTTCAATACAAACATGTACATTAACTGGCACATCTCTACTCGCTGCTTTCTCAGAACATGCACGACTGACCACATGTAAAACAGAACATTGAAGGCTTTGAAATGTTATGAGTAACGAAGAGTCTTGCTCAAAAGTAGTAAATTTTTTACAGAGTGGAGAGATGTTCCAGAGGACCGCTGGTTATTGTCCAAACTGACTGGATGATGCTTCGAGACAAAATCTCAAAATCTGCCTGCGCTTGGCAAATGCCAAGCGTTAATTTTCCGTGCTGCTCACACTCTCCTTCAGTGGTGTGACTTGGATTTAAGAAATAGGGCTACAACACCTCCTACAATGTAAAATTTAAATTCTTACAGTTAATGTAAAGATTTTTTATGTTCACAATTAGCTCATCATCAGTCCATTTCTCTATCTATTAAACTTATTTCTAATCAAACAGATTTTTTCTGGTCATAAAATAAACCCCCAAAGAGTACATGAGAGTTATTTCCATCCAGAGAAACTATAATCCAAGACGACCTTGTGTCTGGGAAATTCACGGCTGATGCAATGCTACAGAAAATTAGTGTAGTGTGAATTACATCACCTACAGCTCAGCTGGGTGTACACACAGAGATAAGACGGCATTATCAATAGCGGTCAAAGTGGGAATTCCTAACACGTGCTGCTGAGTGGTAGTTTCAGCAATAAAACTGAAATAAAATTACTGTTTGTATGGCTGGGAGTGGTTTAAATGTATTTTAATTTCAATGTTATTCTGAGGCTAAAGAAATACAGGACCTCACAGGACCATAGGATCATTTCTGTTGGGATTAGACATGCCTGCAGCTCGGCCTGCTTGAAAGTGATTTACACCGAGCCAGTGTGTCGATGCACACAGGAAGTCCCAATTCCCTGCTCTCTCACAGACAGGCACACACTTATCGTGTTCAGGGGTCCCTGGAGGTGCTCTCCAGTGTGCGTCTGTGTGTGGTCCAGTATTTACACCATGATGGATGAACACATAGTGTCAGGCTAGGATCACATGAGCCCCATGACGCTGCTCGACAGGGAGAAGATAAAAAACAGTGGGCACAGTAAGGCAGACAGCGAGTCTGTCCAGCTCAGAGGAAACTGGAGACAAAGGGTGGCAAGTTCAGTTAACCTCCAGGTTTAACTTCTAATAATGAAGCTAAAACACACTTTAACAGAAACTCAACACACTATAACTTTATACTGCACACACTACAAAACTCTTTGTACAGATATATTGGGCAAATCCATGGACAGCTCCTCTGTTTCATTTTTAGTTTTGGTGGTCTCTTTCCTATGAATTTAACTCAATAAGTTGTAATTTGTCCAAATTATACATGTTCTTTCTGTATATTAGTTCTGCTTCTCAAAAGACAGGGCAGTTACCCAAAAATGATCGTCTTTTGTTGTGGTCCAGTCAACTGGTGTCTAAAAGCTCATATTTTACACCTAGACCAAAAAGTTTGCATGTGGTTGTGTGCCCAGATCAAATAATATGATGTTATTCCCACAAGCTAAATTATTTTAAGTCTTTTGACTCATTTTAGTTCATCTGGTTTAAACTGAAATGTTGAATTGATCCTGCCTGGTTGGGAAATTTATCAGTGAACCTCGACTTTGCAGTCCAACGTTGAAAGAGAGACAAATTTAAAGAAATTCAAAACAAAAGAGAAAAAAAATCCAGGATCTAGGTTTTACTGCAGGGTAATTGTGAATTCCTCCTCAAGCTTGCAAGTCTACTCGTCATCTCATCATGAGGATAATTTAATCACTACCCAATCAATAGAATCCCATCAGCTATCACCTAATGTATCAGACCAGTGTTTCCTGCTTTTCAATATTGCCAGTGTATATCTGGATAATTAATAAGTAGGCCACGACTTCCTGTTCTTTATAGCCCAAATACAAATGCTCATTAATTTTGTAAAAAGGCCATTTATCATCTACTGACAGCAGATGGTTTTGAGACTGTATTTTGGCCACTGTATCCCTCTTTTAATTTACATATGCACTGTTTACATGCATGCAACAAAAGCCCACCCAGGTGTCATCCATAAATACCAATTGGAAGACGAACAAAAACCAAAAAAGCTCCCGGTACCAAAAACTGAATATTCATATTCATATATCAGTTTATTGTAACTGACTGCTGCAAAATATATGACTTCACTGGATCTCATTTGGTTTTGTTTGTCTTAATCATGAAAGATGAGCAGAATTGTGATTTACACAAGAAGGGAGACTCAGCCAAAGACCATTAAAGTAAATGTGAATAAGCAGCAGACATACACGACTAGCTCAGGATGGTGCACATATGCTCTCTAGTATGGCAAATAAAAAAATAATTAGCTTCAGCCCATCTGTCATTTTGTATGTGAGGTAGAGTTAAATTTCCTCCCTTTTTATGGAAACATATTAGAAGACATCCATTTTCTGTGGTGTTTGGGCTTTCTGGAGTAACCATTAGCTTATACCAGAGACCTTATAAACTTCTACACAAAGCAGACCAATTTCCCATGTGGTGTTACTCAAACAGTGAGTCTACATAGACACTGTAGTGGCTAATATTAAGCCACGTCGAGCTACTTTTAAGAGGATCTTCCATAGCTGTGACGATGGCGGAAAAAATGAGTAGTTGCTAACAAGGCCGATTACAATAATCCACTTTGGGCCGGATGCCAAGCACTTGACCCGAGGAAGTGTTGCCACAACAATGCTCGCACTCATCAGCTACAAACAGCCAGGCATGAAATATGTGGAGCAGGTCAGGAAGGGGACTTGAACGTTAGGGACAAGGTGAGGAATGTAAACCTGAGCTGTGTTGCTGAAAGCATATGTGAACATGGTGAAGATGGCATCAAAGGTCAAGGGGCTCTGTGTATAAAGCAAAGCTACAAGGAAACATGCAGGAGCATCCCATAAATGCTGCTGCAAGCTCAACACATCTCACACCTCTCTGGCCAATTTTAACCATGAACATGGCACATCCATTTACAAAGCATCTCATATTTCACTTCAAAAGTAAAAATGCTGCCTAGTATAAAATGGCAACACACACCCACCATTCCTAATGGGAGACTGGAGTCAAACCCCTCTGGCATCAAATTCCTGCTGAGAACTTAATTAAATAATTAAAACAAACCATTGGTTGCTCCAGAAGCCCCAATGGACTGCAGCTCCACAAAATCCAAGAGCGCCCCCACGGAAACAAGATCCGCTCAAGGTCTTATAATGTGGGACACCAGCGTTGGACTGTCTGGAGGCTAGGTATATTAGAAGACTAAGTCCACTGTGAACAGAGGTGAATCTGACTCATAGCTAATGTGTCATGGCTCATCCCAGTGTTTCCTTCTTTCCGCATCTTTACTCTCAAATAAAAGCAGCTCAGGATGAGTAATAAAGAATAGAGGTGGTTCCCATGTTTTCCTGTTTTTTTTTCTGAATAACATCCATGTGAATCAGACTTCCCAAAATCTACCTTGAGCTGTGTTAAATTAAGAATAATTAAAATAAGCCTTGATTCTCCCAAAAACTATAGCAGTAAACCCTATTTTGTCTGGCAAATGGAAGAAATGAATTTTACCTCAAGGCCTCTAATACAAGACAAGCTTCAGACAAGCAAATGCCAGACATTTGTAGAAATCTAGTATGGTCTCATACTACATAATGTGGCTATGTTTGACATCACAAGCTACTATTCAGGTTTTCCTGTGGTGCTATCAATTCATCAGTTTATGAGGGCACTGGGTTTTCCACTAGCAAAGATAAGATAAGATAAGATAACCTTTATTAGTCCCACACGTGGGAAATTTGTTTTGTCACAGCAGGAAGTGGACAGTGCAAAAGTTATGACGCAAAAATTAGAATACAATAAGAATAAATACAGTACACAACTGTACAGAATAGAATAAAATAAAATAAAATACTATATACAGTAGAATAAAATAGAATAAAAATATACAATAAGATAAAAATAGAATACGAATGCTATATACAACTGAGTAAAAATACAACGATGCCAGAAAAGATTATTGCACTTAGTGTTATTGCACATGTGTGGATGTGTGTGTTTGTTCAGTTAAAGTCTTTGTTGTGGAGTCTGACAGCAGTGGGGAGGAAAGACCTGCGAAATCTCTCCGTCCCACACCGTGGGTGCCGCAGTCTCCCACTGAAGGAGCTGCTCAGTGCTGTCACAGTCTGCTGCATGGGGTGGGAGACGTTGTCCAACAGGGATGACAGCTTAGCCGCCATTCTCCTGTCACTCACCACCTCCACTGGGTCCAGAGGGCATCCTAGAACAGAGCTGGCCCTTCGGATCACCCTGTTCAGTCTCTTCCTGTCCCCAGCAGAGATGCTGCCGCCCCAGCAGACCACACCATAAAAGATAGCAGAAGCCACCACAGAGTCATAGAAGGTCTTCAGGAGTGGGCCCTCCACCCCAAACGACCTGAGTCTCCGCAGCAGGTACAACCTGCTCTGCCCTTTTCTGTAGAGGGCGTCTGAGTTATGAGTCCAGTCCAGTCTATTGTTCAGATGAACACCAATCAGTCCTCTGTACTCCTTGTCGTCCCCATCAGTGATGAGGCCGACTATTGCAGAGTCATCAGAGAACCTATACCTAGAAACCTTTAGATCTTCATGTTACAATCATCTAGCAAATATTCACACCTTGAAACACCCCATATGGAAAAGAAATAGAAAAAACCTAAAAAGACTTGCATAAGATGTGGCCTACTTCATATAGTGAATCATATAAGGCTTATATAATTTACTCATGAAAGTGGCCACTTTCTCATTACTTTCATATATTGTTTTAGGAAGTATCCAAAACATACAAGTTTCATTTATATAATTTTTCAAGGGATCTTATATCTGTTTTAACTCTTTTATGCTTTTCATACAAGTTTCACACAAGACAGATACAAACTTTATTAGATTTATATATATCTTTTCCATATGGGGCCGAACACAAATTCATTTTTGCTACAAAATATAAAAAAAGCCGGGCAGGCTTGCATGTTAATATGTTGAGAAAAAACGTCATATGGTTACTGTCACAGTTTGCCCCTGTGCTGCTTTGTCCACTGTGGAACTAAGGTATCTTTTTTCAGTTTTCAGGGAAGGTCTACTGTCTGGTTTTCCCGTGAGCTGCACCGGGAGGAGGATAACTGATGACAGAAGGCAGGGGTAGAAATAGGAGGGCTGGTGTTCGAGTTACAGTCTCATTAAAGATTCAGAGGGAAGAACACAGACTATACACACAGACGACAAACAGCCTCGTAGGTGGACGTGTAACAAGACACAAACCTACGCAAGGTCTTAGACATGCAAAAATGACACGATCACAGAGGCAGACATATAATGTAGGATGATTGCATGTGCGGTACATGCAATCAGACACTGACGCATGTGTACAACAAGGATGTTCTGTACTCACATCTTAATACAAGCAGGCCATAAAAACATGGAATCAAGCATAAGCATGCAGTCATAATCACAGTTACAGAACAGGATATTACACTGAAGTACATTATTTCCTGGATACTCATCACGGTAATAAACTTAAACCTTTACTACAAAATGTAATCATGGATATAAAATTTTGACACCTGTGTGTTTGTGCAGTATGTTTTTTCTTCATTATCTTCATGGTCATCAGAATCTCTTGTGTTTGGTGACACATGATGTCCTCATGTTTCATATCCTTCAGATGTTTACTTTTTCTAAATTTTAAACCTCATGTGTCTATAATGTAAATGTTTGTACAACATCCAGGGTTTTCCCACACATACAGATTAGACTGTGCCAGAAGTTGAGCATCTTTGCTACCAAAAAGGACTGATATCGCCTTGCTCCTGGCACGCAAACAGCAAATACAGGACTTCAAAGCCAGGTCCACAGTTCCGAAAAATATGTAACTGCAAAGATACAATTCAGGGTTTTATAGTAAAAGTTTATAAAGAATGACTAAAATTCTCTGAGCAAATGGAGAATTTTCAGTTTCATAAAGAATCAGGATAAGTTGTGGAAAAACAGTATGTCTGCATAAAATAATCATAGAGGGTATGTTTGTAGACAGGTCTGAAGTTAAGAAAGATTGGGGGAGGGTATGATAGAAAGAGTATAAAAAGCCATGTTTCAGAAGGAACTGGGTTTCATGGCAAGGAATGTGTCATCATAAAGGAAGGACTTCAAAAGGATAGTGTAAAAATAGGATCCTCAAAGGATCAACCAACGGCAAACAGCTGTGAACGTCACTCTGGAATTAAAGTTCTTTTCCTCATTTTGCTGTAATAAACCAGGGATCTTTAAAGTAGAGTTGAGAAGTCTGAATAGACTAGAGGAAAACTAGGTGTTTTTCTGTTCTGTTTTGTTTTCTAATTTAACGACAACCCAAAAAAGCAGGAGGGAGTCAGCTGCTGGTGTAGAACGGTTTGCGGTAGTAAAAACATCTACCTGAACGCCAAAGACAAAAGCCAGACCTGCCTATCTGCAAAAACTGCTAAAGGCAGGCGGGGAGAAGAAGAGAACCTGTAAGCCTGCTCAGAAGGAAGACGATAGCAACACTTAGGAAAAAGCGAGACATGAGCGACGGAGCAAAAGGGAGTTTTTTGGAGGGAGACTTTGATATAGGCTGCAGGCTTAATGAGGACACAACCCAGGAGCCCCTGAGCAAGAAGCCAAGGGCTGAACTGGGAGCAAGTTATCTAGGCTCCTAAACCTACCCCAGTTTACCCCCTCTATTCTGGAACAAGGAAAGATGCCAGTGAAACGGAGGAACAACCCACAGAAGGGGCAAGAGGAAACAAAGATAAGAGTCAAGCCACATGTGTCACAAGCTGAAAAGGCAGGGCACAATAACCCAAGAACATGAATCAATGGGACAGATAAGATGAGGAAACAAAGTGAATGCTACCACAGAAGAGTAGGAAAACATCTTTAACCCTTGTATGGTGTTCAGGTCTGTGAGACCCGTGTTCAGTTTTTTTCAAAAGAAAAATTAAACAATTAATTATTTTTTCACGTGTAAATGTGTTGTGTCTTTCCACTCACTCCACTTGATTATAACTGATTTATTTATAACATTTTATATAAAAGAAAAACGAGAAGCACATTAATTCATAAATGTGATCTAACAAAGGTAAAGGGAAAAAATTAACCATGTTTGCTGTTCATATGTCTTGTAATTGGGATGAAGTAAACATCTGTTGAGTAATTTAACATAAAATTGTTTGATAGTGTTAATTTGGAAAGCCAAAACTCTAGCGGGTCCACCAGACCCATGAACACTGGCTGAGTAACAAAAATACGAACACCACACAAGGGTTAAAATGCCCAGTTACACGACAGTGGAAGCTGTCTTTAGAGATGGAGCAGGGCGTATTAAGTGTGGACTTACACAAGTGTACGCTAAGGATATGCCAGATACCCACCCATCTGTTTATGGTGACAGGGTGGACATCCACAAGAGACTTGTGGATGTCCACCCTTCAAAAACTGAACCAGTGTATCGGCAAGCTATAAGGAATGCTCCTTACATGGATGAAATGATGATTCTTGATCAATCAATGGGAAGCTCATCTTAGGAAGTTACTTGACCCCAGCAACAGTTACTGGCAGACGAATACAGCCTTACACAGGAAGTGGAAGGCGAGGAGAATATCCACCTTTTCACTCCCTAAGTGCAACCAGTGATTGCAAAGAGGGAGTGTCAAAATGGGCTGACGTCCCCAAGCCCCTGCCACTTATAAACCACAAACAAGCGGTTTAGTATGGAGCCATAATATGAATATTACGACTCAGAGTTCTGAAATCCATTAAACTGATGATGACTTTGTTTAAATTCAATAATCTATAGTAACAGTTTATAATGAAGGTAATGATTCATTGAGAAAATAAGAACGTGCAATTTCACAGTAAATAAGGATAAGCTGTAAAAAACAGGAAATGTGCTTGAAATAATCATGAAGGCCAAGCTGAGACATGTCTGCAGTTAAGAGCGGAAAGATATGATAGAAAGTACGTGAGTAAACTGGAGTACAGAACTGGGAAAATCAGAGGATCGACCAATGCCAGCTCTGAATGGATTTCTGGAATTGAAGTTCTTTAGCTGATTTTGCCAAAATGGCCCAAAGACTTTAAAGGAGTGAGGCTGTATTGGCCATGCAACGTTTATATCACTCTCTCCAAATGTAGTATTAGATATCCAGTCTCAGTTCTCTTGATTAAATTTTATTATGATGTGCCTGTGATTTCTTTCTTTGGCACTTAAACTTGCCTTTTGTTTAAGCCAGTAAGCCAGCTGATCCCACTTTGAGTAATACTCTCAGAACACAAACTCTGGCCTTTTAAATGGATACCTGGTCCAGACTTCCTGTATAGGGACACCTGAGATATTACAGGTACGCGTGGTTGTAAAGAAATTATTAAATATTTTTCGGTTTTTTCATTCAAGTATTTTGTGACAAAAAATAAATGAGACATGTATTCAGTCGCATTTCCTGATCAACTCCGTCTTCCTGTCCTGCAGTTGTAAAAGCAGCCCTAAGCAGCCATGGAGAGCGTTACACATTTCCAGAGCCAGTCGATCCCAGAGCAGAACAAGGACTACTACTGCCATATTCAACACAGTGAAGCCTGAGTACATTCGACCGCCAGAGAAAAGACACACTAGAAAAGCAGCTGAATGATATCCAGGACAAACCTGGCCAGGTGGGAAAGAAAGCATGAGACAGGAAGGAACAAGGATAAATGATTAGCTTAACCTACAAGTTATGACCATGGTGATATCCACAATGTAATATGGCGTTATTTTCAAGGACAGTGGGGAAAAATGCTAAAATGAGTCACTAAATATACGGAAACACAGATTTTCAATGCATTTCCTTATTTTTATACTAGCCTAAAAAAAATAACATAAAAGAACCAAACTCATTGACCTGAGTTGTTTTTTTCTCCCCACAAGAAGTTAAGTCCTCACAGGGTGTTTATAGACTCCACATCATCAGCACCAAATGCTTATATAGTCATGTCATGTTTTGATTGCATGAGGCATCCAATGTGACCTTCTTAAATGCACACAACAGCAGAAAACAGTGTGTGTGTGATTTGTGAGCTCAAAATGATTCATCTGCATCCAGTTCAGTGTTATTGAGGTCAGCATGTGTCACTCTTATCTAGAAAAACAATACTGAATAGAAGAGAATAGAAAAAAATAGCCCTTATTGTCATTGTACATGTTCAATGAAACTGTGGGTGCTTCATGCTAACTGTGCAGGAATAAAATAAGGATGGAGGACGGTGCTTGCCTACCAACTATACAGTGACTACATTAATGTTTATAGCAACTAGAAAGATGGAAACATTTAAGTTAAATAATTTTACTGTATTTAAAGGTAAATTAGTAGTTTGAAACAGATGTTATAAAGGTATATAGCATCAATCATCCCGTTTCCACAGAAGCTAAAGCAGACAGCAACCATCAGGGAAAACGTTCTCATCAGTTGCGTGCCTTTGGTTGGTTAATGTTTCCGTTCACCATCCATTTCTTAAAGTGTTGGTGCCGGTTGGTTTTCTCTAGAAAGGGAAAGGGGAAGGGCGTGTGTAGGTCTAATTGAGCTGCACCTGGTTGAAAGGCAGCCAAATTAAATGAGCTGTCGTTTAGTCCTAATACCCCATTCAGGCTTCAGCTGTATTAGTTTGGCTACTCTTTCCAGACATTTAAAACAAAGACTTTACATTGCTCAAAAATTTAAATAGTACAACACTTTTATATATTATTTATTTAAATAGCATATCTCAGAAATCTCAGGCCAAAGCATCAACAAGTTACACACTCAACTGTTTGCGTGTCCGATGCACACGCAAGCTCATTTGAGACAGGAAGGTTAAAAAGTGAAGCAGGAAATGGTGATCAAGCACGATCAAAGGAGGGGTTGACAATTACAAGCCCATGTGTGCATATGAAAATGAGCATGCATGTGCGTGCAGCAGTATAAAGTGCCAACCGATATCACCAGCAACAGCTGTAGTCGCCTGTCCGAACTAATAGCAAAGCAGGAAACCTCTGAGATTTTATCTTAATAATCGCACAAAAGTTCTCTTTCACTTTAAAAAAAATATATATATATATATATATATACACAACCTCAACAGTACTTTCAGTTTCAGCTATAAAAAGTGAAAATTTATTGTGATGTAAACAGAAACTAAAGCTCTTGTGGCAACAGGCTGCGGTTTGAGTGTGGGGAGAGGTGTTGCTCATTATCATCAAAAAGGCATGCCAACAACACAAAGGTGAGAAACCCAGCCCATTCAGGGCATAAGAGCTGTCAAAAGGTCATGCTCTCCCATGAATCGGCCTCTTTGGTAAACGTGAAATGTAGTGGCCTTGTCTTTATGTAACAAACTGCACATCGAGTATCTACAACACCTGCATTTTTTTTTACTAAAGTGTATCAGCAAATAACCAACATTAACAGAATTTCTTCCCCCCATCAGCATTTACAAATAAGGATCCTATTCATGAATTTACAGTAATAAAGCTGCCAAAAAAGCTTCAGTGTATTTCAGTTTCCACTCTACCCTCAGTTTTCTGACTTAGGTATTTAAAGCAAGAGAAAAGGTCTTTGTGAGGGAAAGGAATGGAGTAACAAATTGGTTAATGGTAGAAGATAAAAAGTAAGAAAAATATAGAACAAAAAAAGTATACTGTGTCCTCAACATTGTCTGAAAAAAGTAGTAAGAACTAAAAGGGAACTGGGCGAGCTCGTCCTTAACCTAAGCTCTTTCTCTTATCCTTCACCTCTCGTGCAATTTTAAAGAAAGATTTATTTCTTTTCCACTGCTCCAGTAAGATTAACGAATTAGAGCCCTGTAGCTTTTGCCTAATCTTACAAACAAACAGACAGCACTCATCACATGCACCTTGGCGTCAGCAAAGACATAAGCAGGCACTCTCTTCAGCTGCTGTACCCATATGTCTTGAATTGTTGTCTTTCACTATAAAATCTTTATTTGTGTTAAGACAATAAGACTCAAGAGACCATAAAGCAATCAGGCACAGCATTAAAACCACTGCCAGGTGAAGTGAATAACATTCATATTCTCTTTACAATGCAATGATGTGCTGAAAAACCTTGAGCCTTAACCCACAGCGAAGCACTCCCCCATCCGGATATTACCACCTGCAACACCATAAGAACTGGACAGGACCAACTTGAGGAAGACAATAAAGACTATATAGTCTTATCTGGGCCTTTAAATTCCCAGATTCCAAATCCGACTAAGCAACAATAGGACGGCTACTACCGAATAAAGGCTCCACTCCCAACACCCCCGTGTTAGACACAGCAGGAAACATTCAGAGATCCTGTGTCCATGACCCAATGGATAAGTTGCTTTGGTGGTACAAGAAGAACGTGCACAAAGTAGGCAGGTGGTTTTTATGTTCTGGCAAATCAGTTTCATGTTGGGTTTCACTTGCCCAAAATGCAATCCACAAAAGCAGCATTCTCCCAAATCTTTTCAAAGGATACTCGGTTATTTTAACCCGGTGCATTAGCTGCATATGTGGCATTTGTGGCTCTACCTTGGTTCTATCTCAGGAAAATGAGGACTCAAAAAGCAAGCACATATTATGGCAGCTGCTCACATAAATATGATTTATACAAATGCTTGTCTGAATCTGAAATGAACCACTTGCAATGAGTGGAAGGAATGATCCATTTGTTTCTTAGGTTTAACTTGTTTAATGTCATTTGTTTTTTAAAATGAGTCACATACTGAGCATGTATCCTCACAGCTCCTTAACAGATCAGCCTACCAACAAATGACTGCCTTGCAAGCAAACGCACAAGAACCTAACCGTGACTCTGGCAAAAAAGGAAAGCGCCCTAAGCGCAGGCTCTTTAAAGCAACACTATGGAAAATGGCTGGTGGTTTAACGCTCCCCTTCCTCTTTTACTCCCTACCTTGCAGAAACAAGGCCATAGAATCGTGCCCACTGTCTGACCCACTTTCCATGACAGACGTAATCTCCCTGCACAAACTTCAGCCTGTTTACCAGCCCAGGGGAGTGTAAGCCGGACCGGGCGGAATGTGCCAAGCTCCTCACACAGCGGGAGGAAAGCTGCCGCTCAGCTGTACCGACGATTACACCCGCTGAGCTCATCGGCCCTCTCTGATAAAACTACACACCACAGGCACGTGCACACTTAAAGAACGCTGCAAACACAAAAAATCTCCTCTCAGCACGAGCACACTGTATCATTAAGGTTTAAAAGGGTGCCAGCACACAGATGTTTGGCAAGTGGCTGAGTGGTTGGTTTGAAACTCAAATATAATCACTCAATGCAAGGATCCTGTCATGATTGGCAGCTTTAATTTGTCTGAGTGAATGTGCAATAAAAAGGCTTCTATACAGTTCACATAAACGCATTCATTCAATTTGTCCACTTATCTTCGACAGTCTACTTATCAGGCTGTCTTGACAAAGTAATACAACAATGTAGCGCTATGTTGTGCTGCTATGTTTTAAAAATGTACTGTAACAAATCTCCTGCAGCAGTATTTTTCAGATTAAGTGCAAAACACACCCAGAAAAAATATGGAAGATATGTAGAATTTTCCTTTTAATTGTGAAAGACTATCATTGATCTTCGCACTAAAGACTAGGGCTGAACGATATATCGCATTTGCGATAATATCGCGACATGATCAAGTGCAATTTTCTAACCGCAAAGGCTGCGATTATACTCTGGACATGTCCAAATTCATGGGCTGCATCCTCCTGAGGCCGCATTTGTAGACCGATTACGTCACAGCGACGCGCCGAAGGCTGTCCAAATTACTACCATATCCCAGAATTCATAGCGCGGCCCAGCCAAACTCCAGTTTCCAGCAATGGCGGCCGCTACTAAGTTTTAAAATTACTCATACTAATCTTTCTGGGTCACAAAATAAACTTTTAACATATTTTCAGGCGAGAAAGTAGTTGTGTAAACATCAAATATCTGCTCGGTTTATCAAGATATCCCATATTTGCAAAAGTGCTTCGACGTTTTCAGAGGCGTCTGCTACCCACCAGCTCGACAGCTAGCCGGGAGCTCGAGGGTTACTGATGCGGCCGAGAACGGCACAACTCCCGGCACATCATTTTCAGATCACCGCGGAGTTTCGCTGCTCGGGTTAAACGTAATATATAAGTCACTTAGACAACCTAAAAATGTTATTGTTGGGCTTTTTTCAGTGTTTTGTTTGTTCGTGAGTAAATCGGTTTGGCTGAGATTAAAGTTATTAGATTAGATAAAATAAAACTTTATTAATCCCCCGGGTGGGTTCCTCCTTGGTTTTCACACAGCTGACTAAACGTCAAACAGAAAACTTATTAAACAGAAGTATGAGACAGTCGAGAATTTACACCAGTGTCTGGTTATATTTTAGATAGCAAGAAGCAGACGGCCGAGTTTATTAAACTCCACCGAGACAGCGGTGACGCTAATCAGAGCTAGCCTTCTGATTAGCTAATCAGAAGGCTAGACCGTCCAATTTCACGCCTTTAAATTTTAAAGGCGTGTTTGTGTGTGTGTTTATACAATTGCTATTATGTTTGCACTTTATGTGTAATGTTACTGACTGCAGAGATCAGTAAGATGTGTGTATTTTTTATTTATTAGTTTTATTTATTTAATATTATTTTTTAATTGAATGACTGTCTAGTAGTTCACAGATGTCGAAAAACTGAGTGTGGTAAAGCCACTGATTTTGTTTATGTATATTTCTGCAATCTGCACATTGCACTGACTTTCATTTTAATGTTTACACCAGGGTTCCTTGTCAGCACTTTATGCTCAGATGTTTGTAAGCTAAAAATAAACTATTGTGTATGTTCAAATATACTGTTGTGATTGAAGAAGTTAAATAAAAATGTCAGTCATCAATTCATGCATCACCTCATGTCATCATAACAGAGGTCTGTCTTCCAGGAAAGAACAGTTTAAAATTAATGTAATATAGTATTGGCCATACTATATGATGTATTGCTTGTCTTTGTTTAATAATACAGAAGACAAAGACCTTAAAAAATAATCGCATATCGCATCGCAATCGCAATATTGGGGCAAAAAATCGCAATTAGATTATTTTCCATAATCGTTCAGCCCTACTAAAGACGTTTTGTCAAAACTATTTCTGAACATTTGCTTCGTAATGACAACATTTCATCATGCAAACAGGCTTCGGGAATCCAAAATCCCTCACAGAAACAAAAATGCGTTACCAAAACTGCCATAAAGTCAACTGCTCATACTTCTTCTTCAAATATTGAAAGCCACTTTTAAAAGGCCGATAGGGGGTAAGCACATTAGTAATTCTGTTGGTGTTTAGCACAGTTTCATGGTGCTACTGAAGCTGTTCATCTACAAAATCATGCTAAATATTTAATTGAAATTAAAAAACGTAAACATTTTAGATGAAAAGGGTTCATTCCTTTTTTTTCCAGTCCAGACCGAGGCGAGACTGTGAGGCCTCCCTGTGTCCCCACAGACTGGGTAACTAAGGATACAGGCAGCACTGAACCTCCATTAAGACATCAGAGCTGCACTCCCGTCTGACACCGACAGCTCCGATTTCCTTCCTGAAATTGAGACTCTAAAGCATGCTGAGAACATGAACACACACTCGGGCCTGTAGCCAACACACCCTATGTAAATGTGCAAACGTGTATATGCAATACTTGCACTCTCCCCTCTGTTACACAACAAATCCTGGCCCAGTAGAAGCTGAAGGTTCCACAATTTATAGCAGTGATGAATTGCAGGATTCTTATGCAGGTCTGCACTGTGACGCAGGATTAGGGATTAGTGAGATAAGAAATCAGATTTAACTCTGGATTTTCAGCGTTGCAAAGCAGTTTGCTCCTTTTCCTCTGTTATGTTCAGGGGATCGATAAGTATAAAATCACCACCTACTGACCAATCAATGCTCTTGGAAACAGAATCCCCATTCGTTGGAGATCACTCTGGCTTTGGTGCATGGATAGTTAAAAAGTCTTTAGTTCTATAAGTCATCAACAAATGACAGCAATTCTCAGCTGAGAGAACTTTAATTCTTGTTTCTTTTAATTCCATATATAATGTAATAATAATATATTTATATAATAAAGTTTACTAAAGATTTACAAATGATATTCACCAATATGAACCTTTTTTTTTTAGTTTGTTCTTGTCTTGTCCCCCTACTGTCAGGTCACAGTTGAAAAAGCAAACATTACGCTAACATAAATTCAGTGGAGGACAAAATTTTAATTGTAGTCAGACTTTATTTGGCAATGACATTGAAAGCATATAAACTTACACGACTAACAGTCGACACTGTTCTTTAACAGCTTAATGCCTGCAGTAACTGTTTTGCTTTCAAATTCCTAATACTTGTTGAATATTTGTCATTCATCAGTGTTTCTACACACTTTATTGTGAACATGTCGAAAAACCTGTGCTGCTCTGCTTGGTCGGTTATCAGCATTGCTACAATATGAAGACATATTCTGAGAACTGTTTAAATCTTCTTCATAATACAGGGTCTGATTCTAGACACCAGATCTAGACGTGTTTGGTCACTGATACAAACCCATATTTCCCAATAACACTGTGCACAACTTATATGTTTGCAGAAAACTGATTGCAACAGAGCACGTTATATACGCAACACTTTTCGCACCATGCATCTGTAGCTAGAACTCTTTGAAAGCCTACTTTCCTGCTTTCTTTTTAAGCTTAAATTAAATAAAAATGTGATAGAACTATACAGTTTATAATTATTTGAATTTCCTATTCTGAAACAAATTTTAAAAAGCTGTGGGGTTGGTTCAGTGACAAAATTAAATGCACTGGCTGCTACAACTTGCCAACATTTCCTCATTAGAGTTCACAATAAAAGGCAGACAATGGAAGTAAGATCAGGGGCAGATGGTGTTAATGCACGTCCCTCTTCTCTGTGACATTTCCAGAAAGGGGAAGGGAAGTGGTGAGATCTACACCAGCTACCCAAACCAGACAGAAAGGAAAAAGAAAAAGAGATGAGGAGAAGGGAGGGGAGACAGAGAGGTGAAATGAGATGGGAGACAGAGAAGGAGAGGAGGGGGGAAGTCATTAACTCGCAATCAAGCTCTGGGAATGGCAAAAGAGTCCGTGCATTTGCTTAAGCAATGTACCCTTTCTCACTCACCCCTCCCTGTGACAGGTCAGCACCCAGGATGGATGGGATGTAAACTAATACCTGCATCTCTGAAGCCTGCATTGCACACAAAGATACAGTCAGCCAATGCCAAGCAGAGAGCTGTATCTTAGCGAAGCTGCCTCTGATTTCCACTTAGATAATCACACAGTCAAAACAGGTGCATATGTGTGTGCGTCTGAGAGACAAAGATCAGCGCTCTGCAGCTGCAGCACTCCCTGTCATGACTTTACTCGCAGAGTAAGTGAGTGAGTGAGTGGACATTACCAAATGAGGTAAAGTAGCGTTAATGAAGGAGCAGTTCATTCCCGGAGCCGTTTGCAGAACAAAGACAGTTATTAGCGGGCAGCAGGATGGCTATTGTCGCACTACACCCGCTGTTTTAATTATCAAGCAAAGTCAGGTGGCCTGCGAACTCACTGCGATATAAATGATGAGGTCCTCTTATTGTCCCGAGCCTGCGGTCGGTCTCAGCTGCTTAGCCTTCCAACCAACTTGCAGAGGCTAAGGAGCTAGCTATCGTCCCACCGGCTCAGAAGGAAAAAAACAAAAACATGGAAAAAACGGCAGAAGATTTCGTCCTAATTTCTCCGCGTCTTAGCTGCTTAAAAAAATAAAATAATAATAAAAAAAATAATAAAGCGTATCACGTAGGAAAAATAAATAAAATGGAAGCAGATTAGGGTTTTTTTGGTATTTGCTCTCCCCTTCCAGGAGTCGTGAATTGCAGACGCTCACCGTAAGAGAAAATATCCACGGTGCTTTCTCTTTATTTTAAATGACAGCCTCTCCGCGGTGCGCTGTCCTTTGTTGTGAGCATCTCAACGTAAACACGGAGCCGACCCGTTCTGCCCGTTCTCCGCCTGCGAGCGTGCGCTGTAGGCGGGGACAGTGAGAGTGACGCCGCCGCACAGCATCCTGGGACTTGAAGTTTTACCTCCCCCAACTTGTACGAGACCTGTCAGGCTTTTCAGTTTACACAATTATTAGCGTAAGTTAAAGATATGTATATATATATATAGCAATATTTCAGGTTTACAGATATTGGGAATGCAGATAATTTATTTCTTGTTAATTTATCCTGGGTTAATTTATCCAGTTATATGAACTGGACGGGCAACAAGGGCGATAGGGCGGCCTTTAGCTCAAGTAGCATTGCTTTTCCATTTTCTTTTTTTTTTTAAAAAGGAAAGAGTATTTACTTTGTTACTCACACAAAGCTGAGGTTATAAATTATGATAAGCAGCAAGACCCGTTAAATTTACACATAGGAGTAAGGTTCAGTCCTATGATTAATAAACCTATACACTAGGTCAAAGTTAAACAAAAAATAATTACAACTGAACATGGATAGCAGACTTAGAGAGAAATCTAGTCTCAGTTACTAAAGTGCAGAAACCTCTGTCTTTGATTGCAAAGCAGGAGACAAGCAGGAGAGACATTATCTCTAGTTCCTGGTGTGAAAATATGAACTCACCACACACACAGACACAACAGTTGACTGTTAGCGCACAATATCGTCACCGCATTTCCATTTGTTTTGAAATTTTTAAGTGAAACTACATCATACGGACAAGCATACTGGGCCACCAACACTTTACATGTACAGGAGCTGCTTGGTCATGTAAACTCATGCCATCAAGGTCCTGGTGCACAATTTTTGTGCTGATGTTAATGCCAGAGGAGTTTTTGAACTGTGTGAAATATGTGCCCCAGCAGCTGGCAACCCCGCTCTTTAACTTTACATTGTCTTCCACTTGGTGCCTGAATTTCACGTTGCCATAATAACACATAATCGATCATGGAATATCTAGGAGGGAAGAAATTTCACCAAATTACCTGTTACAGTACCACACACGAATTCAGTGAGCTTTTTAAAATGGCCCATTCTTTCACTAATGTTTGAAAAGTTAGAATGCATGGCCAGGTGCTTGATTTTATACTGATTGCTGCAGAAGAACTAAACTACTATTAACCAAATAATTAAGTTAATCTCAAGATACAGTAGCTTATCTGCCTTGTGGGTCTTTTCATTACCAAACTAACATAATTTACCATGACCTTTAACTTTACCTTTATGGACAGGTTGGACCCCCAAGACCTGTCCATAACATTAATGCTGATATAGATACTGGCGGCTTAGACTGACAGATGTTCTGACAGGCCAGTGTTTGCTAGGCTCCCCTAATTCAAGACAGTGAACTGGACAACACCACTGTGTTTGTTCTGCTGGTGACTTTAAAGTATTTTTAATGGACTACTTTCTAATCCAGATCTGCTAACTTCTGGCTTTTTTTTATTTTTTTCACTTTGCTTTCTTTACTTTATGTGTAAAAGCCAAAATTTTGGTGGCTAAATTGCTAACTGGCTAAATCGCTAATGGCTTCAAGATTAGGAATATAAAACCAGTGGCTCAAGCAATAGTGGCTGCATACATCTGTCATATACAAGCTATGGTCTAAGACTATACTCATATAGTATACTAACTCTTAGTATACTAACTCATACTAACTCTTTGTTATTTTTTGCCCGCTCTTCAACCTCTTCAACCTGAGCCTGAGGTTGGGAAGAGTCCCACAGCTCTGGAAAACCTCCTGTGTTGTACCAGTGCCAAAGACTTCACGCCCCAAGGACCTCAACAGCTACAGGCCGGTGGCTCTGACATCCCACCTGATGAAGACCCTGGAGCGGTTGGTCCTGGCTCAGCTTCGGCGCCTAATAAGCTCATCACTGGACCCACTTCAGTTTGCCTACCAGCCTGGCATTGGAGCGGATGATGCCGTCATTCACCTCCTACATCGTTCCCTCGCTCACCTGGAGACCGCTGGAAGCACTGTGAGAATCATGTTCTTTGATTTCTCCAGTGCCTTCAACACCATTCTTCCCTCGGTTCTAAAGGACAAGCTGGTGAACTCTGGAGTGGACCATCACCTCACTACCTGGATCCTGGACTACCTCACCGACCGACCACAGTATGTGAGGACTCAGGGCTGTGTGTCGGACAGGGTCGTCTGCAGTACGGGGGCCCCACAGGGAACGGTTCTGGCTCCGTTCCTCTTCACTATCTACACTGCAGACTTCTCCCACAATTCCACCCAGTGCTTCCTGCAGAAGTTCTCTGATGACTCTGCAATAGTCGGCCTCATCACTGATGGGGACGACAAGGAGTACAGAGGACTGACCCAAGACTTTGTGGACTGGTGCCAGCTGAACTACCTCCAGATCAACGCCAGTAAAACCAAGGAACTGGTGGTAGACTTCCGCAGGCACAAGCATTCTCCACTGCAACCACTGAACATCCAAGGTATGGACATTGAGGCTGTGGACAGCTACAGGTACCTTGGTGTTCATCTGAACAATAGACTGGACTGGACTCATAACTCAGACGCCCTCTACAGGAAAGGGCAGAGCAGGCTGTACCTGCTGCGGAGACTCAGGTCGTTTGGAGTGGAGGGCCCACTCCTGAAGACCTTCTATGACTCTGTGGTGGCTTCTGCTATCTTTTATGGCGTGGTCTGCTGGGGCGGCAGCATCTCTGCTGGGGACAGGAAGAGACTGAACAGGGTGATCCGAAGGGCCAGCTCTGTTCTAGGATGCCCTCTGGACCCAGTGGAGGTGGTGAGTGACAGGAGAACGGCGGCTAAGCTGTCATCCCTGTTGGACAACATCTCCCACCCCATGCAGCAGACTGTGACAGCACTGAGCAGCTCCTTCAGTGGGAGACTGCGGCACCCACGGTGTGGGACGGAGAGATTTCGCAGGTCTTTCCTCCCCACTGCTGTCAGACTCCATAATAAAGACTTTAACTGATCAAGCACACACATCCATACATATGCAATAATACTAAGTGCAATAATCCTTTCTGTCATCGTTGTATTTTTACTCAGTTGTATATAGTATTTGTATTTGTATTCTATTTTTATCTTATTGTATATTTATTTTATTTTATTCTACTGTATATAGTATTTTATTTTATTCTATTCTGTACAGTTGTGTACTGTATTTATTCTTATTGTATTCTAATTTTTGCCTCATAACTTTTGCACTGTCCACTTCCTGCTGTGACAAAACAAATTTCCCACGTGTGGGACTAATAAAGGTTATCTTATCTTATCTTATGAAGGGGAAACGACCATACACAGTTTGTAGGAAATTCAGAATAAGTATAGAATAATATATCAGTTAAAGGTGTGTCTAAAACGATATGTTTTATGAAATAATATAAAAAAGGGGGGGAAATGTGAAACAATTTACATCTATCTATTTTTTAGCCACTTATTTATCTCTGCTGCCACGAGGACTGATACAGGACATCTCAATAACTCTTTAACACCAAGCAGGTATGCACGTATGCCTAGCAGAGAATCATCTGTTTTCTCATGTTAATGAGATCATGTTAAATTGTCATGTTAACCGTTTATTTCAACTGTTAACCAAGGAACAGTTGGCAACAGCGGCACCACCATGCCGTTTGACAATTACATGTAACTACTAAAGTTACTTCCCAGCATTGCTGCTGATACATTGGTACAGCTGGCCGTTAACACACACAAGGGTAACGACGGCTCGTATCTTTCACATTATGTACTTTTGCAAAGCCTTCTTAATATCTCTGCTTTTAAGAGTTTGGTAATGCTCCAAAGTAGAGTTTCAAAATAAAACCTTTATATTTCAAACATATGTGCGTGCACAAGACTCACGTAGTTCATGCAAAGTAGGATTATAAGTATGAGTTGTATGCATGAGTCAGTCAAGTAGTAGTAGATCTGGAAAGACTAGTTGACTTTCACGACACTGTATTTTAATTATGCACTCACTACAGATGTGGTAATAGATAATGGTAATAGACTGTCTTAGTAGGCATTTGCACTGTCTCTACTAGAATAAATGCACTGAAACTGAAATTATTTTTATTAAAAAAGTAAAATCTTCTTTTAATCCACATTTGGATGAAATAAATGCTCATATCTAATAAAAATAAAGTAAAATGATTTGATAAAGACCAAAACATTATGAGGTTCTTTTGAACACCAGCTATTCTGCTTTGCTGCCTCTCCCCTTTCACGTCAGTCTGTGAGATTCATGTGATAATAACTCTGTAGACATGCTGTACATGACTTCACTTTCAGTGAAAACACCTTACATACCATTTTTTAAAAGCTTTATCCTGGGTGGAGCTAACTGGAATGAAAGTTGTGTTACTGTCTGTCTTGCTGCCGCCGTCATTTTTGTCTTTATCTCCACCACGCTGCATGCCATCTTTTTCCTTTTTCCTCCAGTTCGTGAGTGTGTGAGCATGAGCGAGTCTGCGGGTGTTTTCCAGAAATCATCTTTTTGTTTTAGAAACCAACTTAACAGTTTTTAATGTGGTGAATTATCGGCTTTGTATTTGTTTTTGTTTGAGTCAAACTATTTCAGTATCCAGGACATGGACTCAGTCAGTGGAACGAAACTTTTCGGAGCTGTTTGCATAACGAGTCTGAGCTTTTTCAATGACAAAGCTGTCATTGCACACCTGAAGCATTAATACAAAGCTTGTGTTCCTGTCTAGTTTATATTAGAGCCAAGCCAGTATGTCTTGATTGGGGATAAAATAGTGCATACACAGCACCAGGTATGCTTATATAATATGTGGATCCAGAAACTTTAGCAGACCCATTGGTTTTTGTACAATGACACAATGTTTGTATAACCCCAGCCTAAAAAAAAGCTGGGACACAGTTTAAAGTTTAAATAGAACCAGAAAGCAACGATCTGCAAATAATATAAATCTATTGTGTATTAACAATAGAAAACATAAAATATATCAAATCTTTAATGTTGAAACAAGGAAAAAATTATCTCATTTTGAATTTAACGGCAGCAACAAGTTTCAAAACTAAAAGGACAGGGAAACAAAAGCCTAGAAGTAAATGTTACTGATAAGCAGCGCCTGGTGGATAATTTTGCAAATAAATAGGTTAATTGGCAACAGGTTAGTAACTTGATTGGGTCTAAAAAGAACATCTTAGGGAGGCAGAGTTTCTCAAGGTGGGCAGAGGTTCACCATTCTGTACAAAGACTGGGCCCAGACATTGTGGCATCATTTCTGAATAATGTTCATCAATGTAAAATTGTGAAGAGTTTGTCATTGTTTGCAGTTCATAGCGTTAAAAAGAGGTTCAGAGAATCTGGATAAATATTTGCACAAGGAGACAAGGCAAAAAAAACCCCATACTGAATGCCTGTGATGTTCAGGCCCTCGGGCAGCATTGCATTAAAAACACACATGATTCTGTCGTGTAAGTCACTACATGGGATGGGAGACATTTTCAGAAATCATTGTCTGTCCATTCACAAATGCAAGTTAAAGCCATATGTGAACATGATCCAGAAATGCTGTCATCTTCTCTGGGCCAAAGCTTATTCAGAATAGGCTGAAGTAAAGTGGAACGGTTTTCTGTGGTCTTTGAAATTTTCAGTGGAAAACATGGAAACCATGCTCTCGAGACCAAAGTGGGAAGGATTCATCCGGCTTGTTATGAGCGCTCAGTATAAAAGTCCACATCTCTCATGGCATTGGGAGTGTATTAATGCCTATGGGATTGGTAGTTAGCACATCTGCTCCCATCCAATGACCTGTTTTTTTAGGGAAGGCCCCGCATATTTCAGCAAGACAATGCAAAAACGCATAATGCAGCTATTAAAACAGCATGACCTCATACAAGAAGAGGTGGTGAGCTGGTCGGTCTTCATTCCAGAGTTTTAACCAAATAAAAACATTTGGATGACACCAAAAAATGACAAAGAAAATCATGAAAAACATTTTACATAGCATCCCAACTTTTTTGGAATTGGGGTTGCATGACTGCTATAAATATTAATGTATTCCTCTGCCAGTTAAATAAACGAGGAGCTTGTGACTGAGTGACAGAGAAGTGGAGAGTTTTTAAGTACTTGTTTTTTAAATTATTTTTATTATTATTTATCCCCATGTATGTGTTTCCATTTGCAGTTTTTGTCTTATTTGGTGTTAATGTCTGTTTTTTTAGTACAGTACTTGGAAGATTTTCTCCTATGGGAGAAAATACAGTAACCCTATCTTATCTTGTCTCCCATTTGTTATGGCCATGTGGCCCAGTTTGTAAGAGTCGTCCTCTGTGATCTTTCAGGCCTTTTGGTGTTGTTAAGTTGGACAGTAAATCAATTCTCTTCTAAGAATGATCTCTCATAAAGCTTTTGTTATATATCCGATAGGTTTATTTTGGTTTTCCTAACGATGGCTTCCTTCTCTTGCGTTGACATATCCTTGGACCTTGTTTGGAGACTTCCAGTAAACAGCTACCAAATGTTTGTTCTATACTTGGAATCTTTTAATGATAAACAGCAGAACTCAGCAGGTCATGGAGCCCTTTGTCAGTCAGTTATCTAAATAATTTGGAGGACTTTGTTATTGTCCTAACACTTTAAGACCTAACTGTATCTTATTGTAGAATTTAGCAACCCAGTAGTCAATGAAGGGATTGGAATTAGAGCTAGTTTTCTGAAGTGTAACTGATTGATGTTATCTCATATGAAGATAATATTAAATAATAAAAATAATAACAACATAGTCATCAGAAAGCATTGCAGCATAAGTGAAAATCTGCTACTTTTCAGCTGCTCCATCACTGACAAGGGGGCGCCACAGCGGGTAGCACTGCATATTTGATTTGGCAGATGTATACGCTGGATATTACATTTGTTTTTTCGCCAAATTATTTAAAATTACTGAGTCTGCATCAAATTATCAATAACCTTTGTCCAAAAATTCACTCCCTGTACGGAAATCCTTGAAAATTGCTTTCCTCCATACTGAAATGTATGCACATGTTCTTAAACCATTGATCCAAATTTTGTTGAAATCTGTTTGACAGTTATAATAGAGTGTGGAGGTGGAACTTAGAAGTAAAGTGTATAAATCATCTGACCCATATATAAGAAACAAGCATGGTCGTAATAGCCTTAGTTTAATTATAGCCATGACACACACAACAAACATGTGGTTCCTGTCTGTCTCTCACATAGTGACTGTCCAACGAAGGCAAAAAAAAAAAATGCAACCAGCAAACAAAAACACTTAAATCCCAACTTTATGCTTGAGAACTGCTGGTGAATACAGGATGTTATGTAACATTTCAGAGCTGTTGTTCATCACTAAACATCGCTAGATCACATCATTAATCCACAGGAAGGAAACTAGTTTGGTGGCTCAGACCAGTTTCAGCAGATATGTGAAAGGTACAATTATTCTAACACATAGTCAAAGAGGACCAGTTCATATTCCACTTAATTAAAAAAAAGAATAGTTAATAATGACGTACGTTAGAAAAAATATTTTCCCAAACCTTAAAAATTAACACGTAGGAACAAACTAAATCTCACTTTTCTCCTTCAAAGACTTGGGAAGTGAAACCACACCAGATGTGGTGCAAAAAAAATGACTGCAATACGGCCCCAGCTGTGTGTATATAACGCCCAAAAGATCAGTCTTACCAGAAGACCTTCATGTTTTTTGATGATGCTTGGATGTATATAGTTGGATAGAGTGGGAGACAACTCATTCAATGTGAGAATGAGTGGAAAAATCAGGGGAGGCCAAGAACACGTTAAACTGAACTCAGCTTTGCTCACACACACACACATCAGCACAGAGACAGACTTATTTTTATGCTGCTGAGACGCTGTAAAACACACACTTACGTTTCCTAATAAAATACACGCCTGCTGCTCCACTGGATGCCAGGAGTGAGTAGTGGGCGTTGTGAGCTGAAGTGGTTTTCAACGGGCTTCAGAGACTGAAAGAAGACTCTGACTTTAAGGCTTTGAGTTAAGAAGCATAAGAAACCATGTGTGCAGTATGCATGCACACACACACACACATAGACACACACTTCCATACACACACCTTGCATAATCTTTGCACACATTTTAATCAGTGTTTGAACCCTCCTGTTTACGTTGCTACGGTTACAACACCAACACTGCTCCTGGTCGTTTCCAGGGTTGAAAGCAGCAGACACACCTTCCTTTGATTCCTCGGGTGAAAGCGCTTCAGCCAGTTCATTTCACTCGGTATGGATGTTTTGACAAGTGCGCCTCTGTGCAGGAGCCAGTGGGCTGCACTTCTGTGTAAAACATCAGGAAATTATGAAAAATGTAGACACACACTTGTGGCGCATATGGTTGGATTTAAACCCTTGGGGTACAGGTGGATCCTGCCGTTACTTATGTGTGCACATGGTAAAAAGCCTTGCTTGAGTCCAAAATGTGATATTAGCTTAAAGTTATATACAGAATAATGCCACAGTTATACCCTGTATAAGTATTTAGTAACAATTTTACTACTCAAAACTGGAGGACGGACATTTTTGAGAATGTATTAATGCAGTAAACCACACAGCAAGCTGTATAACTTGAATTAATTGCATTAAAAATGTTCCAAAAGGCACTTACGTCCACAAAATGAAACAGCTTGCAGCGATGTGGCGGCCAAAGAGTGAAGAAAGCCAATCGCATTCACTGACTTTAAGTGAAATAATTGCAAAGTGAGTGGGTCCTTGACCCGAGTATGAAGGAGAACACAGAATAGCACTGACTGACATATGACACGGCAGTAAATGTATTAGAGGTTACCTAGGCAACCATCAGCCACAAAGTGATGCTTGACGATGGAACAGCTTCCTGTGTGGACAGGGTTTAATACCACAATTGTTGCTGAGACTCCCAGTTTTGTCCAGAACAGATTAACAGAGGTGAAGCCAAGCAGACATCCATCAACCACAGCTCCTAATAATGCTAAGTCTAAAAGAACTACCCGACTTTGGAGCTGGCCTCAAGTGGCCAGTAGAGGAACTGCAGTTTTTGGAGCTTCTGAGCTAGCTTTATTTTTCAGCCCCTGAGGTTGCTGCTTGGTAAAGAATTAAGAAATTTTAAATCCGGATTTGACCTGGATAAATATTTTTTTTTAAAAAGGATTTAAAAATTAGGAAAATGCATGATAAAAAGACTGAACAAAAAAAAAAAAACTTATAAAAAACTTATAGTAAAGAAAACTTATTTCTTCCAGCATCTTTGTAATCTGCACCATTGTACATATAAATATACTATACATGTTACTATTGTCTGTGTCATGTCGCTGTCTGAACCAGAGCCCAGTTCCTTGTATGTGTACACATACTTTACCAGTAAAGCTGCTTTTGATTCTGATTCAGTTTAAAGAGACCGTTTAAAGACAGTTTACATGAAGAAATGAGCAAAACCAAAAATCTGACTGATATAAATGCAGGCAGTAAGAAACTTCAATAAGCAATACAAAAATGATGAGCAAGTGATTAAATAAAGATGATACCAAATAAAGACAGAGATGAACAAAACAATGGTAAATGGCCTGTATTTATATAGCGCTTTTACTAGTCCCTAAGGACCCCAAAGCGCTTTACATATCCAGTCATCCACCCATTCACACACACATTCACACACACTGGTGATGGCAAGCTGCATTGTAGCCACAGCCACCCTGGGGCGCACTGACAGAGGCGAGGCTGCCGGACACTGGCGCCACCGGGCCCTCTGACCACCACCAGTAGGCAACGGGTGAAGTGTCTTGCCCAAGGACACAACGACCGAGACTGTCCAAGCTGGGGCTCGAACCGGCAACCTTCCAATTACAAGGCGAACTCCCAACTCTTGAGCCACGATCGCCCCCAATGAAAACTTTAAATAAGCTCTGATTTTTAACTGTAATGAGAGAAGAAAAATGTAGTCTCCTGACCTCTGCTTCTTCTGCTGGTTGAATCAGAGACGATGGCTGCTTTTTTTACTACAGAGGATTTTTTTTTTTTTAAAGTACATTTATTGGCATTTATACTTAAGCGTCTCACCACAACTAATCAAGTGCAAGTTTCACTAAACGAGCAGAATGTTGCTGTTTCTGTGTTCTGCTACTGAATGTTTTGACAGAGTTTGACCCCGGCTTCAGGTTCATGACACAATCTGGGTTTTCAGCCTCTATCTTGATGCTGTTTTGGAAACAAAAAGTGGATTAAAATAACTTTTTCATATGTTAGCCAAAAACTTATTTTGGCATCAATCTCCTCAGTTACAGCCACATAAACATATCTGTTTCCGTCCTTCCTTAATTAACTTGATACACAACCTCAGAATGATCTAAGCGCCCTAAATCTGAGCAAAAGCATCTGCTCTCATCCCATGTGATGCTGACCGTGGACAAAGTGTGTGGGATTGCACTAAGGCCAGTCTGTTCTCAGGGAGCATTTTATCCTTTGTTGTTGTTGTGCGATCAGACCAAAACATAGCAACAGCTGGGCTGTGTTCAGCTGCACAAGGCTGCATGGAGAAGTCTTCACTAGTGTGACAGGATTATGTGATAGAAACATGCTGTGCTCATGGGTAGCCAAATATTAAATAACACTACTGTCCTGTGTTTGAGGGGCCGGGCTAAGCACTGTTGTCATGCTGCCATGGTGACAGTAACCATGCACAGGGTAATGTTTACAGAATGTTTAGCATATCACAAAGCAACACATAGAGTGAATCAGTGTGTGTGCGCTTGTGTGTGTGAGTGTGCTGGTATTACGAGACTGAGGACTTTTGTAACTGGTAGGTTTCAGAATTGCTTTGAGAGAGTGTGTGTGTGTGTGTGTGTGTGTGTGTGTGTGTGTGTGTGTGTGTGCTTTACTTTGTGTATTTGATTAACAAAACTGAAGGCGATTGCTCATATTGTCAAAGGATGAAGTGTGGAATTGGCTCTGCCTAACAACGCTGCTTTGTCCCACTGAAGAACCAAATATTATAATTATACAGCAACATTTCTGAGAGTGATTGAGAAACTTTAATGTGCGCTATTACATACAGTATAAAGTAGCATGCACAGTAATTTACTCCAGATGTAAATGAACCAAACTGAAACTCCTCACTGAGAAGGGCTGAGAAGAGATGCCATCTTTCTTGATGGGATTTCAAAATGAAAGCCCCCTGTCTGCATGCATTTTAATATGGTAAAAATACAAGCCACAAAGAATATTTTATACAGCACTTCGAATGGTCGGTAAGACTAGAAAAGTGCATTATAAATGCAGTCCATTTAAAGTTTAGGTTATGTCTTGTAACCTTTAGTGTGTTGTACTTTTTAAACTCCTTGTGGTCTAGTTTAGAAATTAAAGTTACCAAAGCAAGAGGCAATGGGAAAACATCATTTTCTGTCTTAGCTGTCAGCGCGTCATTTGACTGAAATGCATTTGCATCTGAAACGGTGGATGTATGGTTGGACTTATTAAAATTTTGCTGTTAGATAACCAGATAATGTTTAACTCCATAAAAACTTCAGTGGTTGTATATTTACTGCAGAACATATTCACGAGATGATATTAACTTCTATGCACGCTTTATAGATGGCATTGTAGATCTTTGTATACACAACTGGAAATATACACTCACCAGTCGCTTTTTTAGGTACAGCTGTTCAGCTTGGCAATGCAGTCATCTAGTTAGCCAATCACATCGCAGCAACTGCATGTAGGCATGTAGACATAGTCAAGACAGCCTGCTGAAGTTCAAGCCAAGCGTCAGAATGCGGAAGAAATGGGATTTATGTGACTTTGACCATGGTATGGTTGTTTGTACCAGATAGGCTGGTCTGGGTATTTCACTGTTGATCTATTAGGATTTTCCCAGACACCCTTCTCTAGTGTTTTCTGATAATGGTCCAAAAAAGAGAAAATATCCAGTTAGAAGCAGTTCTCTGAGTGAAAGGGTGGTGTTGATGCTAGAGATCAGAGGAGAATGGGCAGAAGGTTTGGGGCAAGGAAGGCAGCAGCAGCAGCAACTCTAATAGCCACTTGTTACAACCAAGGTATGGAGAAGAGGATCTATGAAGGCACAACATATTGAGTCTTCCTGTCAGCTGAGAAAAGCAAACTTGCATGTGCTCACCAAAATTGGACAACAGAAGATTAGAAAAAAATGTTACCTGGCATGATGATTCTTTATTTATGCTGCGATATTTACATGGTAGGGTCAGAATTTGGCACAAATAACATGATAGCATGGATCCACAGCTCAAGCTACTGTTAGTGGTATTATGATGTGGAGGATATTTTCTTGACATATTTTGGGCCCCTTAACACCAAATGAGCCACAGCCTATCTGTGTGTTATTGCTGACCATGCCCATCCCTTTAGGACCACAGTGTACCCATCATCTGATGACTGTTTCCAGCAGGGTTATGTACCATGTCATAAAGTTAGACTCAAACAGACAATGGATTCACTGTATTCAAATAGCCTCCACAGTCACCAGATTTCAGACCAGCAGAGTAGCTTTGGAATGTGGTGAAAGAGGAGACTGACTTCATAAATGCCCAGCCGATAAATCTGTGTGATACTGTTATGTCAATATAGACCAAAATGTCCAGGGACGCTCCCGGCACCTTGTTGAATCTATGCAGTAAAAACTGAAACTGCCCTAAAGTCAAAAAGGGTCCAACCTGTACCTAATGAAGTGGCAGGCATAGGTGGATAGGGCTATTAAAGCCAAACTAGAAAGGTTCCAGGCCTTTTGTATCTCATGCTATGAATAGAACACAATGCTGCGTTGTCTATGAATCTGACCGTGTGGAAAACTTTTTTGTGAACTAGTGAAACTTCCTCACATTCACACACTATAAATCACAATGTACCTTCCTCTAGTTCTTAGATCATTTGAAACAATGATACAAACGTGCATACAGTCTCACTCTCTGAATGACTTGTGCAGCACTGAAACCGAAGCTACTGAAGAGTCCCTGATATGATAACAACATTTCAGATCTGGCTTCCCACTGGTCTCGCAGAGATCAAACATGATGACTTAGACCTTTTCAAAGTGATTTAGTAGCGATGTGAGTGATTTATTGGCTTATTACAGACCACAGATTAACAAAGCACTGAACAAAGTGCTGAAACTCGGGAATGAATGTCTCGATCTCCTTCTGTACCTAAATAAGTGAACTTAAATTTTTTTATTCTTTTTTTTCTTTTCTTTTTTTGTACAGATGTAATTTACCCGACATCTGTTTTAAATCAACAGGAAAATTGAATGGGTAGATCCACAGACGACGCCTTCAGTTCAGCTTTTTATAGCCTCTGTAAACCAATACATTAACTACTGTACAGTATGCACATTGATAAGTAATATCTATTTGACAAGACATAAGACATTTCCTCCAACAGACGATGCCATTTTCTGCTGTAACTATCTCTTCTGTGCACTCTTCCAGAGTTTGATGCAACTGATAGCGGTTAATGCAGCTTTTATTTGGTTTAATCTGTTCTGGGTTTGCTGATTGTGTCCCATTTGAGGGGATGAAATCATCCCCCACATGATTGCATCCCCTTAAATCATAACTTTTATTGCCACGTGCACCACTAGCATGCGGTGCGCTGTATTTCTCCTGGTTTATTGCCCCTTTGTTAAATGGGACAGCAGTTAATTTGACGCAAGGCTTCGTTTCAAACTAACTTCAACTACACCGTGATGTTTTCAGGAAGAGTAAAAAATGGAACGTTTTTTGAGAATAAACATATGACGAGTCTCAAAATGATTAGAAGTAATGTCATCCAGATGTGTACAGTTGTAACCTGAATTTTCCTTCATCAGTTTCTTCATCAGTTACATCAGTTTCCCAGAGAGCCTTTTTACCATGCTCGTCTCCTACTGTTGCAAATTTGTTTGTGCATTTGTTCACATTGCACCATATATATGTATATTTGTGAGTCAGTTGCATCGGCATGACAACACAAACGCTTAGAGTTGATTTAAGTGTCATTGAGTGTAATTGCAGAGTCACTGACAGTAATTAGATAGCACACCAAGCTCACCAACGCCTGTAATAGAGTGTAGAGAGACAACCAGTCTCTTATTTCACACTGAACTGAAGGACTGTTTTAATAGCAGCCTGTCAGTAAGGCTGTTATCTGTTTTCCAGAGGTTGCATTATGAGGTGTACAGCCTGGTTGAAATGTTAGATTTAGAGCAGCATGAGTGCACAGAAGCAGTTAAGACATGGCAAAGAGAATTGCGTGGGGATTTTCACAACTGAAACTGCATGCACATAAGCACACAAGCACATGTGGTAAATTTTAAACAGTCAACATGAAGCATTTCTTGAAGGAAACATCATTTATTTTTATATGTAAACACAGATCATAAGTCATTAGAACTACTAGTACTACTAATAATAATAACGGGAAGAAGAAGACAACTGATTTTTTTTTAAGATGAACAATTTTTTTCAGTATTAATATCTGAATTTTGGCTCCATTTATCTTTTGATTAGGATTTTAGTTAATATTGGGTGTAATTAAATATGTTCAGGTTTACTCTGCAAATTTTTCAATACCTGTTGCCATTTAATTTCACCTTCCATGTGAAGAAGTCATCTGAGACCCTCAGTCACAGACTGCGCACACATACACTCACAGGTCTCTTTGTTAGATATCTAATCAGCCAACGACATGGCAGAAACTCATCATTTGCCTGCAGACATGATGAAAATGATCTACGGAAGTTCAAACAAAGCATCAGAAAGGAACAAAGCTAATTTAAGTGACTTTGAATGCGGCATGGTTGTTGGTGCCAGAAGGGCCAGTCTGAGTATTTCAGGAATTGCTGATCTACTGGGATTTTCCCACACTACCATCTCTCGTGTGTACAGTGAGCATGGCCAAAATAAGAGAAAATATCCAGCGAGCAGCAGTTCGTTGAGTGAAAATGACTTGTTGATGCCAGAGATCAGAGGAGAATGGTCAGGCGACGTCAAGCTGACAGGAAGGCAACTGTGACTCAAAAAAGCACACTGGATACAACCCAGATATGCAGAAGAGCATTAAGTCAAACACAATACGCTGAACTTTGAAGCACAGGGTGCCGTTCTTGTCAGCTAAGAACAGGAAATTGAACCTACAATTCACTTTGACTCACCAAAATTGGACAATAGAAGATTGGAAAAACCTTGGCTGGTCTGATGAGTCTCACTTCTACTGAGACATTCAGAGAGTCGGGACAGAATTAGGCAAAAACTACACAAAAGCATCAAGAGTATGAACAGTTCAGACAGCTGCTGGTGGTGTAATGTTGAGGAGCTCTTAGTACCAACAGAGCATTATTAAAATATTACAGTCTACCTGAGTGTTATGAACGCAGTGTCTTCTGATAGTGCCTTCCAGCAGGATAAATCGACTGCCACAAAGCTCAGATCATTGCCTCCACGGCCATCAGATTTCAGTCCAATAGAGCACCTTTGGGATGTGTTGAGCATCATGGATTTGTAGCCAAAATTTCTGAGGAATGTTTCCAGGACTGTCTTGTATTTGTGACATGAAGAATTAAGGCACAGTCCAACCCTGTGCAGAAAGGTGTACCTAATAAAGAGTCCACTGGCTGTATATTAAGCATCAAGAACAACTCCGCTCATAGAGTTCACTCTGTCTTGAATGGAATCCTCATTTTCCCAACAAACTGCACAACAATAGAAAAATGCAAAAGTCTGCTAAGGGCATCGGACCCTGTTGTTGTCCAAAAACATATCCGCACTGTTGCACAATGCAACGATTTTATTTTTATTCTTTGAACTCCTGAAAAACAACAGTGCTACTGATTTACACTGGAGAAAATATACTGTCTCACTGTTTTAGGAAGAGAGAACCTTTTTAAGATACATTTTATAGACTTCAAGTAAGTGAGTCTGGGTTGGGACTAAGTGTGACAGACAGGAGAGGCGAGATGAAAAGTGCTGAGAGATGAACTAATGCAATGTTGAGTTTGGCATCCCATGAGATTTGTTTTTCAGCCTGGCAGTGTGTGCTCACCTAAAGCAACTATATCAAACAATGACAGCTTTTTGTGTCAAAGCCCAGTTATGTAATATATGGTGCAGAGCCAAAAAAACATCCATTGCGAGCAGAAATAAGGAAATGTGCACACCGAAGAAAAACAGTGTTAATGCTGATGTTCGTGTTTGAAAAGAGGATGAATGCAGAAAACTGTCAAGGCTTAAAGTCAAGGCTTAAAGTCACGTCTTAAGTCGTGTCCTGGACAAATATTTTGAGTTGTATTACAAAATATGTATTTTGTGTTTGTTTGTTTGTTTTCTGCAGTTGTGTAAATACACTTTTTCCTTTGTGCACAAACGTGGCTTCAAGATAGTGCGCTGACAGCTCATACACAATAATTATGTTTGAATGTGTTTAATGAAAGAAACATTTGTGCCCAGGTCGTAAACCCACACAAGCATGCACAGACTCATTATCTCCCATAAACATGAACAATGGGCCATGAGGCATGCTTACCACACATAGTCATGTTCCATCACTTCAGAGGAGGAAATGCATTAAATTCCCAGCCTAACCCCAACCCTTGGGCTTTGATCATATATTTTTCTTATGTTTCTAGTCCCCAAAAGTTGAGTCCCCTCAATGCGACTGAATAAACAAACAAAAGCACTAATAACATTAATCTGACGCAAACAAAGGCACACAGAATTCAAACAGTCAAGCAGTCAGATAAGAATACAAGACGCAGTGGGGTCCTCTCCATCACTAAGGTAACAAACACAATGACGCAACTATGAAGTCATCAAATAAATCCATCGTGCATGGCCTCCGGGTGTTTATCGTAACCACAGGAATTGCGGGCATTTTATAGGCATCGAGTGAAATCTGGCATGGCTCCAATATTCAGAAGGAGGAGACAAAGAGAGGATTTTTCAGACGAGTTTATTGTCTGAGAATACATGAATGCAGACACGCTTGTCCACTTTCACAGTGCATAAATGTCACAACACAGGAGTATAAATGCTTTACATGCCCTTTAGGGAGAGACAGCGGAGGTAGAGTTTGGAGCAGAGAGGATGTGATTCAACCTGGCAGCACAAACCTTCATAACATTGTTTATATGAACTGCAATACTCCAACTACAAAAAGACTAAACTCTGAATAAGACTTGGCTGCTTCTAATCATGCTATCAAGGTGAACTGAAGAAAACTTTCAGACTTATATTCACTGAAAAAAATTGTTTAAAATTTCTTAACAACATAAAATATTTTTGATAAGATCATCAGCGATTACATTTGCTTGGGTGTTCGACACTCATAGTTCAGCTAATCTGCTTTCTGAGGGCATTACGGGTGTTTGGTCAGATCTGGCTGATGGTGGCTTGGCAACACAGACAAACAACACAACAAATGTAGTGATTTGACTGCAAAAAACTCAATTGCAACACGTACGATTTGCGCAACCACTTCTTGTCGTTCCCTCAAAATGAAAAAAAAAAGAGATAAACTGGCTTATCGAGATTAACTGAGAAAACACATTTTCAGAATAGGGAAATCGGACATTTCAAGGACACAAGCAGCCGTTACTCTCCGCAGGGTACACCACAAAGCTGCGCAGGCTGCAGTAAGGCATAGCAGTAGTTCAGCTAAATGCTGAAATTAATAACAAAGCAATGAAAAATGCAGATCTCTTGGTGGCGCAGAACTAAAGGTCAGTGAATGTTGTGCTGCATCCATCTTGTCTAAAATACTTAACCTTTTCATGCATGAATTATGACAACCTCAATCAGGATTATATCTTTTAGCATTTTTAGTAATCTTTAGGCATGAAAGGATGAATAAAAATACTTGAGAAAAAATTTCTGATTGAGGTTGTCATAATTCATGCATGACAGGGTTTAATAACAATAATTACAATGAAACACGTCATACATCTATAGTAACATTGAACAACCAGTGGGTGGCAGGGTATGGAGTGACACATCAGTGTCCAATGCAGAGGTTTATGTGCAAGTATACCACCAACATGACACAAATACAAGAAAACAGCCTTTGAATAGCTGTCCACTGTAGTGACCACTATGCGTGAAAGGGTTAATTTGATATGCTTGTTCTTGTGGTGTCGTTAGTATTATAGAACCAATACAGGAGAATCCCCATAGCTCATTTAAATCAGAATCTTTAGTTGGATCATTGCAGTTCATGTAAATCATAAGATGCAAAGACATGCAGGCTTTTGCTCAGATGTTTGCATTTACATATTATTTAGCTGTAGGTACTGGAGTGTGGGAAAGTAAATGTAAGTAGTGAACACAAGATTATGACTCAGTAATCGATTCAAAGCACTTTTGAACAAAAATCAGAAATTTTACACAGATCAAACTGAGTTTTTGGCAACAATATATCAGCTTTCCAAGAACAAACAAAACAAAACAAAAGCATTTTCACAGAATCAGCAACAGTTTTACACGAGCTGTACCAATTTTACCACCACTTTAACATGATTTTATATAGAGACACATTATCGTGTGATGAAAGTCAACTGAGGCACAGAGGTAAGAATATGAACAGAGCTACAGTATATCCTCACAGTCCATTTAGAAATCCTCTGAACATAATAGAAAGCTGTTTAAATAAGATGAATACGTCAACGCTCCCCTATTTCTACCAATCAAGAACACAATGTCCCATAAAATGTGCGACAGGAACACTGATGAATGTACAGCAGAGCAGCAAGAGCAGATTTACAGTGCAAGAAAATCTCAGTACACAGCATGGTGTATGCACATCATCATTAAGCCATAATGTAAGCCAACACAAAGCAAGCAGAGGGACTTACAATCATTTAGATTCATTATTTATCTTGTTAAAGGACATATTAATGATATAACTGCCATTACCAGCACTGTTGCATCATGGGTAAAAAACCAACCAACATTATGCATCAGTATGTGTTTTTAGATCAACAGGATGGAAACAAAAACTGGGTAAAAAGTAAAATCTGATTTATTAAACATTAATGAATGTAAACATTTCGAAATCTTAGACTGGCACGACATGTAATGCTGGTTTGGTGCTTTTGCAGCACTGTGGGTCTCTCAAAGGTTTTTACATTTAAAGAAACACGTTGATATTTTGAGAAAATAGATAAAATGATTTTTACCAATGTCACTTCTTAAAAAGCTCTTGAACAGCAAAAAAATACTTGTGGTTGAATAGGTCCTTATTTTTATTTTAGTTCAGTCATTTAGTTATATTTTTTTGATGAACCAAAACATGTATTAACCTTTAAATATTTTTGTGTTTTTTTAAAATTGGGCAGGTTGTTTTACCCTTTCCTGTATTAGCGCTAAGCTAAGCCAACGGTTTACATCTTCCCCTATTATTAGGCCACCAGAAAGTCAAACTATTCCTCTGAAGACATGATGCTATGGGTAAAGGCAGACAGCTCACTGGTTTACACTTAAGTTATTCTTCTGCAGTGAATCTATGCAGACACTACGATGTAGCGTACACAAGTGGCCCACATGGTTTTCTAGCATTTACACTTGCCCTTGCATCAGTGTGACATATAATTACATTGCTGGGGAGGTGCACATCAGGTTATTGTGCATGGTTTCTGGTTATGATGCACCTATGATGTAGATTTAAGACAGAAAAATAAACAACCTGTGAGATATAGGCATGTCTTGTTTTAAAATTGTTTTTCTCATTGTTTATTCTAACCTCTAATTGGAAACATACCCTCCCAAACAAAGAGTGGTATCTGTTGTAGGATATCAAAGCACCCCCAAAGTCAAAATTAAAATTTCTTCATTACAGTTTACTTCTACATAAAAAAGGAAGGAAAACCAAGCTTTCTGACTATAAACACCTTATTTCTGCATTTTCATTTGATTTTTCTTCCCTTTTTTTTCCTCCCTAATTTCCATAGCATGTTTAATTCAAAGCAGAATTACTCCTGTGTGCTTTTAATCTGTATTATTCTTAAAGAAAGATTAATAAAAAGTCTGAGCAAATAAAAAGTCTGTGTAAAAAATAGAGTTGTATGGATTAGGACAGCTATATACCAGCGAAAGGAAATCTGTCCAAGAACCTCCACTCTGTCCAGCAAAGTAGAGAGAAATAATAATTAAAAAACAGATACAGTACCAATACTTTCCCCATCACCAATCTCCTCCTAAAAGAGAAGCAGGCACACAAAAAAAGAGGAAACCTTCAGGCTGAATAATGCACCTCTACGTGACGATTTTTCAGCACCTGGTAACACGGTGAGATGAAACCACTTCCTGTCAAGTCATAACCAGACAGGACAAAAAGCTGAACGCAAACATCAAAAGCGAGCAAATAGAGAAGATGGTGTTTCTGTGGGTGAGAACCTTCTGAGCAACATGATGCAATCAGCACTTTAAAACTAGTCCCACGACATTATGCAACAATCCTCCACTCAGGTTCTCTGCTTGAAAAACATTTTCACATTTTCTTGTGGACGAAAAGCTTCTGTTGTGCTAAGATTCTTCTTTTTTATATAAACTTGAACAGATTTGTCTGTTTAATGCAAATATACACAGGATAGACAGTATATACTGCAAGGACAGTTACATTCACTTCCCCCCACCCCCCAAAAAATGGGCTGCTCCACTTGATGTAATATAAAGTGTATTACAGAAAAATCTTTAGTAGCATTAAAGACTAAGGCCAAACAAAAATAATAAAACGTGACCCTGAGCTGGTGCATGGCCGTTCAGATGGTGTTGAGTTAAAGAAGCTACGGATAGAATTGAAACAAACTAAAGGACCACACACAATACTTAAATAACATATTGTGCATGTAGATTTTCTACTTTGTGTATTTCTGTGTGCAGCATCCTAAATTCACACTTGCGTTTAAACAGGCCAAAGGCAACTGCTGCAGGTTCAGGCAGCTGGATAAGGGACCCCAGGAGTCTATGTTTGTAAGTGTGTGTGAGAGAGACATAATTTGGAGGAGAGCGACTGATGCATTCAACCCATCAAACTATTACACCACAGTGAACCCCTCTCCTCCCTTTTCCCTCTTGCTGTTGCCCCAGTCCATCCACATGCAGGAGGCCCTGGTGAGTCGTTGACTTCAGGACTTCCCCTGACAGCTCCACCCCCCCATTCTGAGGGAGGCTCTGTGGGGTGAGGCTGTCACGTCCGCAGCTTCAGGATGACTGTCGCCAGGATGAGGAAGAAAGTGTTCCAGCCCAGGGTAACAGCGAAGCCTCGCCACACCATCATCCGAGACAAACCCCAGCCTGATGGGAAGATTTATATCTACAATTACTACATAGATTAAGAAAACAAAAGACAAAACAAGCAAAGAGTGGACACAGAAAAAGACAAGGTCGACGATTTCAGCACCAGATTTATGCAAACTGTGATCAAAAAGTTCTGAGACTGCACCTACAAGAAAGCAGAAACTCTACCCCCTCACTTCAAGGTTGTCTCTATATGCACTTATGTGTATTTCCCTGAGCTCGTGCCAATTTAAGATTTCTTTCTAACCACCCTTTTATTTGTGATTTGTGCAGAGAGCAAGCATCAGCTTCTGTACTCATTTGACTCTTCATGTTGAGGACCATCAATGGGAGCTGGGCTGCAACTCAGAGACGTGTCAGGCATGTCAGATCAATTGTGCAAAAAAGGAGCATGCTTTTACATTTTTTGTTAGATATATTTACAGTGTTGTGCACTGTGACACTGTCCAATGGGTCAGACTGCCAGTGGGAAGCTCTAATGTAACCTGTGTGTGACCTTTGATGAAATTCCCCCAAACTGTGGTATGCATCACCCACCCGGCTTAACAGATTGATCCCTGCAACTTCTTCCGACAAAATAAATACAAGTTGAAGGTTGTTGTTTTGCAAACGCACACCTGCAAGTGGTCAGAGTGGACACGGAGAGATCAAAGACAGGGCAAGGCTGCTGAAAGAGACCCCGGTGTTTCAATAAAAATCAGGGACAATTTTTGCTTTTTTTTTTAATAGCCAACAGTCTTTGAAGAATTTTATAGTTTTCCAAGACTTTAGTAAACTAACCCTTTATATCAATAAGAATAAGAAAGGGTTTACAAAAAGTGGACACAACGTGATGTGATTTAGAAATTTGTAACTTGTGTCTCTTTTTTTTCTGTCTATTAAAAAATTATCAATCAAAAAAAAAGAACTAAAGTGACTCACAGATGTAGCTTCAACTCATTTAAAGCTGACCTACTGTTAAATTTTCATGTCTGCTGGACTCTGTTAGAGTTGCTATGCATGTTTTAAAATAGACCTCAGAGCGCCCCTTAGTTTATCCTCGATTTGAAATAAGCTGTTGTAGCTCATTTTGCTTCATGCCAGTTTTCTTATAATGGGCTCCCCTTTGAAGGTGGGGGAAACCAAGTGTTTCGAGCAGACTCAAATTTTATCTCACAGGGATCTCTCATATATAAGCTGACCTCAGTATCTCAAAAAGGTTTTAGTACAAGCTACGACCCCTGGAAAAAAAATAAAATAAAACAAAGCATAATAGATTGATCTTAAATCTGGGTCTGCATTTATAGACAGGGACATCTTGTATGAGATTAAACAGTCATCAAGTCCAGTTAGCAAATGTGGCAGGATGAAGCTGCATTTTCCATGGTAAAAGAAAAGAAAGGTGGCAGTTCATTTCCTAAATTGAACTCTGACATTGTGGACTTGTCCCTGTGAGATTTTTTCCACCACATCTATACGATAAGGCCTTCAAACAGGAAATGGCTCCTCCGACTTCCTCTGTATCAAATAGCACAAGGGGAGCTCGTGCTGTCATCAAGTCTTATTGTTCAGAGGTCAACAGGAGGAGAAAAGATTGGAAGACAGATGAAACCACTACACCTCCTGAGAGATGAGTTACACTGGACCCAGAGCTGATTAATGATTTAGTCAACTGGCTCCGTTGTTCATAACGTAATCATCTGAGCCGTGCACACGCTGCTAACTCTTACACGCTACCAATATGCCATATGGTGCGCAGCAACAACACATGACGTTAAACTGTTGTTGTGTGTGATGTGTTCTGTGCATGAGCGTTACCTCTGTACATGATACAGCGAAGGGCTTCTGAGGCGTAGGTCTGAGGAAGGACCAGGCTAAGGTAGCGGAGAGGATACGGGATACATTCCACGGGCCAGATGATACCTACATGACAGGACAGAGAGGACAATGTGTCAGATGTGGGTAAGATATCATTTACACCTCCAGCAGGAATGCTTTGTGTCTAGATTCTGATAACAAGCAGGCTGTGAAGCATTAAAATAATCTGCCCTTTCTCTTGTTTTTTTTCTGTTTTTTTTCACATTCCAAATCAGGTTCAAAGTTCAGTCTGAGCAGCTGAAAAACTAATCTCACTTCACGGTGCATTTAGCAGCTCTTCTGCAGCAATCACTTCATCAGCACACAAATTTTGCTTTGAATTGCAGATGTTCAGAATTCCATCTTTTTCTAAGGTAGTCTGGACTCAGAGTTCAAAGATGGAAATATTGTGATATGGCTGGAAGATCCAGAGCAGAACAGCAACAGGATGAACACTGCAGTGGAGAGATTTTATTCACTGCTGTTTCCGTCCTTTTAGGCCACAGCATCAAAATAAGAAAAAGCCTTTAAAGAATTTCTTATTATTCTGTGTGGTCTGACATCACAGATGTATGCAGAGTAACTATTACATCCTCCAAAAATATCTTCAAAAATATCAGTTTCTTTACTCATGAATCATTAACTGGGACTTAATCAAAGGAATAACAAGCATGTCAAAATTATATCACAAATCTGATATGCCTCACACTGATATAAGAGCATTTTACACTTCATTGTATATTTCAGGCATGTTTTTCTTGTCTGCATGTTTTTTCACTGGATTTTGTTGTTGTTGTTTTACGTGGCCCTTGGGAAGACTAGCAACCAGTTTGTGCAACTGCAGGGCTGCTAACAAGAAGTCTGATATGATATGAAAACACTGGATGACTTAGTGTGCATAAGAAAAACCAAAATTAAAGAAAATCTGCTACAAATGATTAAACATCAGTGAGTTAGGCAGTGGGCTTTAGTCTTTGTAAGCTTATTTGCACATCAGTGTCAGCAAAGGATAAACACATTTCCCATAATGTATATATACAAAATATTACACATCCTCCTACAGCTTCTAAAGTTTTGAGCTTTTAATCCAAATAAAACCACCATTTATTTGCACTACCTACACAAATGCTTACACCCAGTTCACAACATCAAAGATGATTTAATCAGATTCTAATTCCCTGATTCAGTGATGCTCAGACTCACACCTACTGTGCTTTTTAAGGCTTTTTACACTCACAACAGTAAATCTCACTGCTTACCACTAAGGATGAGGTTGGGGTAGAAGATACCCAGAGCGGCCTGGTTGGCGCTCTGCTCGTCGTCGATTGCAGATGAGATGACGAGGCCAAATGAGATGCCTGTGACACCCTGCAGGACTATCAGAATTATGACGAGCACCAAGGACCCTTCGTTAGGGTTCTGCAAAGACAGAGAGAGAGAAAGAGATGAAGAGCAGGGGTAAGAAAAAGATAACAAGCTTGATTAAGTTGTGGGCATTTTAAATGCAAAGCTGCAGCAGACCTAAAAGTTAAGAAAAATAGAGGGGAAGCTAGAACAAAGCAGTACTTCCAGCATCATAAACATGGGTAAGGGCCTTCCATCGAATTATTACTAAGACAGTGATGGAATTACTAAAAATCATATGGTTGGAAAAGAAAAATCTTCAACGACTAAGTGAGATAATTTTCTGCACAGTGTGAAGAAAACCTCTTTGCTAGGGTGCATAAAGATTGAACTCTGGATCAATGGGAAAAGGGAATAATCTCATATTTACGCTGTTCCGGACTGACTGGTGTATCAGCGTAAAAACAGAGGTGGATAAAGTGATGCACCTATTACGTCTACTTCCTGTGAGCCTCTCGGGGGCTATGCTATGATCTGGGGTTGCTTCATTTTGTCAGGTCTAATTCAGCAACATTATGTACCCCAAAAATGAGGTGAGCTGACTGCCTGCATCTCATCATCAGTTCTGCTCTGCTTGGAAATAAATGTTGTAACATTGCATAAGGTCATCAAAATGATGCCACAGCTAATGTGCTTTGATTAAAGCTAACAATATTGAAATATTGTTTTAGCGAGCACAGTATTTCTTATCACAAGTAGAAAAAGCTGAATAAACACAGAGAAACTGCAGCATTACAACCAGATTTTTAAAACTTGAAACAATGTAAGCTTTTCTTGTAAAATATATTACAATTGTCTGTCTGCTGGGAGTTTTTAACACTATTTGAAGATGATGGCAGTTTTTTTTTTAATGTTTGTGATGGTTTATGTTTGTGTCACAGAATTATTGATGAAGCTAAAGCCATGGAAAACCATGATATGATACATTTTAAAAAAGGAGCTGTGAAAGACGTTTGATGGACATGAAATTACACCAGCGCTTGCTGCATGCTCACTCCCGACATGATGTACAATCATCTTGTGTGGCTGTTAAAGGGGAATTCCACTATTTTATCATATCTGCATGGTCTGTGGGGAAAGAGAAGTCTGAAGATGAATAAATAAATAGAGGTGAGGAGTTAGAAAGAAATGAGATTGCAGGGCTGATCCTAATCTCTGTCTTAATCAGTTGAAAACTCTTTCCTAATGTGTAATAATTACGTTTTTAAGTTATGGTTGTTTTTTCCATCCCTGGACATTCAAGGCCATTTTAAGGAGTTTTAACATTTAGTTTCACCACAGATAACAAGGACAAATAGTTCTTACCCTGACTATACACCAGTGAAATGGTCCTGTGATGTTAATATGGGAAGTTATCATGCATTAAAGAGTGGTGTATAAAATCAGACACTGCAGAGAGGAGTTTAAGTGTCCACCACATGTAACATATCAGAGTGCAATACTAAATCACCTGGGGCAACTTTGAATCAGTGGAATTTTTTTTAAATAACACAGGAAAAGACAAGAAGATGAGATGAAGAGAAAGCGGGGAAAAGATAAAAAAACAAAACAAAAAAAAAACGTAGAAGCACTTTGATTTTCTGGACTTATCTTCAGCCAAAAATACCACAAGAAATGGAAAGAAATATCACTGATACTGAACTTTGGTCTGTGATGTAAATGAGATATGAAACTTTTCAAAGTCACATAAAAGCAGTAAAACAGAGACTGGAAGTCTCGCCTCACAAGATTCCAGGTGATAAGCTCCCTCGCTAAACTGTGTGTGTGTGTGTGTCTGTGCCCTCCTTGGAGTGTTAAGACACTTCCCGTCTCCCCTGACAACGTGCAAAAATAAACCTGCACCAAGAGACCACATGACCACTCGGTTGCCACAGCAATCAAGGCCTGTTGTTGTGGTGATCCTGCAGTGATCCTTGGATACGGCCGGAGCGGGAAGTGATTTATGGAGCGGTGGGTTCTGTGGACTTGAGCACCTTAATTAAAACACACACACACACACACACACACACACACACACACACACACACACACACACACACACACTAACATAGAGGAGCGTACGCATAAAAGCAGGTCCCTGCATGAACTAAACGCACACTCACATTTATACTCTGTTCTTTCTTCTCTCTATTGATTTCATATGGATGTCTATCAATAATCAGTAGTGAAGGAAATCCCGATGTTCCCACTGGTTTGGTCATTAAAGCCAAGGATATTAAAGTTAATCGAACTTGGGACATTTAAGTTAATGGTAATAAAAATTAAAAGTAGACTTTAAAAAAAGTACAACAAAAATAAATAAAATACCAAAAATGTCTTTAGCAGCAACAACATAACAACAGCATAAACTAATGAAAAACAGAAAACCATAAAACTCTGGGTTTAACAGTTCAGATACTTTTCTCACTGGATGTCAGAAGGATTAATATTCTTTAAATAAAGAAGAAGCTACTTTCCCTTATATATTCTTCCTGGCCCAATTCCAAAGGGATTTGTATCTCCTTTTAGGATTTTTTTTGCTTGTTAGTCAGTTAGTGTAAACCAATACACAACTGAGCCACTGTTTAAAGTCTTTAAATGTGAAGACAAGTTTTCATGTCCTCATAGTCAAGTCATAAAACAGCAAATAGCCAATGAAAACTGGCAAGATTTGTCACATGTTTCATGACATCAGCGATTCTACATTAAATCTCGAGTCATAATATAGTGAAAAGCAGCACTGTTTGATAAGTCCATGTGTATATAGAGTAGCTGAACTTTGTCTTGCCACATAAGTGATGTTATGAAACTGTTTTGGACCAATAGAAGAAAGTGGAAAGTGGCCTTTATGTGATATATTTCCTCTTGAGTGCACTGTAACTAAATTTTTATGAGGGAAACAAGGTATATGCTTGAAAAAAAATAGAGGTTAATAAAATTATCATAAAATTATGACTTGAATCCACTGCAGGTAAAGTCTGATTTTGATGATGTAGGAAAAATGCAAATGAAGATGGTAAAAGGTCGGCGAGGGATTAACCTTCAGTATGTCAGAGCTGTTCCCTGCATGTTGAACGAAACCATATCAGAGGCCGTTTTAAAAAGCAAAGAAAATCTCCCTCACACAATGAGTTTGCAAAGAGCACAGGAAATACCACGTTTCAACCTAAAGTGTTTAACATTAAGTGACCGTGTTGTGGTCTCAGCAAAGGTTAAACAGGACTGACCCTGTGGTCTGGCTTTGCAAACACTTATTGGCATTACACTGACTGAAAGCAAACACAGAAAATCAATTAAAGAAGCAAACAGTGAGGTGACATCTGTTATACTGTGAGGTAAAAATAACAGTCAGCCTTGTTTATATAACCAAACCGTTCTTAAGGCTTCTATTTTTATCATTCATTTCCCCTGCTGACACTTTCTTCTCTGTGGACTTCATTTTTTACTGCTGCAAAGGTTCATCTGACTACGTCTGTATTTTGAGTTTCTGTGTTATTTTTCGGTTTTATTACTTCTACCTTGAAGACGAGCAGCATCATAAGAAGCAGCAGGATGATCTGAACGCTGATGACGAACAGCTGAGAGAAGAGGTGAGCCAGCATCGTCTCCAGAGAGCTCACACCTGATAGAAACACAGAGAGACAAAATTCAATAAACTCACTAAAAGATCTTTACACATTTTACATTCACATCAATTATTTAATCAATTACGTAATGTTGCAGTCAATTTATGGGTTCCCAGTATCTATCAAATCATAATCATAACAGAGGATAAACATAAACTGCTTCATAAACATAAACTTTTTAACTGCTCAGCTATATTATACTTTTTTTTATTACAAACTAAGTCACATGTGATACCTGCAACTATAACACATTTTTGATATAATTACAAATACTCAATAAGAGATTACTATTAACTCATAATCCATTTCAATGCTAAAAACAGCAGTTTATAAGAAGATCAAAACAAAAGGTTCTCAGTGTGTCTGCTTGCTCAAGGACATCTGCTGAACCCTACTGTGATCTTCTTACTCCCTCTAGTGGTCAAGTCATGAATTACACTTGAAACAATCCATTGATTGGATTCTTATCACCACTATATGGTTAATACTGAACACAGACTCAGTTTATTTGATGGTTTTTCCTATTTATGTGATTCACACCAGTTCTGCAAACAATCCAAAATTGGACTTTTAGATCAGACTGTCAAATCTTGACAAGAGAAATTAAAAACATGCTTCTTATAGGTACAGCTAACATTCAGATTTAGTTGAAGCTGTTTGGCAATAAGCCACAGTTATATATATATATATATTTTTTTTTATCAGGGTGAATAATTTCTTTTCCTTTTCCCACTTGAGTGTAGGAGTGTTTTAAAACTAGAAACCATACAGAAAGATTTGTCATTCTTCATCGTGGAAATGCACTTGCACACTCAAAACCTGCATAGCATTAATATGTACAGGTGCAACATGTGTACCACTACAGTGGTTTCTGTATTCGCGTGTGAGTGTGGGAGCAATGTTAGCTTTGACGGCTCACCTGCGACCCAGCATCTATCCAAAAGCCCCTCTTTCCTCTCCAGGACAAAGGAGAGTGCTGTCAGACCCACGGCCAGGTAGAAGGTGATACTGGAGGGATCAACGGAAGAAGAGAAGGTAGAAGTGAAATGATAAGGTGGTATGTTGTTATTATGAGCTGATGCCAAAAATTTCACAAAATTAACCAAAAGGAAATAAACACAGATGGTAAAAGGCCTGTATTTGTATTTACTAGTCCCTTCACGCACACATTCACACACTGGTGATGGCAAGCTACATTGTAGCCACAGTCACCCTGGGGCGCACTGACAGAGGCGAGGCTGCCGGACACTGGCGCCACCGGGCCCTCTGACCACCACCAGTAGGGAACGAGTGAAGTGTCTTGCCCAAGGACACAACGGCCGAGACTGTCCAAGCCGGGGCTCAAATCGGCAACCTTCCGATTACAAGGCGAACTCCCAACTCTTGAGCCACAATCACCCCGACACAGGTATAGTAAGGTGTCTACTACCCTATACTTTAACCAGCACACAGTGTACTGACCTGAGCACAGCTCCAGGGGTCACAAATGTAGTAAAGTCTGTGTTTTGGCTGCCGTAGATTGGCTCCTCAAACTAGCAGAAGAAATCAAGAGTGTTTATTTTACTTTATTATGCAGCATGTATAAATTCATATACATTTAAGTATTTACAGTATTTAATTACATTCAGTTGCTTTTTTCCATAAACTCTCTTACCTTTATTGGTAAGGCAACCATATATGCCATGCCACCCAGCTTATAATCCACAAATGCCTGCAGACAGAGGGCAAAACATAAGTGATGCATCTGTTTTTTTAAGAAAAAATCAGGGCTACTCTTTATCATCTTTAAGTATTTTCATTAAATATTCAAATCAGTTTAATGTTGTTTACATAATTCTAGTTCACAACGGCTCTCGTCCACAGACCGCTTAAAAAAGATGGGAGGTGTTTGAAAAGTTGGGTTATTTTCCAATGGCCAGCAGTAAACGCTGTCCTGATAACTTTATGGGCTCAATCAACAACCAGGCTTCTTAAGCTGTGGCTAAAAGCTCAGTGATGGCTCTTGTTCACTGAAACATGGATATTTTATGTATACAGCATAGACTTCACATCATATTTGTACCTGGAAGGCCTGGTGTAGTTTCTTCTGCACCATGAGGGCAATTTGCCGATCTAAGAATGAAAAAAAGGGAAAACATGAGCATCTTCGTCTTGTCAGAGTGATTTTTTAATGTTCACCATTCAAAATTTAAAGGGAGCATGTAAATCACACATCAGATCTTGATGAATGAAATATTCAGGTTGAAAATCTTTGCTGACATAGAGTAGAAACCAAACTTATTGACCTTTTAAGGGCTGGATTTAAAATTATACCAGAAATAAGAAATTGAAATCACAGATTGAGGCCAGCTTGTGTTATCTGTCTTAGAAGTATACATGGCCCCCACATGACATCTGGGCATACTCCTGATTAGAAGGTCTACGGTGTCCTATGAGGATCTCCTCCCTGACCTGGAGTATCAGTGAGCTCCTGGACAGTCTATGGCTGCACTGGAATGCACCAATATGTGAGGTCGCATTTAGGAATTACTTGTATACTTTGGCCACATGTGTCACGGTTTGTGGAGACAGACCGTGCGGAGATGTGTGTGGTGGACCCAGGTGCGAACACAAGTGAGGATAAGGGAGTAAACTTAAACAAAAACGAGCCTTTTATTGTGGCTGATGATCACGAAAGAAACAAACGAGAATGAGGGCAGCAGAAGAGCAATAACTAAACAGAAACCTAAACTGGGAACAAACTATGAAAGCTAACTATGGCTGTGACTCTGGCTATGGCGAGAAAAACAGACGACCTGATGACAAACAAAGGAAGAGTGAGGACTTAAATACACACATGAGGTGATCAGGGGAAGTGGAGACACATGAGAACACAGCTGACTAGAATGAAACATAATGACAATACAGGGGAGAGTAACACTAACTACAATGAACAAAGAACACCAGACTCTTCCAAAACAAAACAGGAAACATGTGAAGAAGACATGACAATACAAACTTGATAACATAAGACATGCAGTCAAAACAGCCTCACAGACAAAGGGTGAGGGAAACGTAAATGAGCTTAGGTAATCTAATGAACTTGAAAATAAACCATAAACATCAAACATTACCTAAAACTTAAAACGCTGGGTCAAAGACCCAGGATCATGACAATATGAGGCTCAGCATTGTCCTCCACCAGGATGAACCTACTGCACCAGTTTATGGTCTGACAGTAAACTACCTAACAGCAGACATGGTACTAATATCTAATACAAAGAGGTCTACTTGTGCAGGCCGAATGATCTGCAGGTACCATTTCATACTACCACCAGTGACAAGCAGTAGTTTGATGTAATGCCGGAATTTGATGTATGTGAGAATCCTATATGTACAATATACATTAGTATAACATAAATAAAGCACACAGTATGTTTCATTCAACAACAATTATCCAAAAATGGTTTGTATCTTACTTGTCTGGTCCAGCCAGACGTGTATTGATCCTCCATCGATTATCTCCTGAGAGACCTGCCGCTGGAGCATCCTGTGCAATAAGGAACCAGAATTATGATCAGAAAAAAGAACCTCAGTCTATCTAACAAAACACTAGAATGTAAATATCGCAATGACAAGCTGAAAAGTGAGTGATAATCTGCTGAATCTGCAGGTTTTCTAAATTTGTCTGGCAGGACAAGTTTAAATGATAGACAGCATACGAGAGAGACAGATAGAGACAGATAAAGCACTACTGAACTATGTGATAGTGAAATCTAATCTCAGTGACCCAGGTTGAAGAATTTGGCCATTAGGACACTACAAACCCGGTGAACCTGAGGAAGGTGCATAGGAACATAAATATTCATTTTTTTCCTAAGGAATCTGGTTATTGATATGGAACCTTATGAAAGGAGTGTATGACCTTATAAACTAAGCAGCCAAGTGAATTAATAAACAGAGTCATGCATGCATGTGACTGCAGGCTGGTAGCACTATTTAAAACTCAGAAGGTCAGCAGGCTAATTATTATTTCTCTGACACAATTAAAGCAATGCCTCAAGTCTAGCTGAGCCACTGAGAGCATTGAACCACGTGTAATTTACTATTACTAAATTGTAACTTTGTTCTCGAATACCAGTGAACTGAATAATGCGTGTCAGATATGTGTAGCCTGGAATTCCTTAAAGTATTTATTTCAGATGGTCTCACTTGGACAAACTTACTGTCTGCGTAAGTGCATAGATTAAAATTTTGATTAAGGGTGTTGCACTTTAACATAGTTCCATTACAAAGTATGAAACTGGTGTGCTGCACAGAGAGTTTGTAGCTACAGGAAATTTTCTGCCTTGTCCCTAGTTAGGCTTTTACAAAAATCTACTGGTAGTTGTTGTATTTAATCCTTTCAGGAGATGATGATGCCAATACATGGCTGAACATCTAAAAGCTTCAAATTGAGGGTATTTTATCATTTTAGATTTTTTATTATGTTATATGTTAGATATATGTATATGTAGTAATATATATGTTTTATTTTTACAACAGTGATCCCCAAAGCGGGCTATGAAGATACTGCACGGGTGCTAAGAAGAGATTTTGTTAAGAAAAAATTTTGTATTAAGGTTTAAATCCCAATAAAATGAAAATGACAGAATACAATTTATTTTATATTTAAAAAAAGCAAAGCAAACTATTAAAAAAAAGCATGGAAAGTATGCGTTCATTTTTTTATTAAGACTTACTGACATGCATTTTTCTGACATAATGTTAACGTTCATGACAGCACAATCACAAAATGACTGAATAAGAATGGCTTGTTTGGAAAGGTTGCCAAGAGAGCCTCTTCCCTCTAAATGAACGTAAGAGCAGAGCTTAGGTTTGTAAAGTTGGATCTGAACAAACCAGGAGGTTGTGGAAGAATGTGAGTGCATGTGAGTCCATCTGTGCCACAAAGCTTGGTTAAAATGAAACACAACAATGATCCCGAGAACACCAGCAGGTGTTCCAGTGGTCCAGTCAAAGTCCAGATCAGACCTCAGCCTGTGCTGTTGAGGGTTCATAAAAGAGCTGTGCATAAATGACTGTGTGCGAACCTCGATGAGCTGAAGTGATAACTGGGCCAAAATCCCTTCACAACAACGTCAAAGACTGATAAAGTCTGATAAAGGTTATTGTGATTGTTGTAAAAATCTATTTATCAGTCTTTGTAATGTATCACAAGTTGTTCATCTGAGGTTATACCTAAATTATCGTAGAACCTGATAAAGGCCTGGTGAATTTTTTATTATTATTTCCTGGCACGGTGATTAGCACTGTTGCCTCACAGCAAGAAGGTCCTGAGTTCAACTCCACCATCTGGCTGCGGCCTTTCAGTGCGGACTTTACGTGTTTGCGTGGGTTCTCCGACTTCCTCCCACAGTCCAAAGACATGCAATTATTTGGGTTAGGGTAATTAATGATTCAAAATTGCCCATAGGTGTGAATGTGAGTGTGATTCTCTGTTAGTCCTGTGATAAACAGGCCACCTGTACCCTGCCTCTCGCCCCATGTCATGTCCAGCTCCTCACAACTGAAAGAGGATGTACTTTCAATTTCAAATGACTGTATCTTAGATTTTCCATCTATATATGTGCCACCACCAGGTAGGAGTTAAAATATAGCCACCAACTGCCATAAACAAAAGCTGTTTTTGAAGAATAAACCTCAGTAGGGAATTTATCACAGCTTTGAAATGAATCCAGAAAAAAGATGAAAAAAACGTCATAATGGTGGGTCAGATTGTGATAGGTGTGAATATCTTCATTCTCATAAGATATTAAAACGTGCATACCAAAAATACATTTGCATGAACTCCTTATCCATCCTGCCTTATCCATATGATTCCTAACAGGAAACAAAAATCTGCTTCATGCTTATGTGATAACATTAAGGTCTGCTTGAGAATCAGCCAGAGTACCACTCTGCCAGAAGACATGGGAGAAGAAGCTTTTTGTTTTTCTTAGGCAGGTCTGTCACATAAGAAGCACATGATTCGGTAAGAATAAGCATCTTATTGGTCGGTGCTAAGATGCAACCTGCTCAGGCAGGGCTCTAGAGTGCGACCAATTTGGTCGCAAATGCGACCAAATTTTTCAGTGGTGCGACTAAAAATAAATATTTGGTCGCACAGGTGCGACCAACTGTTCCGGTAACAAAAAAAAATCTCTGTAACTCTCCGTGTGGTCAACAACAGACACACATTATGCCCCTATCGTGGACTAAACCAATCAGAGATAGTCAGGGGCGGGACCTCTCTGATTGGCCGTGGTCCAGTTGAAAGTGCAGGTAGAAGAGAGAGGTGAGTAGCTTGAATAAAGCGATATCAATTCATTAACGGATTCCACACAAAGACCTAAACACGGAGCGGACCCAACACATCAGAATCAGCTTCGTCTTTCTCGGCTTTCTCACCCGACGGCCTGAACACTACACGCTGTCGGAGCTTAGCGATTCTTCGGGTCCGCGCTGTGTTTACGTCTTTTTGCGCTGATTCTGAGCTGCAGGTTTTGCCTCTCTCCAACCAAAATTCACCGAGCCAGCAGCAAAAGAAGCAGCAAACTGCGCTTCACATTTGATCAATGTCGTCATGAATTCCCTCTGACTTTTGCTGTTTTGCTTCCACCACGATAAAAATCACACTTCCTGCACAGCTCTCTCTCTCTCTGTACTTCAGGAACAGTTTCCCGTCTCAAATCTGTTTTCTGCATTATTCATTCGCTTATTACCCACCAGTCTAGCGTTGTTTACAGCGCTTTTTCTTTTTTCACTTAAATGACCTCGGACAAGAAAGCCTAATTTCTGCTGTTCAATACTGAAGAAATTTAAATTTCTTAAAATTATGCAAAATTGCAGAATATTTTTAAGGTTAACTGCTATAAAAAGCCAGACCAGGAAAATCTCCTTCATGTTTTCCTGTGTTTTATTCTCAGTTACTTTCACACAAAGGCATCTGCTGTGATTTTCACAATTCTGATGAAGTCTCATGTGTATCAGTACTGATAAATGATCAGAATTATAATATTTCTGACTGTCTGAGGCTAAATTGAATCAAATCAGGACTTTGAGAACCGGAATTGAATGGATTATAGAAATCAGTGATGATACTCAGCCCTAGTGAGCAGCCTAGGCCTGAGAGAAGTGGATGTACTGTAGCTGTGGGTAATAAGAAAAGATGAAAAGAACTATTGATAACTTTTTTGTTAAGTTAAGGCCTGATCTGTCTGAAATTCATAGCCAGTGCTCTGACACGGTGCCATCAATATTTGAATGCTGAAAAAGCACAGTGTATCCAGAAAACACATTATATGCTGCAATAAATGCACTGCCCAAGTGTCCCCTCTCCCCACGGCCTTTCAGCAGCAGACAGCAGCAAACAGGTCGTCAGAGGAGGCCAAGATGATGATTAAGTTTTTAACATTTTCTACAATATTGACAAAGCACTTTAAGCACAAGTTTGTTAGTTAATAATTTAGAAATTAATATTGTCTGTATGGACTTCCCCCCCCAAAGAAAGTGCACATGTAAAACTGCGGTGTTAAGCGATGCGGTTGAAAAATTTGAGTGCGCCTAACTTTTGTGCCGGTACGCCTAAATTTTTAAAGTTAGGCGTACCGGTGCGCCCATGTCAAAAAGTTAGTCTAGAGCCCTGTCAGGTGTGTTACGGACAGGGCTCTGTCCACCCTGCAGTCTCACGCTGTGACTGACGACTGAACAACTACCCTGCTGCAATGACTCACCTTCACATGATTTTGAGGTGTGAGTTGGTGTGGTGTGGCCTCTGTGAGCTTTTATGTGTATCAAAACAACAGAGAGTGCATGTGGAAAAAAATTTACTTTCAGATTAATTCACCATCAGAAGAACATATTAAACATTTTAATAAAAACAGTTTTAAAGCCACTTAGAAAAGCAAGATATTAAGCTGATTTATGTGGTCCTTTTAAGTAGAAGCAGATAAATAAATGATATATTATTTGCTGTAATGCTCATTAAAACAAATATAAAAACATTTATTGGGATATTTTTGGGAAGCTGTGTACTGGGACTGAAAACATTTTAATTCAGTATTTCAGATCCATAAGAATCTGGTACTTTCCTCCGGATGATTGCACAAATACCTTTATGCATAATACATCAGGGCTGATGTGTTTGATCACGTCAGTCATGCTGTTTGTTTTCACTGGCAACAAGAAAGCTGCACTGATTTACCTGAGGTCATAATTTCTCTTAATGCAAACCACACGCTGGATTTTCTGGATTTTATGCACTATCACCAGGGGAAATATTAGTTGGATATATTGTGAAGATTTTTATAATTATAATGGAGGCTGGTGCAAATCTTCCAGTCAAAGTTTCCAAAGAGTTTACAACCATCCTCCAATCCGAATTTCTAAGTAAGTAAATCACCAACTTGTGAAATTATTGTTAAGGTATATAATAGGTGCATGGTGTTCCCTGAGGTGTGGACTGTTCGTGTCGGTGTTTAGCGTGTTTGTGATATGCAGCTGGAATGCTGCCATGCATTACAAAGACTCGTCTTCAAAATCTGTCTGCTTTGCCTGACTACTGAGAATCCCCACTGACAAACACAAACGTCTGTACACAGCCTGTTCTGCCCACGTGTAGGTGCATGACATCAGCATGTGCTGCTTGAAAGGGAACTATCAAAAGTAGGGCAATGAGGAAGAAAAAGGCAGCAAGTTGTTTGTTTGCAAAGGTACATGAAAACAAGCAACATCCTCAAGCTGACACTTGTCATAAACAGGTCAAATATAACATGTACATGAAATGTTGGCTAATCTAACCAAGAAAAATGTCAAACATTTAGGTCACACAATGCAGTTTTATTCAACTCATCTGCTCTGACGCCTCCAATGCCAGTGCGGCTATTTATCCCACGTCTTTGTATTTCAAAGGTATGTCAATCATTTTTTTCTAAAGTAACATGAGGGCAATGAACATTGAGTGCAGACATGTTTTGCAGTCATAACATCAGTTACAGATGCTGATCCAGCACATCAGCTCGGCCCATGACGCTCTGTCCCTTACCGTTTAGTCAGGTAGCTGGTGAAGTTCTTGCCAAAGCCGATTACACTCCAGTACTCTCCATTATAGATTCCCTCAAAAGCTTCTTTGTGGGACAAGTTCACCTGCAGATAAAAAAAAAGAAGCAGGTTCAATTCATTCTATGTCCTAAGTTTCATTTTCAAATGCAGATGGACCATATGCTACACCATGTTTCCTCAACCAGTCTGAACTTCACCATCTGCCGCACAAGGTCAGACTAAATCAATTAAAGTTTCTGCACATTATGTATGTTACAGTTTGTTGAACAGCTATGGTTCTGTTACAGAGAGAAACAATCTTTCCTCTTCAATGATTTCCCAGAAATGGGAAGTCCTGGTGTTTGTTCCTTTGTGAAACTCATTTGCTTAGAGTGAAAATAGATTTTAACAGCTGAGAAAGAAGTCTGCTACTTTGAAAATTGTACTTACTCACTTTCTCATGTGCAACCTACCAGCAGATTTACAGTAACAAAGGAAAAGTCAACAAATTCAGAATCCAAAGGTCATCACAGCTGATAAGGATTCATATCTCTTAGGGCCAAAACAAATACCTGCTGCACACTCGAGTTGTCCAGGAAGGAGAGGAATGATTGGCTGAAAGCAGAGGGGGAGGTCTCATTGTTCACTATAGCAACCTGGATGCCCTTTGGATCTCCTCCGACACACAGACAGATGAGGGAGACCTGGATGACGGGCAGCAGGAACTGGAAACACAAAGAGCTGCCAACACAGAGTAGAAAATAAAGTGTAATGAACTGGTTACTTATAGACAGTGACAAATAACCTCTGTTAACTGCATCATACCCCGGCATTCTCTTCATCCGCACCAATGTTTTGATCATCAGGGCTGCGATGTTCCTCCACTTTGGCAGCACATGTCTGGCTCGCACCTTCCAGTCCACTGAACACAAAAATGCAATATAAGTGACTGCAACTTATATTTTTTAAAACAGCAGCGGTTAAAATGTTTACCTTAATCTGTGCCTCCTCTTTAAAAAGCTTTAGTGAGTTTCAACTCATTGTTTATCAACCTGACCTGCAATTATATTATTATTATCATCCACTCCTCGTACCTTTACTTTTTGATGTCAGAAGCAGCTGATTTTAAAGAAGCGCTATAAAACTCCTGGCCCATTGTTAAATGATATGCACAGGTAGAAAAAGAAAAAATGCTAGATGTCGGTACCTGAACATTTGAGGCTTTCCTCTGCAAGTGGAGATCTGACTCCAAGAATTGGCTGACTCTCATCCTTCCCATTCTCAAATGACTGGCTTTTGTCTAACGTTCCATCTGGAGAACTGGAATCGCGTTTAGAGTCGACCTGGTCTGACGTCTCACACAGCTGCAGGAAGGCATGCTCCAGGGTCTGAAGGACGGATAATATGGGCTAAAATTCACAAGCCTTTTTTAGCCTCCTGTGTATTTGGAGGGTTTACTACGAAAGCGTGCCACAGCCATAGTTTTAATTGCAAGAGGAAAAAAAGTTCACTGTTAACTTTTATTCATATCAACATAAGATGTAAAGCAAAAAGCAAACTAAACAACCTCCATGCCTTGACTATCACCACCCCTGGGCACCCACACAGTCTGTACTGGGATTTGAGAGTACTCACTGTTGCACAGTGCTGCTTCATGACGGCATCTGGGGGACCTTCAGCCAGCAACCGGCCATGTCGCATGAGACCGACCTATACAACGGGAAAAAGAAAGAAGAGAGAGGTTCTCTTTTTAAAACGAGTGACTTAATTTTTTTTCTTGGCAATTATTTATTTAGTTATAAAGTAAAAGGGTACTAATAAATAATCATATATTTATAATTAGATGATTTATTTTGTTATAGACACACACACACACACACACTGAATGTTGCTGAATGAATGTTAAATGTATGTTTTTTTATCTTCTGCAAAAGAAATGCTAATTCTTATCTTAATAGAAATCCAAAGTGTATCGCATATAGCTGTTGTCAGGGAGCCAAAACACACAGTTGTCTGAATAAGCTTCTAAAGTTGTATAAGAGCGGTAAATCAGGATAAGCCAAACAGTGGATTTGTTAGCCATCTACAAAATAGCAAACTACTTCTTATTCTGTTGTGTGTGAATGGTACTCTTATCCTATTAGTCTTTTTTAGTGGGTCAAACATGGATAAACAAAGGCTGCAGCTGCTATGTGATCAGAGTTTATTTATTATACCAGAAAGCAAAAGATTTGTGCATGCAAGAAGCATGTTGACATGGTAAAAGCTCATTCCTCAGCTGTGGAGTGATGCATTGCTCCACTGGGTGCTCCGTCAGTTGACATACGTCTGTCAAAGTATCACGAAGACAGGAACAAATAAGCCCATTTGTCTCAGTCCTTCACACAGATATCGTTTTAAGTGAAAATGGAGACATGCCTGATAGGACTGAGTGGGCAGACTGGTTTTAGTGGAGACGTTCTGGATCCAGGTTATAATGATTGTGACACAGATAAAGTGCTTGAACTTTGTGAGTCCTGTGTGAAGCCACCATCACCACTTCTGACTGTGGAATTTCTGTGGAATTCCTACCATCACAAAACTTTTACCTGACCTTTCAATGCCCTTGCCTCGGTGGTGAATTTGCAGTCATGTGAAAATGAAAGACAGTAAACTTTGGAAAAACAAAGGAATTAAGAGAGTAAGTAGCAGCCAAGTGCAGACATAAACTTGATTAACTGATTAGTAAATGTGACCACTTCTATGACAGGTGACACCTCAGCACTGCATTAACAAATGGCCACAATATAAGCGCCTTGAGGCGACTGTTGTTGTGATTTGGTGCTATACAAATAAAATTGAAGTGAAATTGAAATTGAATATTCTTGAGTGGGTATCCCAGCAATTCTGCCCAAAGGTAAGACAGTGATCAAAGAAACGCAAGAAGTACATCTCATACTCTACAAGCTCAGCGCGTTAAATGTTAGTCCATGACAGTCCAATTACAAAAAGACTTAACAAGTATGGCTTGTTTGGAAGGGTTGCCTGGAGAAATTCTCTCCAAGAATAACATGGCAGCACAACTTTTCAACGGTTTTCAATGTTGCATCTGAACAAACCACAAAACCTCTGGAACAATGACCTTTGCACAGATGAGACCAAAGTGGAGATGTTCAGCTATAATGCACAACACCACATTCAACACACGAGCACAAATACAGCATACATACTGTCAATGCAGTGGTGGAGGGGCAATGATTTAGGCTTGTTTTGTAGCCAAAAGTCCTGTGAACCCTGCAGTCACTGAGTATACCATGAACTCCTCTGCATAAGTATTCTAGAGTCAAACATGAGGCCGTTTGTCTGCTAGCTAAAATTCGCTGATACCATGGGACAGTGATCCCAAGAACACCAGCCAATCTATGACAGAATGGCTGAAAAAGAAAAGAAGAAAGATGTTGCAATGGCCCAGTCAAACTCCAGACCTCAACCCGACTGTGGCAGGACATAAAGAGAGCTATGCATAAATGAATTCCCGCAAAACCTCAAAAAACTGTAAATGATGCCATAAAGAAGACTGTGCCAATGTTGCGAGAGACTGATAGAGTTATTCTAAAATCTTATAAAAAGTAAGATTTCTACATGTTTACCTGATACTTAGAGAAGAGACCTTACATGTTACGTTCAACTAATAGAAAACCAATCAATAAATCAATCGGTTGTTTTGTACTGTTGTCTAGAGCTATTAGCAGTGCAATAGTGGTACAAGTGTAGGTTTAAGTATGAGCCATTGTCTAATGTTTGACTCTTCATTTGACACTTGTGGTTACACGAGCTACTGTGTAAATCTCTTCAGCTCTTCAGCAATTTATTGATTAGCTCATTATAACACTAAGGTAGAGACAGTGAAAACAGCACGTATTCTCAAAACTGCTCTTTGTGTTGCACATTTCCTTGCCAGCAGCTTCAGCTTTAGAAAACTGTCCCTATACAGTTTGTCCCCAATCTGCTTCCAGTCTTCAAGTTAAATTTAAACTAAATGGCATCAATATTTTTCATTGCACAAATTTATGCATTTGCAAACAAAATTTCATAGGCTATGCACAAGCAAATATGATGCTTCTGCCAAAATTGAGAGTATAAACATGCTGAGAAAATGTGGTTTTACAGACTATATATTCAAAGGAGATTACTGGTGAAACAATGAATGAACTCAGTGAATGAATGGATTTGTGCTGAGCCAAGCATTAGTTTCACCATGAGTGAAATATGTTGTAAATATGAGGAGCTAAAGTCTGGAAAGCTCTGCTGACCTTTAGAGCGACTCTATTCTATAAGGTTTACAAAGAGATGATGACTGTGTGTGCCTGCCTGGCTTTCAGTTCTCTGTGTTTTCTTTATAGCACCTGGATTTGTTTGTTGACAGGGTGGAGTTCAGAGTATGCAAAGTCTTAAGCACACATTTCATTCTTCTGTTGCAAAGGTTCAACTTCAAGGCCAACCAGCCATTTAATCTTAACTTTAAAATAAAATGTTTTTCCTACAGACAGGAGAACCTACAAGTGAACCTTTACTGAGCTTTGGATTCAAGAAAATCCAAAAAGTACAAACGATTTATAGAGTAAAAACAAAACAGGAATCAACACACACATTCATAGACACAACTGATTTTCTATTGAATAAGTCCCATTTCCCCTTAATTTATGTGTTTAACATATTCACATTTATTCAGCAACCTTTTAACTCACCACATTGGCTTGCCTGGCCTCTTCTATGTAGTGTGTGGTGATAATAACAGAGACTTTTCCCGTCTTCACAATCTCTACCAGGTGATGCCAGATCCTAGAAAGAAGACAGAAAAAAATCCTTGAAACACTTGACCCACTCAGTAATGGAGTTTGCTTCAAAATCGCAGCTGTGCCAGCAACAGCTTTGCTGCCAGCCGTCTGATCTTAAGAGGCTTTGTGATTACACAATGACACTGGAGTAACACATTTGGGGGGTACAGTATGCTTTCACCAGTGTTTGCTTATCGATGCATGAATATGGGTGTAGCCTTTATCCCATTTTTATCAAAACTTTATTAAATATTAGCCATCTTGTTGAGTAAATAAGAGAGAGAATGATAAATCCATGCAGAGATCTTAGTGGAAATGTAATTTTACTGTAGTGTTAACTTTTGTCTATATAGAAAAATATAAAGATGCCAGTGGGCTCTCAAAAGAGAGGAAACTGGATAAAAAAGATATTTAATTATGCCGTAATATAGGAAAACACAACTGTCCATTTAAGTAATCTTCATCTGATGGGCTGCCCCTTGAAAACAAAAGTTAGGAACTTCTTCATCTTCTTGCGTTCTATTGGCTTCTCTTTCCCAGGGTGGGTGTGTGTCTGGTCAAGCGGCTTCCTTTTGGCCCTGCATCTTTGCAACAGGTGCAAATGCAGCATTTGCACCTGTTGCAAATGAGCTCAGGCTTGTCCTCTCACTTGTTGCCTGACTGCTCTGTCTACTGGTATGTTAGTATTGCTCAGGCTTCCCGTTCTCTTGTTAGGTTCATGTTTTTCACTAGTCTTACCTTGGTTTGTCGCCCTGTGCAAAAGATTGCACATCACCTCAGCTTCTCGGATTCTCTGCCTGTCCACTCACCGCCACTCACAGACATGCCCCGTGCTCCCTGGACTTGCCCACCAGCTCACTTGCCAAGCCTCTAGCACCACTGCATCTGCGCCTTCCACCTCAGGATTCCCCATTTCCTTCCTTGCAATATTCTCTGACTTTTGTAGTGAAATCTGCAAACCTTTACTGAGTGGTGTCCTGCATTAGAGTCCTCAGCTTGGTTAAAGATAACATTTATAGTTTTATTTATTGTACAAATGTTAAAAAAAAAAATCACAAATACGTTTTTGTAAGGACTTTTGAAGGGATTGGAACTGGTGCACATGCCATAGACTTAAAAATGATTTTTAAAATGATACATTCTTATAAATCTCTTAATTTGATGTCTTTTTTTAGTTTATGATTTTTTGCTAGCTGTGCTTGACAGCAGGGTTTCTATTTTGCCCTTTAGGATCAACTACTTTTTCTTTTATTTCTCATTATGTGTGAATGAAAAGATCTATTATACATGAATTATGAAAATCTCTCATTAACAAAAGTGGCAAAAATAACTATATTACACTGGTAGTAATCTTCCTTCAGTTCTGGCGCCTCAAAAACATTTCTCTATGCAGGAAAATATTTGGTGACATCACCTGGAAAACAACGGTGCACGTGTGCTGCATGATACAGGAGAAGACAGACGGTATACATACTTGGATCTGAGCACAGGGTCTACTCCCACTGTCGGTTCATCCAGGATGAGCAGCTCTGGATTCTGGAGCAGAGCCGCCCCAAGAGACACCCTTCGCCGCTGACCTCCACTGTAACACAAAAGCAATCAAAGGGCAACAGAGTGAATCTTCTCCCACGATGGGGGAAGAACAAGCTGAGGCATCAGCCTGTTGCAAAATCTTTACCAACTTTACCATGAATATTAAATGAGCCTCTAATGAAAACTGGTGTTAGGGCCTCCTGGACAACAGAAGGCTCTTTGTATTGAACCAGGGTTGTGAATCCGGAGATGGTGATTACTCTTATAAAAGGGCCATAAAGTAATCTGCCACTTGCATTGATCTGCCGGAGCTTTAGCAATTATATCTCTTATAGTTAGAATAATTAGTAACATTTCTAAAAATAAATTAAATCAAAGAGTTCGCTCAATAATTTCCAGAGGTTTTACAGCTTATGCAGACTAAGCTTCTGAGCGTAAAAAGGAGGATACTATTCTTTTATTTTTTGGTTGAAAAAGCATAAAAAAACAAGAACAGGCCTCAAGGAGTTATTACCATAGATTGGAAAACAGGAACTCAGAAAGGCAAATGTCATCTCAAGAATGAGGCTTTTTGCTCTCACTTTTTTGATGTGCAAAGGATGACACTGTGATTAGATAACAACAAGCAAACAGAGCTGCAGCTGGCTTCATACTAGTCATAAAGACTCTGCAGATATGATCACTTGTTCACAAAAAAATATCATGCTGCATGTTTCAAAGTGAGCTGCCAATGTAGTGGTGCTCAAACTTTTGGTCTGGATGGTGACGCAAGTGGGAGTGATGTTGAATGCAGAGCGACAACTTCTGAATAATCAGAAATTCTTTCTTGCTTATGAGAAGCTCTTTACTTTGGGGCACATATTGTATATTAAGCACATAAGATTGAAAAAGACAAACTTTGATGTCTTTACAGTGAAAATAGGGACTTTGCTGCAGCCTATGAACAGCAGGGGAGACTGGAATATGCAGGCAATTTCACATAATATCCCTAGGACTCTAGGGACCTTTGCTTTGATGGCTACACAAAAGCATGCAAACCAGTGTTGCCAGATTGTCTACTTTTGGTTTGAATTTGTGAGTAAAAATAGTTTGGGAGGCTTGTGGAACTTTCCCTTGATGAAAAACACAGTAGAAAAATGCTAATGTTTATACAATAGCTGCAAAATGCTCCAAAGTACATTACTAAACTAAATTCTCATTGCTTTAACTGTGGTTCTGAATTTGAGTAATCTATCAAGTCTACTTCATTATATACTTAAACTAGAAAATTGTTGACAGATTTGATTTGACCTTTATTAAAAAGAACCATCTGGAAAGTCATCTGTGCATACTATTTTGAAGCATACGGCACATTTAAAAAACCTTGGCATGTGATTGAATGACCCATTTCTCTATCAGTGTCTATCTACTATCGGTTACGCAACCAATCCTATCAGCAAAACACTACAGAAAGCACAAATTAGGGAAAACAAGCAGCAGTCTGACAGACTTTAAAAACTAACAAGCAGTCAGTGTAGCTAGCTATATAGTTAGCATGTCAGTAGACAGTTCTTTATGTTGTTGTGAGAAAATCTCTGCATAAAAGACTTCCAAACCAGGGCCACCTTTCAAAACAGGAATTCGGAGCTGCTTGAAAAATATTAAAAAATAGCAGTCAGGATAGCTTGCTAGTATAGTTAGCACGTTGACAGATGATCCATTTATCTTCGATTACATTGAAGATTAAGCCATAGCTGTGGAGCAACCGGCCAACAGTTCCTCAAACAACACAAACTGAATGTTTTTAAGGCCTACTTCAAAAAATTATTGGATTTGGACAAATATATCTAACTATTGAGGTTTTGTAGACACTTTACAAGTAATCAGGCAACATTAACTTTTACACCATTTTGGATGTGTGGCAATCATGGTGTCAATGTAGGGTGAAGTGAATAAGGCCCTGGCCACGCATGAGACTGATCTGTGACCAGTTGGCAATGACATTTGTATGGGGGAAATATGAGTATTTCAACTGGTTGCTGAATGTTGATGATAGTTGCTTGGAAAATGATTGCTAAAGCCCAGTCACAAAGGCCGACAGACTGGTCAGTGACCCACTGACAACAATGAGTATTTCCTGACCAGTTGGCAAAAGATTCCATGTCATTGCTTATAACTGGTTGTATTTTAGATGAAAGTGATGAATTTATCTACAAACACTGTCCAGCAACTCTCACACTGTAGTGAAACTGAAAAGTGTGATACATTTTTTACTTTTTTCCTTCAAAGTAAAAGTTGCACCTTGAAACATGTTGGCAATGGCATGGAGGCGCTACTTTTACTTTGAAGACAAATCTTCTCCATTTCCTGTTTGCGTTGTACATTTGCAAGTTTTATTAATACTTGGCTAGATGATAGTGAGTATATCCAGACAAACTTAAAAATTACAGGCAACGAGGCAATCTGCTAGCAACCAAAGCAATTTTGTACAGCACCTTCTTTGCAACCGATTTCATCCAGTGACAGCCAGCAACCTCCAGGAACCACTGCCAACCAGTCAGGGATAAACATTTTTCCCTATCAACCAGTATGCCAAATTACTTTTGAGCAATGTGAGCATTATGTCATGGAGATACTGCAATATGCTAACTGCATCCAGTAAAATCAATAGCACAAGGAGGATAGAAAGTGCCTAAGAAGAAAAACAAGCTGCAATCTATGGCACTTAAAAACCTAGCAGTTCCTTAGTCTACCAAACCATCTAGTTGGTGTCAGTGGCTGATTATTGCTCCATCTGTCCAACTGTCTTCTGTCACAGCTAAACTGTGTCTATGGCTGCTACCTTACTGGCCAGGAGCTCCTTAAACAACTACAGTTACATTTGTGGATCTGGTATAAGAGTACAGCGTTAAACATGGCAAGATAAGATTATCGCATGACTGTGATCAAGAACCCAGCTGCCTTGCAAGGTAAGATTTGATTGGGTATCTTGGCATCAGTCAAACCTCACACCACTAATGGAAAGTGATAATCAAGGGAATATAATGTACTGTACAACTGCCCCTGAGTTTCACCTGGTGCTTTATCAGAAAAGTCATAATGTTTTACTGAGCCTGGGTTTACAGCCTGTGGTATAAATACAGATTTTAGATTAAGGGTTTAAAGTCTTCACACAGACATCTGCAAAAGCACAGTGCTACCCTTCATAAATTGGCTGTATCTAGGGAAATAATGCATGAGTTCACATCTCCGTGCATCAAATCTAACATCCATGAACCACATCACTGTTTGTAGAAAAAACACTTTCAATATTAGTATACGCTTTTATGATGATCACTCTTACAACTTTAACCTTACAGGGTAAGATCAGCTTTTACTCATTGGATTTTGAAATCGTTCTATCTGTAAGGTCAACTGCTGCATCATATGTGGTTTTTACCTAAGATTTCGGACCAGACTGGTCTTCTGAGGTAGATCCAGGAAGTCAATGAGAAAGTTCATGCGTGCCTGGGTTTCCTTAGATGTCAGGCCGTGAATTCGGCCAAAGAAGGTCAGGGTGTCGCTAATGGTGAACTCATTGTACAACGCCAATTCCTGTGCAGCACAAAAGCAGAAAATGAAACTCATATCTGATGCTCTGATTGAGTCACAAACACCAACATTTCCAGCACACCTCAGGACAAATACAACTGCACCAGTGGATGTAAATCTATTACATGTACAAAGTTAGCATCTGTTTTACTCTTACTGCTTTTACTTTATTTTCTTGCTTCCTGGGAAGGATTAAAGCTGGTACTTTTTGTTGAAGGATTAAAGTCTTACATAACAGCAGATATACATTTTTTATGCAACAGCAATTTCAAGAAAGCAGTATATATCGCTAGTTTAAAGATGCATCTGTCCGCATTGCTGTAACAGAAAACATTCAAGGTGTCACATTCCTCCCACTCTGGGTTGCAGATTACTTCCTGCATGGATGAATGCAATGGTCAGGGTTACACACAAGACGACAAATACTATGCTGTGTTATCTACTTCATCAGATACCTAATGACAGTAATGGGGCTCACTCAGGTACAGGTGGCTCATTGCAGCAAAGGCCAAATTACAGAAGCCCCAGAGCAAGGCTTCATACAATCTTTATGGCTTTAAAGCAGCTGATGTGGATGTTGGGGTGATAATTTTCTGGACAGAACACACTTGCTTAAACCTTCTGTGGACAAATGGCTGCAAGGACTTTGATTGTAAGTTCACAGGCTTTTTAAGAACAACCAAATAATAGAGAATACATAAAACCAGGTAGGGCTGCCTTTGTGTCACTTCAACAAATTTGCTGCTTTATTCAAAAATGTTAAGGATCTTTGGGCACATGAGTATTTCAAAAAAAATTAAAACAAGAGCAAAGGTACGCATTTTAATGTGAATATATACTATGTGGTGTTTACCTGTGGCATGTATCCGACTTTCTTCCCCGGAATATCGTGGCCAGGAAACGCAGGCGGCTTCCCTAGCACAGTGATGTGACCTCGTGAGATTTTCAAAGTTCCCACAATGCATTTGAGAAGTGTGGTCTTCCCACATCCACTGGGCCCCAAAAGGCCATAACTGAAAAACACAATCACAAAAATTTCAGATAGAACTTAAAGCGTGATCCTGCAGAGGGAAACACTGGGACAGTACAAAAGTATGTGACTAGGGAATGCTGCTCTTTCTGGTTATTGAGTTAACTGAAAGGAAACTAGTTCACCATTCTAGAAAAAAGGTGTTCCTGGAATCTAATCTGAGACAGATATTTCCTTTTAGACGTTTCAGTCTAATACCAGCCTCTGAAGACGCTGAGATGCTAATGCTGCTAAGTGTTAAAAAAATCAAATTGCAATGGCTTTGTGACTATTTTCATACATAATGTCAACTTACAACTAACGTCTGCTGAATGTAAAGTGGTTTTCATGTAGAGCCATTTTTGGATACATCAAAAATTGTATTTTTTCATATCTAGGCTACAAACGGTCTCAGATACATCACACAGAGTTTGCACTGCACTCTGTTATCACATGCACTTTTATCAGGTATGTCTAGAAATACTGATGGCTTAAATAGCTGGACGGGAGACAGGCCAATGACAGTTCAACACATTTTTAAGTTTAAGTTTGAAAAACTTGATAAAAGACTATATTATTTATATTATTTTGAAAGTTAAAGTGCCTATACTTATTCTACAATCAATGAGATAATTATCCTCAGGTTTAAAACAATGAACAATAACATAATGGAACAATATAAGTTATATTCCAAGAGCACAGTGGGGTTTTGTAACACTCGTTCTGTCTGCATGTTTTACTGGTTTTTCACATTCATGTTTTACATATTTCCAGCTAGCAAGAAACATGAGAAACCTTCAAGAATTTGCCAGGTTGTTCATTTGACTTTATTTTCTCTTACATACTTTGTGTGCACATGAAAGCATGTAACAATGCTTTCCTGTGCACACAAAGTATAGGTCAACGTTTTTGGTGGCCCCATTCTTTGTTGTCATACTTGTCACTTCAAGAATGCAGATTCATATTAGAGAAAAATGAATGTAGATCATCTATAAGAAACTGACAACGGAACGAACTAAGAGACAGCGACACCAGAAGCAAAATGTGTGCACTTAGAGCTGAACTGTCACCGACACATCAGGTTGAAAATTTCTTTGCAGTGTCATGCTAAGCTCTCCTTCCCCTGTGGGATAGTGGAATTTTCCCATTAAGGCCTTATTGAGAAACAATGTAGATGTTTATAAAGATAACCCTGAATATCCTGCAGGAAATTAAGCTTTCAACAGCTAATCAGTCAATAGATGCTTGACAAAAGTGAAGGCAAGATGAGCAGCTTGAATTGGGTCCCGACACCTAACCCAGAAATGTCAGCATTGTTTGCAGGTTAAGCATTTATCTGCTCACCAAGAAGAAAAGAAAGAGTCAAATATTTGTTGCTGTTAGTGATACAGGAAGTAAAACACCTTCAGCTTTTCACTATTTCACTCAGTATTTACATTTTGATTTTTACACTTGACTTTTGTTATGAACATTTATAATCTTGTCCAGTTAAAACGCTCTAAATTAACAGGTTGTGTTGGTATTTTCTACTCACATTTGTCCCTGTGGCACAGCCAGGTTCAGGTTGTTGAGGACCTTCAGTTTGCCATACGATCGGCACACATCTCGACACCGGATCGCAAAGTCTTCCTGTCCAGCCGGCAGAGGCGCCTCCAGATCAGCCTTCATTTTTTCCTCCTTCAGCTGGAAGAGAGAACATTTTGTTAAACACCAACATTCCTGATGCAAGTCTAAAAGCATGCTCAGTATTGGCAGACTTAACGTTACAACAATGATTTCTCGTGCTGTAGTCTATATAGATATTGTCACCTGCATAAACCTTCCAAATATCTTTAAATAATATTTTCTTTAGTGGAGAATATGTACCTCGCTGCTTTTGTATTCCTCCAATAAGGAAGGATTTATAGCAGGAAATATGACAGTGAAATAATGTCAAATATGCTGCAGATAATCTGTAGTTATAGTCAACCTTTCGCAACGTTTATGCAATGACACACAAAGTCTTGTATTGTGTTAAACACAGAGCATCCATGTACTGAACCTAAAGTAAATGTTTTAACTTTGTGCATTTCGTTTCTGCACATGAAGTGAAGGTTTTGTTGTGGTGAAGGCTTTTACTGAAATACAAAGAGGAAGTAGGATAACTGTCTAGTCTTCCTCTTTCTACAAATAATTGATTAGAAGATGCCGCAAAAAAAAGTTTCCTACAACAAATTTCTGTGGCCACATTTTAATTTCTAACATGTTTTCCTATTTGTTGATTAAGTGCTTGAAATGAAGTGCATCCATCATTAAATATTCCCACCAGGAAGAGCCGACCACTTAATTTGCCACAATTTTTACATGTGCTTCACTTAAACACGTTTGCCTGTCACAGCGGTTAGGCTCAATCACAAGTTTGAAAAATATTTAAGTGGCCACTTACAGAGACGAATCTTCCCACTGAACTGGCCAGTTATGTTTACAAATGCAAGGAATTTGAAAGTAGGAAGTTTCCATTCCTTATAGTTACAAAATACCTGTTAGTTTATATGGGGAAACCACCCTTGACATAAGTGTGTCTTTTTTATAGCCATAACATGTTGATGTAATTCTCTCCAGAACCTCAGTTAACCAATGCTTACACATATTTAACACTTATAGACCCACAAATAAATTGAGTTTAGATGATGTTCCCATACTGTACCGTGCTATTTTCTGCTTTTCAAAAATGGAAATTTCAACTTGTTAAAAATAAAAGCATAATTTTGTGTAGCCTAGCCATCTCTACAAATAAAATATCCATCATTACTGTTTAAGTAACAACATTTGACTCCTGAATGAGTTTTAGTCCCCTGGAGAAGGTTGCAGCTCCTTCAGCAGGAGAAACAAGGCTGGATTTGAAAGACTTCAGTGCAAGAAGCTGAAAATACAAACTGTTATTTTTCATAAGCCAATCACCAAACAATTGAACAGGCAGAAAGAGAAAGTTGTTTGCCCTTTCATCCAAAAGCCAAATACAAATCTCACTTCTGACCAAACAACACACAGAAACAGCCAAGCATACTCTCATGTTCCTGTTAATTTCTCTGCATCACTACAAAGCTGCATCAGACAAAGTATGTGGGTCGTAAAACAATCCTGAGTCCAGTAATCTCTAATAACGGCGTTCTTTCACGGGTTTCCACCAAACTCCCTCCTTTAATCCAGAATCTCTCATTTTCCAGCAAGGAGATTAGGGAGACTGCAGTGAATAATCTGCTGCATTTGGTTAGCCTCACCTTTGGCACTTTAGCCTACATTTGCAGACATGTCACCCTGATTCTGTGTGGCAACTGTAACCACTTCAGATGACACATTGATTTAAAATGCAAACAAACGCTGACTATCCATCACTGAATATGAGAAAGGCCTGGAAAAAAGACAAGGCTAACCTCATCTAGAGGAGACCAAACCGATTGAAGGAGCACAAACTCACCATTGGACACGATGTAAAGAAAAAGGGAGATGTGGAAGGGATGAAGAGCACTTGAGAAGTGAGGCCAAAGACTGAAGTCAACAGGTAAAGAGCATTTGAACATTAGCTGACACAAACATCTCGTCCGCATGAATGCAAAGTGGAAGAACAGGTTGAGTTTGAGAGCCAGCAACTGAAGAAGGCATGAAGAACAGACGCCAATAGCACGCACGCACACGCACACACACACACACACACACACACACACACACACACGCACACACACACACACACACACTTTAACTGGTGCTATAACCTCAGTAGCGCTCCATAATCATCAATATGTTTTCTGATGTCCCCAAAATAATACTTGGGAATAAAATTTTAAAAAACTAATGACATATTTTAAGAGCGTGATTTTTTTTCTCCTAACACATTTTTTTTGTAGCAATCCCACCCTTCCACCCATCTGACCAGATGGACAGACCTATACTTGATGAAAACACCACATTGCCTCTTTTGCTTGTACACTGCGATAATGACCTCGATCAGCCCAGCAGAGGCTCGCTTTTCATTCATAACAGGCTCTGCTCTGTTGATCAGGAAGAATTTCCTACCTTGCCTGCCAAGTTGTTGCCAATTTGCGTCACTACCAAGTGGAAGAAAACAGGCTTGACGGCCGTATTTAAATCTCTCCGAATTCAGGAAGACACATTTGCCGAATAAAAATTGTGAAAGAGAAGTCAACGAAGGGCTATTTATAAGCCGAGCCCTCTGCAGCCGACCAGCTGCTGCGCTTTCACTTCTCCCTTTCACGCAGGACGTGAGCGCTGCAGCAGCGCTGCGATGCTCAGCGGTCGCTCTCTGCCCCCCCCCCCCCCCCCTCTGAAAGATAACCCTCATCCACCCTCCCTGCTTTACGGGAAAAAATGGAGCTCTGGCCTGAAATGTGACACAAAATGAAAAAATAAATCCCAACTCCATCTCTGCAGCGGCGCACAAAGGCCTGCTGTCGAGGGACCACCTCGATCCTGGAGGCTTCCCGCGAAAAGACAGCGACCCAAACTACCTGAAAAGCATCTTACCCGCACCTCCATCTCTGTGCTGTTTGCAGGTCCACGCGTGGCATCATTCCTACCGGCAGCCTCCGCGGCCATGGCAGCAGGGAGGACAGCCGGACCGGACCGGCTGGGTCTCTGTAGGAGAGAGAGAATGAGGGAGAGAGGGGGAGAAGGAGAGAGTTAGATAGATGATGAGCTCTGGGAATTTTTAGGTTTAAGTCAGGCGAGCTGTTTGATCTGCTTTCAGCGATTCCACAGATGCACAGAAATGCAGTTTGCAATTTTCTGATCTATTTGGCCAGAATTTGGTGCCAGCTTTAGCTGATGCGGAGCTGCACTAGCCTGTAAGCAGCTGCAGGGGCTCGATTAATAATATATTTTTTAAGAAATAAAAGAATTCACCAGGTTGCTAATATCATTTCATTTGGCATTTCTAACATTAACTGCTGCTGCAAAAGCAACGGAAGTGAAACTAACCGATGGATTCTTGTAATGATGTCGTTCCAAAAATAACCGCTAGGTGGAAGCACAAAAACAAGAGACTTTTAGATGAAACGAGGTCAAGCAGGCGTTTGATCACTGATTGATGAAACTGAATGTGACACAGACACATAAATGACTGTTACGGAATGAAAGAAGGGAAATTTCCCCTGGCTCCTATGTTTGTGTTTCTGGTAGTAGCACAAACTTTGTGTTTTATACAGTTTAGTTTATAATTCCAGTTTTTATTTTCATTATTTTTCACATGTATCTATGATATAGTGACAGACAACCTTAAACACTTTATAAGTTATGGGTGGACACACAGAAGCCCACAAACGGTGCTTTGAACATTAATATCATCAATCAGGATTTTGGACCAGAAGCGTTTATCCCGTATTCTACAGAGAACTGCACAAATTATCAAGGAGGAGGATAACCACTGCACATTCAGACTCATATGAAATGCTTGTGATCATGGTTATGATTTTTCTTCACTGCATCTTCATTAAAATACATGCAAAAATCGAATGTAAATAAAAACCCGTTTGAAACACAAAATTTTCTCACTGATTGCACATTAGAGAAGGAATCAATGACCATGCAATGTCATTGCCCACATAGCTGTTTCCACAAATAATGATTTTTTTTAAAACACTTCAGTTTTTTCCTACATTTCAAGGAACCATGAACAAAATGCTTCTCAGCGCTGACAGCACTGCAAGGCTGGATGTTGGCGCAGCGGGCCCCTTTGTGCAGAAAATTACATGTTCTTCTTTCACTATGTCTTTGACTGAGGCACTGGTTTATATTTGGAGTTGATCACTGGGTGCTACACAGTGGCTGCCTGCTACTCCTAATACATATGATGGGTTTAATGCAATGGAGACAACTTTATCCTTCTCTAAAGAAAGACCTCAGCATTGAAATCATTAAAAATGAGATTTAGATTCAGCTCCTCCTCCATGTTAGTGTCTAATATAAAGAAATGCTTAATGACAGCTAAGAAAAAATGTTGTGGCTTATTTAAAAAGAGTGTGTGTGTGGGGGGGGGGGGGGGGGGCAACTACGAGTTCAGGACATGAAACCAGACGGCTGATACTATGTACAGATTGTGAAGCGTGCTGTTCTACACTTCGACACCACTGGTTTAAATACACTGCTAAAAAAGGGAACACTTGATCATCGCAGTGTAACACAAAGTCAGTTAAACTTCTATGCTATCACCAGTGTTCTCTTCACACTGAGCCTCTGTGAGTCTGGACAGTTTACGGAGGCTGTGCCAAATGTTAAGATGCCTGTAACTTCATCTGTCATGAGAACAGGGCAAAAGTGGCAGACCTACCAGTTCTGTTTTTTCTCTGGCAAATGCCAGTCAAGCTGGAAGGCACTGGTCTTTGAGCACAGGTCCCACTAAAGGGCATTCAGCCCTCACATGGCCCTCCTGGATTCTGTTTGGCCAGACACGTGTACATTAATAGCCTGCTGGAGGTCATTTTGCAGGATTCTGGCAGTGCTCTTCTTGTTCTTCTTTGCTGGGTAGACACTGTCCATCTCTTCATGTAACAGCCCACCTCCTGGTTTATTCTCCACACTCTTGTACTGTGCTGGGAGACACAGCAAATCTTTTTTGTGATGGCAGGCCTGGATGTGTTTAATTTAGGAAAAACTGAATAAGCTGCTGACATTTGTCTTGTTTTTGCCTCTCCAGTGTATGCATTGTCATTTTCTTTTGCACCAAAGCAGGTGTAAAGGATTCAAAATGGTATGTGCTTCCTAACTGGACAGACTATGTAAACACATCCTGATTTAAATGTGAATAAATGGGATTCTTGAGTTATGTTTTTATGTAATGTAAAATTTTCAGCATAACTTGAAACCATGTTTTGTTTCATATGTCACCATGCAAGTGTCATCAATGTGTGACGTTTCATAAGGCAGGAAGGCCCTCTGGAAAACATGTTGCCCAACCCTGGACTAGAGGCACGAGTAATGCATTGAATAGAGATATATGTAGGATATTTGAGTGTTATTACTGCAGCAATAATAAGAACTAATAACTTGTTAAGGGGTGTTTCAATAGTGCAGGGGTTTATGTACTTGGCTAACAAACAAAAAGTCTCCAGTTTGATCCTGGGAGGAGACACAAATCCTTTGGAAGATATGATGGGACCTGATTATTCAAGACTTTGTATGTAAGGAGAAGGACTTTAAATTCAATGATAGATTCAACAGTGAACCACTAAAGATAAACTAATCTTCGTCTTTCGGATGCTTCCGCTAGGGGTCGTCAAAGCTCCATCTCTACCTAAGCCTAGCATCCTCTTCTGTCGCGCAAGACCTTCTGGAGGCCCTGCTTCCCTACATCCATGAATCTTCTCTGTGATCTTTTTCATTTCTTCGTGCCTTCTGGGTCCATCTTCAAAATCCCTTTTTCAAAATATCCACCATTGCTCCTGTACACATGTCCAAGCTATCTCAGCCTTGCCTATCTAACTTTGTCTCCAAAATGCTCAACCTGAACTGTTCCTCTGATATACTCATTTCTAATTTTGTCTCTCTGTCAAGAAATAAGAAAATCTAGTATAGAAGAAACATGATCTATCTTTCTTAACCCTGTCAGTACTCTCGCTGCAGCGTTTTGGATTAAGGGGAACATCAGTGCATCACTGAAGTCACAGTGCATTGATTTGCTTAGCGTGTAATGCCTTTAAATATCCACAAAGGGGCAGAGTGGACCAGTTTAACTAAACAACAGCCGGGCTAACGATTAGAGATGGGGGTTGAATAGATAGAGAGCATACAGAAAGGACGGAGAGGGTTGCAAAAGTCAATGAACAGACAGTGGGATTGTCCACTTCATTCGGTGAAAAGCAATTATGTCCCAGGCTCACAAGTGAGCAGAAACAGGTCCATTTGTAGCTATTTTTAACTCCCTGACGCCTCTGAGCCCTACAGTATTGTTTAATCATTCCAAAGTATTGAGTGTGCCCACTTTGGCCAATTAGGCCAAAACCCCCCAGTCTGTGTCACAGTCAAACTGGATAAACGACACGCGAGCGCAGTCTCATAAAGTAACCGCTTATTTAAACCAGCTAAAAGTCGTGTCCTGGATTGTTATCCCAACCTAGAAACCCCCCAAAGAATCCAAACAATGCGTTGTCTAATTGGGTGAAGGGTTGAGGGAAATCTGTCTGATTAGCCTTCTCCAACAGACGGGGATTAAGCTTTTGGTCTGTAATTATTATAAAGCATACGTCAGCAGACATCCACCCATTTCAGTGGAGCAGATGGATCCTGCGAGGTGACTGTGCTCTCTCTCAGGCCAAGTCAGACGCGAGGACCCAAGAATAGGAGCAGTACTGGAGCAGGAACAGGAATATCCTCCTGAGTCAGTGCCACGACGCTGACAAACCACGCTCCCCGGCAGAGCTGCCTCTGCTCCGATAATCAGCATCCTATGCTATTCTGCTCAAGATGGCGGTGCAGGCAGCGGAGAAGGACGGAGTAGTGAGTATTTTGAAGGTTTTCGGGGAACCGATCCGGGGTTACGTGTGTTGGTATTTATTTTCTGTGCATGGGGGCCTGTTAGTTGCGATTTAAGCGCACCGTTAGGTCGATTATCCGGCGCTTATTGTAAATGCGGAGCGCCGGGCGCAGCGCATTCAGAGCGTAGGGCGACTCCTCTTTCATCTGTGGCCGGGGAGGAAATTGGGAAATCCAATACGCTGTGGTGAAATGCACCGGCGGTGTGTGCTCTTCTAGGCCACCCAGCCGGTGCGCATTTCCATCGTAGTGCAAGATGGTGCCAAATGTGGGGCTCATTTATAATAACTCATGGCTCCCGGCAGGAACGCTGATAACAACATGACAGGTCTGCTGCCACCTCGTCATTGTTGTTGCACGCCGCGTACGAGGCCACACTCTTGTGCATATATTGAATGATAGGCCTGTAGCCTCTTGTTGTGCCTTTAACCTCAGCCATGCAAGTTGTATATCCTACCTGACAGAGCGATAAATGATACTTTGCATCCTGTGTCTTTTGTCACTGGTGTTGAAGAATGTGGAAGAAGACCACCTGAATGACTCGCTGGGGAACCCCGGCCTCATCTCACCTGACAAGGAGGATTTATCACGCCTCCTGGTATGAAATATTTAAACGATTTCCCGAGTGTCCTTGTTTGATGCTCGCTCCTGGCTGTGCGTAATAAATTCAATGTATGCAATGCGTAGACGGTGCCATTCAGCGGGCGCATCCGGGGGGGCATGCGGCCGGGGAAGAAGATAATAGTGATGGGCATCGTGGACCTGGAGCCAGACAGGTAACATAACACCTCACAAAGGCATGCATGCACACACTCTTTATCTGGAGCCATGTTTTTATCTCTGCATATTTAAAACATTCTGATTTACGTCTGCACAGTACACATTCTTTGCTAAAGGATGTTAGAGATGGGATGTTTTGTTTTTGTTTTTGTTTTTTTTTTGTTCTTAGGCTAGTCAGACTTGCACGGCCACTCGAGGACACACTGAGTAATGCGTAGGCAGCCAGAAAGAACAGTGGCTCCTTAAGTATGCAGAGACAGGGCGTTCCCTCACCAGCAGGGAGAAAAAGGGGGGGATTTTCTTTTTTTAAAAATTTTTTAAAAAAAGAGAGAGATCCAGTGAAGCAGATTTGTTTGGGTGTGTCCTTACCCTACATGGAAACTTGTGTCAAACTTGGAAGAAACCTCTCGATGACCTCATCTTGTTTAGTGCCTGCTGCTGGGAGGGTTTTCCATGCCAAAGTTCATGTGAATGTCCCAACAGACAGAACAGCTCCAAGGCCTAAACACACAGTCTTTCTTTGTTGCGTCTCATTACTTAGAAACTTGATGCCTGTAACTGTGACCATAAACTTACACCAAGACGCATAACTGTGCAGCAGCAGCAGGGGAGGGTGGATAAACAGAACTAGCAGCAGGGATTATGCATAATTAACTCACAATTGGTGAGAATTGTTCTTACGCAGCAGAATTATGCATCTCATTTATCCCAGATTATCTGATGTGTGCTTTACCACTGCATCCTGCCTGAATACCCGATACCCCGGTTTTGTTTTTTGTTTTTTTTTCATACCCTCAGCTTTGATGTCAGCCTGACCTGCGGACGTGATTCAGAGAAAGGGGAGCCTCCATTTGATGTGGCCCTGAAACTCACGGCTCGTTTCACTGACCGTCAGTTCCTTCGCAGCGCTCGGGTTTCTGGGAAATGGACAGAGGAGGAGGCGTCCACTGTGTATTTTCCCTTCATCCCTGATCAGCCTTTTAGGGTAAAAAAATCCCTTTTCTCACATCAAATAATTCTGGGTAATCCCCAGCAGTCGACTGTAGCAGAGATATTTTCAGAATTAGTTATGTGAGATTATCTGCGCAGCATGATAATGGAACACAAACAGGAAATGTTGTCCATGCTTCATCATATTGTAATGTAAATACAGCCTGTACCCCATATAGTGGCCTGTTTACTGCGTTAGGACCACATCAGCTGTTGTGGTGTGCTGAATGAGTTGGAGTTGGAGGGTGGAGGGGGTTGAGCAGCAGGGCATATGCATGATGAGTAATCTCATAACACCCGAGGACTTGTTAGCTCTTTAATGTCATATTCTGCTCCAATAAGTCTGCACATGAATAACACACATGGTGTACAGCTAAAAATATACAATAGTGGCAATGGAGCGAAGAACAAAGCATGAAGTTTCTCGAGATGTTTTCAGGACACTGAATGAAGTTGTTCTTTCTCCAGTGTAGCCGAAGGTCTGTTTAAAGTGGCAAGTTCACGACACCCACACGTCACCGTGAAATGCACCATAACATTTGCTGCAGTGTTGGCAGCTCTGTGAAATCCATATAGAGGTTATACTTGAGGAGCTGGAGGCTAAAAGACGGCAAATGCCCAAAGCAACTGGGTCGGTAATTTGTGTACTTGTAACCATCTCTATTGCGTAATGTCTCGAAATGTTCAGGACTCTAGTGCATGTGTACAAATTTAGTAAAAATTTATTTTGGCACTGATTGCTGGAGCTATTTTTATTTATCTTGCATAGTGATTGTGACGTGATCTGCTTGAGAAGGAGGTCCAAAGTCTCTTACAGGTGCGCACTGCAGCTGAGTTTGGTTCACTGTCAAAACCAGTGCATATGATTAATCTCCTTTGCAAACTTAAACAATTCAGTAACCCCTTGCTATCCTTTTGATGGGGTACATTATAGTCCTGGAAGAGACCACTCCACCATAAGTTTATGGATTTACAGTGATCCTTACTTCTAAGGAGACACACACAATGTGAGCAAAACTATTCCAACATCATAACAGAGCCACTGGATCCCCTAATTGCTGGGGTCAAAGTAAAGTGTGCGTGTTAGTCCCCATAGGGAAATAGTTCCTCTGCATTTAACCCATTCACCCAGTGAAGCAGTGGGCAGCCGCCAGTGCAGCGCCCGGGGAGCAGTGTGTAGGGACGGTACCTTGCTCAGGGGTACCTCAGGGTAGCCGTTCAGTGGAGTCGAACCCCCGACCTTCCGATCATGGGGCTACCACTCTACCTACTGAGCTATCCCTGCCCCAGTCAAGGGTTTTTGCTTAGTGTGTTTTCCAGTCTGATATCTTTAAAACTCAGCTGTGGATGCATGAGAATTTTTACAAAGAGAAACTCTTTCTGTTTTTTAAGAATGCGAAATATGCATATGCAGACACAACAACTTAAGTTATTTTTAGAGGTGAACCCTGCATCTGGTTGTTGAATGTCAGCTCTCTGATAAAGTGTCATTGTTTGTGGTTGCAGCGTGACTGAGCAGGTCGGCACAGTCATGACTCTGTCGAAAGCTGGAGGCTGGAGATTAAGTCTGCCATGCAGAATGTTTAAAACAAACTCCCTCCTGAATCCAGGGGCATGTGGAGAGACACATGATGTGCTGTGGTCTCAGAGCAGGATGGTTTGTTTCTGCTGCTTCATCTAAAACATTCTGCCTTGAGTTGTTTGACGGTTTCTTTTTCTTTTTTTTTAAATTCCCCCCCACTGGCATAAACCACGCGGAGGTGTTTATGCAGTTACATTTTTGTTGTCGGTTTGTTAGGATTCAGTGTGTACACGTACAAACAAGAGAAGAAAATGAGAGCGAGGCTTAGCTCTAGCCTACTTATTCAATAACGTTTTGGGAGCTTTAAATGTTTTAACATCAACTAAAATAGCTGATAGTCATCCTCAGTGTAAGGGGTCATTTGGTCTTTCTCTTTACAAGCGGTTGTCTTTATCATGCACCCTAACCAAGGAAGAAAAAATGACAGATTAGCTTGGGTAAAAGACCGAAAGTTGAGGCACACAACGATGTGTGCCGCTGGTAAAGTTTCTGAGCTGCCTTTCCTCATAACAAGCATCCGTCAACGTTTTCTCCATTTAAAGCAATGCAATATCAGGGATTGTAACATCTAGTCCTTTACTGAATCTATTTTGTAATTATTTACTCAAATTGAAACTGCACAAATAATATTTTTATATTAACGAGCAGAGAAAGAAATGGTTGTATAAAGTGAGATGCGTCCCTTCAGCTCATGAGGTGATTGTGTGTAACTCTGACACAGCTTTTTCCACCCACCCAATTTCTTCTGCTTATTGTGACTATATGGAATGAGTGTGTTCAGTCTCTACTTGTCATGAAGTCAAAAGCGGTTAAAGTGCGGTATTTTCTTTCCACCTTTTGCCTAACTGTCTTTTTCTCCATGTCTTTCTTCCTTCTGCAGATTGAGATCCACTGCGAGCACCAGAGGTTCCGGATATTCGTGGATGGACACCAGCTCTTTGACTTTTATCACAAAGTAAAATCTTTGCCCTCTATCGACACAGTACGAATACAAGGAGACCTACAGATTACCAAGCTTGGTTAACTTGCCCTCTGACCAATTCCCGCTCCGCAAGTCGTGTGTGAAGCAAGGACTTGATCACACATGACCACACACACACGTGCGCCTGTTACATCATCATCCATAGCCCATCGTACAGCACTGCATCAGCATAGTAACTGGATCAAAGTTTTTCTGCTTTGCTGTTTCTTCTTCTTCCTCTTCTTTATGTTGAACCAGGATCTGATGTGATGGTGCTTTGTGGGTGAATGTGTTTGATCCATTTTTCAGGTATTTTTCCCTTGTAGCCCCAGTTTTTAGATCAGCGAACTTGTAGCTTATTTATAGGACATTCCACTTTTATGTCGAATCCTTTAGGGAATTTGAGATGGAGGCAGGTGTGGAGGTTTGAAAAAACCAGTTAGATAAAAATATCTGACAATTAGCAGCTAAAGTGAAAGTTAAGTGTTGCTCATGGATAGAACAAAATCAAAAACTTAAACTCAATTCAACTCACTTTGTTTAAACATACAAGCGTCCTCTTAAATCTTTTGCTGACCAAGCAACGTGAACAAATGTGCAGTAAAACTCAGACAGGCCAGAGCAGTGTTCCCAAATCAGGCGGATACATGATGTTATGCGAGATGCAACTGGTTTCAATTCAAATATACCTGGACATATATGTATATTTGATATGCTTTAGTTAGATTGAGCTCAGCACAGCTGGATGTGTAACTATTTCAAAAACTCATCTGAGCACAACACAAGACAGCATAGCGGCCTGTTTTCTCTCTGCTGATGTATATCCAACTCTGCTGGCACTCCTCTGCATCCCTTGGGTTTATTCCAGTTGTCATGGTAACACGTCGCAGCCTCATTGACCTAAATACTCAAAAATGAGGATTATATCATGACAAGATGTAGCATCCCATGCTTAACACAGCGTGTCTGGGTAGTTTGCACTTTTCTTTTTTTTCTTCTTTTTTTTTAACTACAGCCACTCTCCTGTCAGTAGATTGCGCTATAGAGGCAGTAGAGCTGCAGAGAAATGTTATTTAAAATTTGACTTCTGCTCCTTTTTTCTTTTGCAAGCCTCATCAGAGTTGAACACTAAAATAAGATAGAAGTTTTACTCCTTATATGAAGAAGAAACCGTGCTGTCATCGAGGTCACAGGTTCAGCCGGGTGCAGGTTCAGTCACACATTTTGGAGTCAGGGGTCAGATCCTGGGGGTACTTTGAATGTATAGGGTTGATGTTTTTTTGTTTATCTTTTTTTTTTCTTTAATAGTAGCATAGAAGATATAGTGATGCACAGATTAATTTCTCAATGTCACAGTTTTTGGTGGTATGGCTGGTGCTGTTTTAGTCCATTATAGGTCTTGTGTGTCTCATGGCTTTTTAAAAAAAGAAAAAGGTTTTCCTGAATCATTCCTCATCGGCATCTTGCCCACACTGATGCAGTCTCATCCTTTCCTAGCGCTGCAGGCTGTGTTTTAGAAGTGTAACTAACACAAATGTCTGGTCTCTTATGCGTTGTTTTCTTTATGACAGTTTCCTTCACTGGGGCAGGGAGCAAGTTCTAAAAAATATAGAGAAGAGATCTTCAAGTTAAACCCACAAGTATTGTGTGTATGAAATCTTAAGGTGCTCTGTTTACACTCTTCCAGTATCAACGTTGATTATGCGTTATCAGGTTTTTGGGGGTTTTTTGGGTTTTTTTTCCATACTCTAGAAAGATGTAAAAACTCACTGCAGACATTAAAAGGTACTTTTTTTTTCTGTTTATGCATTTGTGTTTTTTGGCACAACTTCACCTACTTCTAATATGCAGGTAGGAGAAGGAAAAGTCTGAGGAAGACAAAGCTCTTGCAAAAAGCTGGCCAGATTTGTTCTAGACAAATGGCTTAGGGCAGCAATAAAGTTTCTTTGTTGCTGAAGCCTTGACCTCTTTAAAGGGTTTTATAAGAAAAATGATTTAAGTTTAAGTTATGTTCATGGGTCAGTTATTAGCCTGAATATATTTGCCAAGTTGTGAAAAATCCCTTTTGTGTGTAATTAAAATTGTATTTATTAAAAGTTGGTAAACGGTTATTACCAGTCCCACTTTTAGAAATGTTAATAAATCATTAAAGTTTCCTGGGTTTCTAAAGATGCATTAAAGCTGAAATTATAAACGTTGATAAGCTGTTCATGAATAATAGATACACTCTGGTGCAGATGCCCTGCAGCCGTTTCCCAGACACTTAAAAGAACAAGGCACGTGTCATTTCACATGAAGGGTTAGCCAAGGGGGTTTTTCACAACTGAAACGTTTCCTGAAACTGCTCATAAATGTGATTTGTTACACATTTATAACACGTTAGGGGGTGTAACAGAAACCAAAGTCATGATACAAATAGTACATTTTGAAGGTCATTCAGGTACAGAAGTATCATGCATCACAATAATGGAAAAATGGAATGGCGTACGCTGTTTTTCTAGAATTATTACATTGTTAGAAATCATTAAACTATTCAATAGAAATTCACAGAATAAATGATCGCAACTTGTAAATGTTGGAAAGCGGCGCTGCTGGTTCTGTTTATGACAGTAAAACCTAAACCAGGTTTCATGAGCCTGTTTGATCCCTTTTGAGGACTTTTTTTTAGCAGTTTGACACTGAAGAAGTGAACAGCAGTTGCCTGCACAAAACTGCTCAGACATTTTGACATTTTCACCCTCACATATTCTGTGTTTATCATAAGCCAATGATGGTTTTTGGATCGAATTTTTGCTGCTGTAAAATTGGAGTAAGCCATGAATGAGGCTTCCTTTGTGGGCAAACTCTAAGGAAACTTCTTCATTACCTGTGGGCAGCGTTTGTCAAAATGCAGAAAGGCTGCTTTCTATACATGCATGAGTATTTGCTAGTTCCTTTGATATAGCAATAACATCGCTGCTCCTAGAGCTGACTCTAAGCTTCTTTTTGCCTGGTTGGTCAGACAGCGTCTTCCTGAGTTCCTCGTTTTACCCAAATTTATTCTGGACACAAACGAGCGTGGTACTGAGAATTGCAGTGTAACGGATAGGTGTGTGTGAATCATTCTTACTTTAGTATTACAAGGGCAAATGTGTCCAAATAACATGTAATTATGCTTATTGGGCATGTTGTTGGATGCTATTGGTATTCTGGTGACCATATTTAGTAACAGTTTACTGTAATAATGTTGATATAGTCCATGGAAGTATGTTTGAGTGATGTAAAAACAAGATGTGTGTTGAAGGGTGATGCAGGTTCATGTTTTGGGTCTTCAGTTTACTGTGTTGACAGCAGCAGGAGGTACGGGGGAGGGAGAGGAACAATTCAAGGCTTCCTGTGCTCATTCCAGGGAGCTCTTTATATGTGTGCAGAGCTGAGCTGGGAGTCTGTTTGGCTCAGCATAGTGTACACTTGAACTCTGCCATTAGCAAATTGTTTCTGGAACTGCTGTGTTTTTTTCCAGCTGAGCGCAGTTTGTTTTCCTCTAGGTTTTTAGATGTGGTGCAGGTACAAGATAAGCTTGTGGGGTACTTACCTATTTTGTACTGTTGCACTTTAAAAAAATTGCAAAACTCACAGCGAGAAGAAAACAGTTAAAGCATTTTTACTGTTAAATATGCAGGCCTCTTTTTCTGATCTCCTAATGATCCCACATCTTTTGAAGAACAACCTTGGGAAATCATAATTTATTGCTCTTTGTAACTCTTATTTTATTTTCTCTGCAACACTTTAAAAATGTAACTGAAAAGCTGAATGTCATTTTCTGGCTGATTGTAATCTAATGGTAACCCAGGTGAAATTACTGTCCACAATCACCCCAGTTATTTAGGACCTGCCCTTTTATACCCATTCAGTGAAGTAAATCTTTACACTCTTCCTACCCTTAAAATCCAGCAAGTCTGATGTAAGAGAAGGAGTGTTTGTTTTTGTTTTTTACCCATGTCTGTCTGTTTGTTACCCTCCTTTCGGACTTTGGATGTACGTGGACTCAGGGTTTTTATTTTTGAAGAAAACACATGAAAGCATTTGTTGTGCATGTAAGCTAGTACCTGGCAATTTGGAAAGACGACAGATTGACGTACCAACTATGTATTGCCAGTTTCTGTTTCAGTCAAGCATGCGGTTTTATTTCTTTTTGCCATCTATCCACTGTCTGTTCTTTTGGGCTGTATTTTTTTATGGCCTAATGTGGACTCGAGTATTGAATTAAAATCATTTCCCCATGAGTTTCACCAGGTTAAAGAGCGGTTTTCTAAAAGGTGCTAAAATGACTTCATGGTGTTCATTGAGTAGAAGTAGGCTGATGTGTTGCTGATGTGTTTGTGCGGTTGATCATGTTATCATTTGTATTTATTACACCATAACCAGCAGCTTTGTGTGTGGTAAAGATATCCTGACTGTATAGCTAACGTTTTGCTGTTTATATGAAGGCGCGTTGAAAAGCTGAGTCTTTTATAATAATGAAAGTGTTTTCTTTGGCTCTGGGTTCTGATGTGTACAAATATTACAAATGATATGGAAAAAGAGTATTGTCTTAAACTGCAACCTTTCCCATTTCCAGATGCTTTTCTTTTAACTGCACAACAGTTTCCTGTCATTGTTTTCAAGGATGTACTGAGTCGGAGGATCACTCGGCTGCAGTAACTTTGATCTCCCTGATACTCTTTCATCTCACGCATCATGTTGGCTGTTTGATCTGCTGAAAACAGGAGCACTTGTAATTACCACATGATGTCACATTCCCGAAATAAATAGAGTTGACTGTAAACTTTGTGAGAATGTGCACACGGCCAGTGTTTAGATGAACACAATACATGCTCCAAATGTTTTCCCCCCTCTATGCTTTTGTAAAAACAGCTCCTTTGCAAACCAATAAACTTCTTACGTTGAGTTTTTTCTTCTGATCACTTTTTGTGTTAAATAATTTTGAAGGTTATAGATGCATATCGATGAGGAGATTGATGATATATATTAGTCTCCTGTGTTTGTGTTTAGACCTGTCTTTCTCTTTCCCCTCACTCCAAAACCTGTTATGGCAGATAGATGTCTTCCTCTGGTTTTGCTTGAGGTATCTTTCTGTTAAAAGGGAATTCTTCCTCCCTGCTCCTCCTCTAAAACATTCTGAGTTTGGTGATTTCAAGGAGAACGGTACTTGTCTGACTGCATTGTGCCTAGTGTAAAGTTTGGTGGAGGGGGGATTATGGTGTGGGGTTGTTTCTCAGGCGATGGGCCCCTTCGATCCAGTGAAAGGAACTCTTAATGCTTCAGCATACCAAATCATTTTGGACAATTTCATGATCCCAACTTTGTGGGAACAGTTGGGTGAAGACCCCTTCCTGTTTCAATATGACTGCGTACCAGTCATGGATGAGCAAGTTTGGTGTGGAAAAATCTGACCGGCCGGCACGGAGTCCTGACCTCAATCTGACCGAATGCTTTTGGGATGAATCAGAGTGGAGACTGTGAGCCAGGCCTTATCATCCAACATCAGTGTCTGACCTCACAAATTCTGATACACTTGTAAACTTTGTAGAAAGCCTTCCCATAAGAGTTGAAGCTGTTATAGCTACAGTTCATATATGTGTGAAGTGAATACGTGGTCATCTTGGCCACGTCTACATGTCAAGATGCATCCACTGCAGTTTCACTTCATATTTCTCACATCGTATATTTTAAATTTCCACTAGGATATGTATGTTCATAATGGAATTCTCCCAATGAGTCAGAAATGCAAGGACAAAAACAGACAATCAACAGATAATTTGGTATATTTCTATTCCTGATCCCTGATAAAAAAAAAAAAAAAAAAGAGGTTCTTTCATGTTTAAGAGAAGCACCTGAATTCTCAGAAGAAATGATTCTTCCTCTTTCATCTTTCAGCTCACAGCCGGAGAAGAGTCCCAACTCAGAGGCTCAGCAGAGGCAAGATCAATTATTTCTGCACATGAAAGAGGGAGAAGAGGAGCTCACATTAATGCTGGGTCCTTTCCCTCCAGCACAAAATCTTTATACTGAAACAGAAGGACTTACCATCTGTCAGGCCCCTTCATCAGACTGCTCTGCTTCTGCACATGTAAATAAAGAATAAGAAGATGAAGGCATGCCATGGAGCCTCCAGTCAGGTCGCTGCTGTCTCTGAAGAGTACTTGGCAGCATGTGCAACATCCATGAAAAATATCTAATCATTTACAATCTCACACTGAGATAAACTTCTGCTGTGTTTGCTGTGCTTGTTTTAAAGAGGATGTTGACCTCATAATACATGCAAACATGACAAATCATTCAGGCAGACATAACAAGTGTTTGATCCGAGTGTGCCCCTGTGTGTTCATCAAAGAATCCATACAGGAGAGAAACTGCACTGTTGCCTCACTTGATGCAGAACAGCAGCAATTCAAGATATTACCTGAGATATTGTAGAGATAAAAAAGTAAACAGCTCATTTACGGTCCACTGTGCAAAGGTCAAAGAGAGATCATGTCTTCAGCTCGGTGTGCCAGGGAGCCAAGAGTGCCTGCTTCTTCTGACAACCGACCTTATTGTGCTCAGTTTTTTAATTAATGCTAATGGAGAATATTTCTTCCTAGCTACTGCATGTTTTTCAGTTATGATAAAACAGCTCAACAGTTCAGATTATTTCCTTTGCGACTATCTACAGTGACCAGCAGAGGTTTAGCAGTCTTTCAGTCACTAAGTCCCCAGGGCTGAGGGCACAAATTAAAAAAGGTCTGGACCACCACCATGGTTCAGCGCCTCAGTAATGTATGGAGGGGAAAAGAGCTCCACCTAGAAAGAACCATTTGTGGTTGTTCACTCAGAATCTATTCCTGAAGCCTGCAGAGCTCAGCATTTTTCTGAATCCTGTTTTCTGCCTCACACATCCATCGCCTCCCTCCTTTTCTGCACCTTGCACATTTTTTAGCAGTTTTGCTCAGAGCTGAGGGTGAAGTTGCACTGTGATGATAACTGCCCCAAGTTAGAGGAAGAGACAACAGTGTTTCTAGATTGCAGCACCCTTAGCTAGCAGACTTTGTGATATTCATATCACTGATGCACAACTGGTGCATTTTTTCCATTAATGATTAAAAACTTTTCACCCACTTTTCAGTGAAGCACTTTTGATGTAGTTGGATATTTTTAGGCTGCTTTGCAGAAGATGCAGCATTTTTAATATCCACCTGCAGAGTTTTCAAGTCAGGTCACTCCAAAATATCCTGCTTGTGTTCCTTAAAGTAGATCATGGTGCTTTTTTTTTTAAATTTGCAAAATCATACACAACGTACTCAATTGAAAACTGATACAGTTTTGTGTTTCGTTTAAATCACAGATGCTACATTAGACATGGTTATTTTGTCTCTTAACCATTTAAAAAATTATGGGACATATTTTTCCAACAGAATTGAGAAGATGGCATTGTGAATTTTGATTCCTTTGCATGTAGCAGCTGTCTTTGGAGAAACTGTTAATTCACTTCACTGGATTGTGTTGATATGGTTTTAAGGAAATGCTTGAGACTTGAGATAAAAATGGATGCATATATTTAAGAGATGCTGTTCATGTTTTTAAGACCTAAAGTGCACTGGTTAAACTATTTTTTCATGTTACTTCATGACACAACTATGTCAAAAGGACATCTACTCATCCATCTATCCATATCTTGCTACTTATCTGGGTTTGGGTTGCAGGGACAGAAGGTCCAAGCAGAAACATAAAGACCTTACTCGCATCTCCTTCTTCCAGCTGTGTGTAAATGAAGTGGAAAATATAATTACCCAGAGGAGATGGAGAGATTCACCCACAGGTTACAGAGAAGCAGGTGGATCAAAACATCAGTCCATACATGGGAGCCTGTACTTTAAACAGTGTTGAAAGGAAAAATCTCAAATTACATCACTGACAACACGGCTGATGTATTGAAGTGATGCTTCTTTTTCTTCATTATAACACTGAAGCCTTTGTGAAGCTGAAACAGTAACCGGAGTGAGAAAAGTCTCGTTTGTGTAAAAATTTAAAAATGAACTCTTTACAAAAGCTCAAACAAGTTATTTCATTACATGTGCCTTAGCATGTCTGACACTCAGCACTGCATAACTGAACTGTATTGAAAGTGAACATTCCCACAAGATTTAACATGTTTTGCATAAAATACAAGCTGCATCAGAAAAACAATGCAATTTTAAATGTATCCAGTTTAAATTTCAATAATTTTCCGCTTCATTGCCAGGACATAAAATATCCCAAATGACCTCACCTAATGACATTACTCACCCACTCCATCCTCCCCTCTTTTTTCTCTCAATTACCTCCTATAAGGTCTGTGTGTAAGGAAAATAAGTAATACTGTCGCAGTGAAGTTGTAATATGCACTCATGCCAGTAGCAGTTTATGAAGAAATAAAATTAATACTGATTAGAACTGAGTTCAGCTTAGTAGTTTGAGCCTCCACACCAGTCTCAGTTTTTCATGTGACCCACTGGGAAAATGAATAGTCCACCCTGGTATGGTTTGCAGACAGTGAATATTTGTTATTAATCTCGTACACCGTATAAATGCCTCACATTTTAATCAGGCTTCTTGTAGAAACAAGATGCTGTTGCGTCTCTGCTCACATTGAGAGGCAGAGGTTGAGGTTGTGTGTGAGAAATATATTACTATGAATTACTAGGCTAACAATTACACCAAACTGCATTGCCTCTGTGCTGACCGATGGTGCTCAGTGGCTTTTGCTCCTTACTTTTAAATCAGATGTCACTCTCAAGATAAACACAAGCTACAGCAGCAAGCAGTCTTAGCTGAGGAAACAAAGATACATTTCCTCATTTAATATAAAATATTGTGGTGATGTTATGTTATATTAGGCAGGCAGCTGCCCAAATTACACTGTGACAATCAAAAGTATATCTATTTTGAACGCCTCAGCTGGAAAAAATTCAAAATGGTTTATAAAGTTGGCCACAGGTCTGTATGTAAATGGGAGTTAAAACATTACTTCATATTTGGATATGTATGATGTTAGTGTTTCTAAAATACTTAAAAATGTCTTTATTAATAAAGTAAACTAAAAATAGACATTATTAAATTTTATACTTTTAACTACTGACTTGAACATAATATGAAATAATGTGTTTCCACTGTGGGAATGATGGATCCAATGACAAATAACTTCCAGATTAGTAAAGTTATATTTTTATTTTTTCTAGTTTTCCATTTCTATTTAGATGATTTATATTCATATTTAAAATGAACAGGATCATAAAAAAAACCACTGCAAGTGTAACAAAAATATGTTGAAATCAAATGGTATGTTATGTGAAATCAATATGAAACAATGACACATGCATTTTATCCAATTTTTTTTATTTTATTTAATTTTTCCCAATTGTCCAAATTAGTCTTTGATTGACTTATCAGCGGTTGGTTTTAAAAAAAAAAAAAGCCCCAAAAATCCCCTATGAGCAAGCACTTGGCGACGGTGGGGAGGAAAAACTCCCTTTTAACGGGGAGAAACCTCCGACAGAACCAGGCTCAGGAAGGGGTGGCCATCTGTCGCTGCCGAGTGGGCTTAAAATGTTCACTGTCCATCTTCCTTCTGACAGGAACTTCCTACAGACCAGGTATGAATGATGCCTGAGTGGACATACAAAACTCACAAGTTCCTGGTTCTCACGGCTCCTATGCAGAGGGTTAGTCGAAGAAGGAGGGGCATCGCGAGGGGCGTCGGGGGACGGGGGACTGTGCCTCACTGCCCTCCCCCTCTCCAAGAAACCCGTCTTCAACCGAGTCGAGAGAGCCGGGAACTTGTGAGGTGTGCATGTCCTGGTGAGCCTCCACCTGTTGTAGGTGGGTGCAGCCTCGACTGTACAGAGACAGACCAGACCAGCTGCACCACACAGACACTTCAAACCTCATCTGAGGACAAAAAACACACACATACATACATACATACATACATCTCACTTTTAAAAAAATAATAAAGTTAGGGTTCCTTTACAATGTCAGAAGGAGGGAGGCACTAAGGCACCGCCTTCCGCCCCTCGACGCCCTCGCGGTGCCCCCTCCTTCTGACAGGAACTTCCTACAGACCAGGTATGAATGATGCCTGAGTGGACATACAAAACTCACAAGTTCCTGGCTCTCACGGCTCCTATGCAGAGGGTTAGTCGAAGAAGGAGGGGCATCGCGAGGGGCGTCGGGGGACGGGGGACTGTGCCTCACTGCCCTCCCCCTCTCCAAGAAACCCGTCTTCAACCGAGTCGAGAGAGCCGGGAACTTGTGAGGTGTGCATGTCCTGGTGAGCCTCCACCTGTTGTAGGTGGGTGCAGCCTCGACTGTACAGAGACAGACCAGACCAGCTGCACCACACAGACACTTCAAACCTCATCTGAGGACAAAAAACACACACATACATACATACATACATACATACATACATACATACATACATACATCTTACTTTTAAAAAAATAATAAAGTTAGGGTTCCTTTACAATGTCAGAAGGAGGGAGGCACTAAGGCACCGCCTTCCGCCCCTCGACGCCCTCGCGGTGCCCCCTCCTTCTGACAGGAACTTAGGAACTTCCTACAGACCAGGTATGAATGATGCCTGAGTGGACATACAAAACTCACAAGTTCCTGGCTCTCACGGCTCCTATGCAGAGGGTTAGTCGAAGAAGGAGGGGCATCGCGAGGGGCGTCGGGGGACAGGGGACTGTGCCTTAATGCCCTCCCCCTCTCCAAGAAACCCGTCTTCAACCGAGTCGAGAGAGCCGGGAACTTGTGAGGTGTGCATGTCCTGGTGAGCCTCCACCTGTTGTAGGTGGGTGCAGCCTCGACTGTACAGAGACAGACCAGACCAGCTGCACCACACAGACACTTCAAACCTCATCTGAGGACAAAAAACACACACATACATACATACATACATACATACATACATACATACATACATACATACATACATACATACATACATCTTACTTTTAAAAAAATAATAAAGTTAGGGTTCCTTTACAATGTCAGAAGGAGGGAGGCACTAAGGCACCGCCTTCCGCCCCTCGACGCCCTCGCGGTGCCCCCTCCTTCTGACAGGAACTTCCTACAGACAAGGTATGAATGATGCCTGAGGGGACATACAAAACTCACAAGTTCCTGGCTCTCACGGCTCCTATGCAGAGGGTTAGTCGAAGAAGGAGGGGCATCGCGAGGGGCGTCGGGGGACGGGGGACTGTGCCTTAATGCCCTCCCCTTCTCCAAGAAACCCATCTTCAACCGAGTCGAGAGAGCCGGGAACTTGTGAGGTGTGCATGTCCTGGTGAGCCTCCACCTGTTGTAGGTGGGTGCAGCCTCGACTGTACAGAGACAGACCAGACCAGCTGCACCACACAGACACTTCAAACCTCATCTGAGGACAAAAAACACACACACACATACATACATACATACATACATACATACATACATACATACTGTTGTAGAGACCCACCTTTTAGCACATCCCAGCACACCCACTCACTTCACCAGATGCACCTTGTTTAGTTCTCTCACCTTTGATTGGGTGTAGTGCTTGTCCTTGATTGCACTCACCTGTCACACATTATATGTCACACAGTATATAAGGACTGCATTCACTTTTGGCTCACTCTTTCCTCACTTCCACACGGGGCGGCAGCTGAGGTGAGGTTCTGTTTGGGTTTTTATTTTATGTATTGATGTATTGTTTAAGGTAATGAGTAACTTAAATCTCTGTTTTCTTTCAGCATTGGCAGTCCATGTGTGTCTTTGTTTCCTTCCTTTTTTGCCTTATTTATTTGAGAATAAAAGGAGTACCCTGAAAATAATTCTGCATTAGATGGCTGCTTTTCTTATTCTAACCGGATGAGCCCATGAAGCTGATTGCTTCAGCCCTGAACCTTCCTCCCTTCAAAACATGGTCCTCCGAGCCGGAGTTGAACCAGCGACCTAAGGATATACAGTCCTCTTCTTCCCAGGACTTTCCATCCTCTAAGAGGTCGTGTGGAAGGGAAGGGTCGTCCCAATCTCTCTCTTTTCTCCATAGCTCTTGCACCAAGGTTTTGGCGCGTGTTGTGAATGGGAGTAAGTAGCCTAATGGGTCATACAGACGAGCAAGTACTGTATAAATACAGAACTCTAGCCTCACACCCCACCACAATGCGTCGTATCTATGCAGTACTTGCTCGTCTGTATGACCCATTAGGCTACTTACTCCCATTCACAACACGCGCCAAAACCTTGGTGCAAGAGCTATGGAGAAAAGAGAGAGATTGGGACGACCCTTCCCTTCCACACGACCTCTTAGAGGATGGAAAGTCCTGGGAAGAAGAACTTTATCTCCCACAAATTGCCATCCCACGTTGCTATACTTCTAAGGAAATGGATGTTTCTACCACAGTTCGAGACATTCATATCTTCTGTGACGCTTCAGAGCGAGCATATGGTGCTGTCGCATATTTGAGATCAGATGATCTTGAAGGCCATGTAGAACTGAGTTTCTTGTTAGCTCGCTCACGTGTTGCTCCTAAACGGCATTTAACAATACCTAGACTGGAGCTATGTGCAGCCCTACTAGGAGCACGCCTCTGTGAGCTCATACAAACAGAACTCACCTTACCAGTCAGGACTACCACCCTTTGGTCTGACTCGACAACTGTACTTCACTGGCTTCAGTCAGATTCCTGCCGTTTCAAGGTATTCGTAGGAGCCAGAGTCTCAGAAATTCAAAACCTCACAAACAGTCAAGACTGGAGATACATCAATTCAGCCACAAATCCTGCTGATGATGTTACGAGAGGTAAATCCCTGAAAGAGTTCCTTAGCCCAAACAGGTGGACTGAGGGTCCCTCGTTTCTGCATGAACCTCCAAATAACTGGCCCACAGTTACAGATCTCCATCCTGATGATGATCAGACTGAGTTAAAGAAATCCTACTTTTTTGGTATTGTCAGTATACCCTCCCATACATACACACCCAGCTTCAGAACGTATCAAGAGCTATTGGATTTCACGGCTCGTTCACTCTCCAACCAAAAGGGTAACATTCCTTCTGCAGTTGAGTATCAAACAGCAGAACAAGAAATCCTTCGTCAGGCACAACTGGACAGTTTCGTTGAAGATTTGGCCCGTTTACAGTCAGACAAACCCCTCTCATCTGACAGCCGTCTATTGTGTTTGTCACCAGTGTTGTGCAGGAATTCTGGACTTATCCATGTAGGAGGCCGATTACGGCAAAGCCCAGACTTGGAATTGAACGTCATTCACCCAATAGTACTTGATCCTGCTCATCCAGTGACCAAACTGATCATACAAAATTATGATGACAAACTGCATCATGCTGGTTCAGAAAGACTTTTTGCTGAACTACGTCGGAAATTCTGGATTCTCAGAGGAAGGGAAGCAGTACGCAGGCATCAGTATAGCTGCGCTGCATGTCAGAAATGGAGAGCACAGCCCATCATTCCAAAAATGTCAGACTTGCCTGCTGCTCGTCTTAGGTTATTCAAACCACCTTTCTACTCCACAGGAATAGACTGCTTTGGACCATACAAGGTCAAGACAGGCCGCAGATCGGAGAAAAGGTGGGGAATAATATTCAAATGTCTCACCACTCTGTGTATACATCTTCACCTCCTAAACAGTATGGATACAGACTCCTTCCTCATGGCCCTCCAACGATTCATTTCTCGACGAGGAACACCCCTGGAAATTATATGTGATCAAGGAACTAACTTCAAAGGAGGAGATAAGGAACTACGGGCAGCTTTTAACAACCTTGCTCCGACTCTACAGCCGGTCCTGATGACTAAAAGAATCCATTTCAAATTCAATCCCCCGCATGCACCCCATTTCGGTGGAGCCTGGGAGAGGGAGATGCGTTCTGTGAAGAATGCTCTGAAGAGAACCATTGGTGCACAGATGGTCACTGAAGAGGTCTTAAGAACAGTCCTAATTGAGATTGAAGGCATTCTTAACTCAAAACCCCTAGGCTATGTATCCTCAGACATTGCGGACATTGACCCCGTAACCCCAAACCTTCTCCTTATGGGCCGACATGATTCATCACTCCCCCTGGTATCCTATTCTGATTCTGACCTCCTAGGCCGACGACGATGGCGACATGCACAAATATTGGCAGATCACTTCTGGCGGCACTTCATAAAGGACTATCTACCATCCCTCCAAAGAAGACCCAAATGGCAGAAGGAGTACCCAGATCTCACATTGAACTCTGTTGTCATGATTATGGATTCACACCTTCCACGTGCCCTTTGGCCTGTAGGAAGAGTTACACGCTTGCTGAAAAGCCCAGATGACCGCATCAGAACTGGAGGTCCTGGTACAGGATAAAACCTATATCCGCCCTGTCTCCTGTCTGATCCCCCTGCCCCCGCTTCCTGACGAAGACTGATCCTGATCATATCAACATATTTCTCACTAGAAATATGGGGGCGGCTGTTGTAGAGACCCACCTTTTAGCACATCCCAGCACACCCACTCACTTCACCAGATGCACCTTGTTTAGTTCTCTCACCTTTGATTGGGTGTAGTGCTTGTCCTTGATTGCACTCACCTGTCACACATTATATGTCACACAGTATATAAGGACTGCATTCACTTTTGGCTCACTCTTTCCTCACTTCCACACGGGGCGGCAGCTGAGGTGAGGTTCTGTTTGGGTTTTTATTTTATGTATTGATGTATTGTTTAAGGTAATGAGTAACTTAAATCTCTGTTTTCTTTCAGCATTGGCAGTCCATGTGTGTCTTTGTTTCCTTCCTTTTTTGCCTTATTTATTTGAGAATAAAAGGAGTACCCTGAAAATAATTCTGCATTAGATGGCTGCTTTTCTTATTCTAACCGGATGAGCCCATGAAGCTGATTGCTTCAGCCCTGAACCTTCCTCCCTTCAAAACACATACATACATACATACATCTTACTTTTAAAAAAATAATAAAGTTAGGGTTCCTTTACAATGTCAGAAGGAGGAAGGCACTAAGGCACCGCCTTCCGCCCCTCGACGCCCTCGCGGTGCCCCCTCCTTCTGACAGGAACTTCCTACAGACCAGGTATGAATGATTCCTGAGTGGACATACAAAACTCACAAGTTCCTGGCTCTCACGGCTCCTATGTAGAGGGTTAGTCGAAGAAGGAGGGGCATCGCGAGGGGCGTCGGGGGACGGGGGACTGTGCCTCACTGCCCTCCCCCTCTCCAAGAAACCCGTCTTCAACCGAGTCGAGAGAGCCGGGAACTTGTGAGGCGTGCATGTCCTGGTGAGCCTCCACCTTTTATAGGTGGGTGGCAGACCAGGCTGCACCACACAGACATTTCACACCTCATCTGAGGACAAAAACTACAAGAATATCGTAAAAAGCAAACCTTGGAAACGTGCAGGGTTACAAGAGACGGCAGCGCTGCAGACGTGAACCAGTTCAGGCTGTGCGAATGTCAGTTTCACTCCTATATATGACCTCCTATCGCAGAATGCGTTACTGTGACAACACAGGCTTTGTGCTTTGAAGTGTGGTGTTTGGTGACGGCATTGGAACGGCCTGTGATCTTACGTCACACGAGCCCGGATAAATTTGAAAAAGGCGTTTTCATCTGTAAACGCTCCGTGTCCAGACTACCGTTTTCACAGAGTTGTGCGTCCACATTGAAACGGCCGAAACCGCTTACCTTCCATTACTGCGCATGCGTGAAACGCAAGGTGATTCGACCTGCCTCATTTCCGTCTGCCGTTAATCCGGTTGTTCAGTGATGACGCGACGAATCGTACTTCTGGGTCTAAAGTAGTCTGCGTTTAATATGGCTTTTGTGTTGTTAACATGTTTAATGTTATGTATTTTCTTCTATTTGATCTCAAAAAGCTCCTAAAACAGTCAGTGATCACTGTTGACCTCCCTCGGCTTTTATTACCGCTAATCATTTATTTAAGCTCAGTTTTTACCTTAGGCTGTAACTACAGCCCAGCCCATACAGCAGTATATGAATGACTAACCTCGTATTGTGGATGGATTATCTCAGTTGTTCTCCTGGCTGAAGTTTGGTCCTTTTACAGCATCCTGCCGTGCGATTACATTTGTTCCTGACCACCGAGAACACTCACGGTAACTTTTATCGAGTGGGAAAAAAGTTAGCTTGTTTATATTATGCTAACATAGCTGTGTCGCTAGCGATCACGTAGCACATCATTATATACCAGCTAGCCCAACTTCAGTAACCCTACAAACGTCACTGCTGTTTAGTTTTCTGTCTTCATTTATGCTGGAAGTGATAAGAGTTGTACGTTTTAATTTGTTTCCAAAACCCCGCAGTCAGGACATGCTATATTGTATTTAGATAGAAGCTAGCGAGCTAACTCCCTGCTAACTTCTAATTCTGTTAAATGTCATAAATTCTGTTTTCATGGATGCCTGGATGTTAAACTCAATTGTTACACCTGGTAGAGCAGAACGCTGATCATTTTAATAAAGATGAAAGACTTTAGACAGTTTTTCAACTCTCAGTAATGCCATAGTGATCGTTTGATATATGGACCTGCAGCGGAGTTTAGACCCAGACACGGCTAGTGATGTCAGACTGAACCGGATTTACTTTCTGGCTCTTGTCTCTGCAAAATGTCGAGCAAAAGCAACGAGTTTTTTTTTTTAAATGGACTAACAATTAGGTGGAGTTGTTGCTGCAAGTAATACAAAAGTACAAAGTTGGAAAAGCGATTGAGAATTGAAGAAAAGCTATCTGGACCATGTACAAACTGATATTAATCTTTAACGGTGCTGTCTCAATTTGTCACATGATTGCATCACTTGAGTAGGCTATGTTCACATGTATGGGTATTTTTGAAAACGTAGATTTTTCTATGCGTTTGTACCTTTGGTCCACACGTAAATGGCGTTTCCGGCCACTGAAAACGGAGAGTTTTAAAAATTCCTGCCTGGGTGGAGATTTTCAAGAACTCAGTTTTTGCGTTTACTATGGACAAGAAAAACGGAGAAAACGCAGGGTCATAGGTGCACCAAGTTATTGTTTCGGTGAAATCAATTTCTACAATGGCGGACTTAGACAAAATACTGTTAATTTTACTCTCTGTAGTGTTTAAATGCTTACATACACAGACAGTAACTGTCCCTCCACGCATAGGACTCAGGTCTGCTTCTTTGCGCCATCTTTGTTTACTCGTTCCCGCCCAGGCGTCTAGACATCTGATTGGCCAACATTTCTACACGGTTAGGAATATAGCGCCACCTGTTGCTTTGGCATGCTCCTTTCAGCATTTTCCTTCGTTTTTGTTGTTGAGGCGTGGATGGGATTTTTAAAAAAAACGAAAAATCTGTTTTCAGAAATACCCGTGTACGTGTGGACGTAGTCTACAATGTATCATTGTTCTCAAAAAGGCTCCAGTTCGCTTTCCACAATGCTACTCGAAAACGTCGTTTTTCAAATGTATACGCTTTGGAGAGCGTTTTCAAAACGCTGCGCTTTCCTTGACCGAAAACACCGTCTCAGTGTGGACGGAAGGCCAAAACGGAGAGAAAAAGTGATGAGTCATGATAGCATTACAGGCTGTTCATTTTTAAGTGTGGTAATTAGAAATATTGCAAAATAAAATATCCACAAGAAAAGGCTTTTTAGTATATGCTGAATTATCAGTTTCAAAGCTACTCTACCAGAGTTTCACTAAAAAATGAAACAAAGGATAAGTTTTAACCCTTTCATGCATGAATTATGACAACCTCAATTGGGATTTTTTTGCTTAAGTATTTTTATTAAGCTTTGGGCATGAAAAAAACTTTTTTGAACCTTTTAAACATCTACCTTTCAAAGAGTTTTTTTTGCATGTCCACTTGCCTCAGAATTTGAAATTGTTATTAAATTTGTAAGGTGTCCTTGAGTGTTTTCAAAGGTGCCTATAAAAATCTGTATTAGTGATGAATGTTTGCATTTTTTCAAAATACACATCTTTTATGAATGATGTGTACAGATACACCCTTAGTTAGGGGAAAAATGATGTGAAAATCATCAGTGGAACCGCTGTGTAATAATATTCAGATCATACACAGATCAGATGTAACATTACTGCAGTTACATGTGTTAGCACATGCTGCACCCAACAATGGGAGGCAGAGGCAAGTTAAATAAACAAGAGCTAAGCCTTTAATGCAAAAGCCTTTAATCCAAAAAGAACTAATGTTACACTAAGTCCAGTAGGCAAAACAAATAGAAACTCCCACTCAAAAACAAGCGAGAAGGAACTCAGGGAAGAAGAGGTGGGGAAACAGATGAGCTTACTTGGGGAGAAGCAAGACACTTCCACACATGACAGATTGAAGAGAGTTGGAATCAAATAGAGGTAATACTCACGATGGCAGACTAACTGCAAAGAGGAAAAGAAATACTGAAACATGAAGGCAAAGGGAGGGGGAAATGGAGAAACGAGATAAACAGGAAGGCACAACAAAACAAACAGGAAGAAAAGACCGTAACAACATCCAACTAAAAATCTCAAACCAATCACTTAAAGAAAATCCTGAAACTATGTGGCCTGTAAAGCCTGACACTTTCTTTTATTCTGCCATACAAACAGCTATGCTGAAGCAGAAAAAGTCAGCCCAGTCTTCACACAGTTCGACCCAGTTTTATTTTTTATTTTCTGATATTTTATGTGTTTGCTTTGAATGTTTGCACAGTAAAAAAGAATAATTATAGACAGTGATAAAGCACACATTTCCATAAATGATCTAAGCCTTTGTACTGTAGGATATGAGATAAGGGCAACTCCTATGGACAGATAACCTGATACAGGTGAAAAAACATGATAAACACCAGGAAGAATATATTTCCCACAGTTGCAAACCTGAGGATGCTAACTTAGATCCATGAAACATAGTTTGTTCATTCGTTTGTTTACAGTGACAGTAACAAAGTGGAGGTTAAAAAAAGGCAATTTAGGAATAAATTTCCTCCAGTAGGAGGCGATATTCTTCAACGAAGATCGTCTATTTGAAGAGGCATCCCTTTCCCCATCTGTGACGCTGACCTTGAGTTACTCCCTTCACTGTGGATGGAGCAGAGTGTGACATCTTAGTACTTTTAGCATCCCAGGTGACGCCTACGGAGACCGCGAGAGGATGGAGAAGGGCTGCACCGTTGACAGACAGGCGAAGTGAACGAGAGGTGATAAATAAAGAGCTGGGATTGCTCGTTAAACGGCCTGTCACTGTCTGGCTGATTCTGACGGACAGCTAGCATCAGACAGCGGCTACATGAGCTAGCCGCTGGCCATGTCAGCTAATCAGCTTCTGTGTCGGTAACAGGACAGCGGAATGCCGTTTGGGAACTACCTTATTTTAACCCCATTATTTATTGGTGAGTAAGCTCTCTTTGCATCAGTGCTACCTAATTAGCGAGTTTCGTGAACAGTTTGCGTTTACATGACTCTACATTCAGCTGTTCACGTCATGCCACGATGACACCTGTCTGTCTGTCCAGGATGAAGAGGCTGGAGAAAATGGCAGGACGGCGGTGCTTGTTTTCGCCCACAAAAGGCGTGCGTTAACTTGTTCAATACAGAAACACGCAGAGTTCACATGATCACATTTGTTAAATAGAATGAACCAGAATAGACTCCAGTTCATTTGTTTTTTGCGTTAAGAGCTTATCTGTGACCCTGTAGGGCTAAGACTTCGGGTTTGTGCTGTTCATCTAAGTAGCACAAAGCTGCGGATATTGTTTCCCGTATCGGCTTACTGTCCGGGGCAGCGCTGGCCTCTCTTGCGTCTTAGGATCAGAACCAGGTGGAGAGTCATGCAGGTGGTTTTATAGATCAAATGAAAGAAGGTGATATTTGAAATGAGGAAATCAGATTGCTCATTGTGTACATTATGTGCAAGTTCCTCATTATTTAACTCTGCAGAATGCCAGCAGTCCCATGTACACAAGTGTGGAAATCAACGATCACAGGGCTGTGCCAAATTTATTTCAGTTGGTCTTTTGTTCCACCTGCCTGCTATTTTGATCTCAGGTGAGCCAGGCTAATAAAATAAAAATAAAACATTTTTTTTAAAAGGTAAAAAAAATATTCATATTTAAAGGGGACGTGGCCTGCTTATTTCCAGCACATTTTTATTATTGGAATATTTAATCGGTGAGAGACACTACAGTATTACAAAGAAAAGCCCAACAATCGGAAAACCCCCTATGAGCAAGTACTTGGTGACTGTGGGAATGAAAAAGTCCCTCTTAACAGGAAAAAACCTCTGGTAGAAAAAGGCACAGGGAGGAAGAGCGATCTGCCGTGACCAGCAAAGGAAGAGAGCAGAGATGGGAGAAAAGAGAGTATGGTAGAAGGAGCCAGAGTTTAATAACTACTAGTGATTGAATGCAGTAAAGAGTGAAAAGAAATGATTAAGGAAGAAATGCTCAGTGCATCATGGAAAGGCCCCCCCCCCCCCCCCCCCCCCCCCCCCAACAAGGGTTCAGGGTCATTTGATCCAGACGAAAATATAAGCTTTATCCAAAAAGAACCTTTAAGTATAAATTATTAAGCAAATAACTTTAACACTGAAATTATTCCCAGAAGCTGTTGTTTTGTTTTTTTATCCTTCTTTTCTGATTGTGTGCACTTTCTTCTACCAGGTGCATGAGTCCTTTGGGTCCTGCAAGGAGAACCCATGGAACCCAACATCATACCCTTGCACTCCTCTTCCTTGCCTCTGATGGATGATGATGGTGATGGGGAGGTGGCATCAGAGGAGGATGAGTTTAAGGACTTTTCTGTCGGGATGTCCTGCTCCTCTCTTAATTTTGCTGATGCAACTGAGTCACCTTCTAGTTTCAGACCTCCTTCTCCAACCTCAGAACCAGCCACCCATCAACCCAGTTGCAGCTCTAATTGCGCAGGTGAACAATCCCAGCCTACATCCGAAGTGAAGCTGGAGTCTGGTAAGGCTCAGATGGATGTAGGACAGGAGGATTATAATGCTGAACCTTCTTTGCACCTCACAAATGGATTTGCTGAAAGTGAACATAACTCTGGGGCCCATACTTCTTCTGTAGGTGGTCGGTCTCCTGTGGAGGAAACGGGGTTTGCTGATTTCACTGTGTTTACAAAGCAGACGGGACACCCCTGGTGTTGTGGCTTCTCTCCACTGGCTAACACAGAGCAGGAGGATGCGAGAGTAAAAGGGACAAACAGCACCTTTAGTGAACAAATACATGAATCAGGAGAGGATTTTATTATGGAATCTGAGCCCAGATATCACTGTGCACACAAAGAAAAACAAAACATCTGCACTGAGATCAGGGAGAAAAGAGATGCAGCACTTGTGCAACCATCTCAGGTCCATCATCAGCCTCAGGAAGCTACAGGAAATTGGAGTTTTCCTTCTGAAGAGGAGGAGCTAGATAAGCCTTGGGATAGTCAGAGGGAAAGGAGGAATAGCTTTAATTCTCTTCAAACCTCTGAGGTACAGGACGATGGAGATGCAGAAGAAATCTTTCAAACATGTAGTATGCATGAGCCTATGTCAGAGGACTTGGCATCCTTCAGTGATGATTTGTCATTTGAGGTTGCTTCTGCAGATTTGGAACCAAATGTTTCATCCCTTGCTTCTCAAGATGATCAAACTGATTGGGACCAGTTTGATGAAGATGAAGACCTGGGAAACTGCAGACATTCTGACTCTTTTGGAAACAGTAATGTGACAAACCTCAACCAGACTGAGTCAGACAGGGACATTCATCACTACGAATATCCGACTCAGGAAAATTCTGCTACCTCCAAACAGTCACAATCTGGAACAAATTTGCAAGACAGATTTGCTGACTTTACTGACAGCAGTTTTGAGCATCACAGACCTCAAGAAGATCTTCAAACAGCTGATGCAGGGGTGCAGATTCTGGGAAATCTCCCACTGAGTGACAGCTTTGCAGATTTCTGCTCGGCGCCCACGCAGGAGGATGAAGAGGGGTCGTGGGCGGAATTCAATGACCAGAGTGCAGAGGATGGAAGAAGTTGGAGACAGTTCAGAGCACCAGTCAGCAGCCTGCAGACTGATGTAGACGATGAGGAAAAGAATAAGCAGGACAGAGTGGAAGGAACAAGAAGAAACAGCTCTCAGGTAGAAGTTAATTTTATTTAAAAACCTAAACTTCTGCTTACATTATCGGTTGTCTGTTTTTATTATTAAATGTTACCAATTTTTAAAAAGAATTTAAGCTATTTAAAGGCATATTAATGTTTTAAAAAGATAAATAGATATTTCTGAAATTCTAGTTTAAAAATGAACCATCTTATATTCCTATCTGACCAGGATTCACTGCCCTGTCGTGTCCAGGAAATCCTTCAAGCCAGTTTCCCAAAGGTAGTGGTTCCAGCTGTGGAAGATGAGAAGGAGCTGGTTGGCCTCAGTGCTTTGCTTCAAGCTGAGCTTCTCTCTGAGAGTGGGGAGGAGGTACCAGTCCCCAGCAGTGCTCAGCGGTGAGGAGAAACTCCTGAATTATGGCTTAACCAATCTGGAAAGCCATCAGCTAGTCTGTCAACTTCCCCTCAGGCTTAGGATTGGTTAATTTTCTGTGATTTCTTGGTTTTTTTTTTTATGTGCACATAAACCACTACATTGGACACTGATGTGTCACTCCATACCCTGCCACCCACTCCAAAGGTGATGTTTGTGGACATGTCAAAAACTATTTGAAAAATAGTTTAAAAATAAAGTTCAAAAATCTTTTTTGCCTAAAGATGAATAAAAATATTTAAGAAAAAAATCCTGATTGAGGTTGTCATAATTCATGCATGAATGGGTTAATAGAAATCTGGTCTGAAGATGTACCCTATACGATTAGTTTGCACTAATCACATTAGTGCATAAATTTTTCAATTTGTAGTGGTATCCTTAACATTTTAGAATTTCATTCCTTGATATAGCAGATAAAGTAATAACTTCTCAAAATCTTAGCTGCTTTTAAATTTTCTTCTGACCTTCCAGGATTCAGCAGGAGATATTGAGGCCACATCAGGATGTCCACAATGCAGTTGGGCTCCAGTTTCAATGGGGGGGCTCCCATACTAACAGGACTCTGCTCAGTTGTCTTGGCGTGGACACAAGAAACGTTGTGAGTTAGGCATCAGTAGCATTTTCCATTACATGGCTTAAACTGCTGCTAAAATGGACCAAAAATTCTCTTGGTATCTTCCAATGCTATAGTGTTCCTAACACTTGCTCATTCCCAATTCCAAGGTGTTCACTGGGAGGAATAAGCAGTCTGTGACTGTGCCTGCTTTTGCATCCAGTCTGGTGAGTCTTGCTGCAGTAAATGTGAATAAACTTCACTGGTGTGTGTGGTAGGAGATCAGACAAACTGTGTCTTGTCTGATTGTCTGTGAATTGAGGACAGATTCAGTAGTACTAAAGCATACTGGGCTTTGTCGCTTCCCTGTGGGACCGGTTGCTCTTTATGTATCTTTATTCAGTGTTTCCCAGCTGGAATATCAGTTTCTGTCACTTTCAGGGAATGCTTGAGCCAACCAAAGATGCCGTGCCAGCTGCCTGCTCTTCAGGAAGCACAGCTGTTACAGCACAAGCACCTCCAGGGCCCCGGGATATACCGGGCCCCTCAACACATTCAGCGCAGGTAAACTTGTCTGTTTGATTTGACTCATTAAACAAAATCACAAAGCATTACACTTGAATGGAATAACTTAAAATGCCACTAAAGAAGGTCAATTTTGTGTCGTGGCAGGAGGAGCTCCCTTCCAGCCAGCTGGACTGGAGCGGTCGTGGCCTTAGCAGCTCTCAGGACGGTACGTCCCCTCGCCGAGCCCCACATTTCTGGGGTCGGAAGTAGACTACCAGTCATGGCTTCTATTATCAAACCAAACCTTTTGTTAAGATTTAACTCTGGGCTTCTCACTATCTTCACAGCATGTGCTTTTTCTCTTTGAATTTACTGTTTCCCCTTAAGGCACTTTGCAGTAATACGGGATCACAACATGTCATCAAAATATAATATTTTCCTTTAATAATAATTTCCTCTCAAGAATAACAATCATCCAGTATTTTGAAATCATGACCAAAAACAGGGGAAACACTGTGCTGATCTCCCTTTTTGCTCTTTTTCTTCACCTGTTGTATTTACCTGTTGTCCTGTTGAGGAAAAAAATGATCTCAGTCTAATTTATTTATGGAAAATTTCTAATGAACTCACACCTGATGTGTAAGAAGCCTATTGAAGACATGATGTGCATACTAACCTGTTTCATTTCTGTTTTGTGGTTTACTCACTGAGCATGAAAATAACGTGCACTCTGAATAATCAACAGATTTGTTCTTCTAAAGGATCTTTTTTTTTTTTTTTGGTCTCTTTTAATTTTTGGCTATTGTGGGGGTCAAACTCCCAGGTCCTTAGTACTAATATCGTCAACCTGTTGCCAGAATTACTGTAAGTCAGCCATTAGACATTTCTAGTAAAGACAAATTAAAAAAGAATAATCTATACCAGTATACTTATTTATTTTTTTGCTCAGGAATGTTTTATCAAGTCAATGAGAATCATAACTTATTGTACTGTTCAGTTTTATGTTTTTGCAGTTTTCAAATGAACGTTTGTATTCATCCTAAATTCCAAAAATCGTGAGTTATAAATTAAAAATTATTAAATATTCTCTTTGATCAAAAAGTATGATTTAAAAAAAAAAAAGGTTCCAAGAGTCCACAGAAAAACGCAAATTAGATTAAAATATGGCCAATCTCCCCTTCAGTGTAATCTCCCTGTGCACATCTGGATCACTTCAAGCATGACTGCCTAATTTCATAATGAACATCAAACTTTTTGAAAGCAAAGATTAAGGAGATGATCTTGAAGGGGACTTCAGCCAAGTATTGCTGGGGTGCAGTTTTTTGGGTTTTTTTGTTGTTGTATTTTTTTGTTTGTTTGTTTGTTTGTTTTTAGTTCTTTGTTTTTTGTTAATTTGAATTTGTCAATTGAATTGCAGAACTTTTTGATGAGACCACAAACAAAAAAACAAAAGGGCAGGTAGGAAAATCCCATCTGGTTCTTTCATAACTTAATGCGACATGGATTCAAACCAACACACTAAAAAAGATATAGCTCTGTCATTGCTGTAAAACAGCTGTGAACAGTCATACACAAACTTTGCCACGCAAATCATTTTGCTGCTGCAAATGTTTAAGAGGGTAAAGGTAAAATAAAGTGTGCTAAATAATTCTAACAAAGAGTTTGTTTTCCATGTATGACATGCAGCGTGGCTGAAAGCATAGCTTACTAACCTAAAAATGTGAATTGTGACTACTAACTAAAATATAAAATCCATTTCTAATTTGTAGCATGAAACATAGCATCTTTTTTGATGGTGTTTATTGATATATACATGTATATAACTAAGGATGGCACTGAGCAGCTACTACATCCATTTCCTGGACTTGAGCAGTAATGTTCTTGCTCAAATCTGGATGATTTCAGTCTGCAGGTCCTCAGGCAACTGTACGAAAAGAGATTTTACGTCTCCCGATCATCTGAGTTCAGTTTTGTTTGTTTTCATTTATTTGTAATTTTTTATTTTATTTTATTTTTAGATCGGCAACACATAGAAGACTAAACATAGGGCAGAACAAAGATTAAAGTTGTAATAATGAAGCTTGCACAGCAGAGGGCAGTGTGCAGGGTGTAAGTGATGCTGAGTGCAGAAAGAAAGTCAAAACACATTACTAGTTTGCAAGAACAAATCTATTAATACAAGAAGATGCAGGATGCAATCTTATTATTGTACATCATTTTATGTAACTGTGTGTCGTCTGTTCTGTAATTTATTATTTATTTATTTCTGTTAGATATGAAGCCAATTTTGGGATAAATTTAATTTGTGGGATTACTGTCCTAATAGAAAGCAGGCTTTCATAATTAAAATTGCAAAGGAGGAGTCACAGTTAAAGCTTGCAGGTGTGATTTTTATGTCGTCAGTTAATACTTAATTCTTTGTTTTTCTTTTAGTTTTTTTGCACTTGATTCTAGATCTGATCGTTCTGTGTGGCAGTGTTTGATTCCAATTTGCTTTATTTTGAGAAAACGGGTTTTGAGTGCTTTTCAGTGTTTCATTATCAATCAAACATGTTTCTGCACTATTCCTGTAAACACACACTTTTTTTTTCTTTTCTTTTTTTAAAATAATGAGTTGTGCCTTTTGCTAAGCATTTTCTAATGAGTGCTTTTTTTTTCTCCCAAATAGTGAAATAATGTTTGGACCTACAGTGACAAAAAACTTTTTTTCCTCTTAATTTATTCAGATTTACTGCTCAAATTGAGAATTAATGCACTGCTATCAGAGTAGAGGGAAATAGTTGTAAATACTGAAATAAATCGGTTGATCCTTTCTGCTTGGTTTGTCTTCTCTTCTCTTCATGTTTTCACTCTTTTATCACTTTGTGATAAAACCACTCTTCTCAGTGGTTGACTAGAGTTACATTACTCAAAGCTTAACCATTTGCATGGCTTTTCTATTTATTTATTGATTTTTTTTTTTTTTTTTTTTTTTTTTTTTGCAAGACAAATGTAAAAGTCCAAAAAGCAGAGACTTTTTTTAACCTCCATCTAATTTACATTTTGTCATTTTTGTGTTCCAAACTGTCAGATAGTCAAACAAGATTTTACATAAAAACATTCAGTTAGCACTAAATGATTGTGTTGAGCCTTTTGAGGAATGATTCTGTAATTCTGTAATGTGATTCAGAGACGCGATTACTTTATAAGTAATAAGAAATCGCGTCTCTGAATTTAATAGCCAATTGTGCCACCTTTAGAACACGTACAACCAAATGCTTTGTGCTTTGGTGCAGCCACATTTAGGGGGCTGGTTTTGAGGCCTAATGGTTCTTTTCAGATCTTCCCACAGCATCTCAGTGGGGTTCAAGTCCAACCTCAAACTAGCTCACACTAAAATGGAATTTTATTCAATTCATGAGCCATTTAGAAGTGAACTTCTTGGAAGTGTTTTGTTTACTGTTATGTTTAGATCATTGTCTCACCAGGGTTGCCCTTGCACTCGAAACTGAGTTCTGGGATTTTTGGCAAGAGCCCCCAGACATGCTAGCGTAATCATCGATCTGGTTTCAAGCCCAGATAAATGGGAGGGGTGCGTTAGGAGAATCCAAGCTGTTACACCCCGGCCTAGGCAACCGGGGTGCAACGTAGAAAAACAGAAATAAGGAAAATAAAACCACGAAGGCTCTCCACCAAAATCCCAAAACGAAAATATCCCATAACGAAAGCATTGACAAACCCATTCACAACTATTTATAACAAACTATTTATTTACAACACGGGGGGGAGATCGCGACCATGACATCCTGAAACACAAGGCTTAAATACATAGAAGGAGCAATCAGGGAATGGACCACAGGAGGGAAACACAGCTGGGGCAAATTAGACCTGACGAGACAAGGAAAAGTAAACTGAACACACTAAGATAACACAGACTTTCAAAGTAAAACAGGAAATACATGACAGTCACGCAAAAAACAAAACACTGACAACACCGAAACGTAACAAAGCAGATCCACCTGTTGTGGTGACCCTTCAGGAGCAGCCGCAACTACTTTTTGCTCTACAAGATTTTTGGTCAATATCAAGTTTCTCTCTGCCAACTGGCACCAACAGCATTCACAACACTAACACTTCCACGCTTGACTCTTTGTAAAGCATCCAATTTGTTGAATTCTGAGTCTGGTTTATACCAGGTGTGACACTTTTTCTCTTACAAAAAGTTCATCCTAATCATTCTTTAAAACATTGACCCAAAATGTCTGAGTCCAGTAGAGTATGTCTTAGCAGAGTCTGTATAAGCCTTAGTTTTCTTCAAAAGATGCTATAACGTCTACACTCTTCCATGGGTCTCATTTTTGCCCACTGTGCACAGTTTCTTACATCTTTCTCTTTAGATGTGTTTCTGCTGACTTCTATTTTTTTTTTTTTTTTATGACTTCCCGGATGAGCCGTCCTGGAAAGTCTTTATTTATTGATAATGTGTCGTTGTGGATCTGGAGGCCATGTGTCTGCAAGGGTTTACATGAACTGGCCTCAAAAATAGCTTTGTAACCCATCCCAGACTGATGTATTTATCACTTTCTTCTTAAGTTCTTCAGAATTTCTTTGGATTTAGGATTATTGTGTTGCTGAAAGGTCATTTAACTGACTCTGCGCTTCTGAAAATCTCTAAGTTATTTTTAGTTAGGACTGGTAGTAATCAGGTGTGGTTGTCTAGTCAGACTGTGTGTGTGTGTTTGTGTGTGTTTACACAAGGTTAGTTGGTATTAATTGACCTTTAAGACTACTTCAGTTGCACACAAAAATGGAAAAAAAATCAGAACTTGGGGTCATTTTTTAACTACAAATGACAAGGTTTTATTTCATGACCTTATAAGGACAAATCCACCAGAGTCTGCAGGAGGAGGCAATCCTCATCAATTAGTACAAAAGACTACTAATTTGATTCGATTATTCTATTTCATCTTTAAGCTAGAACCTTTTAGCATTACCATTCACTAGTATTACACACAATAATCACATATAAAACTTAAAAGGGAAACGGACTAAAATAAACCCAACTTTAGCGGTGTGTTTCTGCTGACCTCTACTGTTTAACCTTCTTCATTGCAGTGAAGTGGCAGCCTCCTGGTTGTGACTGGTTTTGTCAGTACAGTTTTACTTTAACATTAACAGGCATTACAAATGACAACATGACTGAACAATAATGCCTCAATTTGAGTCTAAAGTCAAATTTTCACTGCTGGTTATATTTATTCTTCATCTGGTAACATGGCTCTAACATATAACTTAGTGTGCCCAAAAAAACCTCTGCTCTTTATTTACACAAAAAATATCATGGACACATTAAGTATAAAGTATAAAGTTAGAGGATTTCTTGTGGCACATGATTTGATGTGACTTATGGTAACTAAGCCCTTGTTACATTCCTGTTGTGACAAGTCACAGTATGTCTTCTGTGAAAAAGGTTTCACTACAGTACACAACACCACTGGGTGTTCTCAGTGAAACACACTTAAAGACTTCCACCACAGCAGGCTCCAAAACACTGATTTAAACTTAAACTAACATACCAATATACATATACTTGCCTTCCAAGTGTACACTCCAAGTCATGGAGAGTACATGTAGATAACTTCTAACAAACAAAACTGCTGACACCACATGCCATTGAGGTTCTTTTATTTACCTTAATGATTGTACCCATTTCCTTTGACTGTCCTGATAAAAAGACAAAGCTTCAGACCTCTTCTTCTTTCTCCCTTATGCTAGCACAGACTGTTCTGCTCTCAGTCTGGATTACTTTGGTCCTGAGGATGAGAGCAGGTCCAGCAGTAGCACCCAAAGCCAGAGTCCCCCTCCAGGTAAATAACTACACCTTTCAATTGTGATACTTAGAGCAATACAGAAATGAGCCTAGATCAGGGGTGGACAAATACTTTTCTCAAGAGGCCACATTAGAAACTGGGACTGTTGTGGAAGGCCAGACCATTAAGCTGAACTCAATTCTGCTCAATATTAATCTTATGTATTTAATTCAATGTTATTTATATAATGCCAAATCACAACAACAGTCTTCTCAATGTTATAAGGTAAAGATCCTACAATAATACAGAGAAACCCCAACAATTAGACTCCCTATCAGCAAGCACTTTACTGACAGTGGGAAGGAAAAACTTAATTTTAACAGGAAGAAACCTTCAGCAGAACCAGACACAAAGAGGGGCAGCCATCTGCCACGACTGGTTGGGAGTGGGCTCATCTCTTTATAAGCTTTTTAATGCATCCACCCACAACAATCCTAATTTCATTTGGGAACTTGGGAAAATTATTTGCCCACCCCTGCCTTCAATGCTGCTTGTGGTGTATGTCTTGTTATAACGAAACACTTTTGTGTAAAGGAATTGATCCAGAGCTGTATGAGTTGACCATCAGCAAGCTGGAAATCAACACTAACAGCAGCCACCTAGAGGACACTTTGAATCGCCTGATGTCCTCCGCAGAGAAGACGAGCATTTCAGTGAGGTCAGTGAATCTGATATATGATCTGTTTTTTGTTTTAAATTGAAATAATTCAAAGCCAGTTTAACTGTTACTGTTTGGTTGCGTGTGCTCTCTGACAGAAAATTCCTGCCGAGTGAAGAGCTGAGTGAAGAGGCTTCCAGGGTGATCGCTGTGCTTCCTAACTTGTCTTTCATGCAGGCCAAGGTCCTCATGTTCCCAAGCGTGCTCCTACCCAAAGCATGCACTTCTCCAAAATGACAACACATTATTTATATTTACAACAAACTGGATTGTGAAAATTTGAGATATTTTTGTTAAACACACACAGATAGAAGAGTTCAGAACATTTGATAACACAACTGATCATTTTAAACACATTGTGATATGGTTGCTTGTGTGCAGAGTTCTCTTTCCACTGTTTATTCCAGCTGTCTGCAAAACTCTTTTATACACTGCAAGTGAAACACTTCAGTGCATAAAAGAGGACAAAGGACATACCTGTGCATCCTCGATTGTAGCTTCTTGTAGCAAGACCTGCAGATGCATTTTAGGAACTGAGACAGGAGGAAGAACAGGGGACATGAGAAGGCATAAATTAGAGAAATGAGAAAACCCTTTAATCTTTCACTTGGCCTTGGCCTGCTTTCCCATGTATGTAGCTGATTCAACACGGGCTGTTTGAAGAGGTATAGAATAGGTATACTACTACATGTGAGGTCACATGAAATCATAGAGACTTATTGGGAAACGAGAGGTTGATTTTCCTGCTTTAGTAAAAATACTCCACCTGCTGGCTATCCTCTGCTTTTAGGGTGAAAGTTGTGAGTAAAAAAATATCCTCACATATGAGGATATTCAAATTTCAAAGCATACTAAACTGCAAACTGCAAACTGCACTGCGGAAGATCAGCAGCAACAGTACAGTGTGTGAAAGTATTATTCTCCTCAATGTGCAGTGTTGTGATTTAGTTTGGTTTAACGTCCCTTTTACCCAGATTTATTTAGTCTGTTACAGGAAACATGTCAGTCGAAATGGATATTTTTATATGTATGTTGTTATTTTTACCTAAAAACGACTCACGGTTATTTTAATGTAAGGCTATAACAGACAAATCATATAAAAGACAGAAAGAATGTGATTATGTAATGTGGCCTTTTTAAAGAAATATACATTTCAAACAATTTTTTTGTTTCTTTAATTTCAGCTTTAGCAAGGTCACTTTTGTTTTCACTTTTTCATTTTTCTTCCTCTATTACAAAGTTTTGCTTCATGCCAGTTACAGTATTCTGTTATGTCTGTTTTAGTATTAGGATGCCATACATGTGTTTCCATATTCAAGTCACGAAAGTATTTGAGATTTCTTTGATGATAATATTTTTTTTCCTGTTTCCTGCTCCTGGCTGATTTTTTGTTTTTATGTTTTATGATGTCCACAAACTAATAGGCTACATGTTCCTGACTATTTTAGAAAATATTTAGCATTATTGTTGTTCATTTGTTTGTTTCCAGTGATTTTATGTTACTGAGGTGCTTTGGAGTATAAAAACATTGTCCTGAAATACTGCCGTGACAAGCTTGTTGTCCACTTGCGCACATTCCTGTGAAACAAACAGCTGCTTCCTATAGTCATTTTACAATAAAACGAAGGGTTTATGTACAGTCATGACAGTCAAAGTAAGAACACCTTCTTTGAATCTGAAATGGGCCTGCCTGATCTCACAAGCAGCCTTCTGTCAAACAGGAAGTCACTAATCCCAGTGTAGGTGGGAGCAGGTGCATTCAGCCTGGAGAGACGTAGAGCTGGGATGATGGTGTTGAAAGCATAACTTTAGTGCAAGGGATCCAGGAGGGGGTCAATGATGGGTTTGAAATGTGACAACACAACATCCTCAAACATTTTCATTACTAATGAGGTCAAAGCAACAGGACTGTAGTCATCAAGGCGAATTTTAATTGTTTTTGGGAAACAGAAAAATGGTGGAGGCCTAAAGCAGGCTGGCACATTTCTCCAGCGAGGTATTGAAGATATCAGCTGAAGTACTCAGTACTTCGGAAGTCTGCACAAGCTGTTTTGCAAAGGTTCTGTCTAATGAAGAGTCTATTTACATCTCTTTCAGAAGCAGTTTATGAAAAATTAAGTACACCCCATAAATTAATAGTTTATGGAGCCTCCTTTAGCAACAACAACTTAAAGTAATCGTTTTCTGTATGACTTGTCTCTTGCAGAGGAATTTTACCCTACTCTCTGTTACAGTGTTGCTTCAGCCCATTGAGGTTCAGGTTATATTAAGGTCCTGTCCTGTTGTATGAACCAGTTTTGACCAAGCTTTATCTATGAGACAGATGGCCTTACATTTGATTCTTGAATAATTTGGTATGCAGAGGAGTTCATGGTCGAGTCAGTAACCGCAAGAAGCCCAGGGCCCGTGGCTGCAAAGCAAATCCAAATCTTAACACCTACACACACTGCACATTGTAATATGTGTCATTTAGCAAAATGTGTCATATCTGTCATTTAGTTGATTGTCAGAGGTTTAATTTTCCTAATTTTGAGGCCTGCTAAGGATCAGATTATTTTTATTATGTCCTGATTTGTAAAACCTGTGAATTGAAAGATGGTGTACTTTCTTTTTGCCATGATTATAATGTGAAAAGAGGGATTGTAAGTGTTATCAGAAACTAATCAAATAAGCTAAAAGGAATTTGTTCTCTCCTTTTTCCTATACTAAATAAAAATATGTCTGGAAGCGTGGGAGGGTAATTCTAAATTAATACATTTGTATACGATACATGGATTGTGTGCAGCCATTTATAAATATAGTTGTGGTCAGAAGTGGAACGCTCATCATGGGCCTGAATTTCTTAGTAATTTTGAACTGTTCATTTCCCAGGATGGAACGATTGTACAGCATACATCTTTCTTTGTTCAAAAAACACTAATCTGAATTTATTTTGGATTTTCTCTAATCCACACAAGATCACAAGTGCACATGCAGGCTCAAATATATATATACACTCAAATATTTTAAAAGTTAAGGTTCTGCAGTTTCATTTCATTACTAACTTCGCATTGGTGATTATGATTGACTATAACTGTAGTTTGTCTTTGGCAGCATAAAAAGAATTTGTTTGACAGCACTCACTGGCCAACACTCAGAACAATGAGAAATTCCAAGGAACTGGAAACTGCTGGAAGACCAGTGTCAGAAACTGAGCTACTTGGTCACAATAACAGAGGGTATGTGTGGAGGGCCAAAGATGATGCTTTCAAATCTAAGAACACTGTACCAGCTCTTAAGCATGGTGATGCTAGCATCATTCTCTGGTGCTATTTTGCTGTCAGTAATTGTGGTACATTGCAGAAAGTGGATGGAATAATAAAGGAGTAGGACCACCTCCACATTCTTGCAAAGATAGTAGTAGTTAGACAGAAGCTAGATAGTTAAAGCCAGAACACAGCTGGGTACTCCAGGTTAGGTTCATGACAATGACCTAAAACACACATCAAAACTGGACCGAATAAATAACTGCATCTAATTATTGTTTTTTTTTAAAAGTCATTAAAGAAGTATGCTATGCAGTACGTAAACTTCTAACCACAACTTCATGCGTGCACAATATGTAGATGGTTTGTGACACAGTAATTATTTGTGTGATTGTGTTTTTCCTTCCTTCTTTAACTGTATGTAGGTTGATGATATGAAATTAAAAAAAAATAAAATAAAAGTTGAAATAAATAAATAAAACGGGTTTTATGGGACGAATTCAAAGATGAAGAAGAGAATGTATGTCATTTGAACACACCGGATGAGCACCCTTCCCTTCCTCCTTTCGGCCGGGTTGGTGTGTCTTCCTTCCGGCTTTGCCGAAGAAAGTTGAGGGAGGTTCAGCAGCAACTGGGCTTTTACATAATGGACAGCCAGGGAAGGAAAGTGGTGGTCTGCGACAATGGGACCGGGGTAAGCTTACCGTTTTAGCTCGGCGTGTTACCAGCTCGAGTCTTGCTCTAAAAGGAGCCGTTATGTCGACTGATTTGCTGAAACAGGAAGTGGGTCTGTCACCGTCCAAGCTAGCTAGCGTTAACTGGGTGTGTAGCTAGCCAGTTAGCCTGCTAATTTTCATTCATCCAGTCCTGATGCGGAAACGGCCCGCGGATTGGATGGAAATGCACGGATAAAATTTAATTAAAATCTCTAGTTGTATTGCTCCCTCCTGCATAACTCCCTTAATTAATAGTTAACGTCCTAGGTGCAACCACCGGTTAGTAAGCTAACCGAGCTAGCCTTTCTAGTTAGCTTTTAACAGCTGGCTGTCTGGTTTCTGCTGTCTGGCAGCTACGTCAGTCATTTCAGCGATTTGTTCGGCAAACCACACGGAATTTGCAGATTCATTCTTTCCATGCTGTAGTCGGGGTTTGCTTTCCAAGGACCGGAGCTACATGTTTTTTCACTCAGTGTCGGCTAGGTGTAATGCTAGCTAGGCCGTGTCAGGTGAATTGAGGAACCACCTTTACGTTTTCTCATTCCGCAGCTTACACTAACTTCGCTCATTAAAAATTTAACCCAAGCATCCATTAGTAAGGAGTCCGGAAAGACCTCAGCAGGTGTATTTCTGCACGTATCTTTGGATCTGCACGTCGGCTGTGTGTTTACATGTACTTATTGATTAAAATTGGGGGCTAAACACTCGGAAGTTATGGGTGTGTAAAATGAAACATTGCGAAAGAGCCCCCACCACAAAGGAAAGTAACCACCATCCAAAAAGCTGCTCATATTTGCACTACATCAGATACATTTTTGTGGTCTTTTCGTCCCCAATAGTAATTATCAACATGAATGATATACTGCTGTATTTCCTTATAGCTGTACTCGCTCTTAATAAAATACTCAGCTTGTGCGCCATCAAGCATTTAATATAAACTTTACTGAGCTTTGTTTATGCTTCTAAATTGCTTCTTGCACACACACAGGTAGCACTGTTTCTTTTGGGGTGTGCAGGCTTCCTTGTCTAAACGTCAGCAGTCAAAGAGGATGTTGGCTCAGCATGTTACTGACTAATAAGGCTCTTTTGAGTTGTGAGTCTTTCAAGAGCTTTCTGTGAAACAGAGGGAAAAAACAGCCCTGTGTCAGAGTTGAACTGAGAAGTCAAGAGGAAGTGAGACGAGTCTGAACCACAGCCGTATATGTCACGAGCAGATTTGTTAAGAGCGTTGTTGCATGCTTTTTCACAGTCCAATGCAAATGCGTTTTCTTTTCTTTTCTTTTTCCCATGCAGAAAAAAGTTTAGACTGTTTATTGTTTAGTTTACTCTTGATAGTCTTTCAATGAATTTTACCATAACGGTTTCCAAATTGCATGTTTGCAGTCTGCATCCCTTGTTACTTGGTTACATTTTGTGCTGTGTATTGATGCAAAAAATGTTTTTATAGTTGGTTCAAAGCAAATTAAACTGGTGCAAAAAAGGGTGTGTAGAATCAGAAAACAGCCAAATATTTTAATTAGAGCTAAAACAACTTCCTGTAACGGTATTTGCGGCTGATATTTTAGAGGTAATCGTACACCAGTGCACCCCTGATGCTATCTTTTCCTGGTCTTTGGTTATCTGAGCTCGTGCAACTATTCTAGCTGAGCGCAAAGAACAGCAAATTGTCTATATCTCCATTTGGTGTAAATGATAGTCTTTGTAGCTCTCACAAAATTGATTTTTACAAATGGTTCTAATAATATTTTATTTGTTGGTAATAACACAGAGGGGTTTTCATTGTATAAATGTGAAAATCACAGATGCAGAATATTAATGTTAAATATCTTTGTTTGTTTTTTGCATTAAAAAGGAAATTAGTTTTAGTTAAATTAGTTTTTTTTTTAGTTAATTAATGCAGGAACTGACCACATTTAGACATGCAGTACATGAAACGTGCATCGTCATCAAACATGCTCATTCTGAATGGTAATTGGGGTCTTTGTTATCAATAGGATGATAGTAATGTTTTCAAGCTCTGTTCTAGAATTGATCTTATCAGTATTTTCTAATCACTTCCTCTGTGCTCTGGTTTTCTTTCCTTTTTGTCTCTCTATTGTAGTTTGTCAAGTGCGGCTATGCAGGCTCCAACTTCCCAGAGCACATCTTCCCTGCACTTGTTGGGAGACCCATCATTCGCTCTACAGCCAAAGTGGGAAACATTGAGATCAAGGTACAGACTGTTCCTGCTTATGCATTTTTTCCCCCTCAAGGAAATGGGTCATCGGACAAAAATATAAGTTGAAAACAGGAGAGAGAAAAAATCAAGATGTGAAATATACATTACAGAATAAAGTCAGTCTCTTATATAAGCACAGTGTCAAAGTAATAGACAGTCAAGATAGACTGTTGTAAGAGTTGGCACCCTAATGAATCTCTGAAAAATGCTTTGAACACCAGCCCACATCAAAACTAGCAGGTCCTTTTATTTTAGCAGGCAAGACAGCAGCGGTGTAAATGTCTTGACAGCTTCACATTATTTTGGCATGGTGCCTATCTCTACCTTTCTCCTTGTCCTTTCCACTTTTGTTTGTTCATTTTTTTTATATATATCTGCCTCCTCTTCCTCCATGTTTTGTTCCTCTCCTGGTGAAGTAGAATGTCCAGAAAATGGTAAGTTTAGGTTGGTGTGTGCTTCTGATTCTTGCTTGCTATAGAGAGCTGAGTCATATAATGAAATTAAAAATTAAGCCTCTTGTTTGATTGAGTTTTTCTTTTGTTTTGTCCAGTGTGTTTCATGAATTTATTTTTTCATCACTCATTCTGATCCCATTTTTGTACATCCTCATTACCTTTTGATTTTGGGTCCTAAGCTGGGTATTGCTGGCTGGTAAGGCCAATCCACAGCAGTTTTTTTTTTTCTCCAGGCTGAGAGTGTTAGCAGAAATAGCTGCAGTGAATCATAGGCCGGCTGTTATCGATGGAGTGCTAAAAGAGATTTTGGACCGGTTCCACTGTCAAAGTCTCTGATCTCCTGCTGCATCCTGACAGCTACCCTCCCACCAATCCTGAAGCACTTTTCAGTTGAAAACAACTTAAAATGTCACCCAGAGCAATGTGTGCCAAAGATCAGATTTTTCTGTATCTGTATGTATCATATGTATCTATTTTCCCAGCCATTTTGAAGCAGTCAGCATATTTTAATTGATTAATGTCCAATATGAAAAATAATTATTCTTTATTCTAAGTATAGAGGAAGTGCCCATACTTGAGGATGCATGGCAGACAGCTGTGGTGGAGATGGAAACACATCTGTTTTTCTTTCCTTTTTTCCCCCCTTCTTTCTTTCTTTTTTCTTTAATGACACCACATGGAGGCGATGCCTGTGACTGGTACTCATTAATGCCAAAGAGCACAGGATGAACCCATAAAATGGCTGCCTTCAGTAGGCTTTTGATGTCTCCAAGTGGAACGTGAGATGCTTGACTGTGTGGCTAACACTGAGCTCTAACCCAACAGTTGTTTACATTTTGCCGGGGTGCCTTGCATGCAGATAGTTGAATGTGGCTTAAACGAGTGGTGTACTGTAGCTAAAGGAAAGTGTTTCCAGGTGTATATGCATGGAAAATGATGCCTTGTTGTGCATGGTGGGTAATTGCGTTTTAAGTCAAAGTGCTACATGAATGCTTTTGTTGTCACATGACAGAAGTTTTCAGGTGGCAAGTAGGCAAATGAGATGACTGAGTTTAATTTCCAGACCGAGGCTATATACTCATCCTTTTGCTCAGTGACTCTGATTGTTCCACAGTGGGCTCCACAATCCTGAGGGCTCTGCTGCACTATTTTTAAATATTTATCTCTGTTAAATTTCCTGCAGGACCTGATGGTGGGGGATGAGGCTAGTGAGCTGCGCTCCATGCTCGAGGTCAATTATCCAATGGAGAACGGCATTGTCAGGAACTGGGATGACATGAAGCACTTGTGGGACTACACCTTTGGCCCAGAGAAGCTCAACATCGACTCCCGCAACTGCAAGATTCTGCTGACCGAGCCCCCCATGAACCCCACTAAGAACCGTGAGAAAATCATCGAGGTAACATTAAAATTGTCATTATCAGAGGCAGCATCTTGCAGTCTTTCGGGGGGAAATTGATTTTTAAAGCATAGCAGAAGTTGCAGTTTGGTTAATCCTCCGTGAAATGACTTCATTGTGTGCTACTTCTGCATTACGCTACAGAAATAATTTTGCACCCACGTTGCCTGCTGTAGTGTGTCAAGTTTCTCAACAGTTGTACTTCCTGTCCTCTACCACAGGTGATGTTTGAGACCTACCAGTTTGCAGGAGTCTACATTGCTATTCAGGCTGTGCTGACACTGTATGCCCAAGGTAGAGGCCTTTACATACATGTTTAGTCAAAACGGACACTAACCTTTTTCTGTTGCATAACACAGCTTTCATGTCACAGACATTTTAGACTTGTTCTTCTGCTTCCTTAAACTGCCTCATCTAGAAATAAATTTTAGCCCTAAAGTGCAATTATAGGCCCTTCAAGCGGACAGTTATAAAACGTATTGTACTATTTTCTTGATTACTATTTACGTCATTAAACTTAGAAACAAGACCGCTGTTAAAGTTAGTTGTGGAAGTTTTTGTGTAGCAGTATTTAGCTACCACACAAACACTTCTTGGTCAAAATGTTTGTTCTTACAGACTAACACAATCATATTTGTGCCAAAACATTTATCAGTACTTCTGACATCAGCTGATATGTTGTGCAAACACAGCTTTGCGTGAGGTCTGTCTAGTATTCTACTATTTTTATCAGATTTTTTTTTTTAAAATAAGCAATTACCTACTTATAACTGCTCAGTAGCAGTTATAAGTAGGTAACTGTTACATTAGCTGTGTTATTGCAGCAGTTTTTGTGTGTGTGTGTTTACCCAGCCAGCAGTAATCAGCAGCTGCAAGCACACTCTGGATAAAATTCTCCTTGCTTGATAGAATTGCAGGTTATTAACTGTAGAGTGTGTTTGTGTTTCAGGCCTTCTCACTGGTGTGGTGGTGGACTCAGGTGATGGTGTCACGCACATTTGTCCTGTGTATGAGGGCTTCAGTCTGCCCCACCTGACAAGACGTCTGGACATCGCAGGCAGGGACATCACCCGCTACCTCATCAAGGTATCCAGTTTGAATAATGTCATCAAAGTGTTTCTACGTGAGGTGGAGATTTGGCAAAATATTCTTAGATTAATCTTTAAATAGCAGGTTCTGTGAGAACTCCATTCTAACATCCGACTTCCAAAATGTGCTGCTGAATGCACAAGTTTGAATATGTTTTGCAGCGTATAAAAATATGTCACAGTTTAGTCTTTTTTTGTGTGTGAAGTCTTGCATATGTCATCAGATTCTTTGTTTGCAACTTAATGGGAAGATCTTAATTTAGAAAAGCTCCTCCAGTGCAACTTGATATATTAGGAGATTACATTAAGTGAGCCAAAGAGTCTCATTTTATTCTGCTTTTCCTTCCCTATTCCCTGACCTCTTTCTCATTCTCCATGTGCAGTTGTTACTGTTGAGGGGTTATGCCTTCAACCACTCTGCAGACTTTGAGACGGTGCGCATGATGAAGGAGAAGCTGTGCTATGTAGGCTACAACATCGAACAGGAGCAGAAGTTGGCGCTCGAGACCACCGTGCTGGTGGAATCATACACGGTAGACACTCGCATGTTTATTCTTAACAGTAATAAGTCACTGACAAATGCAGTTACATTTGGTGTGACATTGTGAGAGAACTGATCCACATGTTTGATGTTAATCCCAAGCTGGTCGGTACAGTTGCCTTATGAACGCCAATAAAAGATTTTAGGGTGTGCCGTTTTGGAAAGTGTTATCAAAACACTGCAGCTTGCATAAAAAGGGCGTTAAAAATGATTGGTGCCCTCACATGGGCATTGTGTGCATTAGTCACTCAAGAAGCCGAGCTTTATATAACAAAAATGCAGTAAAATAACAATAACAAAAATCTACATACATTAATAGTCATTAACTCAAGTATACGAGTCAGCAGCTCTGTGCATTGAATCTTTTTAAATTTTTATTCCAATTTTGGCTCTCAGTGAGTCATATCACTTTCATTTATCCAGCAAATTTAAACAACAAGACTTCGACTCCACTCCCAAAAACACACAACCCGTGAAAACAAACACTAAAATTACAAATTGCAATGATGATAATAAACAAATGAATAAAATCTGGTTCTGTTTTGTAGTGGTTAACACATTTGTCTAACGCACAAAAGGTCTCCAGTTCAAGACTCAGAAGAGGCAAAAATTGCTGGGAGGGTGTCCGGGGTAAAAGTCTGTGCCAAATCAAATATGCAGATATATCCTGTCATGACACCTTGTGAATAAGGGAGCAGTCAAAAGAAGCTTTAAATAAAAACTAAATATTAAAAAAAATTGTAATTTTTTTTTTTCATCAAAAAACAAGTTTAAATCCATAATTTTTCCAAACCTTGAGTATTATATTTATTAAATAATTGTCACGGTAACCAAGCAGCCCTACCCATCACAGGTACCAATGTGCAAAAACCGATTGAAATTCTGAAATGTATATTTTTGGCATATTAAACATCTATTTTATTTAGGTTGAATGTTTTTACAAGTCAGCAAATTTCCAGCCCTGAGGGGTTGCACGTTTTTTTTGTTTTGTTTGTTTTGTTTCCTTTTTTCCTTTAAAATGAGTTCTTTTTACGCACTCCACATATGCACAAGTTTCATATTTCTGCCTAAAATAGCACCGGTGCAGACAGAATCCCTCCCAAAGGATTTGTTATTCAAAAGTGGCAGTATTTTGAAATAATCAAAACTAATGGGGTAACTAAATCTGTTTCAGCACTGAGCTAAGTAGACTACCACATGCCCACTGTTGGTGCAGTTGGCAGCTTTGGTACAGGACCATGCTACTGACTAACAGTTTTCTCTGAGACTCAGACATATGGGGGTGCAGTGCTCCTCCGTCAGGCTTGCTTTTCTTTCCGAGGTCCATTTCCCTGCAGAGAGAACCACAGAATCCAAACGTTAGTCCTGGTGTCTGTGTTACTGCACGCCTTTCCGAGCACATGTTGTGTCTCAGTGCGCTCTGACCATGTGTGTTTGGGTTAGTGTAGGCGACTGTGTGCGTGTAGGTGAATAGGTGCGTGAACATGTATGTGTAAGTATGGTTTTGTGTGCCGAAACAAGGAGGGCAATGTACCTGTGGCCGAAAGGTCCTGAATTGCGCGTTACATCATTTCCTGTGCAGCCACTTTGCGGCAGTGGCTAGGCTCTGTTTCCTCCCACTGCCCTTGGCTGAATGAAGCCTTTTTATAGTCACATGCATTCACTATAGTCAGTTTGAGGCCAGCACTCTCCGTGCTCTAACTTGCTGTACAGTGTCACCAGTCTGGTAGGATTTTCTTTTCTTTTGAGAAGTTAAACCTTCCTTTCAGTTTAAATCATGATTCTCACTGTAGAGTTTCACACCCTTGGGCACTCTTGTACATTAAATCTTACCTCTTCATTAGTGTCATGTTTTTTTTTTTTCTCCCCCTCTTTGCTTTTTTTTTTTTTCTCATCCTCCCACACAACTCCAGCTGCCAGATGGCCGTGTGATCAAGGTGGGAGGAGAGCGGTTTGAGGCCCCTGAGGCTCTGTTCCAGCCCCACCTCATCAACGTGGAGGGCGTTGGAGTGGCCGAGCTACTCTTCAACACCATCCAAGCAGCTGACATAGACACCAGGTGAGGCCAACAAAAGGGCACATGTATACTCCACTATCAATAAAAAGCTTTCCTGAGGGTGACTCAGTGTTTCCACAGCATTAGGAAGTTTCAGCAGAGGCAGACGTTTTGGCAAGCAATAGATAGATGGATGTCAAATGGCAATGTCAGCTGATCACAGCTTTCGCTTAAGCAATGGAGGCTTTTAGACTTAAAACTAAATATTTTGTGAAGTCTAGAGTTCAGTATGGAAAGTTTGAAAATTGATCATGAGTCTTTAAAAGAATGGAACAAGGGGAAAAAATGTAAACACTTGCAAGTCAACTAAGTATGACTGATCCTTTGCTGCTTAAGTTCAATAATTTATTTTTACTCTCTTGACGTCACTGAAGATCTGTTTGGAAAGTACATTTTCCAGCATTTGCTGACTTAAAATGAGAAAATGTGCCTTTTCCTGCTTTCACCCTTTTCTGCCTTCCTGTCATCAGGCCTGAGTTCTACAAACACATCGTTCTCTCAGGCGGATCTACCATGTACCCCGGCCTGCCATCTCGGCTGGAGAGGGAGCTCAAGCAGCTGTACCTGGAGCGTGTGCTCAAGGGAGATGTGGACAAGCTTTCGGTGAGAAACCAGCCCTCTCCTATAAAGTGACATGTAGTACTGACTGTGAGCAAAAACTGCTCAAATATGATTCACAGTATGATTGTCACTTTGAAAAACTGGGACATTGATTTTAGCTCATTAGATCTATCCAGTGTGATTTTTAAAGAGTGCTCTAGTTATAGAAAGGAACATAGAAGTCTGCATCTGGCCTCTGGTTTGAAGTAAAACATTTCCCCTGATTCTCACATTTTGTTAAAGATCTTCAGTACGGCTTTTCCCACATGTTAGAGAGCATTGAAGTGCCAGAATGAAGCACAGGGAACATGTTTCTCAAGGATGTAAATGACATCTCGCTGTGTTTTCACACACCTTGAACTTAAACCGCATGCAGCTATCATGTCTGAACCTTGCCCGTTTCAAGCACAAGACTGGCTTTATGAATTTTTTAGTGCAGTGTAGACAAACTACCACAAGGTAGTGCCAGAGGCCAGACACTCCTTTAATTTAAACAAGCGTGCAGTTAACTTCATAGTGACAAATATTTGTTTTGGTAAAATATTTCTACCTTTTCATGTCGGTATCCCAAAGACACAGATGATTTTAAACAGAAGTATTTTATAAACAAAGCTCAGCAGATGACTCATAGGTTTAAAGAACACATCATTATGTGCTTTACTTTTCTGCCTGCAACTGCAATCGACCCCAATTTTCCCAGATTGTCTCATTTTTTTTTTTTTTTTTTTTTTTTTTTTTTTTTTTTTTGGAATTGAAGTCTGCAAAGTTAGTGTGGGAATCCAATGATAGGTTTTTTTTCCCTTTATGAAAACTCTTCAGAACTAAAAAGATGCTGATGAGTTTTTCTAGAAAGAAACTGCTTTGTTGAATGTCAGTTTTAACTCTAGCGTTAACTAAACCACAGTCAGTCTTGCTAGCACTTGTTTTCCTGCTAGAATATGGCAAATACACCACCTCCTTGTGTAGCTTGCACCTTTACAAGTTTGTTAGTACGTTTAGACAGCCAGTCACGTGAGCAACAAACAGAAGCAGCATCCTTTGCCCTATTTGGTGAAAATATGAGTGTTTAAACATGCCACACAGAAGTAGATTGTGCTGAAGGAGATGTTTGTGTTATCATTTTTCTGTGCTGAAAACACAAATTGGACTGCCTGTGAATCTGACCACAGCTGTCATGAGGTCGCTTTAAAGCAGCATTGGTCTGTGTTTTTGATTATCAATTGATCAGATGACTCTGTAATTTGCAAGGTCTCAGTTGTCGTGATAAAACCACAGAGTTATCAGCTCACGCTGTGATTCCTGCTGGGTCTTAAAGCAGCATTTTACTGCCTGTCACCTGATTGTTTTGGTCTTATGATAGAAAGTTTATTCTTTTCGCGTCTGTCTCTGAGCTCTCAGTCGCATCGATTCCATGCAGGCAGCTTTCTTCCTATATTTCCCTCAGGAGCTGGAAAACTCCTGAGACAAATGCAGATTCTCACACAATCGTGATCATAACAGGATCCATTTTATTAGACTAAAAGCTTAGCATTTGTTGGTCGGACCAGTCAGCTTCTTGTGGCAGCTGTGTGTTTTAGCTGCAGTAAAAGTCTACGTGTTGTAGTGGTGTACAGTCTCCAGGTTATTCTTTGTTTGTGCTCTCTCTGTAGCCATGTAGCCTTGTTTTGAATTCTTTAATCCATATACCAAATAAGAAATGTAAAAACACGAACAAGGTAGTAAAATGTTTCTATAATTAATAATGGTGTTGTTTAATGTCTTTCTACAGTTTCACACTAACATTTCCATGACAACAGTGACCTCCTTCAGTCATAGATGTTGCCGTTTCAGTTATTCACTACTTCTTTATTTTTGTTAAAACAAGGTTGATATGTTGTAGATTTGTGGTTTGTGCAGGAGTAGAAACCATCATTTCACAGTGTAGCTCATAGTAAATCTACTTTAGATGATTATAACATTATGGCTCATAATCAAATCCCTATGGAGAATATAAATGGGATTTTCAGTTCCTGAACCTCACTGTCGTGTTCTGTTAATACCCACATTAGCCTGTGATAGACAGAGGCCTCATCCAGTCACCTGTCAAGAGCCTTTAAATGAAGAGCCTCCCAGTTACAGGCACTGTAAATTTGACTGGTCACATACTGGCTCCAAATGTTTCCTAATGTCTCATAGGTCATAACAGTTTTTGCTCATTTAAAAAAAAAAAATCGACCTCAGTTATTAATCACATGTATGTATGTGATGGACTACAGAGGTGCCCTGCAAGCTAGCGCTTCAAATTCACGTTACTGTTATTTGTTAACAGTAAACTTGCGAGTGAACACGGGTTGATTTTCCAATTTTCAATTTATTCTTGTGGTTTTTTGCAAGCGGAAGCTCCTCGGAAGGTTTAAACACACTTAAATGTGTTTTATATTTTAAATGTCACAAAAAAAACATGTTAGTTACACCTGGCTAAACCAAGCTGTCCAATCCTACTATGGCGCAGTTCTCAAGTTTGCTGTTGGTTTAGACTGTAAAAAATTGAATTCAGCATGTTTTCGATAGAAGCTCCTTCAAACATTTGGTGTTTGTTTTGTTTTTGTTTTGTTTTTTTTAATTTATTTGAAAAAATCCCGCTAGGTCTTGAGGAAAGTCTTGGCCTGTTTAACACTTTTCTGGCTGAGGTGCATGTGAGAGTGCAGTTATCCACCACCATGCTGGTCATGTATTAGCTGGTCCTTATCCTGCCAGTTGTCCAGTACAGAGGCCCTGTCAGATATCAGATCACGCCAGTGTGCAAAAAGCTCAACTAATATTTAAGTGCATTTAATGCTAGCAAGAGGACATCGTGTGTCCTGCCTCCTGTAGTCTCTAACTTAAGCAGCTCCTGTTGTCTGAACCACATGAAATATTTTCTGTAGCTCAACTCCAGTTGTTCTTTCTCAATGTTAAAAAGTGGACAACTGTGGAAATCAGCAAAAAATGCTTGTATTTCTTTTCTTTTCTTTTCGTTCTTTCTTTTTTTTTTTTTTTTTTTTTTTTTGCTTGCTTGCCTTGCCGGCTGTCTGGAGGCGGTGTATGTGTATAAACTTAACATGAGGCTGCTTCGACAGCGGACTGTGGTTAAACTATTTTTATTAAGAGAGCTCACGCCATCTGAAGCCAAGGAGCTCATTGTGTCAAGAGTTGGGTAGCCATGAATTCATAGGAAGAACTGATAGTTAAGTAAAAAGTATTATCATAATTATACCTAATTATCTTAATTATCTTCTGATCTTAAGCTTGTATCAAGTTAGTTTCTATCTGATTTAGACCACTCGAATTTTGATATAAATCTCCTTGACATTGATTAGAAAAACATGTAGACTTTTGGGAACTTTGAGCAGTATTGGCAACTCATCATTCTCCTCTGTGTTTCTTTTCCTGTAGAAATTTAAGATCCGGATTGAGGATCCTCCCAGGCGAAAGCACATGGTGTTCCTGGGTGGAGCCGTGCTGGCCGACATCATGAAGGACAAGGACAACTTCTGGCTGACCCGGGAGGAGTACCAGGAGAAAGGAGTCCGTGTGCTGGAAAAACTTGGAGTGACCGTCAGATAAAGCACTGGACGGACAGAACACCCACACGACACACACACACACACACACACACACACATGAATATACACACAAACACACACATACACGACATGCACACACATTTCCACCCCTTGCCCACATCGCAGAGTATATATCTATTTATCCCTGTTCCTCTCTGTTTCGGCCGTTGATTCCCTTCAAACACCGCAGGGAATCCAGCCATCACCTTCCCGCTCTCTCCTCTCTCTCTCCACTCTGCCTCTCTGCCTCTCTCTCTTCTCTCCTGGTTTGGGATTGGTTCACACTTTTCCTCGCAAGCCCCCAAGAAACCAATTCCATCTTTGCAGATTTCCACTGATTCTTGCTGAGTGCTGGTGGGAGAAGGTTAAGAGCTGTCAATGCAGCATATTTACCTGCAGATTAGGCTTGTTGTGAATTAACACTTGTCGGGTAAACCGACCAGCCTCAGCAGAAAGCTTAGTTTCCTCCCTTGTTAAACCTGTAGAGGAGATAAAATGATGCAAAGTTTCTAAGCAACTCGTAAGCGTCTGTAACGTCACAATCAGGGTCCACCACAAACAGCCACGGGCCGCTTTGAGCATCTTTTCCGGGTGAGCAAGAACTGATCACATTTTTATGTCGGTTTTTATAAATGATATCATGACTTTTCTTTTCTGGGAGAGGGATTACTTTGTTTTTGCTTTTTTTCCTTTTTTGTTGGATGTATGAGTTTGATTTCCATCTTTAAATTTGACTCTTTTCTTTTTCATTGACTTTTGTTGCTGTGCACTGCTACCATTGTAAATGGAGTGTATTGTAGTAACAGAAGGTCCTCCATGTGTTTTGTTTTCTTATTTTATGAAGAATTAATGGTTGATTTATAAAGGGACAAATACACAAACTAAAAGCCCCTGAGCTTGACATCGAGTGTGTGACGGTACTTTAGGGGTTCGTTGGTGGTGACACAGTGATGGGGTGTGGGGAGGGTTAGTATTTTTTTTTTCCTCGTCAGACAGCTTGGCCTCTGCCTCCTCTCTGGTTATAAATCAGAAGTTGAACGAATGGGTGTGAGCAGTTATAGCAATATTTCAAACTGTATCGACGCTATAGTACCTCACTCATCGTGTTCCTCCAGATCCACCAAAGCACGGAGGCAGTGGCAGGTTTTAGGATGAGATCTGTTTAAATTTGGACACCTGGAGCATCGCAAAGCTGGGAAATTAAAACAGTATATTATACGGCTTATTTAAGTTCTCCAGACTTTCATTCCCAACGGTCGACTTAATGATTACTGGAGGCACTTCTATTTTGATTACGATAAATGTGTATATTTTTTTTCTCCTCTTTCCATGAACGTCTATCCAGTGCCAAGTGCAGTTAATGTTAACTGGATCTCATGTTTTAATGTCTTTCTTTTTGTCACAGTTTTTTGTTTTTACTTTCCTGTGTTGTTCATAGCATAACTGCCTAACGCTGATTTAAATAAAGAAAAGTGATTTATAAGGATGTTTGTGTGACAGGTTCCTTCTTTTTTTCTTTTTTTGGCACATGAAGCTTCTGTTTCACAAATTTATGGCTCGGAATAAGAAATCCTGACCATTGATTTGTAAATATTTATCTTTTGAAGTCTATATTTGCGAGTAGGGGGCAGATTAAATGGGTTGATTAAGTACAATGACAGGAGAAGGGTGTAGGTGGCCGAGGCTCATCCACAGAAGAGGACGAGACCTCTGCTCACAGACCCGAAGGAGGAAGAGGAAATGGAACAGCGGCAGAGGACTGGCGCCACCAGAGGAAGAGGCTCTCTTTCCGTGCCTGAAATAAAGATCGCACCCAGACTCTTCCGGCCTTGTTCCATTTTAATCCCTCGACTCTTGCCACTTCCCTCTTAACCCTGAACTATTACCTCAGGAGCGCTGTTTGAAATTTCCTCCCCATCAGAGCACAAAGGGCATCACGTAAGGATGTTTGCAAAAGTAGTGGAGCATTTCATTGTGGTTTTTTTTTTTTTTTTTTTTTTTAAATTTATTTTCTGTCACTTCAGAATATGTATTCGCTATGAAATGAGTTAAAAATCCGCCACATGAAAACATGAACTTTACACATTTTAAATGGTGCACTCAAGTTCCCCCAAACAGCTTCTGAATAAACTTTGTTTAGCAATTTAAGACTAATAAAAATAATTCTTCTTTAATACTTGTTTTCCTATAGTTTTGCTGCCCAAACATTCTCTCTAAACTCTCTCTAGTCAAAGCATTATCCACAGGGTGGGAGTAGAGAGACATTTCCTCTCAGCAGCCTTTATCTCATGTTCAGGCAATCAAAAAAGTATGCTGAAGCAACTATCTCTTCGAACTTTACATCTGTAACGTCTCTGTTCAGTTTGAGTGAATCAAGCAGTTTTCGACCTGATGCAAAAACAGAACAGGTTAAAATGCTACAAAGGTAATACTCCCCGAGTTAACTGTTGAACGAAATCTTTGTGGTAAGGAAGGAAAAACGTTAAATCCTGCCTATTTTTGGGCATGGGACCACGGCCACCCATTCCTGTAAACTGCACTGGGAAGTGAGCGCCGGTGCTCATGCACCCAGAGAGGGGCCATGCTGACCCCATTACACGAGCAGATATCTTAAATGCTTGCACATGTGGACGGCGATGCTGTTTGCAGCCGTTGAGCTGCTTAGCAGGCCCCCAAAAGCCCTCAGGGACCTTCTTTCTCTTCTCTTTTCTCTTTCCCTCCCCCTCCCCTCACTTGCTCCATCATTATCGCCCACATGCTTTTCCAGAGACATCCTGAGTGAAACAGCTCGACGTCCTCGATGGCTATCACATGTTCCTCCTGTGGAGGGAGGCAGCTCCCCTGGAAGACATGTTGAGGAGAATAAGACAGGCTGTACTAGCCTCAGTTTTTCTTTGTGCTTTCTTTCATCAAATATGTTGCAAAACTTTTTAGAAGTTTCAAAGTCATAGGGAAAAACTTGTGGCTTTGACATTTTTTTGAATCCTCTGGGTCTCCTCGTGAAATCACCCTTTCTCTTTTCATGAAAAGTGATTTATAACGATGTTTGTGTGTTAGGTTCCTTACATCAAACTTCTTCTGTTAGCTATTACCTCACTAAGTTCTACCACGATTTAAAACTGTTTAGGGACTTCATATAACCCTATATTGAATTTTTCAGTATATTTGATCTACATTTAAGCAATTTCTTTCAGATGCTGGAAGATGGACCTAATAATATAAATCATTGTTCTCTAAATCTTTCTCTATCTTCTTGGACTTGCACTGCAGCAGGAATTGAGGCCAGTTTTTTTACACAAACCCCACCCACCTCAAAAAAGAAACAGAAATACAGGTCTTATTTTTGAAGGGTTCACCAGAGGATAAATCCTACTGACTTTGGAGATTTCTTGTATTATTATTGGAATTGGTGGCTGTGGTCCCATGCCCAAAGATAGGCAGGATTTAACTTTTTTCTCCTTACCACAAATATTTTGTTCAACAGTTACCTTTGCAGCATGTTAACACGTCCTGTTTCTGCATCAGGTCTAAAACTGAACAGAGATGTTACGGATTTAAAAGTTGAAGATACAGTTGCTTCAGCATACTTTTTTGATTGCCTGAAGTAGGGTCATTGTAGTGTCACTGTTGTTTTGGAGCACACTGGGGAGACCACGGCCATTGGGGAGGGCTGTTGCAATGAGGGGCTGTGCTTCATGTGCAATGATTCCTAGGTGGGTGGTACATGTCAAAGTAAAAACCACATGGATAAACTTTTAAGCATACCACTGAATTCTAAACCTCCAGGTGATTTTAACACTGCTGATTTCTGTATGAACAAATGAAAAAAATATATAACTTAATTTTATTTCAGCTTTACAAACTTATCAGTAATGGCATAACTGATGTGTGCTTACAGTTACAATAACGTATCTCCTACTTTTACTGATGGGTTGAGTATAACAGTTTGTATAGTCAGTATATTGTAATTAGCTAACTGTTTCAGTTGTTCATAGCTAATCGTTTCATGAGTAAAAACAGGACGTCAACCACCTTGCCACTAGGAAAAAATCAATGGCTGCCCAGTGACTGAATTATTGAGACTGTTTTAGAAGTAGTTTCCATGAAGATCTGGTTGCTCAGAGGTTGACTGTGCAACATCCTTATCCTTTGGGGGACCACTTCTGATTGCGAGTGCAGTTGCTTGCTTGCCTGTCTCGAAACAACTGGAGTCTGTCCCAGAGTTAGCACTCTCAGACAGATCGGTCAATGATCGATCTTTTTTTATAAATGTAGACAGACTGCCAGCATATTGCAATCGGTGAGTTAGTCTGCACTGCAATAGGACACTTGACTCAACTGGTTATGAGCTGGTTACATTCCAATATCAACAGAAGATTGTTGTGGGATCGTCAAGGAAAGACTAGAATAAAGCTGTAGACTTCTTTTTTAAAAATCGTTTTCTCTCATTTTATTGGAGGCGGAAGGTAAGACACACATTTCACTTTTCTCACAAACCTGGCCACCCTTCAGTATCTACAAAGTACTTCCTGTTCCTTCTTGAAAAGCAAGAACTACATCCATTGTACATGTTAGAAACAGTTATTTAAAAAAAATAGAAATAAAAATGTACAACATACACTTGATATATATAATATAATTTTTTGCTCTTTTTTACAGAGGTAAAAATACTAAGCATAAAAAATGGGTCTAATTCAATACAGGGAGTTGTTTCTTAAATTTTTCAATTTAAATACACAAGGAGATAATGAGGATGCGTTCAGGCACTTGTAAATGGCTCTGCATGTGAGAACACCAAACAAGATGGAGGTAAAAGATGACACACATACGCACACTCTTTCCAATCTGATTGGCCCCTGCCCCTGATCGATCAATTACAGCATCTGAATCTACTCAGAAGGTGTCCATATGTCATAGCATATTCAGCTGATCCCAGTAGCTTTGGATCAAGGAGCAGAAAAGGATGAGCAGATCTGGAATATACGCCAACACGCAAACACACACACCAACAACATACAAACTGGTACACAGGACAGGATGTATGACAAAGATACCACTGGGGAAGGAAAAAGGACATCCTCAGGCATTCTGTAGTTCGACTACAGTAAGTGACATTTCCTTGGCAAAACAATCAGGGATGGATGTTTGTTTCCAGAATTTCACGTTTTTCAGACTCCTGATCTTTTCCGATGGGATCCTGCTGATGTCCTGCGTCTCTTTATTTTTAAAAATCTCATTGTGTTTGCGTTCTGATCCTCAATGCTGCCATCACCCAGGCTTAGATGAATCATCTAGCACCGGAGTGGTTGTACTTTTAGTGTTGCACTCTTATTGTGAGGGCGTGATGGGCCAGCTGCAGCATCACAAACCACGACAACTGAACTGACTATAACGTTTTTTGTTCTTTTTGAAATGTAGTCATGCCATATTCAAGCATGACTTTACTCTCTTTGTGCTTAGGATGATACAACAGATCTGGGATTGAAGGGAACGAGTGCTGCTATAGGACTGAGAAGAACAGCACATACATGTGTCACATGTGGTTTCAGCAAGTTAATCTCTGGATTAAAACACCACATTCTGCGCTTAAGGGAATAGTTTGACATTATGGATTCAACTTAGACCCTCTGATGGATGGTTTCTGGTGCCTTCTAAGACAGCCAGACAGGCCATTTCTACTGCTTCCAGTGTTTACGCAAAGCTAAGCTAACCACATCCCGCATCTAGGTTACATTTTTATTTATCACACAGACGCTATTGCACGTCTTATCTGTGTGTGCTTCCTAAAATGTCAAACTTTTCTTTACAATTTTATAAATCAGACTCGTCACATTGCTGAACTGACATACATAGTGGAAAAAACACAAACCCAAAAACCCACAAGTCCCATGTTTTAAAAAGTCAGCATTAATGTTTTACCTTTATTCATTTTTTTTTGGGAGTGATTTTGGATGTTTTCAATAGAGTTGTACGAGTTTTGGCATTTGCTTTTGCACATAAATGACAGGCGGGGGAGAGGTGATTGTACTTCGCTGGCAAACTAAAATCCATAGTTTACATGCTCTTTTTTTAAAAGAGTTTCTTTTTTATTACAAAAATAGATTAAATGGAGTTTCAAAGAACATGTGGTGAGACTTGATTGAGCCATAACCAAGCTCACACTTTTCGCTATAGCAGACATCTTAAAAGAGACGAGTGAGACTCCACATTTTAAGGCATATGGGCACCAATTTAAACGGTATCGGATTGATTTTTCAGTCCTTGATGTAACACAGACCGCTGGCTAAGGTTCTGCAAAGAACAAGAAAAAAAAAAAAAAAAAAAATCACACTACTCCAAGTGCACTGTAAGTAAAAATGAGCCAAAATCTGACTGGAATAAGACTCAGTGGGTTCCCGGTTCAGGCGATTTTAGGCACTGTTTGAAATAATGTTTGAAAGGAGCAGGGGCGGATGCTAGCGTGACTTGAGGCACCGTCTCATTCAGTGAATGAATCATAGCCCAGCACCCTTTTGATGGTGGATCAATTTAAGAGAGAAAAATAAATAGGATGAAAGCTTGAATCTTTGGGATATTAGACGAAGATTAAGATGAGTACCACGTTTGCCTCGGTGAACAAAGAAGACGTTGATGGTGGAGAGCTATGTAGACTATATACATGAGCTTTACTATAAGCTGCAGTACAGACAACAAAAGGCCTAGGCGCACAAGCATGCACATATACCATCAACGCACACACACGCGCACACTAACACACATGCGCAAAGAGATGTAGTGTTTGATGTCTCGTGTTGCTGGAGTTGAGCTGAGCGGGCCTGATATTGGAATAGAGTATAAACAAAATGGCCACGCGTACATCAAAGGAGAGAATGAAAAACAGGACAAAGAAACAATTCAAGTTCTTTGACGCCGAGTCAGTGTACAAATATAACAATATAAAGTACCTGCATATGTGATACATGACATATAGGTCAGCTATAAAAAAAAAAAAAAGGCCCCCTGAAAAAGAGTGCTCTCTCACTAGAAACAGAGCAAATGGCCACGTGGAGAGCTGAGAGAACTGTCTGCCGTAAGGGGGAGCTTATCTTCCCAGGCCGTTCAGAAAATGCACCAGCAGTTTTTTTCTTTTTTGGCTTATTTCAGTGTCTGGAATTTGTAGAGAAACCCAGAGAAAACAAGGCAAGAGAGTAAGCAGCCATGACCACTTGTCCCTTCTGTTCGTTTCCCCATCCTTCCCTTTCCCTGTCCTTGCATTGGGTTTAGGTTTGAGTCGTGTCCCTCTGAGGTTTCAAAGCACGGCCGCTCAGCTCAGGGCCTTGTGTCGACCTCCGCAGCAGCCGCATGCAAGCCCTACCTGGTGGCAAGCGTGGAGAGGTGGGTAGAGGCAGAGGCAGGGCGCCACCAAAGACAAACCAAACAGGGCTAACCAGCGCGTGCCCAGACAGCCTCCCCCGCTACCCTCGCCCCCGTCACAGGAGCAGGCGTCTGAGTAGTCCCCCTCTGGGTCAGACATGCAGTGGTAGAGCATGGTGTCTGCCAGCCACATGCAGCTGACCCGTCGGATGCACATGCGCACCGGGTCTGGAGCATCCTGGCACCTACCTCTCCGGTTGCTGGAGAGGTAAAAAGCCTCACCGCAGTGCTCACACTGAGCACGCTCCATTCTGTCATCCTTCTGCCCCTTCCCACCATTGGTGGATGAAGAGGAGCTCGGGAGTAGGGAGCGAGGCTGACTGGACACCACAGACGGGAACTGCTGGCGATACGAGACGTTTTGGCCCTTACTGTTTAAGGGTCCAAGGGAGGGATCAGAGTCTGAGGGCGACAGGGCCGGTGCCAGCGGGTACGTGTAGTCGTGCTTCTGCGCCTCTGTCTTGTCAAAGTGGACATTGGGCTCAGGGTCGTCCATGTTGATGAATTTGTCACGCACTGTTGTGTGGCGGTAGTCCTCGTAGCCGGTGAGCCAGGAGCGATCTGAGTGGCGTCCACGATGACGCTCGGCGGGCCGCTCCCAGCTGCGCTCCCGAGGGTTGATGCGGACGATTTCCTCGTCCTCGAAGGTGACATGGCGGGGAATCCGAGACAATGGCTAAACAACAGAGAGAGTATATAACATAAACAACACTGGCAGTAATTCACTCATAAAATATATGTATAAAATATGTATGGATACAGCTTAGCCGTGTTTGTCTCACCTGGTCCAAGTAGTAGTGGTCTGAGAGCCGATAGGGATCGTGGCGAAATCCCAGCGGGCACTTGTGTCTCTGGGGAAGGGGCGAGGACTCGAGCGGCTGCAGAGAGGTCTCCAGTTTCTGGGAGGAGTTGGATGAGCTGTCTGTGGTATTCTGAGGTGACAAACAAACACAGGATGCAGGCTGAAAAGCTGATTTCTGATTGCACACGTCAAACAAATAGTGAGAGAGGACACCCTGATTGGACAAACAAAAACAGGAAGCCTCCATGCAGCACTGATTGGAAAAACAGGAAGTGTGAGCTCTGTTTTCCAATCCACTTTTGGACTGCTATATGCGAGTTAAGCTTTTACTAACAACACCTGCCACAAAGAATCACTTACGAAAACATTGCAGGAACCATCACACCTAAAATCACAATTAAATTAACCACTTTGATTTAATTTATTTTTTTAACATATTTTCACAGCAAAAACTCTTATCTGACTCAGTATGAATATATTGTCTTATATATTCATATGAACTGGGTATTTGACAATAAAAGTAAAAGGGAATCAATTAAATTAACATTTTTTTAAAATGACTGAAAACAAGAAACCTAAGCATTCATGAAGATCAAGTGACTGATACAAAATATTCCTAAATCCAAAAAAGTGGAAACAGAAGCATCCTTTAAAATGTTTTTTTAAAGTCTGCAGAAAAACTGTACACACACCATATCCACAGGCTCACCTTTTAAGCCTCTACACATCATCTCCTTCTCCCCAGTCAACCTGTCCTCCTTTCCTCAATCGCACTTTCTCCACATTCCACCTTTCCTTCTCCCTTTTCCACCTCTCCACGCATGTGTGTGCACATGTGAACAGTATCCCGTCTCCTTTCCGCTAAAGTCTATCAGGGCTCCAGTCCAACTCAAACACTGGCCAGACACAAGACAGTCAGACCGCTGCCGATTTCAGACATGCACAATGGGGGTCAGCCTCTGTTAGCCACCAGCTGATAGGCAAGGACTCCTTTTGTCTAATCATATCAGCATTGTAATATGAGTGCATGTATTGTAGATGTGTTTAGCCGCGGGGCAAAGGGTGCAGGTGTTTCTGTTTGAGAAGCTGTGCTTGAAATGTATCCTCTGCATTTTGTCTTGCTTTGGGGAAGACTGGTCACAAGAAGTCAATGGCAAGAACGATTTTTTGCATGTCTTACTTTTTCTTGACCATCTTCTCTTAGCTATCTGCAACAGCTGTGAGATTTCCAACATGTTTTCCCAGAAATGTTATTTCACAAATTAGATTCGATTTTTTTTTTTAATTCAAACTATCCAACTTCTCTTCAACTATTACTGGACAGATATACAAAAAGCTAGATCTGCCTTAGAGAGGGGTGGCTGTAGATGCAAGGAATTTTCTATTAATGGCAACTACTTTTGTCATTTTGGAGATATAATAAAGTGTCCTTGAGCAAAGCAATGAACCCAGAATTGCTACCGTTGGAGGCGACATTATGTGTATAGGCAATGGTCATGCCTTTGAGCTTACATGCTTACACTAACATGCCAACATGCTAATGATAATATTTCTAACATGTAAAACTCTATGCTTACCACTCCAGCTGTTAGCATGCTGTCCTTACATAATACAGCTAATTGTGCAATTCAATATATTAAAATTTCTGAATTGCTTACAAACAAATCACAGAAAACAAACACAAAAAGAAACCACACGAACAAACGCCAATCAAGGCATGATTGGTGAATGAACTTCTAGAAGGCAAGATAAAGAGAAGTTCACACCTCATTCAATAACAGAAGTTATGCATTTAATCATCATTAACACTGAATATCAGAGAAATCTCTGAATGAAAGAAACAAGGTCAAGACCAAAAATAATCGGCTGTGATCTTTGAGTCTAAAGTGGAAATCACTTCACAGGCTCAGGAACACTTCAGGTAACATCAGGGAGGTGATTTAAAACCGTCCTGTGCAAAGACATTTTGCACATACTGGGATTTTGGAGGATGCAGAGTAGGAGTAGCTCATTTGGACACCATATCCTCCGGGCTAAGAGGGGGCAGCCTGTTCAGCTTGTTATCAGATCTCAGGACCTGTGATATTGTGACATTATAAAACTGAGCAACTGAAATTCTGTGGTGACCAAGAATGTGAAAACATTATGCTTTCAAAACTACAGCAAGTAATCCGGGAAAGATGTCTCATCCTGTACTTTGGGAAATATCTTAATGGATTTCTGTACCAACACCTGATAGTTTGTTTTTAAATGAAATGTGAAGTTTTAAGGATTTGCAAATTCCACTTTTATTTGGAAGCTACTGACATCATTTAGAATTTCTAAAACTATTCCTAAACTATTCTCCCCCCCCCCCCCCCCCCACCACCAAAAAAATATAAATATTTGGCACTCCAATAAGCCTAAATCCAATGCTGCAAACTATTCTGCAGAACTATATGACCCAGATCTGATGTGTGTGTGTGTGTGTGTGTGTGTGTGTGTGTCTGTCTTGCTGAAGCTATCCCCATTATATCCTACTCCCCACATGGATACTGCCATGCTGAGAATTTCCCCTTAGCTTTCTTACAAAGCCCTCAGAGCAGCCTGCCAAAAATAACATAACATGCTGCCTCAGCTTTGGGCTCCGCCCCCTGGCGAAGCCATTATTGGGGGAGGAGTTGGTATGGTTGAAACCAGTCTGACTCTGGCCTCCATGGCTGCATCTAATTCAAAACACAGACCAGACTTTCAGCTGCAAGCTCAGACTGCACAAGAGGACAGGGAGACAAAGGGAGGAGTTGAGGGGGAGAGTTTGTATTTCTGGACATCCTCTCTCTCTATATATTCTGGTCCAAGGCTGGACAGAGGGCATTTCAAGTTATTTTCTGACACAAAACATGCCCCGACTCAAAGCTCGGGAGGATTCATCCTTCAACAGGCCTGTCTCGCTCTCCTGGGATGAGCCCAGAATTGCATCTATAGCTTTCACTCCCCCTGTTGTGAATGAGCCAAAATAGAGACAGAGAGGGGAGATGTGCTGAAGGGAGGGACAGAGGAAGGGTTAGGTTAAGTTTAGGTTTGGCGAACGAGGAATCATTTAGGGAAGTATGTCCATCCTATCCCCCAAGCCCATCCAACCATCCTCCCCCATCCCTCCAAAGGCTGTAAATTTGCTCCAGCATTTCCCTCTGTCTACGACCGCCTGCCTCACTAACTGCCACCGCCGCCGCTGCTAACTTTAGGAAAGGTCATTAGCACAGAAGAACACAAGCAGCACTAAACCCCTCATGTTCCACCTGTGATTTTACAGTCATGACACTTTGCAACGTTTCATTAGAAGAGGAGTAACTTTTTGACATGTTCTATAAGGCTGTTGTTGTTATATTCATGTTTAGGGGTTTTATATTCCAATATGCTATGCAGCAGTCGTCAGGTAGAAAAATACAGAGATGTTGAGAGAGAAACCCTAAAAATGGGCAGGGAAGACACAAATCGAGGCAGTAATTGTTTCCCCCTGGTTTCATTCATGAGTCCAGTTGGATCCTGACAATACTCGAGTGTCTTTCTGAATGTCTGTGGGGAAATATTCCCCGTAACTTTTATTTTTTTAATATCTGGCACAAGCATAAGATTCAGAATCAGACCCAACATGTAGCCTATTTTTGTTTTTAATTCCACTATGTTTTTTAGATCACAAATACAGACTGTGTCCTAGTATTTCCTCTTATGCAGTCGCATGCTATGTGTAGGTCTGCTGGCTGTTTGCTGTAATCTTGTGGCATTTTTCAGCACAAGTTTTAAAAGCAGACGTGAGGCAATGCATAATATTTCCTCAGGCAGGCTTTGTTGGTTGCTAGCACGACTCATGCACCAAACAGGGTGAGCCTTGTGCTAAAAAATAGTTTATATTAGGCCACAAGGGAAATGGAAAAATCGAGGCTATCACACTGTTTTGTTTTATAAGTCAGTGGGGATTTAACTGAAATGGATGTGGGCTTTCTGGGTCTTCATTTGTGGAGAAAAAAAGGTCAATTTTATGGAACAATACCCATGAATTGCCGTGGATTTGTTGCACTTTTAGCCTCTCTGTTAGCGAAAACCTGCTGCTCCATTTCAGGGGATTGCTCTGCCCTCCGACAGTGCTGTAGTCCCCCCACTCCTCAAGTGTTTGTATGCATCTCTGTGGTGGCTGTGTGCTCCCAGCACAGCACCTATTAGTCTTGGCCCGTACAGACAGCTCGAGTCAAAGATGAACCACGAGGCACTTCCTCTCGTAAATCACCGGCCCTGCGCTAAGCTGGGAAACAGCTGCTAACTGCTAGTTTGGTAGTGTTTCTCTGTTTCAAATGGGAGAGGGATGGCGCGGGTGGGGGAGGGGGGTGGGGTCACCAGGAGAGTGGGAGCTTTTGGGACACAGGAAGTGACCTTGTGACCCTGCCTGCTGGCCCTTGTGTCAGATTACGGGAGGGTGTGTGTGTGTATGTGTGCATACATTTCCTGTACTGTGGCAGGTATAGATGACCGGCAGCGAATACTCTGTGAACTCCTGAGCAGACCTAATTTTTGAACGATGGATGAAATAAATTTGATCAGTGTGTGCTCCAGACCAGATCCTAATTTTGCTGCCTCCTTCTCCAGTTATGAAGAGTGGAACTTCTAAGATAGGACTAGTGCAGTCAAGGTAACACACATGGAGGTCTACACCTAAAAAGCCATTCAGACTAACATCCGACCTGCATTAAAACAAGGCTTGTAGCGGTGCTGGAAAAGGCGTGTTGTTTAAAGTACTGGATAGACATGAAATGTGATCCAGGAAGTCCAGTTTCAGCGTTTTAACCCCTAATGAACGGCACAGCACTGTGCAACAGCTTATAATGTTCACAACAGCGTTTTATAACTCTAGAAAGTTATCACAGCAGCAATTATTTTCTGTTTTGTTGCACTGATAGTTAGGTAAACACAGTGTGTACAAAGTAATCCAGGAATGTGTTCCTTTCCAGATGACATTGTGAGAAATGATGCTGTGTTGACAAAAACCTGGCTCAGCTTTTGCCTTTGAGTAATACCACACAGACCACTGAGGCACACTACTTCTGTTTACCTCATGATGGTAGTGAGAGATTAATTTTCAGAGCAGTGAAGTTCTCACACACAACATTAAAAAGGTTTTGCAGTGGTTTGATGTCTGAAAAGCTCCAACTCTGTCTAATCTGTAGTACAGAGCAGCTGGCTGAGTCTACGGCCAGTTGTTTTTATTTAGAGCCTTTTACTGCATGATTTCTATCACTGCCAGGGTGTTGGTTTAGTTTGTTTGTGTTAGCAGGATGACTCAAACGGATACGAGATTTGCATGAACATTTTACCAGAGATCGGGCCTTAAGCATTTGATTTGGATCTTTCCATTCAGAGTTGATGTGTACTTTGCCAGCAGAGAGCCTACAGAGCACATGGATGACGCCGTGAACTGGGATGAATAATTTTGATGATCTTTTGGATCTAGCAGTTCAATTGTAGTGGTGACTAGAGCCACTAGGTGTTGGCTTCTTCTTTTCTGTGGTGGAGACTAAAGCTGAGAGTTGTATACAGACATCACAGAGACTTTTATTATGTATGACCAGCGATTATGGTGCTGTGAAGACCTGACATTGTATAGATGATATTATCCGTGTGATCCTGAAGCCCATTTTAGGTAAGCTAGCCGTATTTTGTTGCAAAATCTTTACGCACACAACCACACATTCAATCTACTGTGTCCACAACAAACTGAAACTTAGTAATGCCGCCTGCTGTGAGTCAAAAGTTGTGACCATCATAGTTATTAATGCAAAATAAAGTGCTTACAGTAAAGACGTCATCGTCACCCAGCTCCCCCTCATTCTGCAGTGCCGTAGAGGAGGTCGTGGAGCCTACAGACAGGAGAAGGGAATAAACTTTATTTCAGGTTGTTTAATTTTTACATACAACAAAGAATCTTTTGACGTCCTTTGATAACGTCATGGCAATCAAATAGCTCCTGACTTCCTCATCCTGTCCCTTACCAAAATTTTTTAACTTGACAAAAAACAAACTTTACTTTCTGGTACACGTTCCTCCACATACTTAACCTTCATTCATGTCCTTGCCAAGACTAACTGGTTATACCGGTGGATTGTGTTATGCTTTAAAACTTCAAACCTTGAACCAGCTAGTGAGTGTCTTATGCATTAAGTAGTGTGGTTTCCTTTTCTTTATGTAGTCGGAAAGACGCAAACAATGGTTTAGTCATAACTAGAACGTGGAATTCCTGGAGAAATAGTAGCAAGCTGCTGCAGCTTTTAAAGTTCAGGAGGAGCATGGGATTGAAACAAGAAGTCTGCCTTTAGTGGACTATGGTGGGCACACATACAGCTGTGGTCAGAAGGCTACATACACCAATTATGTACATAAATGTGACGGTAATTTTCGGCTTTGATGATTTCTTTGAACTGTCCTTTTTCCAATGATTAGCATACATCTTTAATGACTTTAAAGCAGATATGATAAGTGTATCTAAACTTCTGACCACAGCTGTAGACTGTATATAAAAGATGGACTTAGCCACCCATCACCCATGACCTAGTAAGGTTTGTTGTAAAGACTTGAGACGAGCATTTGCTGTCTTACGTTTCTGAAACCAGACCTCGAGAAAACAAAGCAGTGAAGTCTACAAAGACCGTATGCCCACTAAGCATATCTTGCTTTATCTTTCCCAGATAAGTACCATCATCTATAAAACAAATGTCCTGTTTTATACAGTAAGACTTGAAACTAACAAATGAGCCCATTAACCCAACAGGAGACTGTTTACTGACGTCGATTGACAATAAAGCTTTTCAGCTTCGGTTTGAGTGTGTTTAATTAGAGACTGGGCATATTTTAGCTCTGGAAGCTTTATAGGTGCTAGGACAGGTCTCTCTCTGTCTTGTCAAAACATTTGAATAGTTATATTGCAGCACAGTTTACCTTCAGCCAGGTCATCAATTGCCTTTCGAACTCCCCTGTCGAAAGCTCTGGCATCAGCTGGACTCTGGAAGGATAGGCCGCACCTTCTGTCTTCCACCTTCCAATGGTGAAACGTGGGCGTCGCTATGGTGTACACTAGATCCTTCCTCAGCGGGCAATCCAGGATCACCTGTTGATACGACACGCACCAACCATTTACAACATGGATCCATTTCTGATCTTTAACAGACACGTTGTTGCTCACATTCATGTATGCGTGTGTGTATTTTACCTGGTTGTCCCGCATTCGTTCACCACGGATGAAGAACTGGGAGCTGGTGGAGCCCAACACAGGTGCCAACTCTGTCGGCAGCAGGCGGCACACCCCTACCCTGCTCAGAGCTCCCCCGTCCTGATTCAGCCACCCACCGCTCGAGTCGTCCCGCGTCATCACCACCGCTTTTACACGTACGATGTAGCTGTCACTGCACAGAAAGGAAGAGAGAAGATATTAGCACAAAGATGACTGCAACGTAAATGTGTTTATATTATACCAGACAGTAGAGTGGTGATTCCAATAGATGATAAGCTCAGGATCTAATCATTTTTAACCCTTGTATTATGCTCATTAAACTTAAAACATGCTTTAAAATAAAAGCATCATCCATTATGTGAGTAGTGTGATTTTGGAGAATGTTGAGGCAGAAAAAAAATTCTCCGCAGCTATAAAGTTACACAACTTAATGCTTTAGGTTACTGGGAAACCCCCTCAAAACCTTCACTGCTGTTTATAGACTTTTTGTAGCTGCAGTCATAGAGGAACCTTAATCATATCAAAGCCGAAGCCGGCAAACTATTCTGTATTTAACAATACAAGCCTAAAATTAGTTTGTCCACAGTCAAACTGAGCTAAGCAAATTAGTGTGTACGCTAATATACTGTGAAGCGTAACTGTTTCTAAAATAGCATCAGTAAAATTTATAGCCGTATCTATCTAATCTCTTCATCAGATTCTGGTTTTGCTGCAGTGCAGTCCAGTTTGCTTGAAATGTGGCAACATGTCGAATGACAACCATTTCCTTCCACAGGAAAACCAAAGAAATGTATGAATACAAGATAACGCAAGGTCAAAGCAAAATTCACATGATTGCAAACCGAAAAATAACAGTAATATTTTCCACGCGACACAATAACTCTTTGGATAAGAAAATAACATCTTATCCCATCTTGTGAAAATTGACAATGCTTTTCTTAATGTGCATTAAGAGTTTATTCTAGAGCAGGAATCACACCCTGGCAGACTGTTTGAGGGCGTTGCAAGTCACGACTTTGCCTGGTCCTCGCTGTGCTCAAGTAGGAGGTGTTGTACCAGGACAAGTCAGTTGAATGCACACACACAAACAACCCCAAAGTTTAATGTAAATTTAATATGGTGCTATGTTGTTTTAAAACTTGTTTAAAAGTTAAACTGCTGCCATTTTAACATAAAACAGTCCACGTATTTAATAAAATGCTGTTTCAGCCCATCATCTCCTCACTAACCTCATCATATAGCTCATCACTTCTGCTCCATATTTTCCTGGAGTAACCCTCTGATTATTAGTGAAAACATCCCTTATCTTGTCGCTTTAGTGGTTGTAAACAATAAGAACTTCCCTATTTTCATATTACATGTCATATCACTTTATTTCTCTACCATCACTATAAATTAAAATAAAATTGCCTACAACAGTGGGGAGATTTGAGTGGATGTGAAGTTTTTGCAAGTCATCAAACAACAGAAAATTTAGGTTCATTATTTGATGTTCATTCACAAATTGCCTTTCCTCTTCCGTGAAGGTTAGATCCACTCATAAAATGTACATATTCCTCTTTTGTTTTTGAGAAATACTTCTGGACACATGTGAATACAAAGAAAATGATGCAAAGTGCTGTGAAAAGCATGCTAAAGCAACAGGTGGTAATAGAACCCTAACCCTGTAGAAATGTTGTGTATTTAGAAGCCTACAAACAGTAATGCAGCCCATAGTCTGACCTGAAAAAAGGGAATGAACGTGCACATTTCTGACGTTGGAGACATCTGGAAAGTCTTAACTCTGGAAGGAATTTTTCAAACGTTCAGTTTTCAGTGACTTAAAATGCATAGAAGTAAGACTAAAATACTTAGAAAAAAACAGTATGTTTTCTAAAATACCCATGTACATGTGGCAGGGCGTTAGTATGACTGTAAACTGAATTCCTTTTTTAACAAAGGGAAATTTTAGAAATAGTGTATACTTAAAAATTGCTCTCAACTGCCTGACTGATAAATCCACTAGGCACATATATTGTGTGCTCACTTAAAATACAGGACTTTTTTTTAAATCGTACTGTTGGCGAGTTTTTGCAGACACGTCAGCATCTTGCATGCAAACTGCAGCAATTAGTGGTAATAAAATAAGTCTTGAAATCGCATTTTCTGCAATTTTTTTTTTAAATTCTTGTTAATAAACGGGAATAAAAAAAAAACAATTTACTAATTACTCGTACAAAATGGCTGCAGCCTAGTTAGAAGTCCCACGTTATCCATGTTATGTCTTTTTGTTCTTTGTGCCTAAATCGGAAATGGAGTCGTCTGCACCATTTAGATGAGACAACATTGGATTGGAGCCACAAGTTATACAAGCTGACAGATAATACAGTTTATTCTATAAGAAGTACAAAGCAGATGACAAAAACTGAAACCGGAGACAATACACCGGAGGCTGATAGTAAAATACATGGTATTCTTATGTGTAAGCATGACAGTCACCACTATACGTGTACACAATGGACATGGTTGCAATCCACATGCATGTACCCATGTATGAACTATTGATGCTGTGCTGCGTGTGCGTTCATGTGTGTTTGTGTACGCGTGTGGGGGAGAAGCATGAAGAGATAACGACAAACATAAAAAGAGAGTGATGAAGTGAGGGAGGGAGGATGAGTGGGAGTGAATGAGAAAAGCGTTGTTATATAATTAGCTAACAGTACTAAGGACTCAATGCACACACACACACCTACACACACAGGTGGCAAAACTGGTTCACCAGCTCCCACCCACACACATTCATAAAATTGAGTGAATGACAGACTGACTAGGTGACAGCAGTCAAACTGCACAAACAGAAAGGCAACCAGAGATTCACCCACAACTCCTGAGCTTTTGTTTCCATTCAGAAATTTAAAGTTACTTGAATTAGAAACTCAAAGACACTACCCAAAATCTACTTGGCAAGAAATATTACTCAGTGTGAAGCATTAAAGATTTAGTGTTGTTATTGGCCGTGTGATGGACTGGCGATCTGTCCAGTATGTATGGCCTCTTTCTGTCAGCTGGGATATGATCCAGCCCCACTGCAATACTAATTAGGTATGTGGTTAGAAAGTAGACAGATGCACATGTGTTGTTTCTGGCTATAGCAATACACTCTGTAGGCAGATATTATTCATCTGCTATGTCAAGCCACAACAGGCGTAGGTAAAAATTATTATATGAGCTCTACTTTACCGTGTGGAAAAATTAAGTAGCAACAAAGGAAATAAAAATGAAATCTAAAAATAGAAATGGTGGTGTACTAATTTAAGAAAAGAAGCTTACTATTAATCATGGACAAAAAACAAGACAAGATTAATTTCAAAAGGTCAGACAGGCGGTAATATAGTTTTACATCTATATGGTTGACGATACAATACAGTTAACAAGCAGATTATGGTATGTTTGTAGTGTCAAATGTGTCTGCAAAAGGGAAACAACTAAGGATACAGAGCAGAACCACCTGACAACCACTGCTCATAAGACAAAAATATATATGTATGTATTTTCTTCCAATTAAATTGCTTTTCAATTGCTTATCTGTTTTAAACATTTATCTATAATTATCTGAGTACAAAGTATCTACTGCTTACCCATTATTTTTAGTTAATATTTCTAACCTATTCAGGTGCACTCAATCTTATAATTACATCATAATATCTGTTTTTTTCACCACCGGCACTTGAGGTCATTTTTACCCATTTAACCACTGGCTACTACAGAAGTAACCCTGGAGCATTTGCACCCCTGTTTAGGAACGACTAAGCTATTTCGGTTCATTGACATAATTTCTGCTCTTAAACTGAAAAATGTTTTTAAAAAAAAATCCACGCTCTGCTTTTATATGAAAGTACCACAGTGGTTCAACATGACTCAAACACATGTATGACATATTTCCATACAGAACCACACATCCAGGCCACCCACATACAGAAATAACACTAAATTCTGTGCTATATAAGCACATGTGCTTTAAGACACACGATACCAGCTATCAGCTCTCTGAGATGAACTTGTCACATTTTGGGCTGTCTTGTGACCCATGTTTAGAGCCCCGTCTGCCGACAGGCCCTATAATCTGTGGCGGGGACACACAGACAACCACAACCAGCAGCTACACACTAATTTAATACACTTGGAATGGTCACACATTCTTACAGACACATACATTTGGGAACTGTGAATCTAATTCTGTCCACACGAATGTTGCAAGAGGTACTGATGCTGAAAAAGGACTGCAACGCCCATTTTGAGAAAAGGTACAGTACCGTGCAAAAGTCTTGTGCCATCCTTCATTTCTTTAGGAGCCTGAGGTCCATGTATTTTTTTAAAGTGGTCTTAAGCAATAGTTCCCCAGGCTTCCTGAAAGTCAAAGGCTTTCTTTGGACATTCACTACTTTTTCTCTTATTTTCACTGCAGTACTCATACCTGACCATTTTCAAAGGAATATTCTTTTGTTAATCATTCAAGCACCTAACTCTAGGAATGAATGTTGAATAATTTAGTTTCTACACATATAGAAAGCTTAGCAAGGCACCAAGTTTTAAAATGTACATTTAAGCTTTTTGTTACTAGCAGCCTGCACAAAAATACATTATTTGCTCCTGTTTTTTTTGTTAGCTGAATCTATGAAAATTGCCCAGTATAACACAGTTTGACAGGCATAAAGTAATACTTTTGCACCAACAATGTGCTGCAGAAAAACCTTTTGGATGACATATCTGGACATGGTGCGTCGTGTGTCCCTAAAAAACAAATTTGAACTTTTTTTGTTCAAATTACCAGGAGAGTGGAATAACAGCGAGTGTCTACAGACATCTGTAAAATACGGCTGAGGCTGTGACTCTTGAGAACTTTGTACAGTACTATAGTTTGTAGACTATTTATAATCACCAATTAAAGAGGAATTCACATACGGTACACAGCATCTCTAACTGTACATGGACCATTCTAAAATATGATTGTCTAATATTTGGTGGGTTTGTGATCTCAAGCTTTAAGTTGAGACTGCAAACACTTTTCAAAGTCTCTTTGGGCGGGATAAGGGTACAGTTTGTTGCATCAGAAAATGACTTGGTTAAGAAGAAAGGCTTGCTGAGCTTACCTACCTGCTGATAAGGAAATCATGCATCACATCCATTTCTAATTTAATATGAGACTTCAGGTCAAAGGTTCAAGGTGTGTCTGGCTTCCATTTCTTAAGAAAAACAGCACTGCAGTTGCCAGCCAATTGCTTTTGTTTGCTTTGCAGTACAGCCTGACAATACCTCACAGCACCAGATTCAGCAGCTTGGCATGCAATCATACCAACAAGTTCATTGAGCTCATGGTAGCCATTACCTTAATAGAAATAAAAAAAAATCTAGGCTGGAGCACAGTTCTGTTTCAAAAAAGCTGGGATGTTGTGTAAAATATAAATAAAACATTTAATGTAATATAATCAAATTGTTAAAAGTGAAGATTTTTAGATAGTTTTTAGTAAAATGTGAGAGATTTATATAATCTGAAGAGAAACAAGATTGTGTTTCCCAATTCTTTACCAAAATGTTACATCACCTCTTCATTTACGAACACTTAACTAACATTCTCGCCTGTTAAAAGCTCAAGAGTTTTGGGTCTTTGTCATTTTTTAAGTGTATAATAAAATCCACTAAATGTTTTAAATGGCTTATAAATTTGGAGTCCAGACAGGCCAGTACTTTGCACTCTATCTATGGAGCCATGCTGTTGTTAGATGTGCAGAATGTAGTTTGGCATTAATGGACTTCCTGGGCAAAGTCGACTTTCAGCATGAATGGTGCTCTCACGTGTGCTCATTACCAACGCAGTGCACCCTAATGCAAGCTCCACACCAATATCTTGGAATTTGTAATCTGTGCTGATAACATGCAGCATGGTCTCTCACCTCTTTACCCTGGAGGTAAAGATTTTACGCCTAATATTTTCATAAAGAAATTAACACTTAACATTTTGACTGTACCAGACCACAGGACAGTTTTGGCCTCACCCAAGCTGCTATCAGAAGGCACAACTACTTGCATATTTTTCTGCTTCAAAAGGGACTCCCTACTGGTGTTAGTAGAATTTATTATTGTACATTATTAACTGTAAATTCTGTACTTGTTAAATTTACATCAGCTCATCTTTTTCCACTTGAAGGCAAGTGAAGCAAGCTGTAAACACAAAACTGACTCGTTCAGATTCACTTTCAGTTTAGCTACGTTTTTGGTCTCCACCTTCTGTGATGACAACTAAAACAAGTGTCAAGTTGCTACTGGAAACCAAAGCAATCAGCTGGCATAAGGCTCCGTAACAGTTAGTAGTGTAAATATAAAGATATGAAAATGCAAATGTCTCCCTATCCAATGGCACTGTGTACACGTGGTTCAGATATTACTGCCAAATCTTTAGAAACGATGTAAACAAACAAACAAACAGAAAACCAGAATCCTTACAGAAACATCTTTTCATTTAAATTAACACGCATTTGTTGCATTAGCTAGAACTCCATGTCCACCCTAAAAGTCTAAACAATTCAGTGTAACATGAACTTGTAAGAACAGTCTCTCCGGTTCAAGTGGTTCATTGCAGTAATCATTCTGTTCTTTTTATTTTTATGCCTGCTCCACACCTTATAAGAGAGTCATCCTAATAAGGAAATGTGATGTGGGTGGAGTACACACCTGTTGAGTGAAAACTATTTATTGCACTGTCATTGTTATTTGCCTTTATGCCTCAACTGTTTTAAATTCCCCATTTTGCTTACACTTGCTGTTGAACCACAAAAACACTGAATACACTCTTTTAGATTATACACTGTTAAAAGTGCTCCACAGATAGCCAAACCCCGACAATACTTGATGTCGTCTGTGTGTAACAATATTGCAATAAAACAGTGAAAGGGGGTCGGAAGTGCACTGGTTATCAGGCCTGGAATCCAACTCATCTTTGACAGATAAAAAAAAGGCCAGTGAGGGCAGCCCAACCATGTGTGATAACAGTGGCTATACTTCCTCTGATAAGGAATAGCTGGCCGCGCCTCTGCCTGATCAACAGAACACATACACACACCCACGTCTCTATGTACATCTGAACACAACACACATGCTCCCTGTGTCAGGAAGTGACAAAAAGGTCCATCAGAATAAGGGTTGTTTTATTGTACTGAATGCTTACAGTGTTTCACACTTCCGCCTCAGTAACTGCTGTGAGTAAGGCCACATGTAGAGCAGAGCTGATTAAATATTTCTTAAATGTTTCGACTTGATGTTTTTTGTTTCACATCACTGTAACTTTGAAATTTGTGAGTTCCTTCACTCATGTTCAGACCAAACATGTGTGAATATGTGTTAGTTTACTTCAGAGTGACCAGAAATGAAGTTGTAAGAGTGGTTAGAGATCAGCTTTAGAGATCAGTAAAATGTTATTAAGTCATATAGTTGTTCCTATATGTACAAAAATGACTGAACTGAACAAAGGTGAACATTGTGTCATTTAGATGCATTATTTAAGCTAACCGTTCTGGTTCACAAGAACGTAGAGCTTAGGGCACAAGGGTTGTGGTGGCAACCCTGAACTCCCCTATCTTCAACTCACAAGCCTCACGTCCACTGTGCACTCTTTCACCAACAAAAATTCACGCAATGAAACAAAAAGACAAAAGTAGACCCTCTAAGTTCTAAGCAAAAAAAAAAAAAAAATCTAACCAGAAAACAGCAATGCCCCTCTGTCTGCTTTCTCTCATTTTGTGATAAGGTTGCAGGCTATCAGTGTAGCTAGTCTTCATGTGCATGATAATTTCTGTGCAAAGGTGCAAGCATGGACGTCATGTGTGTGGCAATTAGACCTGGAAATGCTGACATGAAGCTATAGCAAAAAAAAGTAATATGTGGAGCATGAGGTGGACTGTTAGATTGGCAGGGCGTCAGTGGTAATGTGAGCTTTGTACCAGACTGTTGTAGTGAGGACAGAGCACACCCACAGTCTTGAGATTTGAGTAATGACTGAAAGAGAAGGTTGGAAATACAAGTAGTCAACATGCTGGGCCTTACAGACGGGGTAAGGAGCTCAGAGCTAACCAGGATGTGTGACAAACAGCTTCTGTGGAGTGGTGTGTATTTCTGATCAAATGTGTGGGCAAAAATGTGTGCTGCTATCAAAGTCTTGGTAAGACAACTCCTCGTGTCTTACAAGGCAGCTTGCTACAATTGGTGAGTAGCGTGTACATTAATTAGAGGCACGCTATAAAGCACACTGCGTAAAAACAATATGAAAATAGATTTATGAATCTCAGTAGTATGGGGAATTATCTTACAATGTTGTTCTTTCCTGTTCTGGCTTTCATTCAGAGGGCAATAGAGTGGGGGTTGGGGGTTGGGTGAAGAGAGTTCATTCACAATTATTGACACCGGAGGCTCCTCGGGGGAAGTTTGATCAGCTTTCTGTCAATCAGCTGTTGTTATATGGAACGGTCACATGTTTGGGCAGCACAAGCTGCCAGTGTGAATGAGTGCGAATGGGTCAACTGACATCAGAGAGGTCAACAATATTCAGAGAAGTGTTAAAGGAAAACATCCCATTTCCAAATGACCAGTTAGAACATGAGCGCTGAGCTATTCAGTGTTTCCGGCATTGTGTTTGTACACCAAGAGAAAGCCATCGGTGCGAAGGTGACTCTGCAGCAGCACCTCCATCTAAACATGAACTTTACTGAAATAAAGCTGATTCTAAACCTCTTAAAGGCGACTAAACCAACTTAAGACTCTTTACCAGATATCCGCTTAGGTTCCGTTAAAACCTGACACTTTGGCCACCCGTTAAGTGATCGGTGAAAGGAGGGGGGGAAACTATTTTAATCGTCTTTACATCTGTAATCTACATCTGTGCCAACTTTGGTCTTTTAATCAGGTAGATGCTCACATCTAAACTGTCAGATGTCAATGGTTTATCTTGTGATTGGTCTACCCGTGTTGCTACTCCAGGGTATTAAAGAAACGGAAAGTTATTTGCATAATAAACAGCAGGACATCTGTTCTATTTAGGCTTCGTTTAAATATACTTATTTTTACCGCTACACATGAGCGGCTGAAATCTTTCAAGATGCTGTTTGGGATTAACCAACCTCAGCTTTTCTCTTTTCATGGGTGTGGGAATACTTTTCATTTTATCCTGAAACATCTGGTTTGAAACTATGTGAAATGAAAGTGAATCTCACAAAGTGTGGTGGAACTTATTTCACAATTAAAAACCAGTTTGCTCAGCTAAGGTTAGCAAAGGTGAATAAACAAGAGATTGTTTTGTACATGACGTGAATAATAGGATCTATTGTTCTGATTTTGAATTAAATGTTTTTATTTGATTGTAACTCTACTACTAGAGTAACACTTCAATACAATCCTTATTCAGTCAGAAAACTCATGTTTGAAATGGTTTATTGCAGCAGAATAACAAAGTCCGAACTTGGGCTCCAGGCTTCTCATTCCCTGCACACACACGGAAATTAGTGAGCGATGAGTAAACATCGCCCTGGATCCCACAGGTGGATGCTGGGGTGGTGGAGGGGTTGAAAAAGCAGGCAGAAATGCACCGACATGTCTGCAGGAGAAGTGGGAAATACTTCAACTCAAATAGACCACCACATTGGGGTAGTTGTGTTTGGTGCATGATGTAAGGAGAGAGAGGTGGGTTGCACTGCCTCATGCACACTCGAACTGCGTGCATGAGGCAGTACAGCTCAAGTTTCCTGTCTGAACTAGCTCCCAGGCTTCGCTTCATTTATCGTATACCGGGCTTTGGCACAGCCCCTCAGTCCATCTATTGAAACTACCTGTTTTAGCCAACTTTATTTTAACTGGGTGCTGCTCGCAAACAAAAGATTTCAAGAGTGAGTGGGTGGCGCTCGTGCTCACAGCCTCATATGACTAACTTGACATAATACGTAGCCAAGGGCAGAAAAAACTGTCTGAAACCTAGAGTTTCACAATTACTTGTACATACGATGATCTCATTATTTGAAAAACTGAGTATGTTTAATTTGCATGGGCAACATTAAGGAAAAGTAGAGTAGGTTCCCTTTAAACTTGCAAAATAAAGTCTTAGGTCGTGTTATCAGCAAGTGTAAAAAAGTAATCAAAGTACACTCTCATTTTATCTAACACACTTGTATTATTTTAGCCATCATACAAGAAGAAAATATGGCACTGGTAGACGAAAAGCTAAATTATAAATGCCAACAGGTTTGAGATTAATAATCAGCCAGGATAACAGAAAACCCACAGTACAGTTTTATTTATCTACAAAATAACCGACTGCATGCATGCAAACTGCACTGTTTGTGTTGATTTAAGTAAATTATTAGGGTAATGAAATACCAAACCAAACTAAGCACGAACGTAAAGTGGTTATTGACGAAATGGGAGTTCACAGGGTTCACACACTGAGAAGAAGTGTGTTCAGTAACCAGCCCAATGGATTGTTCTACATGTGGTGTGACAAGCGAAAAACACAGAGTGGAGTGAATGAAAACTTGAGCTATTATAATCTTGGTCATCTAGTCAGCTGATGAGCAGAGATTAGTAAAAAAACAGACAAACAATCCGGCTCCATTGTTTAGTCTCTCGATATAAACAGCTCGGGCCATTATATAAAGGCTCCGGATAGCAACCAGTGATGAGCTGCCCTGTAAAACACAGGAAACACTGTGAAAAGGGATCTGTTCCACATGATGTGTGCATATGTGTGTGCGTGCAGAGGGAGTACAGACTGAAAGAAGAAATGCAAAAGGTCTGTAAAGGAAGTTATTATGTTAATTATGTGTATCCACATATGTGGACTTGATATTTACCCAGATATGAACCTAAATAAACTGCCGCTGTACTAACAATGATACTCAAAGTACTGCATCTGTCTTGCAGGTTGGTTAATACAAAGAGTATTTCTTATTTTAGGATATTATCGTGTTTCTGCTGTTCTAACATAGCATTAAAGAGAAGCTGCTAATCAAGCCCATCTGAGTTTCTTTCCCACCACTGAGTTGGTCGGTCTATGCATGCTTCCCAGACTGTTTTGTTATATTTATGTACTCTTGTTACAGTATATGAAAACACTGTATACATGAAAGACCAGTTAGCCATCTACAATGCAAGTTTGACAGTAGAATGCGTCCAAGCATGCTAAAATACCAACAGAAAAATTTCCAAATGAAACAAACAAACAAACAAACAAAGCCTTGCTAGGCAATGCAAAGTGACTCCCAACACATGGAGGCAAAGTCTCCTGTTTGAGTTTTGCCCTCGCTGCAATAAATCCTGCAACACATTCGGAGAACTTTTTGATGTTTAGTGATCTTACTGGTAAATGACGGATACAGTGTGAAACAACCCTTGCAAGCATTCCTAAAGCGACATACATGAGCTTTTCCACTTAAAAGAGCAGAAAAAGTTCATATTAGGTGGCAGGTAGGGTGAATGGCACAAACACATTAAAGTTAAGTCTGAACTAGGAGCATTTTATGGTTGAAATTACAAAAAGATCCTACTTTGTGTAAAATATACCCTTTCACTGTGTTCATCATGTTAGAATTCATTGGCAACCTCTGAGGGTAAAAATATGAAAGTCTGTTTCCAATACTAAAAAAAGAAAAGAAATAAAAAGTCTAAATTTTCAGTTATGTGTCTCAAAATTTCAACTTATTTTTTTACTTTTTTTTAGTGGCAGAAACAACTTTCCATGAATAATAACAATCATATAGCATCCTTAGAGAAACCCAAGGTCAATTTACACACAAAAGACAAAGGCCTCAATAAATACATTACATTTCAACTTCCATAAAAAACAAACAAACAGCCCAAATAAACATGCCAAAACAGCCCTGTAGTTCCCTGAAAGGCCACAGGGCAAACTAACTAAAAATGCGAGTCAATCGAGGTGTTAAAATGTTGAACTTTACAGCAGGACTTTAAAGCTAGAGCTTTCTTAAAAAGCTTGCACTAACTACCTATCTGAGAGTGTTCTCGTTTATTGAATTACAAAACAAGAGACAAGGCCAGCTGAGGTAACATGTACAGCCAACAAAATAGGTTTCATAACAGTGTAAGCAGTATTTCTTTAACATAACGTGCACTTGTTACAAAAGTGCAGCTCCAACATGACTAATTACGGTTCATGCACTAATGAAACGTGCTAGTGGGGACACCTCTTATGGTTTATCTTAACCTTAGCTCTACTCTGTTTTTGGCGATGAGCTTTGCCCTAAAACTCCTGTCAGGTTAATTATACTCTGTTATGTCGAATGCTGCTAATGGAGAAAAGCATTATGTGCGAGGAACAGAACAATCCTGCTGGGGGAACGTGCAGGCCTGCTAACGCCTGGGTTGGTCAATTGATGAGTGCTTTTATTCAGGGATTATATTTCGATGCTACGTTGACCTTCTCTGAATGTCACTGGACATCTCCTGTCTAATACTGACTGTGCACATGCTGACCCTGCAGCAGCTCACATTAGATCAATACGTCCTCGGCTCGTGTTGTGACTCTCGGTGCAGGGGAGAGCTTCTACTTCTATAAAAGGTAATAAATGTCCCCAGAAGGACGGTGCAAAAGAGGGACATCCTCCAAAGAGGATAGTGACATTATAGTTTAAGGTATGCAGTCAACAAAAGATCCTCTCAAAAACTATGTGTGTGCGCTACTAAACACAATGCCTGCTGATAGTAGGCTGACACATGGGCATGTGACCATGTCCATAGCATGGATCAACAAAGACAAGCTAAAGACGCACAATAAAACTGAAGCTGTAAAAGAAGCAGTGACAATGCTGCACAACATGACATAAAAAGGTGTGTCTTACTTCCTGACACACCTGTAATCCCACAAAAGGTGTAATTTCTGATAAGAAAGCCACAACACGCAAAGTTGCAGATAACAACAGCCGATCACTTCCTTCCAGTAACTGGACAATAAAAACCTTTATGAGGCCACATAGCCGAGTGGTTCACATTAAAAAAAACAATACAAAAAAGGAGATTTTGTACCGTGCAGAATAAAGTTATTACTGCAACAAAAAGCCAATTAGAGAAAGATGTGGATTAAAAAACCTTGGCCTGTTACTGGTGATTTTATTTGACTATATTCCTATTTAGATACAAACATATGGACTGCGATGGCAAATCTGCAGCTGTCAGACGTTTTGAGACAGTCTAATTCAGTCCAAAAGAAAAAAGAAAATAAAACCAAAAGATAAATTAAAATCTGGCAGCCAAAGGTTCATACATTAAAACCACCTGATGTTTATTGTGAAATACTGTGGCTCTTTGAGTGTTCCCCTAACCGATCCTGAGCAGTTTTTTTGCCATGCGGTGGCGTCTATTTTCACTTTTGTAAAGTCTTTGCCACTAAAAAAAATCTACTGTTATTGCATTTAGAAGCTTATATAGGCCGGTTTTAATGACTGCAAGAACTTTAACTGATCTTTTTGCCCATTTTAGTGTAAAATAATGAATCATAAAAACATAAAAAGGCCTCTTTTGCCAATTGATGGTCAATCAGCCACGGTTCTTTTGAGTGCTTTTTCCCATCACACCATGAGAACGCTGTTTATCAGAAACACATGACTCAGAACAAGGCCATAAAGATACAGTTAGCACAGATGTTAATACAGGAAATGCAGAGTTTCAGAAGACAGGCAAGACAGCAAAGCGTGGTTTGATTTCTTGGTTGCATCTAACACCCCACCACCACCCCAAATGTGTGTCTGGCAACATATGACAAGCAGAGACAAAGGCTTGGTCGCAGTCCCTGCTTCTTTCAAACCCTGGGACCGGGAACAGACACACATACGCTGGCTTCGTAGAGCAGAGTACGGCCGGCAGGCATGAATGGGGACGCGCTGAAGGTTAGAAGGCTTTTATGAATGAGCCGGCGTCACGCCACCGCAGCGCAAACATCCCCTCCGGTGCCCTTCGCCCTTCCACCCCCCTCAACAGATTTGCAAGGCAGGCATTCCCATCGAGCACAGCCCCGTGTAGACTGACAGAGACAGACGCTGACGATACAGCTAGGCTAACAGAGCTGTAAAAATGCAAACAGGAGCCAGTAAATTAAATAGTTTGGCAGGCCTGCTCGTATGTCTGTACATATGTTTTTTTTTCCTGACAAGGCTGCAGGATTGAAAAAGGAACAGGCTATATAATCTATATTTGTTTTGGCGCTCTGCAGCCTACACAGTGTAAAGGTAGCACAATGCATATTAATCTGCTGTTAAGCAAATTCTAAGCGTTAACCGCTTGAGTACAGGCCCATCGGTTCGCACACGAACGTATCTGTGGGCCTAGGCAGTGAACAGCTTTGTAGAAGCTATAGTTCGCAGAAGAAAAAGCACGATCCCCGCGTGTGCATGTCAAACACAACTTCGCCAGTTTCCAGTTTAGGAAAAACGGACCAGTCTCTCTTCTTTCTTTTTCTTTTTTTAAGGCTGAGTCGACGTTTACGATCGCTATTTTTTATGAATGGAGCGTGGTAGGCTATGCAAATGAGGGCGATTGAGAAAGAGATGGCGGATGAGGCATATCGGATATCTCACATCCTGTGAGACTTCCCCTTCGGTTAGAGACAAACACACAGATGTGACTAAAAACAAAGCGAAAATGTCCTTGCAATCGCCGCTCAGTGTTTTTTTTTTTTTTTTGCTTGTTTGTTTCTTCTGAGCTACGCACAAACAAAAGATTCGCGAGCTGGCCGCCGAGCGTGTATTTATAAAAGGTGTAACTTCTGGGCGTGCTGGAGTTTCTAAGTTACGCTGCAACAGGGGCCTGCTCTCTCGCTTCAGATCCTTTCAGAAAATGTTTCCGACCCACCCACGCTTATTCCCCTCCTCCTCCTCCCACTCCCCTCTCCTTTCTCTCTTGCCTTCCCAAGCCTGGAGTCTACACCGAGGTGGGGGCCCTAAAAACCCTCTTCGACAGCACTGTCAATGCATTACTTCACAGCACCATCAAACAGCAAATCCAACCAATTGAGCGTAATAATAATAATAATAAAAAGAATATTAATAAAAAGCATACACCATGAACTGATCTGCACAGAATGCACATTCCATCAAGTTGCTCCAATCACCTCTAACTTGTAGTCACGGAGGGAAGCAAGGGGGAAAAGACAGAAAAGAGAGAGCAGTAAACATATAGAGAAATCTTCTGAGTCCCAGTACTTACTCGTTTGGGTGTGTTTCTTCTATCATTTTCTCGTTTCACCTCAGGTAATGTACCACGGCGGTTGCATACTTTTCGCTTGTCATTCTTTCACCGTGGCTCCTCCGATTCTGTCTCCAATTCCGCATAAATCCCCCTGCGCCTTTGTGCGAGTGTCGGCTCTTTGCTTGCCTTCGACTGGCTGCGCCTCCGTCTTCTTTACCCCTAAAATTTTCCCCTTTTACCCCCGGAGCCACCCTCTTTCTTCTGGATCGCGAATGCCCGCTTTACTATAACTTTAACACACCATCACCTAGCATGAACGGACAATTTTGTAGCTTAATCCAGCTCCGGTCTTCTATTACACCCCCCTCCCTGCCCAAACACACTCACTCACTCACTCACTCACACTCGCACGCACTCTCTCTCTCACACACACACGGGCGCACAGGGCACACACTCCGTTTTTAAGTCCTAAGGCGCATGTTTTCACCGACGACTCCGGTTCCAGTTGTGCGTAAAAAGCGCGTCGTCGCTGCTGTTACCGAGGGGTGGCCCCGCTAGAGCCCCATCTCTCTCTACTCCATGTTGGATTGCAGGCGGCCGAGAAGCTCCAACGACGCCGGGGCAGGGAGGCGGGAGAGGAGAGGGGGAGGGATAGCAGGAGGAGGGGGCGGAAGCGGTGACGTAGTTTACATTTTAACGGAGGGCCCACGACGGCTGCAAGCCAAAGGGTCTCTTGACAAACGCACTCTCTCGTCTTTATTTCTCGAAAATCCTTCATTTTAAACCTCAATTGTCACCTTTGTGCGCATATGAAATCCTTCACTGGGCACAGTGCAGATAGTTCACAGAAAGGAAACCCCCCCAACTACATTCCAGTGTTAACACCCTTCAACGCAATAAATCAGCCTTTATTATCATCATGATATTACTTATTTAATATTTATTCATAAGATCTAAAAGTATAGATCTCGTTATTAAGCAATATAATAGCACCGAGTTGCTCACAAAACCCCCCAATTTTCGGGGGGGAAAAAGAGGCAAAGTTCAGACTTCAGAAACTAACATAATGCCTGATGAATCAAAAAAGATTAAAAGCGATTGCTGGCTAATCGTGTTAACTTTTTAGCACCATATCAGCGAGAGACTATCTGCTAATCTCTTATTGCCTTTGTGCCGTGAACTACTCTGGGGATTGAGGTCTTTAATACCTATTGATTTGCTAAGGTGTGTGTAAGTTAGATGATTAGCCTGTTTTGTTTGCTCTGAGTGCTGCCAGATTTGTGTTCCTGCCCCCAAACAGTTGCCAGTATTGTTTTCAGGTTCATGCCTAGACAAAAAAAAACACAAGAAAAAAACAAGAAAAAAACAGAGAGACAGAAAAGAAAAAAAAGTCTTGTTTATTACTGTGGTCGAGTAGCGCCCTCAACTGGTATTTCCTACAGCTTACACATTTGGACTTACTGGTTTTGACCAGTAATAATAATAATGTCATTCTGAGAGTTCACAGGGGACAATGTCAGACCTTGAAGTAAAGCCAAGACATTCCCTCTAAGTTTTCACAGTCTGTGTTCATGCAGTTGATGAAAATATATGTTTCCAAGGATACATTAAGACAAATTTTTCATAATATTTATTTATTAATTTATTTGTTTATGTTTACAGAGGGTAACTCAGTGAGCATTTGCCCTCATATCAGTAATCACGACATACTTTTACAGTAGGTTGCACATGTACTTAGTGTTGTCTTTAGAAACATACTTCTTGATGATGTATTCACGAGGGGTTGTGGGGATATGTGGACTTTTCTCTTAAAAAAAAATAAAAGAAGCACAGAAATACTATAATAGCTATACCAGTATTCTCCAACACAGTGACGTCTCTGCCAGGGCCAATTTAGCAGAAGCAAGTTTTATTGTATGTAGTAAAACTATGACATGTGCAGCAAGCGTACTGACATTTGTGCAAAACAAAGAATGTATGAATGGTTGCATGCGCCAAATATAAACAGTCCATGTGTTCAACACTGACACGGTGTGGTTTGAACGTGTAACTTCAGAATGTAGTCATCCTCCACAGCCCACTGGATGGCTTTGGAAAATGTGAAGGATATACATTTTCAACATTTAACTGTATTTTCACAACTTTTACAACATTTTCTGTTGACAAAGACCTCCCCATTGGCATTCACGCAACACCAAAGTAATTAAATGGTAGATTTCTGTCATTTCAAACATTTACTTCTTGCAATTTAAGCCCATAGAGTCACGCTGACAGATATTTTTAATTTATTACAGCAGCATTTTATTATCATGTAGAAAAACTGAGACATACTTTTGAAATTGGGCTTCTTTTTCTGATATTAGATGTTTAATTGATTATAAGTGTAGTTACATTTCTGTACACTGTGGCCCGCAATATAAAATAAGTTTGACATCCCTAGCTATACAGCTAATAACATTTAACGGGACCCAAAAAGATTAATATGCATATTTGTCAAATTGTCAGTTGCTGTAATGAAATATTATTTACTGTATTAAAAAAAGTCAAGATTTTCCTATAATAGAATGTAAAATGTTATTGAATTATCCAAGACCATGTCCCCATGTTGCAGTTGTAATTAAGAATTGTCTTTGATCCCCTTAAAAGTACAGCCAGTGGGTATAGTGTTTTATACTATGTCTGGTTTCTGTCAGAAGTTATGTTGTTTTTGTGTGCTTGTGCTGTCCTAATATTTGCTTTATATTCCGTATGTACTTCATGCAACAGAAATTTCCCCTTAGGGTGTTAAGGGGTCATTCATCAACAGCTCTCCAGTGTATATAAACAGTAAATGAGTTCTCTCACTCACTCACACACACACACACACACACACACACACACACACACACACACACACACACACACACACAGCATACCATTTATTTCAGTGGAGTAAACACTATGATTTTAGTCTCAGCTTTCCATTTCTCAGCTCTGGGAAATGTATTATAGTATCATTTTACAATAATTAACATACTTTTGAATGGCTGCATTCAACAGTTACTCCATTTAATAAAACTAGTCACATTTAATGAATCAGGTTGTATAGTCTTGTAGTTTGTAAGGTGCTATTTGATCAACTGGGACCTCCTAATGTGTAATTTCACTCATTGTATTAATCCCAGTAGTGATACAATGTAGCCACACATTTTTATTTTTTAATTTTTTTTGTGCACTAAAAGTCTGTTTTTTCACAGATGATCTGTGCCTGAGTTTGGCACTTGTCCATCTGATCACGATTTGTGTGACATGTGATTGAGTCATGAGTTATTTGGAAACCACTTGTGGTCTCAAATCAAACTTACACAAGTATGTTGTGAAAACTTGAAAACTTTCCAGTTCAATAAAATACTTTTCACACATAATTTTACTTCTTACTTCAGTTTAATTAACTATTATGACTTTACCGCAAAGTATCCAGGTATACAGTAAAAGATGTAAAAGCAAGGATTAGAAAAAAATCTACAGTATCAGCATCAGAAAACTTGTACTTGTAGTACTCATTATTCATATTAGTGGTTAATGTAAATGAGAAAGGGTGATTTTGATTGAGTCACAAGATGTCTGGAAACCATTTGTGGTTCCATTTCCAACTTTCACAAGTATTGTGTAAAAACTCCAAAAAAAAGGTCCATATACACAAAAACAGTCACTTTAGAAAAGGAGGAGACATGCTGTGTATTACACTTAAATCAGTTTCTTTCATTTGAACAGTATTATACTGTGACACCTACAGTAAGAGAATGTAATAAGTCTATACAGTCTATTACTCTTAATCGCAGATGAAGATGGAAAAAACATTAGGTAATTATGATAATTCTTCACCACTGTTCACAACAGACAACCTACTGAGGAAAAACTGACCAACTTAATGGACTTTACAATCGTGGAGGTGTCTTATATCCTTTTGGGGTGGTTGACATTTTAAAATTTAAACAAAATGAACTGGTGAGCGTAAATGCAGGAGTTACATTGGTTTTATTTATAAATATCTAAAGTCCAGTCCAGTTTACTGTGCCTGTGTGGTGAATGGTAAATGGACTGCGTCTTATATAGCACTTTTGTACTCTAGCTGAGCATTGAAATGTGCTTAGATAGAGCACTACTGTGATAGAGATCTACTGCATGCTGCTGTTTGATGCTCCAGGTGTGTAATAAATTCACAAGACAACCTTGTAGGAAGAGCAGGAAGCGGCAAACCAATAGCAGCTGTGTGAAACTATAGTGAGAGGTGTAAAATTTGTCATACATGAGAGGAATGCAGATCTCTATCGAAGTTGGCATCAGTCCAGCTGATGGGGTTTCTGTATTGTAAAACAAAAAATTGTCTATAATTGATATTAATAATCGTTTAATTTGAGTTATGGTTATTGACCAATTTTTCTAATTTTAATTCTTTATTGTTGCGTGTTATCCTGTGAAGTACTTTGCAACTGTGATGGCATGCCACACATGGTAAGCTCCACACCTCACCACCCGTTGATTCATCCATCCATCCATCCATTCGCTTCCGCTTATCCCTTTCAGGGTCGCGGGACCCGTTGATTCACTTTAGTTTAATTTACAGTCACTACTTTAATATATTCTACTTATTGTTCAATATTGTTTCTTTATTAAATGTATGTATTTTTCGATCACGCCTTCCAATGTTTATATGGCGTGCACACATATTAACCTTGCAAGGTCAAAGTTCTGTTTTATGTTATATTAATGCATCTTTCTTTGTTTGACTTACCTGGGGTTTGGCTTCTCCTCCTGTCTGGCAAAAGGTGTTTATCACTGACAGCCTAATTGGATAGAACCACATGCTTCATTGCCTGGGGGGTGGAGGGGGGGTGGGGTTTCATGTTTGTTTAATTGTTTTGTATTAGTTGGTTATATGGCAGCCAGTTTGTTTTCCCCCGTGTGTGTCATTTGGTTTAGCTAAACCAGCAGGTTAGTTTATCTTATGTTTGTTTGAGGTTTTGTTAATTATTATCTTGAGTTTAGTCTATTGAGTTGACCTCTTTTATTGCTCTGCCTGTTTAAGTTTTGGCTTTGTTAAATATATCTTCATGTTTTTGGGTCAATAAAACCCCCTTTTTGAATTAAAACACCTGTGTCCTTTATGCTTTACTGCTTGGTCCCTGACAGTAACATTGTTTTGAAAGGTGCTATATATATATATAAAATTATTATAGTACTTAAACTCTAATATAAATGGGAACACATACCGAAATATATTAGTTTAGTAGGAACAAGGGGAACATGCAAACTCTATAAACTGTTATAAAAATGTTACTTTGCCACAAAAAAAAAAAAAAAAACACCAAGCAAAACCACTTGTGATCATAATTACATGCAACTGTTTTGGTTCTTCCTTGGGTTCATATGGATGGGTCCTCTTGTGTCTGTGGTGCAGAAAGGATGGCAAAGGGATACTGAACTCATAATGTTGTTTCCTCTTTATTTTGGTACAAAAATCATCATCATCTACAGTGTTTAATGCAACTGCAACATTCAGGACTCCAGCTTAGGATTAGTTAATGAAAGACTAATGTAACATAGGTTCTTACATCACAATGTTTTCAAACTCTTCCTTTATAAATTCTACTTCAAACCAATTGTGTGATCATATAGTGGCAGTAATATTTCATACAATACCTGACAAATAAGAGATGCTGCTTTTACTTTCTTTGACTAGCAACAACAAACCAATGTCTTTAATTTTGCTCGTATACAACACATGTATTGCCATTCTTTGTTATATGTAATGCAAATATTATTGCTGTTCTACAAAAACCTCATATCAGCATTTCGAGAACTAAGACCATTATTTTCACTTTATACTTGTGACCATACACTTCAAAATGGTTATCAGGCTGTAAATAGCGGTCCATAAGAACCAACATAGCCTTCTTTCCATGCAAATCCTTTTGTAAGAGCTAGAGCAAGTTTTTGTACAACATCAAATACAGCTTTTATTTAACAATGCCCACTTACTATACAAATCACATTACACAGCTGTCATCAGTAACGTGTTACGCAACGGCAACTTTCAGGTCTGTAAACAAGCATACAAGAAACCTTTAGTTTCTCCAGCTCCAGAATCCAAAATTAACCCTGTCAGGGCAATGGCTGCCCTCCATGGGGTTTTTTGTTTCCACAATTCATTGTATAAATGAAAACATATGGAAAGATAGCTGTAAATAACTCCATCCATTTTCTGCAACTCATCATGATTCGGGTTGTGTTTGCAGCAGTCTGAGCTGAGAAGCCCAGCCACCTCCTCCAGCTCATCCAGGGACACCAAGATGTGGGGAGATCTGGGTCTACCCCTGGGGTTCCGCTGAATAGGACTGCAATACCTGACTTAGCTGACTCAGCAGCATACTGTAAATAACAAATATGTGAAATCTTTACATCCAGTACAATACTGTGTATTGAGACTTTTTAAATTTACTTTTTTATTTTTTTATTTGTTTACAGCGCAGAAAATTATCAGAACATTTGTGGCAAAAATTCTTGGTTAATAAAATCAGCACTGATAGGCAGAAGGAGAACATGCAAATGCCATAAATTTATATAAAGATGTTGTTGTTCAACAAAAAGCAAGAAAAACTATGTGTGATTTAAGCAGCTATTGCAGAATTATATGCAACTGTTACAGTCCTTCTGAGGGTTTATGGTACATTATGGTGCCGAAAGGATGGTACAGTGACACTGGACTTTCTCTTACTTCCTTTTTATTCTTCTTCCTTCTTTATTATTCTAGCTATTTCTTCCTTTGTAGAAAGCAGAAATGAAATCCACACATGCAAAAAATGTTGTTGTTTTATAAAACGCAAGCAAAAGCAATTGTGATCATAGTCATAAGTATCTGTTTTTATTAGATCAGTGTATTACAGCGTATAATGGAAAAAATGTATCCCCTTGTTTTTAAATGTTCTTGGGGACTAGGGATCACAGTGTTGAAGCCTTGGTTACGGCCCTGCTGAAGTAGGCTACTTAGTTGGAAGTGGCTACAAGAAACGCGTTTACGTTTCTCCCCTTATTGTTGCCATGGAATCAAAGATAGAGTTCTCTGACATCAGAGCTTTTGGTTGTCATATGATCTGATTCAGTTCCACTTTCTGCTTTGATGTCTCACCAGCAGGGTTAGTTGTCTCACAGCCTCATACAAATTTACGCAAAACACAACAAAACAAAAAACTTTTAGTAGCCTAACTAGAAAGAAACGTTTTAGAACCTAACATTAACATTAAGAGAGAATATAATAATAGGAGACACAGCGTTGGAAAACACAGAGAAGTTTAACAACCTGAAAAAGCTCAAGGACTCAAGCATTATGGAACTGCCACAGTCATCGGCAGCTAACACGTCTAAATCCTGCTGTGAAGCCGTAGCCTGGGCAGACGGGAACCAGCACCCACAGGAAAATAAATTGTCGGGAGCTACCTCGTTGGAAGATGCAGCAGAGTTGATCATCACGGAGAGGCACAAGGACTCTGCTGTTATGGAGCCACTGCAGGCACTTGATGCTGATGAGCCAAAGCCCAACTGTGAAGCTGCAGCCGGGGCAGGCGGGGACCAGCAGCTGTCAGAGACCATAACACGTCCCGAAGGTTTGTTACAAGAAAAAGTAGGTCCGAAAAACAGAGCAGAGTCTGAAGTTCATGAATCGGTTACAGACGCACCTGCTGTGGAACTGACATCATCATCAGCTGCGGCTGATAAATGTGCCTCCACCACATCAGACCAGAGCAAGCAGCACCTGGCGTTTGTCTGCGATGTGACCTTCATGGTGCTCAAAGACTGTGGAGCTATAGGTCCCCACACCGATACCAAGCAGGAGTGGGAAGCTCCCGTTGGATGCCTGGCGGCCCAGACGATGAACGGACTCCGCATCTCGTCGAAATTCTGTCCTGACAAGAAACTCGTTAAAAAAGTCTCCAAAGCGGTTTTAAAAGACCTAAAGAAGACATTCAGTCGTGAACAGCTTGAGTCTGTGCTAGTAATGCAGGATCCAGCCATGGAAATCGCAATCGTCAAGTCAATAAAATCCCACATGATAGAGATAGCTCCTCGCCATCAGAAAAGGAAAAAGTACCTGGGGATGCTTAAAAGCACACTGAAAGTCTTCATCTTCTTGTCATCCTTCTCGGTGGCTCTTGTCGTAATCGCGATCGTTTTTTTCTGATGTCCATCTGCAGGAGAAGAAGGCCAACAGCAAGAGTCTATAAAAGGTCCGCATACTTATGGGCTACCTTTAAGGGTCTGGTTTGGAGTGTCACCCTCCTCATGGCAATCATTAAATATAAAAACTATTCCAGATGAGTTTTCAAATTTGCCAGTTATATATTTTTCATAAATCATGCCTGTTCATTATTTTATATTTTTATACTTCTGTTGAATATTGTAATATTGTATTAACATGGTATTCATCTATTATATTAATTATAGTTGTATCTATAGTAGAAGTCCCTGCTTGATCAGTTAAAAAAACAAAACAGAGAATTCTAAAAAGCTTGAAAGTTTGGTATGACCACCTTTATTCTTCAACACAGTCTGGAGAGCATTCTGGAATTATCTTAAGTAGTCATCAGGAATAATCCTTCAGTTTCCCAAAAGACATTTAAAGATCTTCTTTGGATGTGGGCTGCCTTTAGTAAGATTCTTTGTCTGCATGATCTCACACTGCTTCAGTATTGCGGGGTCTGGGCTCTGGGGAGGCCAGTCCATAACTAATGGTGCTCTGTTGTGTGTTTTTGCATCCAGGTATGTTTTTACTGTGTTTGGGATCATTGTCATCCAGAAAAATTAAGCTGTCGTGTATTATATGACTTCCAGATGGTATTGCTTGGTGGATAAAATTTTGATGATACTTTTCAGTGTTCATAATTTCATGAAATGCAGCCGCAAACCATGACAGAGCCTCCACTGTGCTTTAAGGTTGGCTGTACAACACTCACTGCTGTATCTCTCACTTGACTTTCTTTGTACATAGCCCTCACAAGTTGACCAAAAATTTTAAATTTGCTTTGATCACTTCATCAGACCTGGATTTTCAGCCCAGTTCCTGTGTAATTTGGCATACATTAGCTTTTTCTCACTGTTTTGCTCCCTAAGAACTGTCTCTTGACAGGCACCCTGCCACTAAGAGCATTTCTGTGAGGCTTCAGTTAACAGTACCTAGATCAACTCAAAGGCCAGATGTGTATTTCAGGTCTTTTTTCTGGCCTTTATAAATATTTTTTTCCTATTTCTTAAGTACATGCGTTTAGATACTGTTCATCTGCTGTAGACAGTTTTTAGAGGCCTGACATTCCAGTTTTCTTAATTCTTTACTGCACACCTTGCTGAGATATGCCTTTTTTGGCCAATATCTTTTTGTGAATTCCTTTTTGTTAGTTCAAAGATACTATTTTATGCCTGTGAGACCGGTTATCTTTGGAAGATTCAACTAAACAAATGGGAACAAACTGCCTAAATATAACACTTAAAATAGATTCTTTGCTAAGTTTCCTGTTACATAACATAACACTGATTGATCCCTTAGGTTTGGAGCTGTTTTTATTTATTTATCCTTGAGTGATTCATTGGTCAGTGATTAGTCAGTAAACAAAAAAGTTCCTCTGAAAATAGTCAGACACAAGTACTGGACTGAGAATGATTGCAAAAGCAGCCAATGTTCAAAGAAAATTGAAAAATCTTCAGAAAGCCTCAAGAACTGTTGCTCAAGACCACCAGAACAAAACAATATCTGGCTTTTCATAAATATAATAATATCTGCTTCTGCACAGTACTGCATGTCCTTTACTTTATGGGGTGTCCATTGTGAATTGAAACAACTAAATGATGGGGTATCAAATCTTTAACTAAAAGCAAATTTAAACTTCCGGTCAGTGGAAGTATCAAAATAAAAGCTTCCTGCAATGCTCGGCTCCTATGCAAAGTGTCAGTCAGGAACGCCGGGATCTGTACCCCTGAGACTGTGCCATTATGTGCAAAGATCCATTAAAAACACTGGAAAGAGTTACAACAACGTCTGCAACACGACAACACGACCATAACTCCACAACATTACTCGGTAGGTTTTTTTCACTGAGCAATTTGGAGAGACTATTGTCAGTGTTAGCTAACATTTACCGCGCATAGGTGAGCTTTTCTAAGTTGGGTACCTTGATTAACATGCATACGACGTAACTACAAGACCCATGCTTTTCTTCTGTGGTGGACGTTAGTCTTAGACCTCTTCATAAAGCACAATTTATTAATTTATTAACTATTTGAGTTCTACTGTACTAGGTCCTCCTGGGCTTTATAGTGATATCACATTTGTGGAGGTTTGACTACTAGCATCATGGAGTTTACTTTTAAAAGGAGGACATTAGTAGTTTCAAAAATAATTATGGCATCAATAAGGAAGTGATATTTGTGTACACATACACACATGTATATGTATATATGTATGTATGTATGTATGTGTGTATATATATATATATATATATTAGGGGTGCAACGATGCTCGTATCGATATTGAACCGTTCGATACGGTGCTTTCGGTTCGGGACGCATATGTATTGTCATGGTCCTGGGCCATGTGGGCCCAGTATTCTTAGTTCTTTGTATTTTTGTATTTCGTTCCTTATTTAGGCCATGTCTTCTGAGTTGCCCTGTTGTGTTGTTCCCTAAGTGTTTTCCCTTCATGGCTCTCTCCCCCCTGTGTGCCCTCTATGTATTGATGAGCCCTCGTCTCCCTTTGTGGTTGTTTCATGTTTCCCCAGCCCGTTATGTCTGTGTTTTCCCCGTGCTCTCTCTCCTCCTGTCGGAACCTCTGTGCCTCTACATGTCATGTTCAGTTCACCCCGCCCTGTCTCGTTATGATTATCAGTGTCACCTGTGTTCCCCGTGTGTGCCCACTTTCCTCGTTTACCCTCTGTGTATTTCTGTCTGAGTCTCCCTCTGTTCGGCGTCGTGTTCTCCCTCATGCTGTGTGTGATTCCCCTGTGTTCCTTGGTGAGCCTTATGTTAGTTTTTCCCAGTTTAGTTTTGTATTGTTTCTCGTGGCCAGCAATAAAGCTGTGTTTTTTGAGTTCATCCCCGTGTGTGTGAGTTTTGCGATTGGGTCCTCATCCTGCCTGCCACACAGCAAAACATGACATGTATGGAACAATACAAAATTTGTAATTTATTTTATCAACTTTCCTTCTGACGATGCTGTCTTTGTTGAGCGCTCAGTGAATCTACGTTCGACTACTCCGCCTAGGCTGCACTGTCGAGCGCAAATCCACTGAGCGTTCAACACAGACAGCATCGTCAGAAGGAAGAGCGCAGGGCAAGCTAGCGAGACAGAAGTTAAGCTCTCCTTGCAACATGGCAAATTGAACCTCCCCACCCTCATTCAGATCTGGTGTTTGGAATTATTTTGGTTTTCATGTGACGTATGACCCTGAAGGTAAGCGAGTCATAGACTAGAGTAAAACAGTATGTTGGATGTGCCACGCAATGAGGGCGTCACCCGTCACTATGGCAACATAAACAAAACATAACTGTACAAACAGAACCCCGAACAGCCCCGACTCGCTACATAGCCCCCACCTAAGGGGTCAGTCGTCCCCGACGACCCCATTGCCCCACACAAAGTCCTGCAAATGTCCAGGTGCCTTCTTTTGGCGCACCGGCCGGTCACGACCGGTGGGGGAAAAGTCACTCGGGTCAGAACATGGGGTGCCACCATCATCCCACTTCTGACACCAATGTGGCGAGCTCAGACAAGGAGGAGACGGAGGTGTCGTTTGGTCTTGCTTCCCGTGAGCTAGCCAGGGAGCACAGCCGTTTATTGACATCTGCAGAAGAACACTGCCGCTAGCTAACTGCTCAGCGCGGCAACCGCACAGCAACAACAACAACACACAGGGCGCCCCCTGACCCCAGAAGGACACATCGTCACAGCGAGAGGGCGTCACCCGTCACTATGGCAACATAAACAAAACATAACTGTATAAACAGAAGCCCGAACAGCCCTGACCCGCCACAATATGCTGCTGAGAATATAGCCCAGAAGAAGCGTATAGTATAGCTTTTATTTTGGAAAGAGCCATTTCTCTGTAATAAACTCTCTTTTCCCAAGATGAGTGATTCCTCAATCAGATACAGGGCTTGCAATATCGCTAGCCCGATGTCCCGGCGCACCAATTCCTCTGACATCGTCTTATCAATCGTTAGCTTACTATGCAAACATGACAAGTGAAATCTCCCGCAGCAAGCTTAAACATGTGAGAGGTTGATCGCGCAGAGAATCGCTGACCGTTATGTGTGTGTGTGTAAAAGCAGCAGGATATATATTTTAGTTCTGCTGAGCCAAATAAGTCAGGTCAGGGTGAAGAAGTGACAGCCAAAGAAAAGCTTACCACAAAACGGAAAAGTTATGACAAATCAGATAAGGCAAAAAGAAAGTGCAGCTTTATGGTTTCATGGACAAAAGAATTTCTGTGGCTGCAATATGACGAGCTATATAACCGGGGCTGCACATAAGTGGTCCGCAGGTGCGCATTCGCTGTCAAAAAAACCCCCAAAAACGCGCACAAGATATGAAGTTGCAACGCATGTTTGCATACATAAGATTTTCTGGAGGAGGACAGACATTTGTTTAAAACTCTTAAAGATGTCGAAGAAGCTCCTTTAAGCAATTACTTTGGTGTTCCTCCACCTCCAAAGAAATGTCAGAAGGAGTCCAAACCACAAAATAAGCACGTATTCTCGGGAAAGTGGTTGCAGGAGGTGAGCTGGCTTCAAACAAATGACAGAGATGTGGTGCGGAATGTGCCGTGAAAATCCCACTCTAGCGGACAAAAACAGTGCTTTTTATATGGACGCAAACGCGCGTTGCAACTTCTTATCTGGTGCGCGTCTTTTATTCTGACAGCGAATGCGCACATGCAGACCACTTATGTGCACCCTTGTAAATAACATAATGTTCTGCCGGGTGTGTTGTTGGTTTTCTCTCGATTTCTGAGTCGACAAGCGCCTTTGTTACTGGAACCAGTCATTTTAAGAAAGGCCCCCATTAGAACCCATGAGAAATGCAAGAAATGCATTATTGCTCAGTCTGCAATATCTTTCCCAGAACAAACACCAATTGCAAATAACATACTAAAAATAAACCTGAAAAATCTGTTTAGAACAGTGTACTATGTTGCAAAGAGTGAACTACCACTGGCAAAATTTAGCAGTCTTTGCAAACTTCAAAAAGCAAATGGCCTAGATTTTGGTTCCACTTGTCTCTTACCCGTGACTTCAGTGGAAATTTCAAATTCAGGATCTGACACAGACTGATTCATGTCCTACACAGTTCATAGAAATTTCTGTTCAATTAGAACCAAGTATTTGAGTTGATGATTGTAATTTTTATACAATGTTGTAATTTGTTTTTCAACAATTTTTTGATTAATGTTTTGTTTCCTTTACAATATTATACTTTAATGTATAATATTGTAAAGGAAACAAAACAGGAAACAAAACATCAATCAAAAAATTGCTTTCTTTTTTATTCGGGCTACTTACATTTATTTTGGGCTACCAAAAACTGAAGTGTTCCTGCCTGAAGGGCTACCAGGGATTTTGAAATTTTGAGAGCCCTGAGATATATTTATTTTTTTAATTACTTTTGTTTCAGCAACATTAAATTTAAAAACTGTACTTTTGAGTTAAAATATATATTTATAATTTTAATAAATGACAAATTAAAAAGGTCGTGACACCAAAGTATCGAACCGAACCGTGAATTTTGTGTATCGTTGCACCCCTAATATATATATATATATATTTTGTGTATCGTTTCACCCCTAAGATATATATATATAACACCCAGCACGCCCCTGCGGGCGGTTTATCCTTCAAGCTCGGGTCCTCTACCAGAGGCCTGGGAGCTTGAGGGTCCTGCGCAGTATCTTAGCTGTTCCCAGGACTGCGCTCTTCTGGACAGAGATCTCCGATGTTGTTCCCGGGATCTACTGGAGCCACTCGCCTAGCTTGGGAGTCACCGCACCTAGTGCTCCGATTACCACGGGGACCACCATTACCTTCACCCTCCACATCCTCTCGAGCTCTTCTCTGAGCCCTTGGTATTTCTCCAGCTTCTCGTGTTCCTCCTTCCTGATATTGCTGTCATTTGGAACCGCTACATCAATCACTACGGCCGTCTGCTTCTGTTTGTCTACCACCACTATGTCCGGTTGGTTAGCCACCACCATTTTGTCCGTCTGTATCTGGAAGTCCCACAGGATCTTAGCTCGGTCATTCTCCACCACCCTTGGGGGCATCTCCCATTTTGACCTGGGGACTTCCAGGTTATACTCGGCACAGATGTTCCTGTACACTATGCCGGCCACTTGGTTATGGCGTTCCATGTATGCCTTGCCTGCTAGCATCTTGCACCCTGCTGTTATGTGCTGGATTGTCTCTGGGGCATCTTTACACAGCCTGCACCTGGGGTCTTGCCTGGTGTGATAGACCCCAGCCTCTATGGATCTTGTGCTCAGAGCTTGTTCTTGTGCTGCCATGATTAGTGCCTCTGTGCTGTCTTTCAGTCCAGCTTTGTCCAGCCACTGGTAGGATTTCTGGATATCAGCCACCTCCTCTATCTGCCGGTGGTACATACCGTGCAGGGGCCTGTCCTTCCATGATGGTTCCTCGTCTCCCTCCTCTTTCTTGGGTTTCTGCTGCCTGAGGTATTCACTGAGCACTCGGTCAGTTGGGGCCATCTTCCCAATGTATTCTTGGATGTTCGTTGTCTCATCCTTGACTGTGGTGCTGACACTCACCAGTCCCCAGCCCCCTTCCTTCCGCTTAGCGTACAGCCTCAGGGTGCTGGACTTGGGGTGAAACCCTCCATGCATGGTAAGGAGCTTTCTTGTCTTTATGTCAGTGGTTTCTATCTCCGCCTTTGGCCAGCCTATTACCCCAGCAGGGTACCTGATCACGGGCAGGGCGTACGTGTTGATGGCCCGGATCTTGTTCTTACCATTCAGCTGACTCCTCAGGACTTGCCTGACCCTCTGCAGGTACTTGGTGGTTGCAGCCTTTCTAGCGGCCTCTTCATGGTTCCCATTTGCCTGCGGGATCCCCAGGTACTTGTAACTGTCCTCTATCTCTGCAATGTTGCCTTCTGGTAGTTCAATCCCCTCAGTTCTGACTACCTTCCCTCTCTTTGTTACCATCCGACTACACTTCTCCAGTCCGAACAACATTCCAATGTCATTGCTGTATAGCCTGGTAGTGTGGATCAGTGAATCGATGTCTCGTTCACTCTTGGCATACAGCTTGATGTCATCCATGTACAGGAGGTGGCTGACAACTGCTCCGTTCCGTAGTCGGTATCCGTAGCCAGTCTTGTTAATGATCTCACTGAGGGGGTTCAGGCCTATGCAGAACAGCAGTGGGGACAGAGCATCTCCTTGGTAGATCCCGCACTTGATGGTGACTTGTGCTATGGGCTTGGAGTTGGCCTCTAGTGTTGTACGCCACATCCCCATTGAGTTCCTGATGAAGGCTCTTAGGGTCCCATTGATCTTGTACAATTCTAGGCATTCCAGTATCCAGCTGTGGGGCATTGAGTCATAGGCCTTCTTGTAATCAATCCAGGCAGTGCACAGGTTGGTCAGTCTGGTCTTGCAGTCTCGGCTGACTGTTCTGTCTACCAGTAGCTGGTGTTTTGCACCTCTGGTATTCTTGCCAATTCCTTTCTGTGTCCCGCTCATGTATTGACCCATGTGCCTGTTCATCTTAGCCGATATGATGCCTGACAGGAGCTTCCATGTAGTACTGAGGCAGGTTATTGGTCGGTAGTTGGATCCCTTCTTGGGGTCCTTGGGGATCAGGACCGTCCGACCTTCGGTTAGCCATTCCGGGTGTCTCTCGTTAACTAGCAGCTGGTTCATTTGTGCTGCCAGACGCTCGTGGAGTGCAGTCAGCTTCTTCAGCCAGTAGGCGTGAACCATGTCGGGCCCTGGTGCTGTCCAACTCTTCATACTGGAGACCCTTTCTTGGATATCTGCCACTGTGATGGTTACTGGACCCTGTTCAGGGAGGTCGCTATGGTCTGCCCTCAGATCCACTAGCCACTGAGCATTGCCGTTATGGGTTGCGTCCTTCTCCCATATGCTCTTCCAGTATTGCTCCGTCTCCAGCCTTGGTGGTGCTGTTCTCTTATTATTATTGTTCCCTTGCCACTGAGAGTACACCTTTGCTGGTTCTGTGGAGAACAGCTGGTTTATTCTCCTGCCTTCTATCTCTCTGGTGTACCTCCTCAAGCGGCTGGCCAAGGCTGTGAGTCTTTGCTTGGCAGTTTCCAAGGCCCCAGGTATGGACAGCTTGCTGTATTTCTTATGCACCTTCTTTGTCGCACCTTTCTGCAACTCCGTTAGTTGGCTAACCTCCCTCCATGTATATGTATATATATATGTGTATATACACACACACATATATACATACATATATACATATATATATATATACATACATATATACATATATATATATACATATATATATACATATATATATATATATACATATATATATACATATATATATATATATACATATATATATACATATATACATATATATACATATATATATATATATACATATATATATACATATATATATATATACATATATATATATATATATATATATATATATATATATATATATATAGAGGCTGGGGTCTATCACACCAGGCAAGACCCCAGGTGTAGGCTGTGTAAAGATGCCCCAGAGACAATCCAGCACATAACAGCAGGGTGCAAGATGCTAGCAGGCAAGGCATACATGGAATGCCATAACCAAGTGGCCGGCATAGTGTACAGGAACATCTGTGCCGAGTATAACCTGGAAGTCCCCAGGTCAAAATGGGAGATGCCCCCAAGGGTGGTGGAGAATGACCGAGCTAAGATCCTGTGGGACTTCCAGATACAGACGGACAAAATGGTGGTGGCTAACCAACCGGACATAGTGGTGGTAGACAAACAGAAGAAGACGGCCGTAGTGATCGATGTAGCGGTTCCGAATGACAGCAATATCAGGAAGAAGGAACACGAGAAGCTGGAGAAATACCAAGGGCTCAGAGAAGAGCTCGAGAGGATGTGGAGGGTGAAGGTAATGGTGGTCCCCGTGGTAATCGGAGCACTAGGTGCGGTGACTCCCAAGCTAGGTGAGTGGCTCCAGCAGATCCCGGGAACAACATCGGAGATCTCGCGCAGTCCTGGGAACAGCTAAGATACTGCGCAGGACCCTCAAGCTCCCAGGCCTCTGGTAGAGGACCCGAGCTTGAAGGATAAACCACCCGCAGGGGCGTGCTGGGTTTTTTTTTTTTTTATATGTATATGTATATATATATATATATATATATATATATATAGCAGATATTGTGTTTCATTAGCTTAAAGTCAACTTGTTTCTTAACTATGAAATTCTTTAGTTCAGTAGGACTTCAGAAATGTACAGTAGATTTAAACCTTTCAAAACAGAAACTTTTATTCATTGTTACTTGCAGTGGACAGCAGGAGTTACTTAACTCAACATATTTCCACACTTGAAGCAGAGTGAGGCAGAAGGGATTTTACTTAGAATTATAGTTCTGGTAGTCAGACTGTCAGGGGACGAGGTAGAGGAGGGCCTGACATTAGAGTAGGAAGGTTAAAGTTCATGGAAAGACTTGGCAACTTTTGAGGAGCCTGAGCAGGGACACAGGACCTCTTACATCCATTATTGCTAAGAAGCAATGTGCAACCATTGCTTCTGAAGTCTTTTTGTCTTGTAGCCATTTTCAGTCAAATTCACACATACATAAATATAGAGTTATATAATCAGGTTGATAGCTATTTATTTAGTTTATTTATATAATTAGTATTATATTTGCTGTATTTTTGAAGTGCATTTCTCTGCACCTCTTCTTTATGAATTTATTTTGAAGCCTACTGAAATTGGGTTGAAACTGTTTTTAGTAAGAAAATGAAAACAAGACTACGCTAACCACAAACACCTGTGATTGCCTAACAGTAAATAACCATGTTTATAACAAAAATCTAGACCTTGCAAGCCAGAGGCAGGTGCTGTCTGAAGGCAGCTAAAACCACTGTAGAGCTAAAAACATTGTTCAGCATATCGATGGTCACAGCATGACTCAGATGCGCAAAGATCTTGATATATTGGGTCCTAGTTTTGAAAAGAATAAAGCCTTCAGGCTAGTGCCTGAAGAGCCCTTTTATTTTTAACAGAGAGCAACAAGGCTGCCTCAATCTACCAAGACCATGGAAGGCCTGTATAGAATGGCAGATGATTTCCTTTGCAAGTCATTGCCCTGTACTCCAGTTTGTACCAGGGAAACCAAACCACACAACCTCAGAGCCCTAGTAGTGTATTTTGGATGTTGTTGATTTGCCTCAACTAAGTCTCCTCAAAACCAGAGCTTTCATCTCCCTGAAAGTCTGTCTGGTTGTCCTCCACCTCATCTCCTAACAGCACTAAGGATGACCCCACCCTTCCACAATTCTGAATAAATCCCTTCTGCTTGACTCACATCTCTGTCATATCATGAGTGATGTGACCTAACAACCCAGCTTGAGTTAACTATAAGGTGTGCAGCATGCAGTTTAATCAGAGAGCTTGAGTATGTTTGATGGGATGAGTATGTTTTAATATTTATAAAATGAATTTTACCACAAACCCACACCAAAGTCATTAGAATATCATTACACTACATTGTTTCATGATCCACAATGATCCACATTGCTACAGATCTGATGGCCACTACAAGGCACAGACAATAAAAGATACTCTTCTTCTTGAATTTATTACAAAATGTAACTTCTTACAAGTGTCTGATTTAAAAGAAATGACCACTTCCTTGCTAAAAGGAAAATGAAATTCCAGCCATTGACCATTTCCTTGTTTTGGATTTTAGAATTTGATGCATTTACCTTAAAAAAGTAATCATTAAATCAAAAGGTAAATGAGATAAAAGAAAAATGCATATAATTTCAAGACAATTTGATCTCAGGTTAAAATAACATTTTTAGTTTCCTATAGCTTGCTAATGTTTGGGTTCATACAGGGAGTGCAGAATTATTAGGCAAATGAGTATTTTGTCCACATCATCCTCTTCATGCATGTTGTCTTACTCCAAGCTGTATAGGCTCGAAAGCCTACTACCAATTAAGCATATTAGGTGATGTGCAACTCTGTAATGAGAAGGGGTGTGGTCTAATGACATCAACACCCTATATCAGGTGTGCATAATTATTAGGCAACGTCCTTTCCTTTGGCAAAATGGGTCAAAAGAAGGACTTGACTCAGAAAAGTCAAAAATAGTGAGATATCTTGCAGAGGGATGCAGCAGTCTCAAAATTGCAAAGCTTCTGAAGCGTGATCATCGAACAATCAATCGTTTCATTCAAAATAGTCAACAGGGTCGCAAGAAGCGTGTGGAAAAACCAAGGCGCAAAATAACTGCCCATGAACTGAGAAAAGTCAAGCGTGCAGCTGCCAAGATGCCACTTGCCACCAGTTTGGCCATATTTCAGAGCTGCAACATCACTGGAGTGCCCAAAAGCACAAGGTGTGCAATACTCAGAGATATGGCCAAGGTAAGAAAGGCTGAAAGACGACCACCACTGAACAAGACACACAAGCTGAAACGTCAAGACTGGGCCAAGAAATATCTCAAGACTGATTTTTCTAAGGTTTTATGGACTGATGAAATGAGAGTGAGTCTTGATGGGCCCGTGGCTGGATTGGTAAAGGGCAGAGAGCTCCAGTCCGACTCAGACGTCAGCAAGGTGGAGGTGGAGTACTGGTTTGGGCTGGTATCATCAAAGATGAGCTTGTGGGGCCTTTTCGGGTTGAGGATGGAGTCAAGCTCAACTCCCAGTCCTACTGCCAGTTTCTGGAAGACACCTTCTTCAAGCAGTGGTACAGGAAGAAGTCTGCATCCTTCAAGAAAAACATGATTTTCATGCAGGACAATGCTACATCGCACGCGTCCAAGTACTCCACAGCGTGGCTGGCAAGAAAGGGTATAAAAGAAGAAAAACTAATGACATGGCCACCTTGTTCACCTGATCTGAACCCCATTGAGAACCTGTGGTCCATCATCAAATGTGAGATTTACAAGGAGGGAAAACAGTACATCTCTCTGAACAGTGTCTGGGAGGCTGTGGTTGCTGCTGCACGCAATGTTGATGGTGAACAGATCAAAACACTGACAGAATCCATGGATGGCAGGCTTTTGAGTGTCCTTGCAAAGAAAGGTGGCTATATTGGTCGCTGATTTGCTTTTGTTTTGTTTTTGAATGTCAGAAATGTATATTTGTGAATGTGGAGATGTTATATTGGTTTCACTGGTAAAAATAAATAATTGAAATGGGTATATATTTGTTTTTTGTTAAGTTGCCTAATAATTATGCACAGTAATAGTCACCTGCACACACAGATATCCCCCTAAAATAGCTAAAACTAAAAACAAACTAAAAACTACTTCCAAAAACATTCAGCTTTGATATTAATGAGTTTTTTGGGTTCATTGAGAACATGGTTGTTGTTCAATAATAAAATTATTCCTCAAAAATACAACTTGCCTAATAATTCTGCACTCCCTGTATTATTAGACATGTTTTCTTTTCTGGCTTGGTGCTACTATTGAATGTAGCTGTCATTAATGTGGAAAGTAGTCTTTTAACAGGCCTGCATAGTGTGAGGAATATATGCCACGTGTCATAACATCCATTACTGTCACAAGCGATGGCGGGACTCAAGCACAGAGCAGGGTTCAGTTCCAAACACAAAGTTTATTTACATAATCACCAGGTGCAGAATATATACAGTGGGGGAAATTCGGGGTTCCTATGGTCCAGGGGGAAATCCGGGAAGGGGAAGCTCTCTCACACTCGCTCTCTTCTTTACACTCCAACTTACACACGTCCACAAAGCGGTTAGGTTACGGGACTGGGAAAACTATACACAAGAGAGATGGGTTACGCAGAATCACAGACTAACACAAGAAAACTTCACTGAGGCTAGAGTGGCTCACTAACGTGTCTCACACAATCATCCAGCGATGAGACTGTCTGCGTTCCGGCCTTAAATGGCAAACACATAATGGCAGCGTGATGGCCAACAGGTGTGTGGGCCAAGGGCGGGAGCCCGCAGTGAGCTCCGCCCAGGTGGAGTGGCGAGAGAAAGAGGGAGAGAGTAAACAAAAACACAAGTAACCTTGCGGGGCCGGCCGGGCAGACATGGGGACCATGACAAGTATGGTGATGACATATATTTCTGTTTTCATTTAAAAAGCTACTGTTGTTGTGATTTAGTGCTATATGATTAAAATTAGTGTCCCAACCCTAAAATAGGCCTCACACATTTCTTTTTTTTAAATAATATTCCAAAACAAAAAATAAATTGCACTCACTTGACACTTTGAACTGCCTTTTCCTTTCAGAACTTTCTTAATTTGTGGCATAGATTCAACAAGGTGCTGGAAGTTCCTTAGAGATTTTGGTCCATATTGACATGATGGCATCATACAAATGCTGCACATCTCAACCTGACTGAAATCCTGTGGTGGGACTGTAAGACCAGGCTGCACATGAATAAGATAAGACAAGATAAGATGAACCTTTATTAATCATACACGTGTGAAATTTTGGTGGTCACAGCAGAAAGTGCAAGTTAAGAACAGTAAAAATTAAGGGAAAAAAACCCCCAATAAAATAAGATAAGATAGAATAACATGCTATACAAAACAGAATAAAATAAAATACTATGTACAATACAATAAGTACTATACACATAGAATAAAATACTGTACAAAATAGAATAAAATACTTTGTTATATTGCATGATGTGTATCTTCCGTTCCACCACTTCTAGTTTTATTGGATTGAGAGCTGGTAACTGTGGAGGCCAATTGAGTATGTTGTCCTTATTGTCATGTTCATGAAGCTATAAGATTTGATTGGGGCTTCGTGATAGGGTGAGGTACCCTGCTGGAAGCGGCCAACAGAAGCATAGCCTCATTGGTATGCTGTAGTCATAAAGAAATGGACATGGATATTCAGGTGGGCTGTGACGTGTAAATGATGCTCAGCTGGTACTAAGGTGCCCAAAGTATACAAAGAAAATATCATTCACCCTATTACACCAGCACCAGCCTGAACTATTGCTTCATGGTAGGATGGATCCATGCTTCATATTGTTATGGTCAAATAAAAACCCCAGTGTTGTGGCAGAAATTGAGACTCATCTGACCAAGCAAGATTTTTCCGATCTTCTGTTGAAAATTTTTGGTTAGCCTATGCAATTGGCAGCCTCAGTTTCCTGTTCTTAGCTGACAGGAGTGCTGCTGGAAAGTCCGATTACATCAGCAGTTACTGAAATACTCAGATTATTCCGTCTGTAAACAACAGCCATTCTTCCCCATTCTGATGCTCAGCTTGAACTTCAGCAGGTTGTCTTGATCATGTCTACTTTCCTAAATGCATCGAGTTGTTGCAGTGTGGCTGGCTGATGAAATATTTGCATTAACAAACGGTTGACTAGATGCACCTAACAAAGTGGCCAGTGAGTGTATTTCATGATTTTATTGGACATGTTGAAATACTGACATGAGTCACTTACATTTCTTATTCATTACCTTTCACACAGTGGTTTGAAATGCTTTAGTTCTATCACAGTGATAATGATTATTTATTGGTCAGCACTAATCTTTGTTCTTCAATAGTTCTGTGATAGTGACTTGCATGATGTGTGTTCATGCTGTTATCCTCTTGTGTTATTTGATTTTAAACAATACTCCAGTTTCTCTGTCCTCTATCCATGAACTTAGTGTTGGCATGCTACAGATAAGATTGGTCAGTTTCCTTTATTTATTTATTCATTTTTATTAGTGAACCTATAGGAACTGGTTGTCATGAATGTTTAGTTTGGAAAGATACCCTCAAATAAGTATTGCACTGGCATTTGCTTTGTGACCTGGCTTGGCTTGAGTTGGAGTGTGTTCAGGCTATTTTCAGAGCAGGCGTTTTGACCTGTCACACCTTTCCTAACTTGCCATGACTATGAAAAACTCATCCAGGCATTTATGCATTCTTCTCTTGAAAACTGAATTACTGCAGTGCTCTTTTTGCTAGACTCCTTAAAATAACTTTCAGTAGGCTGCAGCTTATTCAGAATTCTTTTGCAAGGTTATTAATGAAAACCAATAATAGAGAATACATCAGTCTAGTCTTAGTAGAGCTACACTGGCTCCCACTATCCTATTCCTATTATTCAGTATTCTAGTGATCTTGAGCAATAATTCTCCAGTAGTAATTCTGAAGGTCTTTTGCATTTTTTATTGAACATTGACATTTTCAGAGGAATGCTTCTTCATGTTTGTCAACCCACTTAACACTTTGCCACTTACGACTTGCTTGCTACTACCATCCTGTTGCAAAAGCACATTAGTTGTTCTCATTTCTTTAGTTGAATCTACAAACATTGCCAAAGTGATTCCCAATTAGCTTTTTGCTTAAATCTTGGCATAGTATATTTGAAATCTTGAAAAAATTGAACAAGTGGAGGACACAAGAAATGACAGGCCTAAAAAGATACCTACAGCAGATGAACAGTGTCTGAAACTTCCGACAAATCCAGCAAAGACCTGACATGAGAGCTGACAAATGCATCTGGCATTTCAGTTCATTCATTGCAGTTCACTGAAGCTTCATCAGAAATGGTCTCAGTAGATGGGTGGCTGTAGAGAACCCATTTTTAAGAATGGGAAATAGGGAGAAAAGGCCGAGGTATACCAAATTACACAAGAAGTGGACAAAAGTGGCAACAGGTTTTATCGAGTGATGAATCCAATTTTTTTTTTGGTTGAAATCGTCATCATTATGTCAGGAGAAAGATACAATAGTGTGTATCTACAGCTATCTGTAAACATGGTGGGAGGTTCTGTCATGGTTTGGGCTTGTGTTTCAGTCAGTGCTGTTGGGAATCTTATCAAAAATGAAGGCAGAAAAAATGTTAAAGCTTGAGCTTTTGATTATTTACAAAGTGTCTGCCAACAGCTTCATTGTTCACCACGATTATGATCCCAAAACAGATTGCCAGTGTCCTTGAACAGAAAAAAATCGATGAAATCGTTTTTGCCTTATGTTTGCTGATATTTCAATGACTGACTGAGTCTATTTCTCTTTTTCCAACAAAAGGAATGAGAGGTGATCCAAGACAAAGTACTGTATTAGGGATACAAACTGTACTGATAAGTGGAAAATACTCTGACAAACAAATTTTTAATCTGGAATTTAATTCACTTTTTCACTTAATCAGAATCAGAAAGGGTTTTATTGCCAAATGTTGAGCAGGTTTACAACATTAGGAAATTGCTGCGGTACTTAGTGCAAGTAATACCATTGTACAGACATACCAATTAGGAAATTCAACCACATTGAATCTGGCAGATAGAGAGCATAGTTTTCTTCTTTAGTATCCTATTGGCCTACTGCTTTCAAATTTAATTAATTTAAAAACATATCTCTGGTTGTTTTACAGAATTTTCTGTTCTTTATTTTCATCTATGGTTTACTTACTGGATTATAATTTGTATGATTATCTGTTTTTAATGTGTAGTTTCATGCAGAGGTGCCAGGTTCAAACAACCTTTACCTCCCACAGGCACCCATGTTTCCCAAACATCAACTTCTGTCATAAACTAGAAAGCCATTATTTATTTTTGATGAGTCAACAAGTTGTGGGGATAGGTTAATTGGATAATCCAAATTGTCACTAGGTGTGAATGTGCGAATGAATGTGAGTGTGAATGGTTGTTTGTCCCTGTGTGTTGGCCCTGCGACAGACTGGCGACCTGTCCACGGTGTACCCCGCCTCTCGCCCTATGACAGCTGGGATAGGCTCCAGCGTCCCCCGCGACCCTGAAAAGGATAAGCGGAAGCGAATGGATGGATGCTTGTTGTTTTGGCAGTAGGAAAATATTTCTAACAGCCACTTGCTGTTTGTTGGCTTTTTTCCACTTTGACAGTCGACTGGCTTTGTTTTTTCAGTTAACTGTAATAATGGCCGCTCAAGGATATTTGTCTGTGTTGTTTCTTTTTTTAATGTTTTTTTTAATGATTAAATATTTGTAAGTAACCACCAGTAAGGTAAAATACTTTTCTGGCACTGGAAACTTAGTTTTTATACATTTTTATAGCTACTCAGGATCAGAGTAAAGATAAAGATGAAGAACCTGAAGGGTTATGCATCCTTACGCCACCTGGTTAAAACTCTCTTTACCAATATTAGGAAAACGTTCTCTCTGAAGACCTCTTTGTGCTTGTTGTTAATGAAACAATCATGTGCAGGATCAACTACAAGCTCCTTACTGTTAAAATGTTGACATGTTGATAATGCGATTGCTCTTTCATGGTGGGAGGCCATCAAAAGATGTATCAGTAGCTAGAGATCAACACATGAGAGATACAGCTGACATTGACGAGTTAAAACAACTTGCAGTGTATGTGGTTGAACATTTAAGAGCAGGAACCCAATTACCCTTAGGGTGTAGTCTTTGGCACAGCAGACACAAGGTGATCAGTACACTGCCCGAGCATGTTGAACCCCCCAAACTCCAGTTCATTTGACTAGTGTGATATGCATGCCATGCTCAGGCACAAGTAGGCAAACTATGGTCCAGTTGGACTTGAGTATGGGATGCATACAGTTTGATCGCTATCTGCACTCAAATATGAAATGTCAACACTTCCTCAGTGACAGCTGCCTCTGCGAAACTGTGCGAGAGCGCTTTTCAGGAGAGTGTATGCATGTGAAATAAAGAGAACATGTACAAGAGAAACTGAGGCGCTGAGACAAATGGATGCATACTTGGACCCGGCTCATTACGTGCAGTGTGAGTGCAGGTCAGAGGGTGAGTGGGGAGGGAGGATAATCATGCTCAGGCAGAGTATGAGGCAACTGTGTCTAGTGTAAGTATGCTCTATTCTGCCTCCAGGTAATTCAAATAACTGCGAAGATTACACATCATCATTACAACCTATAACTTCATTTCAATGGGACTATATGTGCTGTGTTCCAAATGTAATAATGTTCCCCATTACAACCGCAATTCATCTTTTAAAATGATTTCAGTGGCCTTTCTTTTGATTTCAGTGCAGTTGAGGTAAAACTGAGATGGTGAAAATTTGTTTGTATAAAAAAAAAGAAAAAGCAGATAGATCAAATATCCTTTTATTTTTCAGTGTTTGGAAACGTCCACATTTAATCTATTCTAGGAGCAGTGGGCAGTCAACCCTGGGAATCAACTTCAGGTGTAATCTAGTTCTTTGGTCAAAGGTGTAATTTTTATACTTAAGTAGTAGCTTAATCACATTTTTTTTTCTAAAAAAGCAACACTTTATTTTACATTTTGCTATAGAGTTGTGCCTTAAAATTCCTCACATACAGACAATTTTGAAATATATGCCAAGTCTTTTAAGCACAGCTTCACTTCAGCTAGTGCGTGGTTGTCAAAAATATCAAAGATTTTACTGCATAGGGAACTAGCTATATTTTGAAAAAGTTAACAGCTGTCAAAAATAAATGGGAATAAAAATGAAAACTTTTCCTGTTCTTATCTCCAAAAGTTTTTTTATGAACCTTCTCTACTGATTTAAGTTATACTAGTAATTACAGAGTATGTTTAAAGGGGTTCAGCTTGTCACTAATTCAAACCACACTACGCTCCCCCTCTCATACAGACCCCCCCTGAGTATCACAAAACATTCATCAGGCCTGACTCCATGACCCCTCTGCATCCCCGGCCTCCCCGGCCAATCAGAATCAAACCAGACAGCGTCTCTCTGTCTGTAACTTTTGTACACACACATAAAAGCCTTCTTTCCCTTCAAGACTGTTTATACCCCCAAAGCCACGTCCCCCTTTAAAAAAGAAAAAGAAAAAGAAAAAAAAAAAGAATCAACATTGGCACTGCCCTGCACATTAATGACCCCCAAACACCCATACACCCCTCCAACCACCCCGCTCTTCCCTCCACCCCCTTATCACAACACTCCATATCCAGGTGACAAATGAGGTTGCTCCAGTGTGTGGTATAAGGTCAAAGGTCGACCTAACAGTTTTTGAGGTTTAGGGGCAAATAGGAGTCATTGGGACTGGGGTTCCTATTGTGGTCACAGTGCTGCAATGCTTCCCACCATAACACTACATCTCTCTTCCAGCAGAGGGAGACAGGCCTTCACATTCTGGCTCAGTGCTCTCAAATTCCATAACTGGTTGTCATAGACTGTACGGAAAATGGTTTAAAGTGGGTCACTATAATTTTCTAAAATGTATTAATTAAAAATTATATGTTTAATATTATATGTGCTCTCACTGTATTTAATAGAAAAACAGTAACACCATTTGCACTTTTAAATGGTGTAAATGGTGGAGCTCTTCTTCAGGAAAAAAGGCTGCTAAATGCAAATGTCTAACGAAAAAAGTGCCAATGCACCAATCCCAGAAATATTGGCTAACCCATTCAAATTACTGAATTCAGGTGTTCCAGCACTTCCATGACCACAGGTTTATAAAATCAAACACCTAGCCATCAGACTTCTTCAACAAAAATTTGTGAAAGAAAAGGTTGTTATCTGGACTTCAGTGAATTCCAGTGTGGTACTGTGACATGATGCCACCTTTGCAAGAAGTCCAATTGTGAAATTTCCTCACTACTAAATATTCCACTGTCAACCGTTGGTGGTATTAAAACAAAGTGAAAGTGGTTGGGAATGACAGAAACTCATCCACGAAGTAGTAGGCCATTTAAAATCCCAGAGTGGGGTCAGTGGATGGTGAGGCGCATAGTGCGCACAGGTCTTCAGCCTTGCAGAGTTCATCACTACAGGCCTCCAAACTTCCTGTGGTCTTCAGATTAGCTCAAGAACAGTTCATAGAGAGCTTCATTGAATTGGTTTCCATGGCCGAGCAGCTACTTCCAAGCCTTATATCACCAAGTTTAATACAAAGTTTCAGATGCAGTGGTGTAAAGCATGCCAACAGTGCATTCGGAGGAACAATGGAGTGACAAATCACTACCTGGCAGGCCAATGATTGTCTGTCTCTGTGTGTTAGCCCTGCCTGGAAAATTGCTAAAGGCAACTTAAAAACGGCACTCAGCAACCTTGCTTTTATATAGGAATATAATCAGAATACAACCAGTTGAATCGACTCCCCTATTGCAAAGAGGCACATTTTAGGTGTGCTGGACTCGTCAGTGCAGACTGAATTGAAAATCTGCCAGTCTATAGATTAGATGACGGTTTGCAATTTGCTTTGTCAGCCTGTCTGAGAATTTAGTATTTAGTATTTATTTATTTATTTATTGTCATTGTCAAGAACAATGAAATTGCGTTTGGGGCTTCCATACAACCCAAAAAAAAGAAGAAAATAATAAATACCCCTTAAAACCCAAGTGTACATATTTAACCCAGTGTGACTCCAATGCAATAAGACAATCCTTAGCAATAATGTTCGTAGAAATTCAGACAAAGACCTGAGAAACATGACAAAATACAACAATGCAACCCATTCAATATTATTGTACTGTGAGATATGATATCAGATATGATAGTTATCTATTTAAGAAAGAGGGGGGGGGGGGGGGGGGGGGGGGGGCAGGAGGGGGAAGAGACCAGTTCATTGCTATTAAGAAGTTGGATATGGTTATTGTCCGTGAGAGGGGGGCAGAGAGTTCAGGAGCCTCACAGCCTGTGGATACAGGCTGTTGGCCAGTCTGGATGTTCTGGCCTGTATAGACCTGTACCTTCTCCCTGAGGGCAGCAGATGGAAAATGTGGCGCGCATGATTGCAGTCGCGATTGTCTGGAGACATGTTGCTTCCCAGCAGGCAACCTATGCAGTCGCCTTGCAATCAACAATGGTGACCCAGTGGTTGACCATGCAGCACACTCAACCTATGGATGACCTGCTGCAACTTCTTGCAGTCGGTCGCTAAATACAAAAAAAGAAATAAATGCAATCACCTGGAAACCAACGATTTTTAACTAGTCACAATGACATTGGCATCAAGGGTTTTGGACAAGTGTTACTAAGATCTCATTGACTAAAACTGTTCATTGTTCATTTCAACAAATTTTGCGAACATTTGTAGGCTCTGGCTGCTGAGATGTACAGATTTTATGCTTTTACTTGCCTTGCAAAATGTAAATTTTGAACTGTACAGCAAACTTGCAACAATTTTGAGGACAGTCATGGGTTTCAGGGACAATGAGAACTTTTTATTCCTCTGAGCAAGTAACAGATGTCTGTTCTCATGAACTAGATATCCGAAGAAAGAATATTTTTCAATTTAGGCACAAACTGTTGCCTGAACTCATGAATGAACAGATTAGCGATGTCAAAGTTCAAGGTCACGTTGACCTCACAACATATGCTTTTGGCTCTAACTCAGAATTCAGATGTTTTTTATTAAAATACATTTCTAATAGGACTTTTCACAGCAGAAATACTTTTCTGACCATTTTTACATTTGGTCAGCTTTTTGATGAAACTAATCCTTTGTACCCACTGATTTCTTCAAAGTTGTAGCTTGATTTTTATGCGAGTCTTTCCTTGTTTCTGTTTATTTGTACAGGAACAAGTATGTAACATGAACTAAATCCACAGCATTTGTAGCCTAAGGTAATTTGGCATACCCATCCTTTGGTAGGTTCTTAAATCATGAGCCAGTAAGAAACACAATCTGCTGTATTCAACAAATGCAAACATTAAGCCGGGAGAAACATGACTACTTGGCTCATTTGAGGTCATAATTTGAGGTTCTGGAGGTAAAAAATGATCAAGGATTTCAAAAATAATTGGCAGATTTATTGATTATAAAAACTTTATTTTTTCTTAATTTTATTTATTTTTTCCCCCCAATACTGACCAAATTGTTCAGTTTTTGCTCTTGGACCAGGAGGTTAGAAAAATGCTATATATCATTTTGGTGTGTGTGTGTGTGTGTACTTCTAAGGTCACCATTGGGGTCATCGTTGTTTAGTCTGTGGGTTCTCTGGAGTGGCGACTACAAATTTCTGTTTGGACTGCTAATTTATTGGTAACTTCTCAACTTTGGACCTTTTGTAGTGATATCTAAACATACTCATATAATATAATATCACAATATAGACACAGACACTCCATAAGGTATATGAAAAGGTCACCAATATAATTGTGAGATTGTTTTGCCTTGGTGTAATTATAACTTTAAAGAACTAAGATTTTGTTGGAATAAACTGGCATTATCACTCAACAACAGCTTTAAGAAAAGCAACACTTTTGATTAGACTTAACAAAGAAAGCTGAATTAGGTACAGACACCATTGTAGTCATACACATATTTTGTCAAGCTTGGGCTCAAAAAACCTTGCGGCACTATCAAAACACACATTGACTCACACAGCTTGGCCTCCGTGGCTCCAGCAGGCGCAGTAATGGTTCTGGGAGCCAGACTTTGTCTCTGTCGCCAGGCCTCGGCTCCAGCCCCTGCGTGTGCGACAGCAATTTCCTAAAGAATCCACAGTAAGCACAACACTTCTCCCTTTTATTTTAACAAAAACACCACTGAACCCCCACCACACAAACATGCACAGGCACACACACACACAGAACACAGCTACTTCTGAGAAACACAGAGCAGTCACTTGCAATTATAGCTCATCTAATAGTATGATCTACAGTCCTGTCAAATAGCCAGCAGGCCTACAGGGGAAGCAAAGGGTCATTTAAAAAAAAAAAATTGTTTGTTTGATCACACTAGACCAGCCTGTCTATCTCTGCCTGTGTAGCCATATGGACTCTTAGAAAGAAATGCACCATTACTAAATGCTCCTCTAAATTAAGACTTTTGCAGATTCGTTAATAGACACAAGTTGTCTGCAGTAATGTTAAACCATTTAACTGTTACTGATTGTTCATTTTAAAGGTCTAAATAATAGTTTTGAAAAATTATATACAGTTGTTGATTGCTTATCTACACCAATGCTACCGCAAAGGATATCATGCTACACACATCAGAAGGCCCAGACATTTCCAATTATTCATGACAGATCTGACATAAACAGCTTATCATCTCTGTCTAAAGCCAGCTGTAAACAAATCCACTGGTGATCAACCAACCTGACTTAATCTCCCACTTAGATTTCCAAACAGGCCTTGTGCGACACACGGCGCTGCAGATGAAGACACACACGTAAATGCTTCACAGATCCTAAATCTGAGTCCGTCACCAGAGAACAAGCAGACGTTTATGAGATCAGACATTTGACACCAGCAGCGAGCAACAGCAGAAACAGTGTTCCTTAAAAGGGATCTGTATGTTTCTCTGCACGTGTGTGTATGTTGTGTGTTTAAGGCTGGGGCGTGTGTGTGTGTGTGTGTGGCCCCCATCTAAACAAGCCCCAACAGCCCCTTTGTTGGCGAGTTGCTCCAGGAGAGCGTGTTGATGGAACTGCATTGATGTTCGGATTAGGGCACGCCTCCGTGATCAAGTGCTCAAACACTAGATAAGAGCGTCAGAAACACCCTTTAATCCTGGCTAACCCTTTTCTAAATAGGATGGGATCCTACCATGCTCACTGGAGGGGAGGAGGGGGTGAAGGAACAGCTCAAAGTTGAGCTTTAATCTGGTATGGACACTATGTTTCATTCTAAATCCAAGAAGTCATCTTGTGTACATAATTGGAGATAACAGTCCACTAAAATCAATTCACAACATCCTTAAAAGAAAGACCAGGAATGGAAATTAGGTTGGAAAAATTCATCTTGAAGATTATAGAATTATTGGTTGTTTGGAGTCGTCTTGTTGCCAGGCTAGTGAGTGTTTTCAAACCCTTTTTAGATTTAGTCGGCCCTAAAAGTGTTTTGTTACCTCAGGAGTCTCTGGTGACTTATGTAATGTGTTTTGATGCCATGGAAGGAATAAATTCACAGCAGCCGAAAACGACTTAATGCGTCACCCAATATCATTAATACAGAAATGAACCTGGGAGAAAATTTGTCAAAACAGACAGGAATTACAGCTGCCACAGATGATGAGCTCACTAAAGAATGCCAGCTGTCAGAGAAAATGGTTTTGACCGCTTCAGGATTCTGGCAGGAGAAAGTGTAAACATGTGACTGATGGACAAGATGCACAAATGCGGGTTTTATGGATGTCCATATTTCATGTTTCACTTATGCGATAGTAAAGGTTTCAGTGGTTAAGACTCTGTTCTCCTTGTATTAATGGTATCTCAGCAACGCTTTCCAAACAAATTCAGGGCAGAAATGTTAAAATCTGTAGGAAATTGCGAAATCCAATATATTTATTTTAATAATTTGTGAAAGATGCTTAGTAGTTTTCTTGCCAAGAGTTGAATTTGAAGATTGATATGTTTACCACTGTTATGTTTGGTTCCTCTGCCAACCGGTTTGTGAGGAGTTTCTGTTTTTGGTTGTTAATCGATAGATGTCTATCCATCCATGTCCTGGAGCTTGTCTCACTTGATGGACTTGTTCTTGGAATATCAACTGTAAAAGTGAGGATATAATGCCAACTACAGAGAATACTGAAGTTCTAATGTATAAAGAGCTATAGTGAAACTTGTTGTTAAAAACAACCTGTGCAAACTGTCCATTGCACCTACTTTCTATGCTTTTGATGCTGCTTTTTTAAAAAAAACACCCTATTTTATTTATTTATTTTTCATCCTGCTTCTTCCTCTTTGTAGTAAACTGCTGTCACACCCTTTCTTGCATAGTGTTATCCATGTTATATGTTATTGGCATAATCTTTATCTAATGTAGCCAGTGCTATTGTGACATGTAAATTGAGATACTTTATTATTTTAAAAACAAAAACAAACTATGTTCACCCATGTAATCATCTGTGACCCTGGAGTAGCCCGAGAGGCTGACCTTCTAGCCTGTAGCTGAGTCCTTGCTGGTAAATAGTTGTGGATTTCCAGTGTAAATGATATTGTGACTACAGACCAAAATCAGTCCTGCTTTATAACGATGCAAAAAGCTGTGATTGCAGGGAATAACACCAGGAACCATTGAGATAAATGCAGGGTCTACTTGGAGCAACATTAACGCTTTAATGCCTTAAACTGGCATTGTTACTAATGCCCAGTGTGATGGTGGGCGGGGGCAACTCCTGGTTTTAAAAAGTATTCCAACTGCATAGAAGTCAATGAATACCTCATTAAATACATGTTTGCTTTTTGTGTTTGATGTTTTTTTTGGCAATTATTGCCCCATGTAGGGTAAATAGAGGATATCATGCTTCAAAGCTTTATAGTGGGAGTGCACAAACCAATGGATAAAGTCAATACTTTTCTAATTAATTTACAGCCTGATGTACAGTGGGGCAAAAAAGTATTTAGTCAGCCACCGATTGTGCAAGTTCCCCCACCTAAAATGATGACAGAGGTCAGTAATTTGCACCAGAGGTACACTTCAACTGTGAGAGACAGAATGTGAAAAAAAAATCCATGAATCCACATGGTAGGATTTGTAAAGAATTTATTCGTAAATCAGGGTGGATAATAAGTATTTGGTCAATAACAAAAATACAACTCAATACTTTGTAACATAACCTTTGTTGGCAATAACAGAGGTCAAACATTTACTATAGGTCTTTACCAGGTTTGCACACACAGTAGCTGGTATTTTGGCCCATTCCTCCATGCAGATCATCTCGAGAGCAGTGATGTTTTGGGGCTGTCGCCGAGCAACACGGACTTTCAACTCCCGCCACAGTTGGGGTTGAGGTCTGGAGACTGGCTAGGCCACTCCAGGACTTTCAAATGCTTCTTACGGAGCCACTCCTTTGTTGCCCGGGCGGTGTGTTTTGGATCATTGTCATGTTGGAAGACCCAGCCTCGTTTCATCTTCAAAGTTCTCACTGATGGAAGGAGGTTTTGGCTCAAAATCTCACGATACATGGCCCCATTCATTCTGTCCTTAACACGGATCAGTCGTCCTGTCCCCTTGGCAGAAAAACAGCCCCATAGCATGATGTTTCCACCCCCATGCTTCACAGTAGGTATGGTGTTCTTGGGATGCAACTCAGTATTCTCCTTCCTCCAAACACGACGAGTTGAGTTTATACCAAAAAGTTCTACTTTGGTTTCATCTGACCACATGACATTCTCCCAATCCTCTGCTGTATCATCCATGTGCTCTCTGGCAAACTTCAGACGGGCCTGGACATGCACTGGCTTCAGCAGCGGAACACGTCTGGCACTGCGGGATTTGATTCCCTGCCGTTGTAGTGTGTTACTGATGGTGACCTTTGTTACTTTGGTCCCAGCTCTCTGCAGGTCATTCACCAGGTCCCCCCGTGTGGTTCTGGGATCTTTGCTCACCGTTCTCATGATCATTTTGACCCCACGGGATGAGATCTTGCGTGGAGCCCCAGATCGAGGGAGATTATCAGTGGTCTTGTATGTCTTCCATTTTCTGATGATTGCTCCCACAGTTGATTTTTTCACACCAAGCTGCTTGCCTATTGTAGATTCACTCTTCCCAGTCTGGTGCAGGTCTACAATACTTTTCCTGGTGTCCTTCGAAAGCTCTTTGATCTTGGCCATGGCGGAGTTTGGAGTCTGACTGTTTGAGGCTGTGGACAGGTGTCTTTTATACAGATGATGAGTTCAAACAGGTGCCATTCATACAGGTAACGAGTGGGGGACAGAAAAGCTTCTTACAAAAGACGTTACAGGTCTGTGAGAGCCAGAGATTTTCCTTGTTTGAGGTGACCAAATACTTATTTTCCACCCTAATTTACGAATAAATTCTTTACAAATCCTACCATGTGAATTCATGGATTTTTTTTTCACATTCTGTCTCTCACAGTTGAAGTGTACCTCTGGTGCAAATTACTGACCTCTGTCATCATTTTAGGTGGGGTAACTTGCACAATCGGTGGCTGACTAAATACTTTTTTGCCCCACTGTATTATTACATTATTATTATTTTTAAATTATTAATTTTTGCTGACCTTCTGCTCCACAAATGTACTTGCTCCTTTTAATTGTTATTTTGAAATAACAAGGTTCATAATGTATTTTTTCAAACCATGGCAGTTTTCAAGGTGCTTTAGATAAATGCATCAGCGAAACACTCTGTGTGTGAGATATCAATACATCTATATATGTATAGATATCTACAAATGTAGGCATATATGAGAGAGATAGGTGGAGAGTTATTTTTTTTTTGTGATAGTGAGAAATGGGGGTAGTGACAGACTCCGTTAAAGTGTTTTTATTTTCTTTAGGGGACAAAAAAAAAAAAAAAGACAGTTGACAAAGAAAAGAAACCTATATCCATTCCCAAGTTAAGATCCCTCTTTGTCTCTCCTCGATTTTTATTTTCACCCTAGTCTGTCAGGATTCTGCCACAAAACTGTTGAAATTGGATGTTAAAATACCTTTGCTTTAGCAACCTGTCAGCTTCAAGCTGACGTGTGAAAAGGTAATACAAGCTAGGCTTTTACTCTCACTGAGGAGCCTTCACCTGCTTTCCCCATGCCTGGTTGCTACACTACAATAACTGCACCAAATTCACACCATCCCTGTCCAAACCATCCTAATCCAAAGACGAGCAGAACCCAAGTCAAGTGATTTTGCACTTCATTAAAGAAGAAAAAATGCTAGCAATTTTCATTGATAACACTTAAATGAGGTGACTTGACATATGTGTTGAGTTCTCACGATGACAGAAAATCCACAGAACAGGGAATTAAAAATAATAAATGTGATAAATTTATTTCCCACTGGCATCACATCTGTTGATCTGCAGGGGTTTAGGAAGAATAATAGTTTACCGTGTTACTTGGTACAGTAATCCTACAGTAGACATTTATAACATTAAATATTTTAAAGGTTGAATTATTGGTGGGCAGTTTAATTAACTGGCACCTATTCTGATAAAGGGTTAATTCTTAAGGTATCAATTGCTAAACCTTTTCTTGGTTCAGCATCTTTGTTGTTTCAGCTTCTTTCAGATGGATCTTCTGCTTAGATCTGCCAGGATACTTGAGTACTTTGGGACCTAATTGAACATTTAGTCTAGTCACACAGGTCTATACACTAGTTGGCAACCATTTTGCAACCAGTAGTTTGGGAATAACATGTATTCGCACACAACTTTGAAAGTGGTTGCTCGTGAAACTGGTTGCAAAGAGGCTGCTGTACTCCACGTGATTGCTTTGGTTGCTAGTAGATTGCCAAAGTTGCCCATAGTTTGCACGGAAGATGCTGACTTGTCCGTCAACTCTCACTAATTACTTTGAGCTGTAGTAAAACTGTGAAATGTGTGACACAAACTGGAATCCGAGGATGTTTGCCTTCAGAGTAAGAGTTTGTACTTTTTGAAATTTGTGTTGTAGTTACCGAGTGTTTGCAGACAAGTCAACGTGTTGTATGGTCACTACTGGTGACTACGGCAGTCTGATTGCAACCAAAGCAATCACTGTGATTGCTTTGGATTGGTGCAGCACGCTTTGCAACAGATTTCACCTAGAAACTGCCAGCAACCACTTGCTAACCATTTGGAGAATAAAGTTCTTGCCAGATGGTTACTGACCAGATATAGACCTGTGTACTCGACTTTAAATGAGTGGGTCAGTTGATGGTTACTAGTTGAGCTCCTATGTTTTTTCTGACTCTTTAAATTTTTCATTAGCAGTTTTGTATAATGGATATCATCATTTGGTCTTCAAGAACACTTGAGGAGTTAAATATGCATGACCACTACCACAAAATAATCTGAGTTACATTTAGTTGGGTGAGGGGTTTGGGTTTTTTTTTGGTGGGGGTCAGCAGTGACTTTATGCTTACACAACTAGGGTTGTCACTGTTGCCTCTTTTAAAAACTGACCAAAGAAACACAGATGGGGAATTTGAGACATCTCATCCTTGTTACCAAAAGAGATTGGCTGCAGTAGCCGTCATATGAGATCCTTCACTTGTGTCTGGGTGATACAATTTTTTTTTTTTCGCTGAGGAAATGGGGCATAAAGCATAATGGTTTTTGTAATCCTGTTTCCTAACATTTATCAACATAATTTGATCAAAGGATGTTCAGTGGATGGGTTTCCACTAGAAAACCAACTGACAGAGCGTTTTTAAATAAAAATCTTTTGTTTTGTAAACTTGACTTGACTTGAAATGCTCAATTAGATTGACACGAGCTGCTGATAAGTAAACGACGAGCCATTACGTCTTAAACATGGCAACCCCTGAGCGCCCTTACAAACAAGGACTGTTAATTCCTGTGTCTAGATTAAAAACACCTGTTGGTAAACAAGACAATTATTCTGTTCAGTCCGATGGGGGAGCAGTGCGTTAATCATACATGCATCCTCCTGTGTTAAAAGGCAACCCGATATCCCCCCAATGAATTCTCACTGATTAACTTGATACTCCTGACTGTTTAAAATTCATCCCACCGATGAACAAGAAACCGATCTCCTCTGTGTGTGCGTGTCTACACGTTTGTGTTATTTCCCCAAGATCTTGGAAAGTGTTTGCATAAAATATCCCAGTCCCTGGCGTCAGCACAATTAGCCGTTAAATAAAATGCCTTCTCCTCGATGCTTTAGCAACATTTTAATTAGACGAACCAGCTGAATTGAGGGCCCCTTTTTAGTAAAATAAACAGCTCTGTTTGCCAAGAAAAAGCTCCCTGGAGGGAAAGGCACTAAGTGAGGTTGCTTGGGGCAGGAAATTGAGAGATAGCAGCAGTTTATCCAAGAAACTAAAAGATATTTGTTTCTTTGAAAAACTGGAAAGATCTGCACACTTCCTCAAGGCATTAGCACTTTTAAGTACATGTGCCATATTTGTACTTCTGTGTATCTGTAGCTTCTTTACATATCTGCCTCAGTGCAAATAATGCAAATGTGTTGATTGAAGTTTTAAGGTTCCTCTGTACTTATAGACACAAAGATTATATTGCAGGTTTGTGAGGAATAATGAAGTGTCAACATTAACCAAAAAAAGAATCTAACAAATTTGATATATTTAACATCAACAGCAGTAATAAAGTTTTACAGAAAGCTCTGAAAAAGTGATTTGTTTTTCTTGGATGTGATGTTCTAAGTTACTGTTTTTTTTATCTTTACTTTTTTTTTAACCATTTGAGTACAAAGACACTCTTGACTTTGATGCTTTAATTGCCAAAGTTACTTATAGGAGCAATTTGTAATCGTCACCTTAACAGAATAACTTTTGTGTATTATTGAATTTTCTTGAATAATTTAGAGATTGAGAGACCATACTATTCTGGAGTTAAGTATACAATAAAAATGTTCTCACTCAGCCACTCACAGGTATGATGCTAAACAGTTCCTCTTCTCAGTGGCAAATCAGTAAATAACAATGTGAGGACATCCATCCATCCATCCATCCTTTTTTTTCTTTTTGCTTTTACTTAAGAGGAATACATCCAGTCTTAAACCTGTATAAATCAAAAAGTTTTTTATTTCAAAACGTGTGATATGCCAGAAACTGTCCACCTTTTCTGGTTACACTTACAAAAAATCAGGGTCTTTCCTTCTCTTTGCATCACATTGTGTAATAGCTTTCTTGTATATAAGGAACCAAGGAAAATAATACAAAAAGATGATCTTTGATTGTGCATTCTGGTAGAAAGAGACGGTTGAAAGGTAGCCCATATTCCCCTTTGTCTTCCTTGTCCCTTAATCTCATTGCCAAACTTTCCTCCCGGTCTGTATTTTAGCCAGAATATTATCAAAAGGTTTTCCTTTTGTCCTCTGTCCACTTCAGTACTCTTTCTTCGACATAAACATTTCACATCACTGTTCTCCATCTCCTTTCAACTCTTCTCCCTCCTCTGCTCCACAGAGACCATCATAATCCACATATTCGCCTGATGACTTGCAGTCTCCCTCTCTTGCATTCCCATGTCTCCCTTTTCCTTGAAGTGACGACCGGCATGCTGTCATACATGTTTTCACGTTGTCAGTCCATTTTCAAACACTGTCAATCGTTTTGTTCCACAGAGGATGTAAAGTTGGAAATACTCTATATTCGAGCTCAACAATCAAACAGTGCATAAATGGAATGACTGACAGTGTTACAGGCTTTTCCTGGGCGATATATCATCATCTGTGGGTGCTGAAAAGTTGCAGAAATACGGTGTATTTGTTTAAGTAATTGTTTTTGCCATTTATTGATCAGATGTCATGAGAGTGTGACTGTTTGCACACGTATGTTTACATCCAGTTAAAATGAATAGCAAAATAGGCAATTTGGGCATTTTCATCTACAGCCTGAACTAATAAATGTTCTACTACACACGCAGATCAAATTTGTTTTGGAAAATACTCTACCACAGCATATTGTGTAAATGAGAGCTAATTTGGGCTCAGCTGGCATTTAAAATTTACACTATGAACCTAATCTTAGTTTCTACATATTTGCCAACACCCGTATGGTTATGTGTCTTTAGATCAGCACACCAACTAGCTCTGAGGACCTAACTTTCAGCTTCATTCTGAACGTTTTATAAAATTTGATTGCCTTCTGCTCGTCAATGCAGAAATGTAAGCTTTTACTTTGTGCCACTGGGGGGCAGTGTAATCCTAGCAGTCAGCCACTGTTGAACCAATAAGAACTCCCCCTGGTTGTCCTCAATTTTAATTTTGCCTTCTGAGGAATAAAGTGCAGTGGGGTAAAGTCATTCCTAATCACCTTTGTTATTTGTGAAATAAATGTTTGTCACCTTTTGTGGAGGATGTATTCAATGCAAATCAGTTAGCGGAGAATTGTAAGTAGCATTAATTCTGCAAAATAAGAGTTATCGCAGTTGTTGAAGCTCTGTTGAGTTCATGGAACTGATAAAATCACTTTCACTGTGTAATAGCTAAAGTTCATTTTCTCTTTTTTTTTTTTTGTTCCATAAGATGCTTCTTGCGATGTTTTGATTCTTAAGTGTCAAGAAAGTAGAAAATTTGAAAAAAGACTAATGTTGCTACAAAACGCAAAAAAACTAAACTGAATAATTAAAATGAGTTGCAAAGTTAATATTTGTATCTCTGTGTATAATAAATAAATAAAATCTATATATTTTTCTGTTGTTTGTATTTTGTATTCACTGTTTTGAGGCTCCTGATTAAGCCAGTGTGATAAGACTTTTCCCTTTACTTTGCCTACTTTTCTCCCTCTTGTTCCACTTCTGCTTTCTTAGTTCTCACTGCTCACTGTGTGTCGTGTTGCTGCAGCTATTTACAGTCACATAATACTAGCTAGATAAACTCTTTTGATGTGCCGCAATCTCAGATCTCCCTGTCTTTGATGGGAGTAGGTTTAGACATGGCAATCAAGACGTATTCACGTGGTGGGCATTGATTGATTCTTAGATTATCTTTCAATGCAAAGTCTAAATTTCTTTCCTTAAAAAGGTTAGCCCGGAACATGGTTCCAATCAGCCAAAATACTTTCCGTGATGGGGATTAGCTACACAGATGGAGACGAAGGAAAGTGAGATAAGTTAAGGGCTGCCCAGAGAAATAATTTTGGCCATTTAGGGGCTTTTAAAGTGTCAGAGGATATTCTATCATCTTTTTTTTCTTTTTATTCCAGTTAATTCAACTTAATATTCTTTGAGCGATTTACTGACCACAGACAATAATGGTGCAGTCATCTGCTTTGGTGGCAGCCATGCTACACTCATGCTTACCATATTGATGATTCTGGAATACAAACAGAGGCCAAGACAATACCAAAGACATATCGCGCTGCAAGTGAAGGTTCAGTATCCAGTGACAGATATTGTTTTTCAATACTGTGTTCTTGTGAGAGAGTGAGCGAGAGATAGCGGCGGTGTGTGATAGTTCGTCAGTCCAAACAGAGTCATAAAGCGCTGCATGGTTAAGCCTGATGAATTAATAACAGGGAGGCAGATGGGTCCCAGGGGCACTGTGGGAGCAGAGCAGCATGGAGAGCAGAGAGAACACACGTTGATATCACACTAGTGCACACGTACACACATGCACTTTTCTATGCCTGCGTGCATCCAGATAAACAGCCTGAAAATCATTTGCATCCATATAAAGACACGTGCATGTGCTGAATGCCGACAGATATATGGATATATGAGAAGGTTAAAGTAAATCTAACATTTAACTCAAAACTTGATTGGCTGCTTGAGTGAATTTGTGCACAAGTAGAACAACGGCCCTTCTTCAGGAAGTGTTGATAATTAGTTGTTGCACATTAATGGTTAGCACTTCTGCAGACCTAATGAAGGCCAGCTAAGGTCACAACTTTGATGAATGAACCCACCAATGAGCACTAGTGTAATAGGCAGGTGTGTATTTCCCCTTAATTGTTTTGTGTTTTGCATCAAGCTCAGTTTTGGGTACTTATGAGCTTCTGTTACTGCGCTTGCGAGCCCTGTTTGTTTGGGAATGAATGAATGAAGCTGGTAAACTGAGGTAATGATTAGCATCTGAATCTTTTATCCCAGTTCTATTTAAGCTGGGTGGGAGTATGAGATATTGTTTAAGATGCACATATCTTATTAGACTTAATTAAGAAACTGGAGCTCTTGTTTTCCTTTTGCTGGTTATCTGAGCACTGAACCTGGTATGGTGAAGCATTTTAACTCCTGATCACTAGCAATGAGTCAAAAACATGCTTAAATTACTAAGTTAAAGAAAAATATACCGAGTGCTGCAGTGATAGTGGGACAGGCATCTCGAATGCAAAAGCAGAGACAAGCAACAAGTGAAAACAAGTTGAAGACAAAGACCTGGCAAACTCTGAGGAGACAGACATATCAAATGCACACAAGAGCATAAAAAGGTACAGGTGAACGTAATTGGACACTAACAAGGGTGGGGAAGAGAACAAAGAGAGAAGTAAGAGCACAAAAAAAACACGAAGAGCTAACCTTCATAATAAAACGGGAAGTAAACTGAAAGCATGAGTAAGACCAAACTCATACAGACAAAAGTGAAGTGGAATTACTGGCATCACATTTGTTTCTGTTAAAAATAAAGTATGAACAACAAGCTCAGACAGTGGCTGCACGGGGGAGTTTATATTCACTTTAACACAACAAAGTTTCACTGTGCTAGAACAACGTTCTGTGTGTGTGTCTTATGACTTTGTTGTCTTTGGCAAGGATGGCAAGCACAGATACAAACACGTGGAAGCTTGTTTCAGCCACTGAAAACCAAACCAAACAAAAAAAAATATATTTTTCCACATCTGTAAGTCAAACTTTCAAGTTATTAAATCACAATTTTGACTTTAAATTTTCTGAGAAAATAACTTGAAATCTTAGGATAATACCCTGAAATTTTTGTTTTTGTGGTGGAAACAAGCTTCCACCCAAACAAGAGTACCTCAAGGACTGGTTGTTCCACATATTGTTGAGACCACCCAAGGTGACAATTCATTCACAGCATGTAGATGATGTAGATCGATGTATGATTGATGTCTTGTTGATGTCTTCAAAAGCAGATAGGGGGGACATTTAAAAAAAAAAAAAAAACAAACCCCAACCCTCCACCAGATATGGCTGTACATAAAAGAAATAAACCCATATAAAAATGTCTGTAATTCTTGAACTATGCATGGTAAATATTTATAAAACCCCTTGAATGAAAGCTAAAAGTCTGTATTTCAAGCACTTTGATTCTAATTTTATCAGTCTGCTGTGGTAGAGTACAGAGGCATAACTACAAAAATTTTCATTGTTCCTAACAGCAGCATTTGGGGATGATCACATCATCAAAAGTACCGCCATAGAACTCAACAGCAACTCACTTGGAACATTCCAAAATATGATGTAACATGTACAATAGACTCCTTATTTTGTTTTAAGTCATCAGTGCACTGATGTGACGTAATGGCGGTTGTAGAGCACAAGCTGATGACGCAACAGAATGAGGTGTCAGTGGAGACTGTGTTGAAATGTACGATCAGCAGACTGGTCAAGGTTGCCATGTAATCTTCTGTCTGATGGAGAGCAATAAGTGCGTCAGATGTGCTGTAAGAAGGGAGTATTTTTTTAATATTATATACGTGCATGTGAACGTACTGGAGAAAGAAATGAACTTTTTTATTTTTTGAAATTTTCAGGCGAATTGCAATAAAATCTAAGCTATTTTTATGTTAGTGGTTTGTGTTAGCCTGTGCTCTTCTATACTAAAAAACTGAAAAAGTACCTATTGCTTCAGGCTGTGCAATCTCTCAGATTCTGATTAAACTTTACATTCTTAAAACACAATACTTGGGTTTTGACTGCAGTATTTGTTTGTATAATTCGTGGAACAGTATGGTTGAAATCTTCAAGACTGCGACATTGACTCTTTAATCATGATACTGTCACTATATTCACAGTCTGTGGAGTAAGGTTTAAACATGACCCTGCTTTCGTTGTGATACATACTGCAGTACCGTAAATCCTGCCAGTGCAGATGCTCAAGCTGAGGAGCAAAACTAGCAAGGTTCTCACTGAGTTTAAGACCTGTCTTACAATTTATAAGCAAGATCTGAGAAAAAGAAAAATTCACAAGAACACAACCAGCGGAAAGAATTATAATGCAATAAAATATAATCATTAAAAACCAATGCAAGACTTATTAATTGTATAGTTGTGTATAGAACCTGAAATCATATCTATAAAGATGAGTTTCTAATGAATTGTAGTTAGAAGATTTAATGAGAGGAGAAATGTCAGTGCATGACATGGTTGTTGGGATCATCTGATTATTTCTGTAACTGCTCATCTACTGGGATTTTCCCCATACAATCATCTCTAGGGTTTATAGAGAATGGTCCAAAACAGTGATCTGTTATGCCAGTATGGCATTCTGAGGAAAGTTTCCAGGACCTTGTTGAATCTATTCCATGTAGAATTGAGGCAGTTCTGAAGGTAAAAGTGCAGCCTGGCCCTAGTGAGGTATGTCCAGTGAGTGTGAAGTCAACATTGTATTCTTAACAGTTATTAAACCCCTTGTTTACCACTGATTAGTAGTCGTTGGGGATGATTTTGATTGCGTCTGTATTGTTGTTTATGCTTTATAAGAGGATAATATTTTACTCAAAGTCCTGTCACTTTATAGTTTGTAAAGCCTTCTATGAAAACTTGCTTTTTTAACTCAAGTTTAACACCGAAAAACTTTAATTTAACCTCTTTCTTCCAAAGACCTTTTCATGTCCCGTTATAATAGCTATAGAATTTTTGAGGCTTCAAAAAAATCCAGACATACTGTTATAGACATTAAAAACCCATATCAGTCAATACCCTGAGTAATATGTGCCCTTTCTTCCATAGTTCCTGGTAGATCAGATCATATCGAAATTTGTCCTTCACTTTTAAGTGCTTTTCACTGTACTTAATCTCAGTTTTCACTCGCTGTTTAAGAAAAGCAGATCTCAGCTCTGACAAAAGCAACAAAGTAGTAATGACAAATACGCTTCAAAACAAAACAAATTATCTACATTTCATTGAGCAGCAGTGAGTCACAACATTCTCACAAGTTACAAGTTAAAAGGCCAGTTGCTCTGTCTTTGGCTTCTTGGTCCGCCAAGTTGAATAATTGAAGTTATTTTCACTGACTGTCAGGCCAGGAGATGTGGAGCCGAGGTTCCATCACTGATTCTCTCAGCTTCATGTCTCTTGTTTTCTTAAGCTCTGACATGACATTGCTGCATGTGTCTGAATTTGTGTGTGTGTGAGTGATTTCTCAGATGAGTTATGAGTGTGGGAATGTCTCCACATATTCTTGGATAAATATAGGTAGGCAGTGAAACGCATAGAGATGAACAGTAGGCAAAGCAGCAAATAAGCTCTGGCAAACAGACAGTTGGATGTACAGAGCAACCTGCCAGATGCATACACATCTGCAGGCACTCACACAAGCAGTGAAACTCTGCTGCACAAAGCCTGCATGTTTATGAGTATGTATTTGGGCAGTCAGGCCAATGGCAATCATGCATGTAGGCATTTGTGTGTATTGTTTACGTGCATGTGCCAGTTTCTATGTGTGTATGTGTGTGTATGTGTGTTGGCTGCAAAACAAGGAGAGCAGGAAGAGGAAGAGGCTAGATGGTTGGAGGGGGTGTTTATTTATTCATCACCCAGCGGCCTTGGCGGTTTCAAGGGGACATGGCAACACTTGTCCTGGGCCCTTTAGCGCTGCTCTGTTTGTGGCCTGCTTTGGCCCTGCCAAAGCCTTCAGCTCTCACCTCCTCTGCTCTCTGCTCAACTCTGTTTGTACCACTTTTTTATTCTTTAGATCCTTAGGCTTCCACTTTTGTTTATCTTATAATGTTCTGTGTTCTTGCTTTTGTGCTGCAACCTCTCTTTCTTTGGGCATTTGGATACTTTTCTGTTGTGCAGCTTTCAATGTGCTGATGATGAGCTGTACAGGTCCTGATTGGCAGGTTTTAAATCTTAGAGCTAGGCAGCTAAGTTAAGGGGGCTACTGGCTATTGTCTAAGATTAAACAAATGGATATAGAATGAATAGATTTTTAAATTCTCAGTAGCATAAAAGTAGTGGGATAAATGTCCTCTAAAATCCATACTTGGTGTGGCTGAAATGTTCATGATGGTCTACAACTGGTTTGAAACTGTTGAAAGAGGCAAATAAATGGTGTGAGGTACAACTAGATATTCAAACAGCAACCAGTAAGCTTTTGTCCCACAGGACATTGAACTCACCAGTTTTTATTTCTCTATGGTTCTGTAAATTTACAGCAGTTTCAGCCAGTTAGTTTCTTGTGCTTCCAAGTTTCATTTTTCCCCCCTTATCATTACCCTGCTCCGATTTAGAGAAGTCAACATGTAATTTTTGTAATTCAACTTAAAAGTGACGTTAACAGGAGAAAAAGACACCTCAGATAAGAAACTGATTCAAAGCATTAAGGAACAAACGCATGCTTGTTCTTTGCACAGACTAAAAGTGTTTTTGCAGGGACGCGTGCTCATTAGATGTCATGCTCGATCACGCTTATGCACTCAGACTTGTTTTTCTGTAAACAGTGTCATTGTGTGAACTTCTAGTTTGAGGTAAATTTCATAGACATATTTTTATTTTGCCGTAAGACAAATGTGTGTTTGTGCCTCCTGATAGTGTCAACTTCCAGCAAAGCCAATGACTTACTGCCTGAGATGCACACTTTTTTCAGATCTGGTCACTTGGCAAAGCAAGAACACATAAGTTAGATTGCAATAAATGATAAAGTAAAAGAGATCCGCGTGAACACTGAATGAGGCAGAAATATTGCCATCAGACACAGTGTACAAACTCATAACAAAACGTAACTCGAGCTGTGCTCCTTACGCGACCTGAGTGGGCTAATCTCCATTGTGGGGGACCATCGATTCTCGTAACAAAACAACTGAGCTGAGCGCACATTTTTGCATCTGACCCTTCCTTCTGTGCTTGGCCTGAGCGCGTGTTCAAATCCCAACCCAATCAATGGCTATACTGAGGGATCAATTTCCTAAGCTTTTGGGGTGTCAAATGTGATATGGTGTCACTTTAGCCGGGTGGCGTAAAGGAGTCCAGCCGAACTGATGTTGTAGAGGTTTTATGTCTCTTTATTAGCTGAACTATTCAAATCAAGATTCAGATTAGTGTAAGGTCGTAGGAAAGAAAGGCATGGGAAGGGATTTGATCTCTAATCGTTGTGTATTTGGAATTTGTTTGTTAGCTTTTCCTGTTTGCATCGAAATATCAGCCACATATCTGATATTCACATTCCTTACTGCAGTCAGACTATTGGCAAATAAAATGGCATTGTTCGATGTTGGTGTTGGATGTTGTGCTGTTGTGCTGCCTTCGTTTTGTACTGGCTGAATGTATTGTTAGTTGGTAAGATGTCAGTTTATTGTATAAATCATTATATGCAAAATGGCAAAAATTTAGATAATTTATCAAGCATATTTACCATGAAATTACTCATTTTTAAAAAAAAAAGTATTGTGATAGGCTCGTGCCATTGTAAAAACATCCCTGAAGAGTTGTACATTCAGCATTATATGGTGAATTACAGTACAGTCTTTATACAACTCCTAGTGTGCTGGGCCATCACGTCCATCATGATGTACATTGCTTAATGCCGTCCATTATTTATTTACTGGGGCTAATGTCTTATATAGACTATATAAATGTCCCTTTATACAAGGTAATGTTTGTCAACCAGTTTTCACTCTTTCTTTTAGACGTGGAGTGATTTACTCTATGAACAGTGTGGAGTAATCATGTAAATCCTGCTGAATTTTTGCAATAATTTTCTTGCCTTAGGAATGTAGTTTGAGGTAAACACATTCTGAAAGTGGAGATCGTTTTCTTTAGTAAGAGTTGCACCTGAAATGTGTTGGTTGCAGTGGTAAGACACAACTTTTACTTTGGCCAGTGTTCTCTTTTTTTTTTTTTTTTTAACTTTTTTTTTTTTATAGCTTAGAGAGTAAATGACAAGTGACTGTAGACAGGTTGGCAGTGGCACATCTTCCACTGAAGCAAAATTAGCATAGTTAGTTTTTTGTAAAAGGACAGATACAAAAACTCTTTCAAAACTCTAATCTACAGCTCGTATTTCTCAAAAATGTTGAAAAATATATCGCAGATCATTTCTTCAAGACAAAGGAGACAGAGAGAAGAAAAACAGCACAGGATGGAAAAATAGCCACTCTTAAAAGAAGAAATGGGCGAAAACACAAAGGTATAAAAATTTAATTGAAAAATAAAAACCATGTTATATCATAAAAACATTCTAAATGGGCTTAGTAGGGCTGTGTATGGTGGGAAGCCGCACAATGTACCTAAGGCACTGCAAAGTGTTAACATGAAAAACACATCAGAAAGGGGGGAGGGGGGATGCCAGGCGGCCTGAAGTGTGTGTGTGTGTGTGTGCATGCATAGAAATGCAGACATGTGGCTGATATGTCCCACTTTGCAATTAGTCTGCATGCTATTGCTGCACGCTCATGAGGTCGGTCACAAGTTTGCATTTAAAGTATTAAGAATTGATTTCGAGATGAAGTGAGATCATTTCAAAGAGCTTACACATGTGGTAACACCATAAAAAGAATTAAATTAGCATCTTCTGAACATTTTTAACTTATAGCTGTACTGTTCTCACCTCTAGTTATGGTGGAGGGTGCGGTCCAAGCTATCTGTGGAGCATTAAAGGTTTGAAGTGAGGTGTTGTTGTTTAACAGGAAAGATATATTATGTGTCAATAATCCTGCAAGCCTTGTTTAAAAATCAGATTAGGATCAAAGGGTGGTTGTCATTTCAAGCTGGTCTGCATTACTTTTATTTCATGGGGTCTTGAAAAGAAAATCAGACTTGGGTGCAGACATAATTGCAAATAATTTATTGTATTAAGTTGATTATAGGATCAGTATCATACAAATGGAACTGATATTAATAATTAAAAGGGTGAAGTGGTTTGGTGATTGTCTCAAAACAAGAATTTCCTGGGTTTGAACCCACTGGCCAGCTGAGGCCTTACTGTATGGAGAATGGGTGCTTGCCCTTCATGGGTTCTCTTCAGGCTTCCTTCAAAGACAGTCCAAAGACATCCACGGTAGGTTAACTGGTGATTCTAAATTGGCCATAGGCTTGAATGGTTGTGTGCCTCCCTGCATTAGCCCTTCAGTAGACTGATGATTTGTCTAAGGTTTACTCTGCTTCCTGCCCTATGACAGCTGGGATGGGCTCCAGCCTCACTGCGACCCTGAATTGGAAACCTGGAAAAAAAATGGATAGATGGATGATGATTAATGTTTGAAAGACTGAAGGTTAGATTACTATACTGCAGAAAAATCTATTTCTTTTTTTTTTTTTTTAATGCATGACTGAATTTTCCACTATACTTTCTGATTGAATCCGATTAAATGCAATGTTTCTGTGCCAAACAACAGTTGTGCTGATGTGCTTCCCTTTTTGGTTAAGTTGGAAGAAAACTGTTTCAGATGCAATTTTTAATTTCCTGCCTGGTAGAGCGAACAAAGTTGAAACTTGTCAGGCCCATGACAAGTTTAATTGGAGAAAAAAACGCCTCAAGAAAAGTTTTAACATAAAGGTTTGTTTGTGAGGTGTGTGTGTATGTGTGTGTCTTTTATTTTTTTAATAATGAAGGAACAGGGCGTGTTTGTTTTTTGCATATCCCGGATTCCCAGATTCTTCCGCCACAGTGGAATGACTGAAGCAAAGTAAAGACGGAGCAAAACACAGCAAAGAGAAAGGGAAAAACAGTGGAGGAATTAGTGAGTTAAATATCTCAGGGACTTTCCCATCTTTGTCTCCTTAGAGTGTTTACATCAAAACCAGCTAAACATTAAAGAGTGCAGGAAGCCACAGAGGACTTGCAATCATACAGCAACACTGACAGGAATGCCCTAAAACTATTAGCTCTTCTCTCTCACACCATCACACTTGCGTGCACACACACACACACACGCACACACATCCCTACACACTCTCTAACTCTGTTTGTTTCCCTCTTCTGTGTCTGTCTCACACATACATTTAAACTGCATAATAGAATGCTGGTAACCACAGGCAGATGTGTGCAGGACACATACTGTACTGCAAGTATGCAGATGCGCTCTCTAAAAGTCCTGAAAGGAAACAGTCTGTGGCCTTTTGAGAGTAACTAATGGGCTGTTCAACATTCACTACTGTCAATGCATTTAAGTAAAATATGTCAAACCAATATGAACTCCCGTGACCTCTCATTAAAAGCTTTGACCACAGCTGTTTGGTCACTACTGAGGTCAAATGAAACCTCAACCCTGCATCTAAGCTCACATTACACTGCATCTCATTCAACCCATCACTGTTACAAGACCAAATAGTATCTGAGGATCTGATCCACAACCTGTAGCTAATAGCCACCTCAGCCCGCTCGGCTCCAAGACTCCTAATGGAATGAATAGAGCTGTGGGCTTACTGCCTTTTTGGCCTGAGGCTGTAATCAATTTCCCCCTGTGAGAGGCTAGGCCATGGAGATCTCTGTTTGCAGGGTTAGATAAGAGTAAGCTGAGCAGAGACCTTTAGTTTGGCCTAATGTCAGGTTCACCATCAGATAAACACACTGATTTGATCTTGGTGCTGCAGGGAGGAGATGACTGCTGCTGCACTCAGTGGAATTCTTACTGTGAGAGTGTGTTTTGTCTCTCTGGGGTTTGTGTGTGAGAGTGCACAAATGTGCCGGTGTGATAAAGTGAGCTAGTGTAAAAATGTGTGTGCGATATTTATGAACCAACGTCACTAAAAGCACTGCTGACACAATTATCTAATTCAGTGTTTAGCCAATTAGTATCAACATGAATCACTAATCCTTTGATAATGATCAGAAATCAAGTGTTAATGCTGCACATTTATGGGTCAGTGCTTCTCCACTATCAGTTTGGTGACTTTCTTGACTTTTTAACTATCGATTGTCCAAACATGCAGTTTAACTAAAATTAAGAAAACTGCTACAAGAGCTTGCTAGTGGGACTTTGATGTCAGGTTTCAAAGCAACAAGAGTTAAAGGGGCTTTTTTGCATCCAAAGTGGGGTTGTCTAAGTCAAAATTATGCCAACATATAAACTGTAAATTTTCCATCCATCCTTTCTCTTCCATTTATCTTTATCAGGGTTTTTTGTGATAATTATGCAGATAAGTTAAGTTTATCTAGACTTTTTTTTACATGTTCAATCATAATTTATACACAGTATAAAGTGAGTGCTTTGGTTAAATCTGAATCCTTTCACATATATTATATCAGTTTTATTACGTACACAGGAATTCTGTTTAAGCATAGACTGTATATAAACATGAAGATAGCTATGTAGCTGTGACCTATTGAACTGCAAAAGTTCACTCAAAGTGAACCTTTTGATTTCTATTTTACCCATTGCCATCTTGTCTTTTGAGACAGACCTTATGGTATGAAAATGATCAGCTAATGCTAACAAGCTAGGTTCATAAAATCTATGAATGCTCTGAAACCTTAAACACCAGGTGCATTTCAGCACACCGATCAATACTGTACTTCCGTTTTTGCTGGCTTTCTCCCGTCTGCTTCTCGTTTTGCCATTTCTCCTGGAAAACTTCTGCAATTTGCAAGACCCTTAAACGTTATTTTAAATAACAAAATTAATATGTTTTTTTTCCAACTCAGTGAAGTTGCCAGACTCTTTATGTGACACAGTCTTGTATTTAATGTGTGGATTCTTGACAAGAGATTTGTGCGGCTGATCTTTGCTCTTACACATAAGTAATTACCCCCTCTCTCTGCTGCTCATTTCAGCTGTCCTTAATGCAAAGAACGAGACTTTAAATAGACACAAGATTAAAAAACAGCAACTTGAGTCATGCTAAACAGGGACTATCAAAACTAGCCTTTTGGCTAATTCTGGCATATGTAGATATTTACATTTAAACGTGTTTTCAAAACTATCAATTCAGGATTCTGCAATCAATAACTCATAATTTAAAAGTCGACACACAATGACACAATGGATTCATCCAACACGATGAGTTGCATTGTAAGGTTAATTAGTGATTCTAAATTGGACATAGATGTGAGGAAAGTGTTTTGATCTGGACAAAATAATCTTAAAGAGCTTTGTGTAGGTCAGTAAGACTAGAAAAGTGAAATTAAATTATACTGTCCAATTGAAATGACATCACACATCAATGATATGATGCATAACAATGAATGAAAACCTCCTGGAATTTTATAATTTCACTGACTTAAATTAGCTGAAGCGAAGAATAATAAGGAGCTTCTAGTAATCTGTTAATACAAAATAATTTATGACAAGAAAAATCCGCTTTTAATTGATTTTTTTTTTCTTGGTCAGGCTATAAAGATGTTGTGTGGACTTTTTTTTCTTTTCCTGTAAATGGACATTTTAACATGATAATCTAAGGACTGACTCACCAACCTAAAGTGGCTATGGAAACAATAGCACTTTTTGGCACTTTTTCTCTGTAGGTTGCCATTTTTCACATGAACAACTAGCAACTCTCACTCATTTATTTATAATTTATGACTTGATAACTTTGATAGTGCAAATAAAATATGTTTTCAGGTGGTTTTACTGTGCAGCTTTTCACAAGTGCTACTAATTGTAAATCTTTTACTGAAGTTTCACGAGTGTCTTAAAGTGTAAACCATGGGTCATGCAAACTGGTAGTCTTTTCTTTAATACCCTTATCCATCTATCCCAGCATCACCTTCCTGTTTAATTGCCAAAAACACTACAACCACTAAACCCTCAACCTGTTCACATTAGGTGATCTCTGTTTGTACTCGGATAACTCCTCTCTGGTGGCTTCTCAAAAGGAAGGCTGATGAGAGGGTATATTACGGCTGTTAAACAGTTGAGGAGGGCTGGGGGCTTCTGGGAGCCCAAAGAGACAAGAACCTTTATTGGAAATGTAATTTTTGTTTGTCTCCAATTACCTCCCTGCTCATTTGTTTTACAGACACTGTTGTTATAGTGAGGAGAGAGCTCACAGGATTCTCCCTAGGATTGCTCTTTTGAGAGGCTGCAGTTTATTACAAATGGGAAAGCTTTCATTGCAGATTGCACCCGCGCTGCGTATAGATACGTGACCCATCTCAGGCGCACTGGGCTCGGCTTTATAGGGTTGAATTTACTCTCAAAGTGCTCAGACATAAAGTTGGTTATGTGTGTGTGTGGTTTGTGTAGGTTTGTGAGTGTACACACTTGAATTATATGAGTATTGTGTTTATAAATGAGTAACTATAGCAAGAGAGGAAATGTGGGTTTGCTGGCATGAAATTAAAGCAAGAAATGTCTGTTTTTATAGAACACCATGAAATATGTGTGTATAGGCATCCATATGATGTAACAGTCAACTATTATGTTCACTGCACTGGCTTAAATTAAGTTTGCTTGAATTTCCATTCAAAGTCAATATAATATTTTCATGTTAGCCACGATATTTACAACTCCACATCAATGACTCATGCACCATTTCCAAAAAGGTATCAGAAGAACTGATGGTCTTGATTTCAAAATGTTAGATGTCCTATGTGTATATGCACTTGATGTCCACTGCAACATGTTAAAAGAGTAGTTTATGATAACAATAATTTCTCTCATATTTACAGCGGATGTTTGATAAAGGAAAGTGTACTGTACAGTTAAGCACGCTAAGCCAAATTCATGGCAAATACTTGCTATTGTCACGATCCTGGGTCTTAGGACCCAGTGTTTTGAGTTTTAGTTCATTTTGATGTTTATAGTATGTTTAGCTCATTAGGCCTCCTATGTTGATTTGCTTATTAGTTCCCCCTTGTGTTTCAACCCATGTTAAGTCTCCCCTGCCCTTCATGTCTCTCTGTGCCCCCTCTGTTCTGTTTATGGTGTGTCTTTGCATGTTTGAGTTTCTTGTTTTCTGTCACCCTGCATTGTGCATTATGTTCTCATGGTTGGTCTTTTGTTACTCCCTCTAGTCTAGTCTCTTGTGTTCAAAGCTGAGTATTTCCCTCTGTGTATTTTGGTTCTTAGACCTCTGCCTTATGGTTTGTCTCTGTTTCTTAGTTGCTGTCTCCACTGTGTCTAGTTCGCGTCTCTGTGTGATACTTCCTGTTTTACTTTGAAGGTCCATGCCTCATGTGAGTGTTTCTAGTTTTGCGTCTCTGTCTCGTCCAGTCCTGATTTCTCCCAGCTGTGCCCTCCTTCTGTGTCTCATTCCCTCGTTATCCCTCTGTGTATTTAAGCCCTGTGTTTCTCTTTGTCAGTGTCGTAGTCTCCCTCATGCTGTGTGTGATTCTCCCCGTGGTTCCTGGTATACTTTATGTTTAGCTTTCCCAGTTTAGTTTAGTGCTGTTTTTGTGTTTCACCTTTTGCCAGCATTAAAGCTGTGTTTTTGAGTTTACGTTTTGTCTCCGTGAGTTTGCGTTTGGGTCCTCTCCTGCCTGCCACACAGCCGAATCATGACAGAAGACTACGACCATTACATGGACCCAGCAAACCGCTCTCAGCTGCGTGAGCGTCAGGATGCTGCCTTTGCTGAGCTAGAGGAGGAGCTCTGCTTGAGGCCGTGGCGCACTCCTGACTACGGGCGGATATTCCGCGGAACTCGGCTGGCTTTTGGAGGTCCCCGAAGTTGCCAAAAGCCTCCGCCTGTTGCCCCGCTCGCACCCAAGCCTCGGCCGCTTCGGGTGGGAGTGCTCCGTTTTTCTTCGGATGCTCACGCTCCAGCCTCTGCATTGCCGTCCCGCACGTCAGAGGCTCAGCTGTATGCCCCGTCAGCTTCCTCTCCTCGGAGGAAGCGACGCTCACGCCGCCGTCACTTTTCATTTGCTGAGCAACTCCCGGTGGTGAGTTATAATGACTGCCTTTCACACATCCCACCTGAAGCCATAACTAAAAAGAACAATAAGCTCACCTCTGATCCGTGGGGAACTTCCCTTATGGATGATGACACGGACTGGGAAAAGTTATTCTGCTTTGCTCCCTCTACACAGGGAGAGATGAGAGACAATACCCGCTCGCCTAAGTCTGCACATGCGGTTAAAGGAAAAACTGAACACTTCTACCAGGTCTACAACACTCAGTTCAGGTTCTGTCAGTTCAGGTTTTGTTAAGTCTGGTTCAGTCATCCCCAAGTCAGCTCATTCTACAACTGTTAACCCAAGGATTTCGAAAACTATTAAAACAAGGTCTGCTAATTCTAAGACTGCAAAACATGAAGTGGACAGCGGGTTCATTTTTGATAGATCTATTTTTGTCGACCCTGAGCCTGCCGTTTCTCGGACTGTTTTTTCTGAGCCTACTCCCGTTCCTGCTCGTGTTTCTCCCCCCGGGGCAGCTCGGGCCCAGCGTACCTCTGCACCCGTGTCTGTCCCTCGGGTGGGGGAGACTGAGGCCCAGTTGGCTCCCGCTCTGGTTTCCAGGCCGGCTGAGGCCCTGACCCTTTCTGCACCCGTACCTGCTCCTCGGGTGGGAAGGGCAGTTGCCCAGCCGTTGCCGGTACCTGTTCCGGTCCCCAGGGTGAGGGCAGCCAGGATACAGCCCGTCTCCGCACCCGTACCTACTCCTCGGGTGGGAGTGGCTAGTGTCCGGCATGCTCCTGCACCCGTCCCTGTCTCTACTGAGGGCTCAGGAGAATTCGGTCTGCAATCCACACCGCCATCACTACTGCATGCCTTTCAGTCTTTAGCTCAGTCATTAGCGCTGTTAGCCACCCAGTCCATAGTACACTTTCCCGTGCTTCCGTTAGCTCAGCCCTTAGCCCACTGTGCAGCTCAGCCAGCTCCCCATTGTTCAGCTCAGTCATCTGTTCCGTCACCCACTCAGCCTTCTGTTCAGCCGGTGGTCTCTGCACCTACTGGTCATGCCACGTCAGCTGGTGGTTCCGGAGAACCACACCAGCCTCATGCCTCGTCCGCTGGAGGGCCCGAGGAGCCCGTCCAGCCTCATGCCTCGTCCGCTGGAGGGCCCGAGGGGCCCGTTCAGCCTCACGCCTCGTCCGCTGGAGGGCCCGAGGGGCCCGTTCAGCCTCACGCCTCGTCCGCTGGAGGGCCCGAGGGGCCCGTTCAGCCTCACGCCTCGTCCGCTGGAGGGCCCGAGGGGCCCGTTCAGCCTCACGCCTCGTCCGCTGGAGGGCCCGAGGGGCCCGTTCAGCCTCACGCCTCGTCCGCTGGAGGGCCCGAGGGGCCCGTTCAGCCTCCTGTCTCCGCTGGAGGGTCCGAGGGGCCCGTTCAGCCTCCTGTCTCCGTTGGAGGGTCCGAGGGGCCCGTTCAGCCTCCTGTCTCCGCTGGAGGGTCCGAGGGGCCTGTCCAGCCTCACGCCTCGTCAGCTGGAGGGTCCGAGGGGCCCGTTCAGCCTCCTGTCTCCGCTGGAGGGTCCGAGGGGCCCGTTCAGCCTCACGCCGCATCAGCTGGAGGGCCCGAGGAGCCTGTCCAGCCGCCACCTGCGACCGCCTCGTCGTCGCCTGGTCCGGCTGCATCCGCCTGTGCTTCTGCTACGCCTGGTCCAGCTGCATCCGCCTGTGCTTCTGCTACGCCTGGTCCAGCTGCATCCGCCTGTGCTTCTGCTACGCCTGGTCCAGCTGCATCCGCCTGTGCTTCTGCTACGCCTGGTCCAGCTGCATCCGCCTGTGCTTCTGCTACGCCTGGTCCAGCCTCTGCCTGTGCTTCTGCTACGCCTGGGCCAGCCTCTGCTTCAGCGTCGCCTGGTCCTGTGCCCTCCAAGCCTCGGCCGGTACGCCTGACACTTGGGCGCCGCCGTCGCCTTCCGCGCGGCCGGCCCCCTGATCGCCATCGCCTGAGTCGCCGCCGTCGCCTTCCGCGCGGCCGGCCCCCTGATCGCCATCGCCTGAGTCGCCGCCGTCGCCTTCCGCGCGGCCGGCCCCCTGAACTGTTTCCACCCCGTCGCCTTCCGCACGGCCGGCCCCCTGAACTGTTTCCACCCCGTCGCCTTCCGCACGGCCGGCCCCCTGACCTGTTTCCACGTCACCGCCGTCGAGGTCGGCCCCCTGAACCGTTTCCGTGTCGCCGCCGTTGCCGTCCGCACGGACGGCCCCCTGATCAAATGAACTATGGACTTCTGGACCGTCACCCTCCGGGTCGGCCCCCTGAGGAGTTGTGAACTGTTCCCTGCGCTCCTGTGTTTTTGATGGACATTGTGTTTTTGTGGCTTTGTTTCTGGCCCTCCGTCCTGGACCCCCGCCGCCCGCCCTGGGTGGGTTGTTTTTGGTTTTGTTTTGTTTTTCCTGGTTTTGGGCGTCTGGAATCCGCCCTTGAAGGGGGGGCTCTGTCACGATCCTGGGTCTTAGGACCCAGTGTTTTGAGTTTTAGTTCATTTTGATGTTTATAGTATGTTTAGCTTATTAGGCCTCCTATGTTGATTTGCTTATTAGTTCCCCCTTGTGTTTCAACCCATGTTAAGTCTCCCCTGCCCTTCATGTCTCTCTGTGCCCCCTCTGTTCTGTTTATGGTGTGTCTTTGCATGTTTGAGTTTCTTGTTTTCTGTCACCCTGCATTGTGCATTATGTTCTCATGGTTGGTCTTTTGTTACTCCCTCTAGTCTAGTCTCTTGTGTTCAAAGCTGAGTATTTCCCTCTGTGTATTTTGGTTCTTAGACCTCTGCCTTATGGTTTGTCTCTGTTTCTTAGTTGCTGTCTCCACTGTGTCTAGTTCGCGTCTCTGTGTGATACTTCCTGTTTTACTTTGAAGGTCCATGCCTCATGTGAGTGTTTCTAGTTTTGCGTCTCTGTCTCGTCCAGTCCTGATTTCTCCCAGCTGTGCCCTCCTTCTGTGTCTCATTCCCTCGTTATCCCTCTGTGTATTTAAGCCCTGTGTTTCTCTTTGTCAGTGTCGTAGTCTCCCTCATGCTGTGTGTGATTCTCCCCGTGGTTCCTGGTATACTTTATGTTTAGCTTTCCCAGTTTAGTTTAGTGCTGTTTTTGTGTTTCACCTTTTGCCAGCATTAAAGCTGTGTTTTTGAGTTTACGTTTTGTCTCCGTGAGTTTGCGTTTGGGTCCTCTCCTGCCTGCCACACAGCCGAAACATGACAGCTATACTGTCCTAGATAAATATAACTGACCCTAGTTAGTTAAAGTGATAATCTTCACTTGTGGTATCCTTCTTTATTATTCCTTTAATAAAGGATTTGTGTTAATATCAGAGAGTGGATCAAAAAAAGTTAGACATAGTGACAGCCATTCACAATGTCTGTCTTTTTTTTCTTTTTTAAACCGGACAACAAACAAGCCATATGGTGAGACATGGCTTGTTGTTAGTATTCAGTTCAAAGGTCTGCATCACTGATATAGGCCTGTGTGTGTCCGTGGAACTGGCAGCTAGAAAGGCACTGTCAATGCTGAAAGGTTTGTACAGGTTTTTAGATCAGCATATGCTCCCATGCAGACATCTTTTTCAGGGAAGGTCTTGCATATTTCAGCAAGACAATGCTAACCTGCATATATCTATTACAACCGCATTACTCTGTAGTAGAAGACTGAAGTGGCCTGCAAGCAGTGCAGAGCTTTCTTCAATTGAAATAATCTGGCACATCCTGAAATTAAAAATATGACAAATAAGATCTAGGACTGTTGAGCAGCTAGAATCCTATATCAGATGAGAATAGGAATTTTGTCCTATCTCAAAAGATTAGCAACTGGTTGCCTCATTTCCCAGATGTTTACAGACTGTTGTTAAAAGAAGAGGCGATGCTACACAGTGGTAAACATTGCCTTGTTTTAAATAAACTGTCTGCCATCAATATGCCAGTGACTTAAAACATTTTTTACTTAAAAAAAAAGCAGACATAAGCACCAGTTAAAATGAGCGGAATAATTCAAATACAGCATGTTAATATAAATCATTGAATTATTTGTAACTTAAATATTCCAAAAAACAATTTTTTTTTAAACATTTAAGAATGTAAAGACAAAGGGGCAAAAAGCTTCAAAACTTGTTAAAGAAATCTGATGTAGGAGGTAAAGTAAAAACTAAAATCACCTCTTGTCTCTTCTTTCTTTTCAATAGTAGAAAGCAATTTCTGTTGTCACACTTTTGCATCCCTAACTACATGTTGTTCAGCTAGTAATTACTAACCACTTTGTTATTAGTCGACATCCTTTAATAAGGTTACTGCCCCCTGACCTCCGCCCTTATGAAAGAACTGAGTAGTTGTAGCTACTTGTCTGCGCCGCACTGGGAGATGCCGTTATTGCTCATAGGATGACGATGGGCTGAGGGGGCTGGAGAGGGGCGGGTGGGGCCTGGGGAATAGGTAATTTGATTGGTGCAAAATTAGGGACTTCTCTGTGAAGGCATTATGGGAGAGTTCCTTGTGGGTCATTTTAGCTTCACTTCCTCCATATTTCTCAGCTTGATTAAAAATTGATCGGCAACGGCAATGTGAATATATTATTGGGGCCATTATTCACCCCTGACAGATAATTGGATGGTACACACCACTCTATTTTCTTTGGGGGCAATGCCATCGTTTGTGTGGCTCTGGTCTGTGTGCGTGTGTGTTAATATGCGCGCGTGTGCGTGTGTGTGTGTGTGTGTGTGTGTGTGTGTGTGTGTGTGTGTGAGCCAGGAAAAGAAGATGGAAGGAAAGAGTGAAGACTGGGTGGCTAGATGGTTTAACTGAAGCCTTTTTTCTTCTTTATTATAAGTCAATATATCACTCTCTCTCTCCTCTCTTCTTTCAAGCCATCACTCCATCCCATTCCAGCTCTCCTGTCACCGTCTATGGCCATATGTGATGGATATGTTATTGAAACATCATGCAAAGCATATAATCGTTTTTCTGGTAATGATTCACAACCTATTCTCATAAAAGTTTGGAATGTGGCCATGAAATACGTTGTTCGATAAAACTAACATGGATTTGGATTTGCTTTTTAGTTTGTGCTTATGCTCCATCTCAAATTCACTTATTACCAAAGATTGAATTTTGCTTTAAAAAGCACTAGAGCTGTGGAAAATATCTGTGAATAAGCCAGTCTGATAGCAGTTAGCTAGCATAGCCGTAGGCACAGATGGATATTGGAATGAGTAAAATGCAGTGTCTGCTCAGTGGCTAATGCTATTTGCTATTCGCCCAAGGCTTAGCTTGCTGCCATTTTCACGCCTTCTTAATGTCTTAAACTGCATGAAGACGAGATGGCATGCACAACATGGTATGGACCCGTGCACAGTCTTCTGCCGGGGTATGCTGTCAGCAGAGTGGTCCTTTTTTTATTTTGCAAGCCAAACTTAGATTTGGAAAAAAGTTCCGTGGACACGTAGGTGATATATTTTCTCTTTGCTTTTCTATCACCGAGTTTTTTAATTGTCTGCTCTGTCTTCATAGCTGTCAGTTTCTAATTACCTATCACTCTCCACCTACTATCTTCTTCTGTGTGGAAGCACATTTCCAAGGAATATTTTTCCTTAATACTGAGAACTACAAGAACTACTTGTGAGCTCAGAAACTTGTACCACATCTTAGCGACATGGAAAAAAGCCACATTGGCAGATATTATATTTAATGTGACCTTTTCCTTGTGTTGAATGTTAAAGATGTTTTAGTGATGCTGAACGCTGTTCTCCAGGAAAATAATGTATTAGACTAGATCTTAGTGTCTCGCTTTAGGAGCAAGGAAATTTTTATGTCATGCTATTTAGGAATTGCAGTCTGGCTTATCTCTAAAAGAAAATTAGCAGCAGAGCAATTTGGAGTGAGATTGAAAGAAAGACTCTTGTCGCTACATTGACACTTTTGCTTGTTCGATGTATCCGATGTCGCAGTCGTTACTGGCAGCTATTGCCATTTAACCTAAGTAAATCTTTTTCTACAGCGGCAGTTGAACAACCCCTTTCTCATGTACAAATCAAATTAGCCGCTATGATCTCACTGATGGAAAAGGCCTCTCAGGAAATGGCATGTTTCTGTAACTGTATTTGCTGCCTTGCTTTAGTTAACTTCCCATTCTGTCTTTTCCCTACTCTTCCTCTTGTTCCCTTTTAGCATCGAGTCTTTATTGTCTCTCCCTCTTTTCCTCCACATGGTTCGTTCACTTTTCCTCCCCTCTCCTCTCATAACTTTAAAGTAATGGCACTTTTTCAGAATCACTCCCTAATTCTCTTTCTCTCTCCATCGTTACCACTCCCTCTTTCCTTCCTTGTGGGGGGAAAAACATTGCTCTCCCCTAACAAAGACGCTTCTCCTGAGTGGAAATTACTGGTGGAGATTAATAACGACATTAGGCAGTAATGATGCTGCATCGAATGAAATATTTATTAAAGATCCCTCTGCTAGCAATTAGCATGGCATGTAATCGTTCAGCACAAGAAATCAAGATGATTGTGCCGCAGTCCCCCATCCCCTTATCGCCCTCTTCTCAGACAACCCCCTGTGCAACCTCTCTTCGTGCAAACCCCCCCATCTACCCACCCATCCCCTGCTGCCATCACCGCAAACATTTGCAGCCTCTTCCCCTGACATCTTCTCTCCATGACAACACTAGCTCTGGGAGGTGGTGGAGTGCGTATGTGTGTGATGAGAGGTGGTGGTTGTGGTCTTGGGCATCCAAGTCTTAATTACAGGCACTCTGCCTTAAGCTGGGGAGAATACTCCACCAGGAAATTACATTGTCAAGGATGTACACTTCAGGAATGACTGTTGATCAGCTCAGGAGGACTCTGAAGTCAGACTGCAGGCGTGTCAAAGTGAGCCGGTGTTTCGTCTTCGTTCCAAATTTCTGCCAAGTTGTCCAAGGCGGGAATAAAGTGAGAGAAAACCTCTTTAATGGATGCTTGTCTTGTGTCTTGGAGTCCATTTACTTCCACTGCCTAAAGGGACAGGTTATCACAACTTGCACAGAAGTTTTTTTTGTTTTGTTGTGTGTGTGTGTGTTTTTTTTAACCAGAGCTTTCACTTGGTATAACTTTTTGAAAAACAATGTACTTTGTTTATGCGGCATTCAAATCCTCAGCCCTTTTTGAAGACGATGTGCCATGTAATTAGTTACATTAAAACCATTCCTGCTTCATCTTGTGGTTCCCAGAGGTGATAAAATCACACACTGAATCTTTTCAAGGGTGCTCTGCCCTTGAGGATGCACACCCTTGTTTGTGTTCACACAAGCATGCCTTCATTTTCAAGTCGTCACCAGAGAAGGTCAATGGAGAGAAGGAGGTGTGAAGTGGACGCAGAGGAAAAGCTGGAGGTTGGGTGAATGTGGGTGGGAGGGAGTTTGTTGTTGTTACAGAGGAGGTCAGGGGTCAGATAATCAAAAGTGTCCGTTTATTGGCTACATCATCAAACCTCAAGGAGCTCATCAGTGCAGTCAGTCAGGCGTGTTGCTCTGTTAATCAGCTCTCAAACCAGTGTTTAGCCATGCCGATGCCATCCTCAGAATGACAAGAAAGAGACAGAATCAGTGAAAGACCCCGAGGGGCGGAAGAGGAGGAGGAGGGTGGGGGCAAGAATCGGAGAGTGGGCTAATGTAATAGTAGCTCACTTCACAAACCCTGACAAAGGGTGGCGGAGAGAGACGGATCAATTTGCAATATCGTGAGCTGCGGCCCTCGCAACAAAGGCAGGATATGAAAGCAAGCACATTAAGTGATGCTCTTGTATGAACTTTGGCAATCAATAAGCATCAGGGGCAGAGGGGGGAGGCTGATTGTGTGTGAGGGGGAGAGAGGGAAGAGAGGCGGAACAGAAGGAACGAAAGAGGGTGAAAGAGAGGGATGAGAGAGAACAATGGATGGGAGAGAAAAGGAGTGATGGCTAAAGATAACACTGATATCTAAAGACAGAGTTCTTTGTTTCACAAACTTTGTTACTTTTCCTTACTCATATTGTTAATTAGATGGTTATCTTTAGCCCTTTGATAGATTAGATAAGCCGTTAATTAATCTTTGAATCTAATTAACTGTCTTGCTATTAATAGGTTTGGTCATATTATTGTACCTTTGACTGTCAAAGCATTGAAATGAGGATTTGTAGCCACAGTTCAGGCACAAGGCGCAAAGTGTCTGGGTTCCCTTAACTCTTATACCTTTCTAAAGTTTTTTGACAACAGTCCAAATCCTGTCATTCATAAATAAGTATTCAAAAAATCAGCTCAAACAAGTAGCGATGTACTGATATTTCCTGCTGTGCAATCTTAACATGTTATTTTGCTATAGTCACGTTAATTTGGCTGATGCTCCAATTACAAGTCACGATTTCTTAATATTAACTGTATTCCTTTATTTGTTTTGTACTCTATAACAATACATTCACAGAGAGTACGCAGCAGCGAATTACCATAGTGATACAGTATTTAAGAGCACGTAGAACCTCATCAACAGGATAACCATAAAAGAAGGTACAATGAGAATCTTCCTTCCAGCATAATTTACTCTGTTTCAGCTGAATGCACATCTCTGTCTGGAAACAGCCAGTGCGTATATTTCCTTTGTCCTTTGTATTGACTTAGCTTGTACCCACAAGGATATATTTTTAGTTGCCATGTGGAGACAGTTTCCTATAACCTCACTACAAAAGTAATTTCCCTTTGGGACAATAAAATCTACCTTGACCTTGATCTTAAGAATGTGGATGATTGGGGAGGGGGGTTGCTGAAGGAGAGGAAGACAAGGTGGAGGTGAGCGAGGAAGAAAAATGTGAAGCATTTTTAGTCTTTAAAGGAAAAGCAGCATCCTCAGTCTTCATCAGTGGGAATCGTGCTGAAATCAGGGGTCAGGTAGCAAGGACACCTTGAAAGCTTTATTAATAGAGACGTCCGACTTTCATTCTTAATCTTGCCTGATTTAGAAAATCATGGTAAATTGTCTTTAAAAAGTGACTTTTTTTAAAGCTGGAAGTGAGATGAGTGTAATGTGTGCATGTGTCAGTGTCCTTACATTTACAGCACAGCACCATATATTTAGGGAAATGGGTGTCATTTGCTTAATTGTTCTGCAGTTCACTTTATGGGCCTTGACTAACAAATCGTAATGTTATTTAATGTCATTTATCCAAACTGTCTTTAGCTTAAAAGATCCTCTATGCTGAAATGTACTGCACAGTAGGAACAGAAAGACTTGTGTTGTGTTCAAAAGACATAGATGACAAAAATTTGTGTTGAATATATATATATATATATATATATATATATATATATATATATATATATATATATATATATATATATATATATATATATATATATAAAAAAACACCCAGCACGCCCCTGCGGGCGGTTTATCCTTCAAGCTCGGGTCCTCTACCAGAGGCCTGGGAGCTTGAGGGTCCTGCGCAGTATCTTAGCTGTTCCCAGGACTGCGCTCTTCTGGAGAGAGATCTCCGATGTTGTTCCCGGGATCTGCTGGAGCCACTCACCTAGCTTGGGAGTCACCGCACCTAGTGCTCCGATTACCACGGGGACCACCATTACCTTCACCCTCCACATCCTCTCGAGCTCTTCTCTCAGCCCTTGGTATTTCTCCAGCTTCTCGTGTTCCTTCTTCCTGATATTGCTGTCATTCGGAACCGCTACATCGATCACTACGGCCGTCTTCTTCTGTTTGTCTACCACCACTATGTCCGGTTGGTTAGCCACCACCATTTTGTCCGTCTGTATCTGGAAGTCCCACAGGATCTTAGCTCGGTCATTCTCCACCACCCTTGGGGGCATCTCCCATTTTGACCTGGGGACTTCCAGGTTATACTCGGCACAGATGTTCCTGTACACTATGCCGGCCACTTGGTTATGGCGTTCCATGTATGCCTTGCCTGCTAGCATCTTGCACCCTGCTGTTATGTGCTGGATTGTCTCTGGGGCATCTTTACACAGCCTGCACCTGGGGTCTTGCCTGGTGTGATAGACCCCAGCCTCTATGGATCTTGTGCTCAGAGCTTGTTCTTGTGCTGCCATGATTAGTGCCTCTGTGCTGTCTTTCAGTCCAGCTTTGTCCAGCCACTGGTAGGATTTCTGGATATCAGCCACCTCCTCTATCTGCCGGTGGTACATACCGTGCAGGGGCCTGTCCTTCCATGATGGTTCCTCGTCTCCCTCCTCTTTCTTTATATATATATATATATATATATATATATATATATATATATATATATATATATATATATATATATATATATATATATGATAAAAAAGGTAAAAATAAATAAATAGATAAAAATACCAGATTTGCAATTTGAGAGCTGATGGTGGAAAATGAAGTTTTGTCAACTACCTTTGCAGAGCTGTTTAAGGAAATACAGGGTCACTGTCATTTCCCACCTCACATGTGTGGTGTCGTATCTCAGCCTGCTCAATGGACCTGCGTGTGTGTGTGTCTGCGTGTGTGTGTATGTGTAACTGGACCTGGTCCTGAGCCATTGTGTTAGTGTGACAGAAGCCTTTGCCCACTCTTTGATGCCCCCTCTTGAGCTTTCCAGCATCCTCTATCAAGTGCCTGACTATTTGACAACACACACACACACACACACACACACACACACACACACACACACACACACACACACACACACACACACAAATGTGTGAGCATTTCCCTGCTGGGACCAGGGAGCTTCATTTGCATTACGATGGCAGGCAGATTAAGTACATTCCAGTGCACACTAAAGGGACTCAGAACAAAACACACACACACACACACACACACACACACACACACACACACACACACGCACACACGTCTTTGGGCCAGCAAGGCAGCCTTCGAATAAAACTGGTGCCCAGTACAGGGTACCAATCCCATTACTTGCCCCATCCTCTGTTGTCCCCTCCCTCTCGAGAACAAAGAACAGCGACATCGAATGGATCTAAACCTTACCGATTCAGGGCGGGAGGAGGAAGAGAAGAGCTAAGGCATGGGTGGAGAGAGGAAAAAGATGAAAAGAAAGGAGGGTGTCAGGATGGGGCTGGTGTTGGAGAGGGAGAAATAACTCTGACAGGCAGCTAGAGGGACTAAGCTCATTTAGATAAATTGACATCCCCAGCTGAGATAAAACCAATGATGATTTGTACTGTATCTTCAGGGGATAAAAGCCATTCTGTTGGATTTCATAGGGCCCTGGCATCCAGGGATTTCACAGGCCCCGGTGCAGAGCGTTTGTGTGAGTCTCAGCATGGCGAGACAGGCCGCTGGAGAGGGGGAGAAAAGCGACTCCTGCTAGGAGAGGGAAGAAAATTCCCACCATTACTGGGAAATGTCAAACTAATCAAACATGAGGAGGTAAAGAAGGAACCACGAGCAGTGATGCCAAGCTCTCTCTGTTGCTTTCACTGTATTGTCTCTTCATTTTAATGCCAGCCTTCTTTCATGGCAAGAAAACTCAGGCTGGGTAATCTGCTGTAGAAGTGGTGTTAAGGGCTTAAGATTAAGCCATCCCATCTTGGTAGATGGAGGCTCATGATCCACTGTGGTAACCCCTGAAGACAGCGGTCCCACAGACCGGTTTATGTCCGACACTATTTTCACTTTCCTTTCAGGTGTCGTGGATAAATACAACAAAATAAAACCAGTACCTGTACCAAAAAAAGAAGATTTATTCATAACACACGTGAAAAGACCCAGGGAAAAAGAGTTAACGATAAAAACGATAAAAAAGATAACGATAAAAACCCTGAAAACCATGAATTTCACACCTGAGCCTCAACTCTCGTGGCCCAGTACCAAACGACACACGGCTGGTACTGGTCCGTGGCCCAGGTGTTGGGGCTTGCTTCCTAAAGAAACCAGTGAAGGAAAAAACAGGATAATTTTGCTAAATATTAACTTTAAGATTGAAAGAAGGTTCCCCCTTTTCACCAAATATTACCTAAAATCTTTTGTGCATGTATGTAAGTTGCAAAATGTAACTAACATATGAGGTACTTTGGTAGTTACCCTTGTTCTGTTGCAAAGTAGCTGCATTGTGAAACAAGAGATTCATGACTAAATAACCAACAACAAAACTAATATTACTATTTTATACTTAAGAGCAGCGGTCCCCCACCCCCGGGCCTCGGACAGGTACCGGTCCGTGAGTCGTTTGGTACTGGGCCGCGAGAGTTGAGGCTCAGGTGTGAAATGTATGGTTTTCAGGGTTTTTATCGGTTTTCAGCGTTATTTTGTTATCGTTTTCATCGTTAACTCTGTTTCCTGGGTCTTTTCACGTGTGTTATGAATAAATCTTATTTTTTTCGGTACCAGTACTGGTTTTATTTTGTTGTATTTATCCACGACACCTTAAAGGCCGGTCTGTGAAAATAATGTCGGGCATAAATCGGTCCGTGGCGCAAAAAAGGTTGGGGACCGCTGTTTAAGAGCATAGGTCAATGCTAAAATTTATTGAGTGCTAATAAGAGATTAAGATGTATTTCAAATCAAACAGTTATGGGAAATATGAAGACAGGCAGGTAGTTTTGGCCTGATTTTTAAAAAATGTGGTGTTACAGTTCAATAACAACAGCTGCTGAATTTGGTGTAAAATTCAGTAGCAACAAAGTTCTGATACAAGTCCTAATACATTAAATAAAAAGTAAATCATAATATCAATAACAAGATTTTCCCCTTTATTCAAAGTCCTCTTACATCCTTTACTTTGAAAAGGTCCTCGGGGTGTATTTGGTTTTGATGGCAATAGTGCTTTACTCATTAATAATAAATACAGTGCGATCCTTCTCTACATTAAAAACTTCTACATTTAGATTTAGATCCCCTCCACTCCCTCGCCATTCGTAGTTTCAGGTAAAGAGCCCTGGGCCTGAAAAATTAAAGAGATGGTAAAACCTCCCCTACAAATTAAAATGTAATTAATGTTGCTACCTTGGATGTACAGTATGAACCTCACTCAAAATATGGGTACACTATAAAGTGGTCCCTTCACAAACCTGCAAGTTAAGTAGAGGTCTGAAACCAGCACACTCCACCTTGCTTGGGGGAAAAAAAAATCAACTCCATTGCATTAGAGCAATTAGACCATCTTGGCCTAAATAATAAACTTAAAACCCCACAGTCTGTGTTCAATATTTCATCTTTTATTCAGGTACTAGGAGTGCTTCTATACTGAATACACTTTCTCCACAGCAAGGCTCTGTAATGCAGGTATTTTTCCTGGGAGGCTTTTAGGGGGGACTTAGGTAAAAGCTATTGGAAAGGCCCTTCCCTGCCCGTTCCTGGGGCTGAATAATGAATCTTTTACCTGCAGCCAGCGTATCCGGCTGGTCAAATGTGAAGGTGAGGTAATGGTAAACGTCAGTTTTTAAGCAAAGAAAACCCCATCCTGTGAGTAAATGCTCATTTGCACAGAAGTTAAATAAACCCAGAATGATTCATTCTTAAGCAGGGAAAGACACAGTGACTTTTGAAAGAAACTGTATGGCCTCATACATGTTACCTCATGGTTTCATCAACTGTTTGCAAAACCAGTCTTGATAAATGACAGAACTGAATTGACAGGCTAGACAAAAGGAAGGCGGTGAAAAACAAGTGATAGGGTTGAACTTACTTTAGACCTACAAGACTATGATCTGTATGCTGTTGCTCGCAGTTAATATGGTAGCCGATTGCAATATTTTGATTGTCTGAAGGTTTCTGTCACAATGTGGGGGACTGCTGTAACCACTGGAATTGTTCAGGTTTAGGCTATGTCCACAGTTCTCAGTTTTTTGTAAACTGAGATTTTCCGGTTTCTTTAAAAAAAAAAATCAATCCTGTCCACACGTGCAATTTTGAAAAAAATATCTCCATCCACACGTAAATGCAAAAAACGCAACCTCATTTCGATTGTTAGGTCTTCGATGTGCGGACAAAGTAGCTAACAAAGAGACAAAAATGAAGTCCTCAACATGCGAAAATTCTCTTGCCATTGTTCCGGAAGAACTGCCTCACTTTCGGCAGTTGTCCCACCCGATCTCATTGTGAGAGCATCTGTGTTGAATGTAGAAGCCATGTCCGAAGTTCACTCTGACACCTCTGTCTAACTGCATGTGTAAATGTAAGCGTGTAAAAACTACACATAGTAAGATTAACAGGAACAGTATTTTGTCTACATCTGCCATTGTAGAAATTAATCTAATGTTAACAATAACATGGCGGACAGCGTGATGTCAATAAAGGCGCACACCCTTGACGTCGCGTGACTAAATCTCTGTTTTCCTCGGCCACACGCAAAAACTGAATTTTCAACAATCTCCACCCTGGCAGAAGTTTTAAAAAATCCCTGTTTTCAGTGATCCAAAATGTTTACATGTGGCCCAAACGCATAGAAAAAGCTGTTTTCAAAAATACCCGTGTACGTGTGGATGTAGCCTTGTAGGTACAGATGAGGTTTCTGGAAGATGACCAGCCATTCAGCAGTGTCATTAAGGATTTAGGATAGAAATCAGCTTTGTGAAATTAGTTATAGAGTAAACCTCAAACTAGCATCCAACAAAAGAAAATCAACAAGCATTCCAAAAGGTGAAGGAAAATGAATCTAACAAAGACATCTTTTCACAGGAACAGTGACCAAGCTAACATGAAACAGTATCTGGGGTTAGCGGTAATTAGCACTGGTGGGTGCCCCGTTAAATTGAATTTAACGACAACACAGCAGTCTTAGTGAGTGTGAACTAATCCAGGACTCTGGAGCATTATGGTTAATGGGCCTGAAAGAAAATGATGGGCTTTCAGAAGCAAAACCAATTAACACAGAGGGGAGATGTCTAGTGCTGAGCTTTCCAAATCTCATAAGAACTTCTGCCCTCGTATTATATAACTGGATTTCTGTTCATTTTGAATAATGAAGGAGGTAGGGAAGCATGACATAATATAGCTATCATAACTCTGAGTCCAATGAAAGAAAAGTGGAATATGTTTCACAGAACAGCGGCAGTGGAAGGCAGACAGTAATGCTTTACTTCTGCAGACTTGAGACCGAGTTTTTATCTAGAAAATTACTTAAAGAGAACCAGGGACCACACAGAGATATTACTTGAAATAATTTTTGACAAATTCTCACTCATGTGTTACAGATTGAAGATGACTAGAAGCCATGGATAACCAAGGACTGGTGCTTATGACCAATGTAATGTATTAAAGTTAAGAACACATGTTCTGTTTAGAAATAGAAAAATTAGGTGAGCATACCTTTTAAGTATTATTTAAAGTATAACCTACTGGGAACCCTAAGCAGACCTGGTATTATTTCCTTTTGGTTTGACTCTAAATCTGATGTTTCACTTATTTTGAAACCTCTCACGGGCCTTTTTCTAGAAGTCCTTCTGTTCTACTCAGTTGGGGAATAGATTTTGAAGTTAACTCATGAATAGTAATGAATCACAACAGTACCTTTTTCAAGTCTGTTGTCTCTCTCATTCAAGTTTCTTTTCCGATTGCCCCAAGACTTGGCCTCAATTCCCTATCTGTCCTGAGGTTCTCTCTCCCACCTGCTGTGCAGAGAAGCAGGCTGGGATTGAAAACACTATCCACACTGTCAGCAGAGTTGTGGCGTCTAACTATGCTCTGGTGTTTTAGAGGTGTCTTTACCCTGACAAGAAGAAAGTCTGGTACAAATCTAAAATTCTTGTTGAGTTTTGGTGTTAAAATGCTGTCAAATCTATGAGGAGCATGTTGGAAATGTAAGTGGAAGAGTTGCAGAGCATATTGGCTGTCAACAGTTTCAGTAAAAAAAGAGCTATTGAATATGTTTCTGAGAGTGAACTACACTGAGGAAATAAGCTTATGTGTGTGATAGAGTGTAGGAGGCTGAAGTCCGGTAAGACTTGGTGAATTTCCGTGGTATTAAGGCCTGTCTAAGCTATATATCAACGTAATTAAAGGCTGGTGTAATGACGCAGGGCCTCGGCAGCATGATTTCTGTCTGATCGCCACGCTGCTTCATTAAGACCACTCAAGCTAACGAGCTGTGGCTGTAATAAAGTCCTCCCCCCGGTCTGCTGGATTGATGAAAGAGCTACCTAAAGTGAGCTGAGCCAAGGCGCTAGATAGAATTAGTAAAGGAAAGGCTTCAGCTAAACTTACTTTGTGACTGTTACTATCCTGGTGATAGGGTCATGGTTCTTTTTGCATTAGACTGTTCAGTTTTTTTATTTAAATGTAAGTGAACTAAGCCACACCCATTCAAAACAGTTTCATAATTCAGGGTGTGACAGAGGGGGTTCAAGTGAGGCATCTAGCACATTTGGCAGTGACCTACTTTAAAAGGGTGCTAACAGGATCACTTGATGTTTTCTGGTCTGTAACACATGACACAGGGTAGAGCTGCGCATCCTCACTAGCTGTCCTTTTGTCTATGTGTTGCACAGCTTGAATTGGTGTGAATTACAATTAATGCACCACATGAATAAGTGAAATGATCATTATTGTATGAAGCTTATTGCGCACTTAAAGATAATTCTGTTACTATTAGAGGATTATTCGTTACTTCTTTAGTCTTTACTGTAAACCACCTTGGGTTAACGGTAATCTTACAGTCCTTATGTTTCTCAGTCCAATAAATCCAACTGTCCATCACTTTTTCAATGCTTCTACACTGTGGTTTGTGGTGGCAGCGTATTTAACACAATAGCCCAGGCCTACATTTTCTCAGCCATGTCCATCTGCTCCTGGAGGATCCAGAGGTGTTCCCACACTGGTCAGAACGTGTCATCATCCCCTTCAGCCTCTTCTGGAACTGCTCTAGAAACATAATAATTACAAACATTATAGTCCAGCAGCATAAAGCCGGGATTATATTTTCTGTGTCTGTGAGTCCGCTAGGGTGTTTGAGTGATGAAAATTTTGTAATCAAATGGCAAGAATGAGGGTCTGTCCATGAGTCTTTGTGCCTGCCTGTTTTTTGTGGACTCATCCGTGGAGAATTTACATCCTAATGTGTCAACTGTGCATGTGAATTGGGCAGGGGATTTCAGAAAAAGTACCCAGAAATAAGGTTTCCTGCCATCTGCAATGTATATAATGGGTATTATGCCTTAGCCTAAACATCTGGATATATTCAGACAACAATATTTTATAAACCAAAATAAATGTTTAATTAAAAAAGGCACATGTTAGCAATACCTATGTGTGACATAAAGGTCTAAACTTTAACATCTGAACCAAATTTAAGTTGGTTTAGCCTAGTAATGTATCAATTAGACGTCTTTTAGCACTTTAAGCTGGACTCAGGTCTTTTATAGTAGCTTCATAAAGCTAACCTTTCACCTTTCACTTTTCATCAATGTTTAAAATAAAGTGGAAGTTTCAGCAGACCAGATTAATTCCAGAAATTGTCCGTGGATGTGTGGTACTTGTTGCGTAACCAAAACAGAAGTAGTGCGTTACGTCTGGTTTGATTAAAGGGGGTTATTAGATGAAAGCAGAAGACAGCTTGTATTGGGTTATTATATCAGATCATATGTCGGAATTCTTCAGTTATGTTAGCCTAATAAAAATGTCTAATTTCACACGGCGATTTAGCTTCCTGTATTTAATTTTTAATTCCTTGCTGACTCTCAGACTTGCATATTGAATTGTGAAGGATATTTTGTCATATATTTTCAGTAAAGGACAGGCCATTATATATGTATAGTCATTCATGTTATATGGTTTATTTAAAATTATTCCTTCAACAACTCTGGGTTTTGTGTTGTTTATATATCTGTGTGCAGGTGAAAGTCAGACTCCTGTGGAGATAAACCTGTTTTACTTCATTTACAACTGCACCAAATCTTTTCCTTGTAGCTGCCAAAACAGAATTTTTTTTTTCTCTGACTTTGCCTTTTGAGCCTGTTGTATTAGGCTTTGAGTGAATTAAGATCCTCTGTGAACACTGAAACAATTTATGCTTTACTTAACACACTGTATTTCCATCAGGAATGACTACACGTAGTATTTCCATTTGGTTGCAGCAGCCTCAGATTCCCCTGGTTTTCCACTGGCTCATTGAAACGGTTGCCTATGATTAGTCACACAATAAGACATTAACCTGTAAATTAAAATTCCTCCATGCAATTTGATGGGTGATTTAATTCCAGCATTGTGCCACCCCTCCCTTCCCTGCATCCTTCCACCCACCCTCCCTCTGCCCATTTCTCCCTGTCCTCATCCTGCAGACATCTACCCCCACACTCTCTTGTTTCTCTCTCTCCTTCTCCATTCGCCGTGGGCTAATCCCATTATGAATTCTTTATATAGCCTTTTCCCTTAATGATCAGTGGGGCCTGCTCCAATCCTGATTACTATTGTACACTTAGCACTACATAAAGCAGGGGATTAATATGCCCCGCTAGGATCGTTGCTATGGATCCACTCGTTGCCTTCCGAGAGATGTTGCTGCTGCTTCAATTGGCCATAAATCGCTCTCCCCAGTGGTTTCCCACGTACCAGACAGGGCACAGAAGAATAGGGGGTGAATCTCTCTCTCTTGTGGTTTCTCTCTCTCTCCCTGGACCTAGACGAAAGTGATCCGCTCTATAATTCATGACCCAGCATTTTCTCTTTCTTCTTCTCTCAAATTTTTTCTCTCTTTCCCAAAGATGCTGCAGTGACGCTCTCCCTGAGTAGCCTTTGCCCAGTAGAACGGTACCGAAGTGCGGGTGGGCATCATACATGAACATGAAAGAGGGGTTTTGAAGATGTAATGTATTCATAAAAGTTCTGTGTGATGTTTAACATGCACGCGGAGGGAGGATGGTGGGTATTAATTGGCTTGGCTGTGTTTCTTTGTTTCATTGAGGAGGTCTGTGCGCACTAACAAGCAACTGCAGTAATAAAGTCCAATAATAACTTTTTTTCCAATGAGAAAAATGGAAATGCCTGTAAAAGATGTGTAGACGGCTTTAATCACAAAAAGCCTGTTTAAAATGTATGATGTAGTGTTTCGAAAAGGCAGATGGTTCGATCTCCAGACATGTGTTCGTTAGATAAAGGTTGCAAATGTTGACTCATATTCCTGAGAGTTTTACTTTCGTGTTGGCAGTTACAGTATTTTGTAAACCTATTTTTAGCCCCCACAGATGAAGTCATCCTGGAGTTAAACTCTTTGTAGGGGAGGAAACAGAGAAACCTGTGAAAGAAGGCAAACTACAAATGGGGAAAACTGAGCAAACTCTTCAAGCTTTTATGGTGTCCTGTTGGCTCCTGTAGTGTTTGAGGAAGACTTCTCTTTTTCATTTGGTTCTAACATATCCCTCCTCTTTCTTCTTTGAAAGTGAGCACTGAAACAAGAATGTAGTTTCAGGCAAGGCTTGGTGAGCTCAGGGGACACCTGCAGAGAAACAGCGAGAAAAACCTCCTTTTGATTCTTGTATCTTCTTAGTTACAGTCTACCCTGTGAGTGTCTTCAGCACAGATCAACAGCATCCTGAGGTTTTCCTTCTCCTGTACTTCGCTGTGAACCTGAGTGGTAAAAATTTGCAAAGCCCCTATGGCATTGGACTGATCTTTATTGTTTTGTGAGAAAACAAATTGCATAATCTGGTTCCATTGTGTTCTTCCTCTAGTTATGTACTTGTACTCATGGCTAAATGATGAAGTACATAATAATATAGAGATGTTGCAAAAACTGTAGTGTGCTTTTTAAAATATTAAAAAAAGATAAAAGGGTAAACAACCCTAAACTTTCACGTTTGAGCTTTACACATATTCTCAAGTGCCTTACTACGTGTTTCTAAAATACTGTAAAGCTAGTTTTTTTACTTAAAGGGTTCACACATGCTCCATATTTCTATTCTTGGTTCTTGGATTATACTAGTGATGAGCTGAAAAAGTTGAAACCTGCCTGAAAATAAAACAGTACTACATATTTAAATGATAGTATGGATTGAAATCTTTGTGACTGTGGAGGCAATTTAAGTACAGTAAACAAATTTTTATCTTTAAGAAACCAGTTAGAGATTATCAGTGTTCCCATCGGTACATTGTGCAGTAATACTTAGGTAGACTGTGGCATTTAAATGATGCTAAATCTGTTCAAAGTTGCTCAAGTATTAGGAGAAAATGACCCCCGAGCTATTACACCAACACCAGTAGCCTGAACTGTTGATACAAGTTAGGATGGATCCATGCTTTCATGTTCTTTACACCAAATTACCATCAGAATGTTGCAGCAGAAATCACGACTGATCAGACCAGGCGATGTTTTTCCAATCTTCTATTGTCCAATTTTGATGAGCAGAATTGTAGCCTCAGTTTCTAGTCCTTAACCAACAGGAGTCTGGTCTTCTGCTGCTGTAGCCCATCTTGTTCCAGGTTAATTGTGTTGTGCATTCAGAGAAGCTTCCTGCATACCTTGGCTGTATTATATATGTTTGGCCTGGTCTGTCTTGGAAAAGACATTTTAATGTAAATGAGACTTTTTACCTAAAAAATAAATGAAGGATAATGAAAATAAGTGGTAATTTGAGTTACTGTTGCCTTCCTGTCTGGGAAACTATATACCATTGGCAAACTAGAATAATTCTGTACAGCTTTGCACAGATTTTTATTCTTTGTGATATAGTATGGAAGGCAAACATCTTGCTTTTTTGCTCAGGTTTCAACTATAAGCCCTCTCTACCAAGACCACAATTCTCAGCATATCAGAATCTAAGTGGTCTAGAGGGAGCTCCTCTTAGAAAGTCTGTAGAAACTCTATGATGGAAAACTTTACAGGTCATGTGTTTTGCACCATGTGTGTGAGTAGTCATTCCCCCCCCCTCTATTTTACCATTTCTTTTCAATCTTAACATTATGTTCGCAAATTTGATATACCCTGTATTTTATGTGTCTTTCATATCTTTATTTCAGCCATGGGTTTACCTTTGCTGGCAACTTCAGCTTCCCTGTCTTCCTCAAACTCTTGTTTTCCTTCTCTCACTGGTAAGATTGGCTTCCATGGTGCGGTGGAGTCACGGTGTGGGGGAATCATTGTAAGGTACATTAGCTTTTGAGCAATAGCCAAAGCAGCAGCTGTGTGTGAGACAGTCTGCCTGCGTGGCTCTGACATGCTGCACAACTTCACATGTTTGAACAAGATAGATGCCAAAGATACAGTAAAAGAGGATGAATATTACTGTAACTATGTGAAAAGAACTTTTTTGGATGTTTGGATCATTACAGCATGTGCTGGGTTTGTGATTAGCTGATATAAGATGTTGTAATCTTTGAATGATTACTGTTGTTCCTGATCAGCCTTTTCCCTTAAGAAATTGAAAGGACTTATATAACAGATATAATAACAGAATTTAGTTCCAGCTAGTGTGAGATTTGCCATCAAATGGCTTGATATGTCAGATTTCAGGCACCTTGTTCACTTAAAGGAAATAAAAGCCCGGTATAGCTCCTTCTGCTTGCTCCTCATCACTGCAGAGTTGGTCTGAACAGTAAAGGTTATCTGCTAACGAGCTGAGCTAGCCTAGAGACAGCAACAGTTTGAAGTTTTGAAGAGTCTTAATAAGTTAAATTCAAACTCTGTGTGCAAGAACTAGTTCATTATTTAACAACGTGGCTTGAAAAGGGTATGTTGCATAGATTTGAGCATCAGTAAATTCAAAGTGGGCAATACTATTACTTTAATGTTATTGCTTAAGTTGTTTAAGCGTGTATTTTCAATTTTCCACAATATCATATGGTATTCAAGCATTATATGTTAGGAAAATAAACATAGTAAATGGCCTGTTTGTGGGGAAGCTTCAATTTGGCAAAGCACAAGAACTCAACATGAAGCTGATTTGGTTTCCTCTCCCATCCTTCCAGTCTCCTTGCATCCTTATTCCTCGCACCCTCAAAGAATCTCCATGATATCAAACTTCGTTGTCATCTGTGTGTGACAGTGTTGTAACTCCAGTGCTAGAGTGTTACACCTAGAGTTGTGGTTATACAGAATGTATAACACCTCCTATCACGCATACAAATACACACTTACACATATATGCCATTCGGGCCAGGTTTACCACCTGTCCTGGCTATAGCTGCCTTTTCCCAGCCAAGGAAGCTCATGTCTGGGCATTCTGGGCAGCAGCCCAGCCTTTCACATCCAGGTCCAGGGCCAAGAGATGGGGGCCAACAGCTGGCGGTGTGCAGAAGGAGCCTGGAGGCTTCCACAGCAGATGAATCACCACGGATTAATATTTAACTCCAGACTCTTGCTTCCCTCTAGCATCTCTCCTTCCTCCCCCTTCTCCCCATACCACCTTCCTTCTCCCTCTATGCATCAGTCCATCCCACAGTCCTGCAGGTAAGTTGGCATACGCTCAACAGACGCCTTCTATAAATATGTGATGGGATACTCTTTTTCTAAGATAAAAGTATTTTTGTTGCAAAATTTTCCCAGCACTAGCAACTTATTTCACAAAGATAAAGATGATGATAATTTTTTGTGATCTTATAAGACTTATAGTAGCTTATGTGCAGCAATGGTATAAAAACAAATTTTAAATGGAAAAACAAAAGGGAACAACATGATATAATATAAATAAATAAATCAAGTTTAAAAGTAGAGAACAGTTCATAAGAACTGTGAAAATCGTGCAGCACTTTTCAGTTCTGACCTGCATGAGGTTTGTGTTTTATTGGTGACTTTTTTTGTTCAGAGCAAACTGAAAAGTTTGTGTTTCAGTATTTTTATGGGGTTTTCTTTGGCTTTTTTTTTTTTACCTGAATGAAAATGTTTAAAGGTCTCCTGAGGTGAGCACAAGGCCAGATTTCTCACCTGTTTGCAGGCAGCAGTTTTATTTGCACTACCACACCATCACCAGCCTGGGGATCGTTGAATGCTTTGATATTAAGCAGGCACAGTTTTTCAGCAGGTATTAAAGGCAGGTCGTGGCTGAAAGGGAACGCTTCTGTGCTGGTGTTGTAAGCCCGGTAGCCTTAGCTACAGCCAGAGCCAGGACTGTAATAGCATTCTCAGATGGGATCCGTTATGATGACTGCATGCCTGCCTCGCTCCTTCAGTTCTGATTTTATGATTAAATCACCAGACTGCTTTTCTTCCAGTTTTTTCTTTTTCTTTTACTTCAGACTCACTCTCTTTCCTCCTGTCTTACTCTTTCCATCATCCCCTTCTTTTCCATCTCTCCATCTTCCTTTACCATCTTGTCTACCTTCTTGTTTCTATTTATTTCTGTCTTTATATCTTTTCCTCTTCTCCCTTTCTCTACCTTCTTCTCTATGTGCATATATATATTTGTAAAGATATATCGGTCCCCTGCGGTTCCCCCTCATTCACATGCATGTACTGTGAGCCTCAGCCATTGGAGTGTACATAAAACCCTGCTCTTTATGGCCAGACATAAAAGAGAAAGGAGGGAAAGAGAAAAGAGAGAGATTTTCTTCTGTTCCTTAAAGACGGGACGCTCTGATCTCACTTGTAACGGATTAACCTTTGAAGCACCCCCTTTTCATTTGGCTTTTTGTTTCTCTTTCGCTCTTGTAACTTCCGACACAAAGGCAATTTTGTCCTGACTAAAAAGGGCAATCTACTGTTATCTAGGGCATGTTGCGACGGTGAATGAAAAATTATTTTTTTCCATCTCTTTCTGTCGCACTCTTTGCCTCTCTCTTGTCCCTTTATGACTGGGTTCAAGGGGAGCACAGTGGTGCTTTGCTGAATAAGTAACCAACCAACGGGCCAGTGGAATTGTGGGAATTCATGGGAATCGCTATAGGGACGGGGGTTCTTGTAGCACGACTTCCTGTCTGTCTAATTCAGGAACACTCAGGGGTGCTTGAGCTTCCTCCGTGCTTTCCCTGACTAGGCTGCAGCGGAAAATTTTTGTCTTTGTATAGGATGGGGTTGAATACACCCACAGGGGCCAGTAAACTTCGGAGTCTTCATTGTCTTTTATGGTGACCAGGGTCCAAATATGAATATGCATATTCATAAGCAAGGGTTCAGTTTTCATGGTCCCCCTAAAACTCCTCCCTACCACTCTTTATTCATCTTTTCAGAATGGCTGTCTGTCTCATTTTCAATTCCAAATGAGGCCTTCGGCATATGAAAGGTCACTGTGTTACACCGTTAAAGATTTTACACTTGTAGAAAAAGGGGAAAAAAAAATCAACGTATAATTACATAGTTTGCCTATGTGATTGTGTGATTAGTATTGGATGATTATTTCTGGAGACTGAAAATGTGTGGGCTGATGCCAAGAGGTGAGTCTCAGTGGGCTTTGCGAAGACAAAAGTACTTAACTGCTCTTTTCTTTTACAAGCTCAGTATATTATTATTTCCTCTGAACTTGCTTCTGTAGTTAAATTGTGAGAGACCAAATCCCACGCTGTCTGGCACAGGGAGCCCTCACTTTCTTGTCAGCATTCATATTCAGTGCAATCACGAACACCCTAATAGATCTTGATGTTGCTCACTGAATGTGGAATTGAACGGTGAGGATCGGTGCAAGCCTACGCTGTTCAGTGAAAATCAGAGGCAGTATTATTTATGGTAGTGAGCATATTCTCTGTCAAGTGATGAGACGTTGCTAAGTTGACCCTGCTTGCTTGAAGGGGTACAGTTACATGTGAAGACAAGATGTGTCAAGCTTACACAGTGCAGGCAAGCAAGGAGCTACTGGATGATACAGGGCATGTAGGAGGCTGCTGCTTGATATCATTTAAACACTGGAAGCCACTTCCATGAATGCTTCCTTAAACATTTCATTTTAATAATAATACTAATAATAATACTAATAATAATGGATTGCATTTATATAGCGCTTTTTGAGACCCTCAAAGTGCTTTACAATTCCACTATTCCACTCTCACACACTGGTGGAGGCAGCTACAGTTGTAGCCACAGCTGCCCTGGGGCAGACTGGCAGAAGCGAGGCTGCCATATCGCGCCATCGGCCCCTCTGGCCATCACCAGTAGGTGGCAGGTGAAGTGTGTTGCCCAAGGACACAACGGCCGAGGCTGTCCGAGCCGGGGCTCGAACCGGCAACCTCCCGATTACAAGACGAACTGCCAACTCTTGAGCCACGATCGCCCATTTTAAGGTGCTCCTACTCCTTTGTCTATGCACGGCAATTTTCTGGTGTGCCATAAATACATGGTTTGATCTGCTTATAGTTGCAGAATGCATTCATAGATGTGGCACTGTTCCTAACCTTTTGCAGTTTTTAAAAACGTTTTGTTATTAATCAAACACAATATTTAAGCAATATTGGCATTTTTTTTAAAGTTCCTGTCACATATATAGTTATGAATGAATATTTCAGTGGCAAAAGAAATTCAGATTACCAGTTTTTGATCTATAGAAACGTATTTATGGAATTGCAGCCCAGAAGAACCACCGTAGCTCTGAGTACTGAAAGCTGAAAGGTCATGTACCGCTCGGGTATTTTTGGAGCAGTCTTTTTCAAACTGAAGTTTCTTGTGATAGTTACTTGTTCTGATACTGCACATATTTATTTACTTTTTTCCACTTGACACCAAAATGGAGTGGAAAATCTTTGAAAGCAGCATTGTGACTGCCATGTTGTACCATAGCCGTTGGTGTTGAAATACAGGTTGCTCTTCTCTGCTTGTTTTTGATAGTTTGGTATTTCCCTTTAATGGGACCCAGGCCACAGCTTGCTACCTTTTCACTCCAGGACTTTTGTGGTATGCCTCATGTAGTCACTAAAGGCAGTTTCACACCTATAGTTTGTTTTATATGATCGGAATGAGTTGATGAGTTGTAATCTCTTAGCTTTTTGCCATGGTTTGGTTTCTTTTCACACAGGATAAAATTAAAGCAATGTCCATGAGGCCCAAAATGTGTTACAACAATATGCATGAGAACATTCAGTCAGCTTATTGGCCAGATTTGTCTGGGGTGGGAACAACAAAAGTAACAGGAAGAAGGTGCTGTGTTCTAGACTAGTGGAAAACGTGGAAAATTTAGCATTGGGATTTATCAGCACTTTTGGGAAACTGGGGCTCTGCATGTCCATGATTCTCTGCTACATGCTAGAAAGTATACCTGACTACAGGAATGTGCTCAGCTCTGGTCTGGAGTTTGTTTGCAACCTGTATTTTTTTCCCCTACTACTGCAGTTTTGGAAGTCAGAGAGGTCTTACCCACTTTGCTGTGTCTGATCCCAGTAAAGTGACAACAACCTGCCTTTGTGGGCGGGGTCTAACATCATAGTGCGAGACTGGAAATCTGGACATGATCATTACAAAGGCTGAGAGTCAAGGCCATTATCTCCACTCCCCCTCTGGTGAGTTATGGGTCGTCTGTCACGGGGGCCCAGTGTCCGAGACCTGTCACTGTGAAAGATGAAGGGGTCCTTGCACTCTCCAATGAGCCGTCCGTGGAGATGCCCGCGACAAACGACCCATGAGCAGAGACACACCTTTCATCAGTGAGAGCGATGAGAGCAATGGGATAACTCTGGTGTGTGTGTGTTGTGCAGTGTGTGCATTAGAATTGACCCTTTAAATACCCTTCCCCCTTTTCCTACAATCCATTTTTCTTTTTTTCCTTAACACAGAAAAGCCTTGGGAATGCTCAGCGCTGTTTCTTACTCCCTGCTGACAAAAATGTAACCAGGCAACCTCTGTCTAGTTTAACAGTGTAGTATCATTGATTCATAGAGCCCGGGTACTCATTAAATCGTTTCTATACTCTAGGAACAAAAGAACAAGAATGATGTAGATAATTAAGTGTAATTTCATGGGACTTGCTTGACTCTGTGGGCGAAGAATGCTCATTATAAATGCGTGGACAAAATAAGCAACACGTTTGATGTTAGACTATCTCAAGGAAGCACACCTATATCGGATGATTCCACACATCACATTTGCCCTTGGTCACAGGAATCAGGCAAAAAGAGGCAAGTTTATTTATATAGCATCGTCAAAACACCACATTGATTCAAAGTGCTCTACATGATAAAATTAAAACAGATGTGATCAAAAATGTATGAATTAAGAGTAGATAAAAAAATGATAATAAAACGAGCTGTTTTAGTAGTAGAAGTGGAGTTAAAGAATGTAAAGGTGCTGACGGACGTGGGTTACTGACCTGGTAGCCTGGCTGCCCCTGGGTGGGTCCGGGATGGGCGTGAGGTTCTGGGGGCGCTCCGTCTCTGGGCTGGGGCCCTGGCCGGGCCTCGGGGCCTTGGGTCCTGGTTTGTGTGTTGCCGGGGTTGTGGGCGGGTGGGTGCATGGGGGCCCATCCCTGGCGCGGGGTGCCGCCGGTGCGTCGAGCCACCTGGGGGGCTCTTCAACTGGTGGGGGAGATTGTCACACCTTGCAGGAGCTTTCCTCTCCTCAGGAACTCTCTGCACGAGGGGGAGATACAGGAGAGGTGGAGGAAGATCTCAGCCTGGGCATCTATTGTCTCATGTAGTCTGGAAGATGAGTGGATGGTGGGGTGGGTGCAGTTTTCTCTGTGGTGGGGTTGGGTGGACTGTCCCGGGCTCTGTGGGGCCGGGGGGCGCTGCTGCGCTGGGCCTGGCGTCGTTGCCCACCTCTCAATTTTAAATACACGTAGACATTGAGGGCTAGCAGGAGGGACCATGCGCTTACCTGCTGCTCTCTGGCAGGTAGCTCCAAGCCCTCCTGGGTTTTAATTGCACCTTAGAACACACATGCATCAACACTACAATGAGCGGGTGGAGGGAGGTTTGGAGTCTTCTCTCACCCCCATTCTCTGCAGCCTGTTGGAGTGGGGGGGCTAGGAGGAGTTGGCCGTCCGACTGCGGTCTGGAGTGTGGGGCCTCCCTGCTGCTGCGGAGTCGGGGCGGTCTGCCTCTCCCCACCGCAGGGAAAAGGGTAACACTACCTGGGTCTGGGTGCAGTTCCCTCCTCCAGGAGCAAGGGTACCTAGACCCGGTTCGTAGAGTACGCTTGGGGAGTGTGATCGTGTGTACAGCGTCTCTTTATGTCTGTCTCCACGTTGGTTGAGTGTGGAGTGAGTGCATATGAGAGCATGAGGGTGGGAATGGATGTTTGTGTCTGTGTGTGCCTGTATGTCTGTGTCTATATGTCAGGTTGGGTATCAGACGCCACCTCTCTGGGGACATCTCAGGCCCTCCAAGGTTTGGAGGCCTATCTCCACCCACCACCACTTCCCCTGCCAGTGGCGGACTCCCTCAGGTGTCGGTGCGTTGGTGGTTCTTTGTGTCTGGGGGTGGGCGTCCGGGTACACACCGGCTCACTCCTTGGCGGCCGCTTATCGGGGCCTGGAGCCTGGGGCTCGCTCGGGCCACTTCGGAGGTGGGGTGCCCCCGGCCTCTCGGCCTGGGGCTCGGTCACTCAGGCACAGCTGGCTGCCGGCGGAGCTCACGGGCGCGTCACTGCAACTCCCCCTGGCTTCTGCTCCGCGGCTGCTGAGTGAGCCCTCATCTGGGACTCTCCTCAGCTCTTACTGGGACAGTGGCGCGGCTGCCCCTCTGTTGGTCTTCCTTGGTCTCTTGTGTTCTGGGGGCCTCTGGATGTCTGGAGTTTTGATCTCCTCCATACCTGCTTCATACCCTGGAGGACGGGGCTGTGGCCCCCCCACACTCCCTAGCAGATCGTTACATGGAGAAACCTTTGGAATGCAAGCATGCTGATCCACACAGGTATGCACACAGGCGTACACACGGGTATTCACAGATGCGGACTACAGCTTTCTTGGCTGCTGCCTCAAAGCACATTGTGCGCTGTCTATCTTGCGTGCTGCACAATATCGTTTATTATTTAGTATCTACTGATATCTACTGCTAGCTAGTTTATTGTGATGGTGCTGTTTTTTTTATTATGTTGCTCTTTGTTGTTTGCTTTCTCTTTTTTTTTTTTTTCTCCATACAGGTGACCCAGGTGTTTTTTTTTTCTTTCTTCCCCCCTTCTCACCGTCTCTTCTCCCCTTTGGTTTTCTTTCTCTCCCTCTCTTTCTTTCATTCTTTCTCCCTGTCCTATCCCCCAGTCATGTCTGTCCCGTTTGTAGCAACTGAAAATAAAATATCATAATTATAATAAAGGTCAATCAAATGGACCAATATGGCCAGGCCATGATGATCCACTTGGTAAAATAAATCCGCTTGGCATCTTTCTTGGCCTTAAGACAACAATTCTGATGGCTAAAGATCCAAACGGGACACAAAAAAAAAAAAAAAAGAATGTAAAGGTGCAAGTGTAAAGGTACACTGAGCTGATTAATTAACGGTGATGTGGAATAATGCATTTTTTTTTAGCTTCTTTTTGAAAATGATGAAGTTGAAGTAGAACTAAACTACTGGGCAGTTGGTTCCAGTAGTGAGCAGGATAGTGGTCATTTGACCTTGTTCAGTTTTAGATCTAGGCTCCAACTGGTGACTAGGGCCCGAAGGACTGCAAACAATTTCATTTTATGTCTTTATCTTGCATGGAGATAAATTTGTGAGTTTGGAGTGATGTGACCCCTATTCTTAGTTTTTGTGATTTTGGGCTCCATTCTGAACCAATTTTGAGTGTTTAATAGTCTTTTTAGGAAGGAGGAGAGCAGTGCAGTGTAGTTAACCCTACAGGAGATAAAGTTATAATCTGCTGTAGATCTTGCCTTGACATATAAAATCTGTTTCTAAAATGTCCAAAAGCTGATGTGTTAAAGGCTTGATATAGCAAAGCTGAGGTTCTCATCCATACTTGCATCAAGATTTTTCATGCATTTAAAAAAAAAAAATAGGGGCCCAAGAATTGATCCTTGCAGGGTTTCTGTACAGCATGGAAGTTTGCCACACTATACTGTGTGTCATTCAAGGAATGTGGAGGTCACTGGTGGAGACTTGAGCCTTGATTATACAGTGCTGTGGACACAGCTGGATAGAAGAGTCAAGGAGTCCTTCTTGTTATACTTTCAAGTCTGCTTGAAGTCCGTGCAGTTGGTACATTGTCCAAGGAGTCACGAAAAATTGTGCAGTGGACCCAAGCAAACTCGCTCAAGACCTAAGGGCAGAGCACAGATTTGTATCCATGTCTACTTTTTTTTTATTAAGTCTTTCCATCAACTCAGCTCTGTGTGGTTGCAATTTTTTAACAATAGATTAGTTGCTGTTCTTTAGTCTGAAAACTCAGGTTTAAAATTAATTTATTATTTTATAAGAATAGTTTAGTTGGGAATCTAGACTCCAGTCTCATCAATCTCTGCAAAGATGCTACATGTAGAAATTGCTGACGAGTAAACATCCCCATCAAGAATACAGGTAGGGCTGTTGGAGGAGTTAAAACAGCAGGCAGCTGTGGGATTGACAAATTGACAAATTTGCACCTTGAATAAAGCGCCAACTGGGGAGTGTGTTTGGTACATTAGGTAAGGAGAATGAGAAGACTTACACGTGTGCTATTTTGCGATGGAGCTTGGTTTATTTACAAAAATCTTTCTCAAGCCGTAACCACACCGCGATTGACAACATTGTTACCATTTAAGACAATATCACTTTAGTGCTGTAAAACTTTTGAAAATTTATTTTATGAAGTTTAAATTTTATTCATCCTCTGCATGCATGACAGCCTTCAAAGTAGAAGTTTCTCCTTTTGAAACATGTTGCAGTACCAAAATGTGGAATTACAAAATCTGAAAAACTTTTACGCCGTTTTTAAAAAAATTGCATACCAGAACTTTTAACTGTTGTTTTGCACCTTAGTCCCATTTTCCTTCAATACAAACAAAGAAATAATTTGGTCAATAATTTGTCATTTGGAATTTTGATGATGAAGGGTAGGGAGTGCTGTCCAATGTACTAATCCAAACCCTTCGATGGCCCATCAGAACAGAGTAGTCTGAAGTCATCAATAAGAACAATTTTTACTGATTTTTAGTGACCCCCAGGTTTTCAGTTTGTCACCAGCCTGTTGGTCTTTTGCTTGCCCAGTTTTATTTGGTAGATGTTTTTTAATCGATTACCAGCTACTTTAGGTAATTTGTTATGTTTTTTCTTCAGAATAAATGCGCGGCATTTAAAGTGACACTTTAAATAATTTACCTTTGTTGTCTTCTGCCTGTTTATCTTTTCTCTAGACAATTGCGATACTAGATAAATGATGACTGTGTTTCACAACAAATCCTTGTTTATAAAAAACATTTTAATCATTGCTGCTTTCCATGGCAACCTTTGCATGCAGGAAACAGAAGACCGCAGATGTATAGGAACATGATTCATAAAACGATTTTGTGCAGACTGTGGGTACACACAGCAATTATACCTTGACTGAAAGCAAACAGAATTTGCGGCACATGTAACCCCTGAAGGTCTCCACCGCACATGAATCACCAGAATGTCTGAATATAGAAATGATCCTGATTATTTACATACAACATAGTGTAGCCGCATGTGTATAAATAAACATGCAGTTTCTTATTTCCTGTCTTAATACATGTTTTGAAGTAAGTAATAGCTATGTGTGTGCTCATGGGGGATGTGTGTGATGTAATAATTTATTTACATATTCCAGGTATAATTTTTCATTCTGTCAATGGGAGCAAAGTAAAAAAATCTTCCCCTGTGTGGTTTGAGGCTTCTTAGCATATGCAGCAGGAACTCCCAGCAAGAGGAAGTCTCTCTAACTAATGCGCTTATTTAGAAAAGATCAGCCAGTGTCCCCCCCCCCCCCCCTTCTACTTTGGCAGGAGAATCTGCAGTTGCACTGGTTTCTATTAGGATTCACAGACTCTCTCCAAACCCGTTTCAGTGGGTCTCTCTCAAGTCTAGTCAAGTCCATCTCCTCCCTCAGTTTTTCTTTCTTTTCACATTGGCATACAACCTGATTTAAATCATTCTCGCATCCCTCCCTTTCTTGTACCTTCTGTCATTATCTCATCTTCTTTAATTGCCGCCCCAAAATTGGGACTACAAGTCCTCCCTTCCCATTCATCCTTTTCCTTTCCACCACTCTTTCCAGTTTCCAACCACACTGTCCATCTTCTTTCAACCGTCATCCTCGCTCTGATTTACCCTGAATCACTTCTCATTCTTCATCCACCCCTCCTGTACCTCCTCTCCTTCCTCTGTAGTAGTACTGTTTGTAGCTGGTCCTGGAGTACGCTTCGGGCAGAAAAGTAGGCCAGGATTACTCTTGCTGGCTTGTCCCCAGTGAAGCATGTGCTGCATGTGTGCCTGCGTCTGTCTGTGAATTTGTATGTGTGTTTAGGCCTGAGAGAGAGTGGGCATACAGGCTGGTCAGCCAGCAGTTGGGGTAGAGCTGGGCATATGGAGCCTCGGTATTGGGCCAGCAGGTATTTTTCAGCGTCTGCTCTCTCCTTCTTTGTTTAATATTTCCTGGCTTCTTGGCGTCCTGGCCGCAAAATCCTGTTTGTGCTGCCAGCACAGAACTATAATCTCAGATGGAATATCATTTCTGTCGGATGAACTTAATGTATGTTTAGAACATCAATTTTTAAAGAGGTCATGTGAAAAAATGGCCATCTTTTCTGAATGGATTTACAAGAAGTCAGAATAATTCTGACAGGGCCCTGAACTAGGCTCAGGAAAGGTAGCTAAATCTACAAACTGCAAACTTTCAATTTGAGAAACTGAATGTAAAAAAACACAACAAAACCTCAAGAATATTTCCTTTATTTACTTTATGGTGTCAGTATAGATACAGTAAAAAAGATTTTACTGTCTGTGCATTTTGGAGCTCTTTACACAGGTGGGTTTAAAAAAAGAAGAAGAATAGTGTTAAGGATATAAAATAGTTTTTATTTAAATTGCAAACTGATTTAAGTTTTGTTTTCAAACAGTTTCAGTACACCTCATATCTAAGGTAATGAGACGACTGCCTCATGTTTTGGCAACAGGCTGTATTCTATTACTACCCTATTTGGTTTCAACACAGACACACACATACACACACACACACACGCGCGCAGGTGCACACAAATCCACACAGAACGAACCTCATTTTCAATCCCCATCGCCTTGAACTTAATTGTTCTCTTAATTAGGTTGCAGAGCAGTGCTTATGGCTGGAGGGAACACAAGCATGTACAGTAATTGTGTAAGCGTGTATATGCATACGTGTGTGTGTGAGAGAGCTAGTGTGTATCCATTATGCATACATGGAATGTGTGTATAGGTTTGTGCACATGAATTTCTTTCGCCTCTGTGTATTGCACGGCGTGCCTGGAAGAAGTGGAGCTCTGATCTGTGAGCACTGGTAGCTCCACAGAGAGGAATACATGCCAAAACCCAAATTCCCCAGTATACTCTGACACTCACCACTTTCCCTCTCCTGAATATTATCTCTACTGTACATAGTATCCACTCCACACTCTTTCTTTCAAATTGTGATTTTGTGTGATTTCCCCCCTTATTTTGTCCACTCGGTAATAAAATGTGTTGTATTTTAATTGTTTTCATTGACAAAAATATTGTGACCACCTCATTATTTTTTCCTTTTTCCATTAGATTTGTTCAGATGTTTTTTTTTAATTATAGATTTTTTTATAAGTAGAAAGGTTAGAAGATCATCATGAGAATTGATAGCCGTTTGAGCCTGGTGGCTTTAAACAGCTTACCCTTGGTAAGCTGTTTAAAGGCCTTGGTGAAAACTGTGTGTGTGGAAAAGACGGACTTGTAAGGTGAGCTTATAGGAGCACTACCTGGCTTGTTCCAAATAAAGTAATGTGAGATTGTTGTCTTGCGGGCTGACCACCTGTCAGGATTGGCACAGTGGTCAGGACTGGATGGAAGGCAAAGGTGCAGTCTTGGGATGTGTACCGACATTTCACAGATGAACAAAAAGCCAAAGCAACTTGAACTCCTTACACAGCACCATACCTCCAACCAAGCAACTGAATATGGATTAGGCCCTTTTCTTTGCATGAGAAAAGGGAAGAGGGAAACCCTGCAAAGGGGAGCGTAGATGCTGGAAAGGTAGATACCAACCTTAGCATACTGTCACCATGACCCCAACTCAAATAAGAAGCAGAAAATGGATGAATAGATAAATGCCACATATGAGGATGTGTGACTGGTCTCTGTGCAGAAGCCAATTTAGAGAGAAGTGGGCACATCTTGAGTAATGGTTAGAAATTTAATAACTTTCATCTGGTATTCAGTGTTGCTGGAGACAGTGTAAAATATCTATTAGGGTGTAATGAAGCATGAGTTAGTGTTGTATCTTTTAGAGATATAATGATGTGATACTCATAGTCCATAGCAGTTGAATCCCCGTAATGACACTGATGTTTTTAGGCCTGTATTTACCCTTCACATTGTTTCTCTTGTGGCTTTATATGCCGTGCAATAGGTCATAGAGAATGAAATATACTTTCCTGTTTGTTTTGACCCTTAATTAGTAGGCCAAACTTTCCACTTTTACTTTCCAAATGAAAAAGCAAAAATCACCAATAAATACACCAAAAACAAATAATCTGTTAGAAGCAGTCCTTTGTATTTTTGCTTTATTGCCACATTGCAGGCAGTATTTTCACCAGTGTAACTGAAAGGTTATTACTACAGATAGTTGTTGCTTGAAGGACACTATGTTAGAAAATGGGCCAAGTGCATGCAAATATCATTCTACTGCTCTGCAGCTGCAAGCAGTGAAGCCTGATTTTTTTTTTTTTTAAAGTATACGTGGTACATCCTACCCTGCTTTGAAACTTGCAACATTTTTCAAAGATGCACCAGGATTGCTGCTTTTGTTAAGCAGGGCAAGTTTAGTTTGTTACTCTATCATAATTGCTTCTCAACAGTGCTCCTGCCTAACATCTATGTGGCCATATAAGCCTAGTACAAAGTCATTTCAGCACAGTAATTCAGCTCCCTGATGGAAATATGATTAAAACTCAAAAACATGGCTCTGTCCAGGTGAAAGTGTTTAATGTTTAGTGGAGTAGCTGCGCAGGTGAAAGTGTTTAGTGCTGGATAATGCAACCTCTCTTGGCCCCCCGCTTTTCCAGCTGTTCATGATTATAGTTTCTCTCGTTCTCCTTTTCTCTTTGATTGCTTCCCTATGTATGTGAAGATTAGCCAGGAAAAGGACATTTTATATGGTATAAAGCACAATGTGCTCTATTAATCTGTTCACTCAAAAAAAACCTTACGACGGTCATTGTTTTCTTTTTGTAATGGCTAATCAAAGAATACCCATTATTATACATCATTATTAAGTGTTTTAACTGTTTATATCAGTAGTTATTCAAGCATGATGCTCCTAATCAGTAGTGCAGAAAATCAAAGTAATAAAAACCAGTGTGTGTTCTGAAAATTCAGATAATTTTAGAAAACAACAGTTAGTTATAAAATTTTACTCTGTTTGACTCGTTCTTTAGTCTTCACATTACTTTTGGTTCCACGGTATCCACAAAGGGCGGAAGGTTGAGATGGGGGTGTTTCTGTAAGCATCCAGTCTATATCTTTCTCCTGGCTAATTAACTGGTATTTTATCCAGGGCCTGAGCTGCACTGATGGGGGATAAGCTAGCCTTTGACAGGGTAAGGCAAGCGTAGCGGCTCCTAATCAGGGGGTCTGCAAGTGGGGCGGAAAACACCTGTTCTGGGTACAGGTGTACACCCAGCACATGGCTGCACTCTTTTGCCCTGAGTCCCATTCCCTCCCTCCAGCCCTCTCACTCTCCTTCTCCTTTTACATCGTTGCTGACTCACATTCCTGCACTGTGTTTGACTCGGTTTTCTGTGTACAAATTTTTCTTCCACACACATCAGCTAACCCTGTTATTGCCTCGAAATTGTGCACAATGTGTCCTTTTGTGTCTTCAGCATGACCCACCAGATTTACAGCAATAGTGAGATGGGTCTGTCATGCCCGACTTGTAAATAGGGGCATTTTAATGCGCTGAGTAAACATAATTTTGAGTGTGTGTTTTTAGGGGCTAGACCTAACAAAGCAACAAAACCAAGCAAAGCTCCAAAAACATCTCATGAAAAGCTGTCTCCAGTAGCTCTTCTGCTCTTTTGGGATTTCATTTGGAGCAATGGTTCACTGGGTGACGGCACAGACACCAAAGGAAAGTGTGCGTCTTACCTTAAATCAGCAGTATCTGTCTGACATCCTTATATGAGAAGCCCCTCCCCCCAACACACACACACACACACACACACACACACACACACACACACACACATGTCTGACTTTGATTGAAAACAACATGTTCATGACCCTTATTGAAGTTGTGATGGAAAGGGAGAAAATGACTGAGGTGCAAAGTTAATAAGGTAATAAGTAAAACAAGGTTCCAAGTAAGGTTACTGTTGCCTTATTTGGTGATTTATGATATCTCAGATTGTACAAACGATAGTCTTTTTTTTTTTCTACAGAGAGCAGAAACAAAACTCATAATTAGAGCAGAGTCAGTATAATAATCTCTGTAGGTCAAAGATTCTTGATTGTTGAAAGTAAACAGTATTTCAAATGTTACTATCCAGAACCGGTTAAACTGACTGAAATGATAAAAATCATGACAAATAATACAATTATGATATTATTTACAGAGCACTCTAAATGTGCAGGCTTAAAGGTTTTCTTGTGGAAGACATAATGCAAGATGCATTAAAAACAGATAAATGCAGAGAAAATTGATTAAATAAATACCACAACAAATCAGGCTTTTAATTTTGGTCAGAAATGGTTCTCTTTCAAGCTGATGTGTAATATATTAAGTTAAAAAAATAGGAATTTGTACTTTGTTTTACAAGCTCTGTATTATTTTATTATTATTGTTCTGATGTTGAGACATATTTTCTTATTGAAGGTGTACACTTGCACGTCTACATCATCTCTTCCACCCCGAATTTCCTTCCTCTTTTCTTTTGTCTTCATTGGAAACAGCCTGCATCTTGCTTTTCACTGAAGGAAGCAGTGCATGGATAATATGGTTACGCCGTTACTGATGCATAAAGCTGCGTGTCTGGTTCTTGTCAAGACCTTGCCACCAAAGTCAATTTGCCCGTACCCTGGCAGAATGTAATATTTCTTTAATCAGATCAACACGGAAATTACGTCCGTAGACTGTATTGATACGAGAGGAAATAATTAAACTCGGGGCTCCAGGAATAATTTCACCCTCTGAGCATTACTGTAAACCCCATAAAAAACAAATCCACCCTCTCCTCCCTCCTTTGCAGGATGAGATAAAGAGGAAACCAGGAGCGTAGATAGACGGATGAGATTTCATTGACTCAGCCTCTGTTTTCCTTCCAGCCTTTCAGCAGGTTCCTCACCCAGTCATCCACTTCTGCAACACTGTCCAGTATGGTGTCCAGACCTAAACATCGTGCACATAAGACACTGTCGCCTTACCAGAACGTCTGGTCATTTTTTTGTGCCAAAAGGTGCAGAAAGGTCAGTGAGATTTTCCGTACCATCCTTCTAGGGGTGCCACGATAACTGAACACTGATTATAGCAATAAGATCCAAAATGAAATATCAGTGTTGTCAATAATGCACATGTGATTCAGCAGTGTAAATAACTGCATAACTTTTTTTTGTCTGCTTTTTGTACAGTTGGCTTTCAGACTCGCTGACTTCCAACAAAAAGTCAAACAAAAAGCATGACAATCAAATCTATATGTAAATTTCATAGATAACATTGCTGATATATATATATATATATATATATATATATATATATATATATATATATGTGTGTGTAAAGGTATGTATGCGAGAGAAAGAGAGAGAGAGAGATTCAGTTTTCTGTAGATAATATGATTTTGACACGACTGTGAAAAAATAATGTAAAATAAAATAATAATAATATCTTCACAGTCCTATGTCCAACTGTGTGTCGCTCAAATAAACTATAATAACTATTACAGAGCACAGAAGATGAGTGTGAAATGCAAAATCCAAATCGTTATGCAAATACATACGTCACACAGACCTGCAGTCAGTGTAGCAATCAAACCAGGAGCAGCCAAAGGTTTTGTCTGACAAAACAGAATGAAAATACAATTTATTGAAGTATTTCTCATTCATGGGTCAAAATAAAACAAGCATTTTCTTATAATTATTATTAAAAATCATATAAAAATTTTATTTCTATCTCACTTGAAGACAAAATCGGTCCCACTTAACATACTAGCACAGTATACCTGCTTAATACAAAGAAGCGTTAGGCAACACTAAGGACATAAAACGCGGTGTATTTATTTATAAAAATGTCTGCATGAAAATAAATCAACAGATGACTAATATCCTGTTTCTTGTTAAGACAAATGATAACAGTGTAAATTCAGATTGGAATGACTTAATCTGTAAATTTGAGCGTTAATTGTTGTCTATTGAATAGAAATTCAAAATGCAGGCTTTTTTTTTCTTCTGTGATGATTTGGGTTTTGTTTTTTTAAAGTAAAGCTGATTTTTCTTCTCTTGCTGCAGCACCATTTATACCTTAACGTAAGAAAGACATGAATTAATTTAAAATGAATTGTTTTTAGTCAAGCTCTGCATTGGTTACCTGTTAAGGGTGCACCAACCCTTCTGTCCTCCTCACCCTCTGTCACTTCTCATAGGTCCCAGCTCCGTGTCACAACCCTGAATTGGATGAATTTTCTTCTTTCCCCTGAATTCATTAGCACATCCGTGGCTCAATTGTCATTTGTCTTCAAGCATGATTTTGCTCTTGATAAAACAGGCCGAGAGCCAGTTTTCTGGTATGTTGCGCAAGTGACATTGTGTATGTGTAGGCACAGTTTAATGCAGTGGGCATATTTCATGCCACATGAGATTGATGTCTACAAACTGTATATCATATCTTCGTATGCTTTCCCCCCCATTTTCTTCAATGATGTTAAAGCACAAAAAAAAAAAGTGTTAAAGAGGAACTAAAGTTGTGTTTTTGTTTTTTGTATGTTTATTTTAAGCCAACCATGGTCTTTTTCAAAACCCAACTAATTAGTTTGGGTCTCACCGCCGAAACAAACAGTGAGTAAATGCAAAAGTAACCAAACAAAATAGAATCTCCCATTAACACACATGCTGTCGGCACATTGTTCATGGTGCGGTCCAAAGTTAGAGCAGGTTGTTGACCGATCAGAAGGTTGATGGTTTGACAAATTTTGTTTGTCAAATACAGAATCCGTGTCTCGGTGTCATGATCAGGCTGTGTGCAGGCAGGAGAGGACCCAAACGCAAACTCACGGGAAAAGAGGACTGAACTCAAAATACAGCTTTATTGCTGACAAAAGATAACAGCGATACAAAATAACATGAAACTAAACTGGGAAGTACTAAGAACTGACTTACGAGGAAACACATGGAGGGGCACACAATCATGAGGGAGAACGCGACACTGAACTGAGGGAGACGCAGACATAAATACACAGAGGGTTAACGAGGGAAGTGGGAACACACGGGGAACACAGGTGACACTGATAATCATAACAAGACACGGCAGGAGTAAATGCAACACTGACGGGAGACTGTCAAAGTAAAACAGGAAGTACACAGAGGTTCAGACAGGAGGGGAGAGACCACGGGGAGAACACAGACATAACGGGCTGGGGAAAACATGGAATAAAACACAAGGAGAGACGAGGGCTCACAAATACACAGAGGGGCACACACAGGGGGTAAGAGTCACAAGGGGAAAAACACATAAGGAACAACGTAACAGGGCAACCCAGGAAGCATGGCCTAAATAAGGAACAAAATACAAAAATACATGAAAACTAAGAATACTGGGCCAACATGGCCCAGGATCATGACACTCAGTGAATGAATGTGGTTTATAGTTAGCAGTTTGAGTGCTTCAATAAAAGAAAAGTGCCACATAACTACGAGTGTTATCTGCCACTACCAGCTGCCTCCTTATACGAACTCCTTTTGTCTGCTTTCGTTTAAGACTGTTTCCTCTTGGTTATTATTACCATATAACAATTTGGTGACCCAAGTGGCAGGTACAACAGGTACAACAAATCAGACTTCTTCTGTATTTTTCACATTGATACAGTGCAGAATAAACAAGCAGAGAGGGCATTAAAGAACTAACGGCATCACAATTTAAGGAAACTGTTACTAGGAACTGCATGATCATGGTTTCTGAACACCCCCCACCCCCCCTTTACATACAGACACACACAGGCACACACAGGTCATTAAAACTTCTTTAACCTTATTCACACGGTACTTGATGGTATTCTTTTAAACAGGAAAAAAAAGCTTTACCCGTTCACTGTCCCCACAGCATCTAATTGGTTTGGTTACGACCTGTTTGCGCTGTGTCAAGGTGACTGTGGCTACATTGGCGCTCAGCTGCATTTGATACAGCTTGTTAGTAAATGAAGATTAAGTGCTAGCAGGAATAAAACACAATACACCTTGATCACGCTCTCAAGTGGAGGATTAATTTACCGTTCTCTTGAATGAGCAATCCTCACAGTCCATAATTATTTAAGTTCCATTTTGGGTTAATTATAGTCATTAGCATTATGTGTTCATAGTGAGGGGCTAATTTTGAGAGAAGTGGCTTGAGATTTAACAAAAAAAGAAAGGAGGGGGAAAAAAAGACCCACACGAGTCTCGGAAATGAACAGATCATTTGGTTTTGAGGGGCAGAAATTGATAGACAACAGCAGGGAAACAGCTGAGGAGGGAACAATTATTCTAATGATGTGACAAACGCAGATGCTGCAAATTAGATTTAGTTTAGCTTAGATGCTCGCGTACTAGTTAATATTGGGAGGCTGAAATTTGTAATGGTGGAATAATGTGAGCATTTCTCTGTCTGTACAAAGCTACTGCACAGTAAAGGATTTACACTGTTCCTAAAAGTCAGAGTTTGAAGAGTAAGACGCATTCGTTTGAATTATTTGAAGACGTATAAAACTGCATTGATCAGAGACTCATATCGTGATGTGATTATAATTCCAGTTACGCAACTTTTTATACCAAAGAACACATTCATTGTTTGGGGTCGCCTGGAAAATGTTTGGCAAACTTCCTGCCAGAAGATGAAATAGAGCATGTGCAGTGCAGTGACAGAAAGGTTGCAAGGGACAGGATGATGAAGGCTTGTTTGGCTCTCCTCGCTTCTCCTCAGTAGAGCAGCCCAGCGTGAGGAAAAGCTTGTTAAAACCCTAATAGTAGCTATCAAAGGCTATTGATTATCTTTCCCGCCCTGTTTGGGTGACAAAGTGAGCATTAGCTGAAGCCATACAGAGCTTCTTACAGCATGTTTCCTTAGTGGCCGCCCAGTCCCATTGGGTTGTCCTCTGCAGAGATCACATGCGTGTACATGCATGACATACATGCGCATACACACAACACACTCGTGTCTCCTTTTTCAAAGCCAACGCAGCGCTATACTTTCACTCTCCTGCCACCAGATAATCCATTTTACAGCCCGGGATCAAACACTGAGCCCTCTGGCTGTGTGCTACGGTGACTACTGTAAACCATGCATGTGAGCACACACACGCGCACACATGCACTATATCAACTTTAGAGACACAGTAGTAAGCTGTCATAAAGCTTCATAAGGAAGGAAATTTCTTGCAGTGCATTTCGTGGTGTTTAGTTGTTCTTTTTCGATTTTTGCTCTGTGCATTAGGAATGCTGTCCTAAGACGACACACAATGAGCACTTGACTAATACAGTGAACAATGAACACACTCTTCCTGGCCAGTAATGTACCGACCAGATGCATTGCTAATGAGTTCCTACTCCCGTTCTTCCTATTTAAGTGCATTTCTCCTCCAGTGCTTTCAGAATACTTAAAATAAAAATGCAGTTAAGAATGGTACAAACATCGGGAGATGTTACATAAGGCAAGTTATACATAAAGCATTATAACAACCAAATTAATGGATGTCTGTTGAAATATTCACATGATTAACCTCCAGATTTAAGGAGGACTACATGAAAATTCAGAAATTCCAAAATGGTATGTTTGTGTCTTTTTCGCTTGGCTGATCGGAATCTAGTTTGCCAACTTGAAGATGCCAGCCTGCTTTGAAAACACTTTCTGTTTCTGACTTTGTGCATGAAGTACAATCAAAAACAGGCAAAAGCTTTAATGTAGCATATAGTGAAGTGTGGAGATTTTATCACAAGGCTCCATTTACTGCAATATAGGAAAGCTGTTTGGGATTAGACTCTGTTGGCTAATAATTACTGGTAAGCTTCCTGTGCATTTAGAGATGCTCTTCTACATACCTTATTTGTAATTATTGGTTATTTGAGATACTGTTGCCTTCCTGTAAGCTCAAAGGAGTCTATCCATTCTTTTTTGTTATGCTCTCTAGCATCAACACAGATAATAATTACTGGTGTTGATCTTTTAACCTGAATGCCAGATGGGACCATTTATTTTGACAGGTATTCAGGTGTGTTGTCAGTTAGAAAAAAGTTCTGCTTAACTGACTTCCATAAGTCTAAAATTTAGCCGTAATACAACCACTTACAGCTGAGGACACACCCATCCATTTTCTTCCACTTATCCAGTACAGGAGCCAAGCCATCCTGGACAGGTTGCCAGTCTGTCACAGGGGTAATACGTACTCACGTTAATACTTAAGGCCAATATAGACGTTAACTGAAGTCCACTGACTACATGTCTTTGCACTGTGGGAGGAAGTCCACACAGAAAGGCCCTGACCAGATGGTGGATTCGAACCCAGGACCTTCTTGCTGTGGGGCAACATTGTGTCACCCTGCTGAGACACTAACATTAATCATCTTATTATAGAAAAACTGAAAAAAAAAAGAACAGCTTGAGAACTGACAGCCCAAGGTGTTAAACTAGCATTCAAAGTCTCCAGACTCCAGTGAAATTGAACATATATGTGTACAGTAATAAGGTTTTAAAAAAGCCCTCTCTGCATAAGTCTTGTTAGGGAGGTCTGTGGCTTTCAGTTTAAAACTGTACGCAAATAATCCATTTAATCACTGAATTCACTGAAGGAAAAATTAACTGCAGGCTTCTTATACTCAAAACTGTGTTTTTGAACATGCAGTATTCTTTTTATGAGTTGCAAATTTTCCATGTTTCTGGTGTGTGTGTTTGAGCGTGTGTGTAAACAGTTGGCTATGTGTGTTTTTAATCATTACTCAAAATGGCACATATTTGCTTCTATGCAGACCAGAGGTCTGTTTTTGATTGACCACAAATTTTGCCACATTTCTCTAATGTCTCAGCTTAAAATTGCACAATTCAAGCAGGCATTAGGTCACTTCAGTTACCACATCCAAATGTCGCATTTATAAAGCCAACCAAATATATGCAGCAAGTACTTTTCACTCCCTAAAATCTTGGTGTGACTGTAACAGATTTTGTTTTGTTTTGTTTCTTGTTCTGGCTGCGTGTTTCCTTGGTACAAATCAGCTGAAAAAATAAAAAACTAACAAAAAACCCTCATCTTCAATCTTCAGCCCATAAATCCTGTGCATCTTGGTAACATAATATGACCTAAATGTTTATGTTCTTACTGTACATATGTGTTGGTAAGACGCCATGATCTGTATAGAATGTGCATCACCCAACTCATTCTAGCGTGACACTGCAGATGTATTTAGGAGCTTGGTAAGAGGATATTCAATTTATTCATGATGCAAACCACAGGGTTGATGTGTATGTAGTGTGTATGAATGTGTGCAAGCGCATAGAGAATGTGGAGTGAACCATGACATGAAAACACCCTATAACCATTTCCCTGCATCTCTCAATTAGGACATCATCTATGCAGAGGAAGCATTCAAAAGTGGCTTCTTCTTTATTTAAAATTACACAGCGCATTGCAGACAAATGGGGTGCTGAGGGGGAAAAACTTGTGTGAGCCACTCTGCAAAAGATCTAAGGAATAGACAGGCAGACATGTGCTGTATAACTTGGTGTAAAATCATATGCAACTTGAGGGTTTGAGACTTGTCATGCTTAATAGTTAATACCAACTGCTAGAGGTGTGCACAGCCTGTATACACAGCACAATTCCAAAAGCAGACCCTCTGAAACTTTGTCAGCTCATCGGAGTCCATGCAGAATCACTCTGGGATTCATGCCTTATTGAACACTAGCCTTTCCTATGCCCACCATCCATTTCGGTCCCTGGCCACTATATTTTTGTCCCTGGCAATTTTCTGCAGATGGTGGTTTCAGGAAAACTTAATTCTGTACTTGTGACTTAGTTTTGATTATATTTTGAATATCAGCTTGAAATCTCAGCTGTACTCCTGACTCCTGATACGCTTACTAGTAATTTGATTAGGTACAACCTACTAGTACTGAAATGGACCTTCCAAACTACCTTGATTCTTCTTCATGGCGTAGTTTTAAGAAGGTTCTGAAAACATTCTTCAGAGAGATACGTCAATCTCCCATACCATCGTATCACAAAGGTGCTCTATTGGATTGAGATCTGTGACTGTGAAGACTATATGAGTACGATGAACTAATTGTAATGTTAAAAAAACTGGTTTTGATTTGATTCGGTCTTTGTGATATTGTGTATCCAGCTGGAAGCAACCACCAGATGATTGATACACCGTGGTCATAAAAAGATGGACATGGGCAGGGATACAACCGATCAAAGGCAGGATGTCTCCGTGCTTTCATGTTGTTTATAGCCTACCATCTGAACCTAGCAGTAAATAAAACTCATCAGACGTGAATTTTTTTTTGTCCATCTTCTATTGTTGAACTCTGGTGAGCTGTGTGAATTGTAGCCTCAGTTTCCTATATTTAGCTAATATGGGTGGCACCCAGTGTGGTCTTCTACCTCTGTAGCTAATCTGCTTCAAGGTTCAACATGTTGTGTATTCAGAGATGCTCTCCTGTATACCTTTTTTTGTAATGAGTAGTTACTGGAGTTACTGTTGGCTTACTATTGGCTCTAAACAGTCTGGCTAATCTTCTCTAAGCTCTGGCATCAACAAGGCTTTGTTACCAAGAGAACTCCCGCTCACTGGATATTTTTTCTTTTCTTTTTCTCTTTAAACTCTAGAGATGGTTGTGTGGGAAAATCCAAACAGATCAGCAAGCTCAAATGCTTAAACCAGCAACCATGCAACATTCAACGTCAATTAATCACCTTCGTTCCTCATTGTGATGCTCAGTTTAGACTTGGCCATATCTGCATGGCTAAATGCACTGAGTTGCTGCCATGCTATTGGCATAAAAGATGTTTGCATAAACATAGTGGTGAAACGCATGTACCTAAAAAAGTGAATTGTGAGTGAAAAATAATCAGATGGATCAAAGTTTAAAATGGTTTTACTCATAAGTACCAGTCTAGAAAATACGTGCTTATAGGAGTTTGGCCAATAGTCATTACTGAGGAAAAAGGGTAAACAGCATAGTTGACACCAAACTTTCAAGTATATTATCCTTAAAGTAAGGTTAGCACTCAAACAATAGTTGATTTAACTGTTTGCAATCTTCTTTCATTGATTTTTTTGGCATAAGATATGGTTGAAAAATTCAGCAAACGCATAAGCAGACAGACTCCCAAAAGACAGTTTCAGAACTATCCAGGGATTAACAAAAGAACAGGCCCATGCTGGCCCTTCATCATCCATTAGGCAGTGTGGGAGTGGCGCTGTAAACATCGGCAAGTCCAGGTGTTGACGCGCTCCATAAATTCCTCCTAAGAATGTAGTAGTGCATTCAGGCCTTGTTAGAAATGCAGGGCCACTCTATTCCTCTGATATTTTATACATGAAGCGAGCCATTTACAGTCTGATGAGCAAGTCTGGCTTATTAATGATATGGCCGTGCTCTTAGGGTGTCGGGCGCCAAGCAAATACTCATGTAAAATTAAACACGATTTGTTTACATAGCCGTGCAAATCGGACCACTCTGGGGCTTTGTTGCAAAGCCAGATCAGGGCTGCAAGCAGCGATTTCAATTAGTTGCGAGACACTTTCTAGAGCTCACGCGTGGTTTTGGGAAATGCTTGAAACCCCTTTTTAAAAACATTAAATGTTCTAGAAATCAGATACCTGTTTGAGTATTTTTTTTGGCTCATACATCTGCTAAGGGATATTCAGCTTGAATGATGTCATAAGTCTAGTAAAGTCAAGACAAGACTAGAAGGCTGAATTATTTAATGATGGCTCCACTTTTGTGGAATTATTTTAAGTATTATAATTGCAGCTGGGTTAGCCTTGGCCTGCTAGAGAAGAGCATGGGGCCCTGTGGGGAGCGATCAGCATCAGTCAGTGGTATCAGGTTACCATGAGCACAGTAAAATACTCCCCTAATGATGGCCAAATTGAAGGAAAAGCATTGACCTGAGCTGAGACCAAACCTAACAGCGCATTTCTGTGCATATTGTAGCTTGTATGGTCCTCACGTGGCAACGCAAGGTGCAGATAGAAAACACACCTTAGTCACTGATAATATGATAACATAATGGTATAGTCTTTCCTAATTATAGTTGGATGTTAAGTGTGACCGTGTATGTTTGTGCACTCTGACTTTGTGTTGAAAGCAGGCATGCGTGTTTTCATTGAAAATTGCAAAATAGATATTTGTCTGTTTTTTATATCTGATGTGGGTCCAGCAAAGCGTCAGAGTGACAACATGCTGCATTAAGTTTCTTACTGAGATGAGCTTGACAAGAGATTATTTTGTCATCAGGTGCAATAAAGATCATTTGTTGGCATGAGCTTAGAAGTCCAACATTACAGCTGCATTCCCGTCTCATGCTGCTACATGTGAATAGAAAACACCGAATGTTAGGCCAAAGAGCTCAAATGTCACTGCAGCACTTGATTAACCAAGTCTGGCCTTGAATCAAGACAAAAATTTTCAGTGTTGTTGAAACCATGGCTGAAACCACCATGTTTATTCTGCAGAAGTCATTAAGTCTCCTCTTCATTGCCCAAATAAGAAAGCCTTTTTCTTCCCCAGCAGTCAAGCTTTATTAGAGACATGGAGAGGTGATGGTTTGAGACAAATGAGAAGGGCTACAAAGAAAGCATCCATGTTTGTGTCAAGCAGCTTAATTTCTTAGTGTTTTTTCACAATTTTCACTTTATTTTAAGGTCATTTCCCCTCACCCTCCCATTTTCTGGGATTTTCTGGAAAACTGCTAACTTTATTGTGAATAAATTAAATTTGAAATCACATTTATTTTATTTTGTCAGATGTTACCCAATTTAGCATAAATTCTGTTGAACTATGCACTGAATTTCTACACATCTGGCCACTGAATACCTGACTCGAGGGCTGTGGGTATACCTACTATTTGATCGATTGCAAGGAAGTATAAGATCCTGGACTGAAAACCTCCTTGTGATTGGCTTTGTCATCTGCAGTATACACAGAAGAGGCTGACTCCTCTGCAAACACTTGCCAACTACTCTGTGAGCGGTAGTGAAACTGTGAAAAATGGGAAATGGATCGCCTTCATCTTCACAGTAAAGGTTGGTCTATTTGTGAGGCACAACTTACACTCTCAAGGTGAACGCTCCCCATCTCCAGTTTGCATTGTACTTTTTTACTACTACATCTACGCTACGGGCAACTGTGATAAGCTGCTTGGGACCAGAGCGATCACAAGGCAGTGCAGCACACTCTGTGCAGCTGAGTTCACCTAGCGACTGCCAGCAACCTCCATCACCCACCCGCAGACCTGAACTGGATGTTGCCTATGTTCAAAACTGGTCTCTAGGCTGTGTGACTGAGGCCTTAGTGGACATAAAAACAGAAACAACGTGTCGTTCAACTGTAATAAAATGGACCACAGGATCCAAACCTGCTGCCCTGTGCAGGTTATACTGTGAAACCTTATTTAAAAGAAACAAAACAATAAAAAACATGCTTACTTTCATTCTTGGTGGCAGATCAACAGTTGTTGGGTGAAATGTGCTTTTGCAGATACTTGACCAATTTCCTCTTTAGTTAACAATTTTCAACACTTTATCCTTGTGTTTATGGAGTTTTTTGCAATAGTGATTTCAATTTGGTCAGTTTAATTCTGAACCATAATTTAGATAAGTAAATTGTATATAAACCTTTGTATGTATTTCAACCTTTTATCCATTATGTTTAGCTAACAGTTTAATTTGTTTCTCCATATTAGTAAAAGTTGTATTTACTATGTAGTTAAAATAGCTGAAATGGTTGGTTAGCTGGCTATGTTAGCAATCTATCGCTTTCAATAATTATAGAATAATAATTTCATTTTAACCAATGATTTCTTTTTTTTCTGCTGCTTATCAGTTATTAAAAGTAATTGATAAGCAGAAATAAATAATTACTGTTTTCCTGCTTAAACCTGTTCAGCTCCAGTCATATTTTTATTATATTTTTATTTCTGATTTTTTTTCACTTAGTTGAGATAATATTTCCTTGTATCCTCTCATTACTGGAGAAGTACCGCCTGCTGTAGGTCAGCAAGTACAGCTTATTGGGCATCCCTGACATGGACGACTGTACTCTCACAAACTTTAAAATTTTAAAGAGTTACTCCCAGAGGCTCCATTTGTAAATAAGAAACTGACCTACCTGATTACAAATGGGTTAAAAATACATTCATCTAGATCCAGTAGCAGAACAACTGCTTATTTCTCAAACTTCTGTGATGAGTTTGTCATCTTACTCAAGGACAATTATGCAGTCTGGGGAAATTATGCCTACGTTGTGCTCTTGAGAAGATAATTGCTAAGCTGAAGCCTATGTATCACATGAGGATGGAGCCTCATTCCACAAATTAAATGCACGAAGCTCCCTAACAGCCTATGTATGTTTTCTGTACAGCATGTAAGTTCCTGTTTTACTGCATATTTCCCTTGATGATAACAAACGAAAAACAAAATTATTGTGTTAATTGAGCTCTTGTCAGGAGATGAATAATTATACATGCCAATTCCTTATGGGAAAACAACTGTGAAAATTAACTTTAAGAGAAAATGTCATTTTTGTAATTTTTCTATTTTGCTTTCCCCCCCCCCCTTCATTGTAATGTACATTTCCTTGAATTTTAAACCTGATAATTATAGGAATAGACTTGTTAGATATATAAATAAGCTCCTCAACCCTAATGAATTTCTCAAGTATGAAATCACACTCCCGTTGCAGGTGTGAAAGCAGGTTGTGATTTAGGTTGATGGACGACTAATCAGGAAATCAATTAGGCCTTGACCCAGAAACTGAGACAAAAGGAGTGAATTATTCTCTTCATTTCTTTCCTCTGGCTCTTGGACCCTCTGGTGTCTTTGATTGGACAAGAAAAATCCTCTGGGCTTGTCTTAACAGGCTACGTGATGGGAAGGTGGGTAGTAGATGGCTAACAGATTGCTTCTTATGAGTTAAAGAAGAAAATCATTCAGTTTTACTCTGAAAGCATATTATCTTTGGTCACAAGGGTCTCTCAGTTCTTACCAAACATATTTGCTTTCCCAAGAGGAGCACCGTAGACCAGCGGTCCCCAACCTTTTTTGCGCCACAGACCGGTTTATGCCCGACAATATTTTCATGGACCGGCCTTTAAGGTGTCGCGGATAAATACAACAAAATAAAACTAGTACTGGTACCGAAAAAAAGAAGATTTATTCATAACACACGTGAAAAGACCCAGGAAAACCAAATTAACGATAAAAACGATAACAAAATAATGCTGAAAACCGATAAAAACCCTGAAAACCATACATTTCACACCTGAGCCTCAACTCTTCCGGCCCGGTACCAAACGACTACGGTACCGGTCCGAGGCCCGGGGGTCTGGGACCGCTGCCGTAGACCCTCTGTAGGCTCCTCTTGTTAATGTTTTTATTCTATTTGTTTATTTACTTTATTTTATTATTCATATTATTGTCTTGTGGATGTTATGCTGGAGCAGATAGGGGGGTAATGGCCAGATAGAAAAAAGATAAGAGAAGAAAGCAGAGAAATGGAAAAAAGAAAAGGGGGAGGAAAAAGGGAAGGGGGGGGTTGAGAGAGAGAGAGGATGCGATTGTCTGTCATTCTGTTTGTCATTGAACGTACTTTTAAAATGATGGTGAGAAACTGAAATAACGCAAACCCCTGAGAGCCAGAGGTGGACAGGGGAACACCTGGCGGTCAATGGCACCCAAGAGAGCTACAAGTCCCGATGACAACCATGTATCCACCCCAGCTGAGGGATAGGGGAAGCCCCAAACGGAGCCCTCAGACGGAGTTCCAACAGCCAAGGGTGGGAGTGTCAGGGGACCACAGTCAGTGGGCAGGCCCCCCCAGCATGAGACACACAGACCCCCAAGAACCGCCCGAACCCCGGTGGAGCCCCCAGCACATGAAGAAGAGGCCCAAGCAGAACCCGTAACACAACCCCCAAAGGAGCAGGCCAGCAATCATGACAAAATGCCTAGTCATGCACCCCAGAGCCAGTGGGGAGCAGCAGTGAGGGGAACCCTTAGCAACAATGTCCCAAATGTTACCTGTCAGGGGTCAGACATAAAGGCATGCCTTTTCAGCAGCATCCAAAGGGATCAAGGCCCAGCAAGACCCAGACCCAGGCCATACATACATTCATCAAACTTTTGATGATAGTGTAAATCGCTTCACATAAGCAGTTAATGCTTAAGTTTTCCCGGGTTATCTGTCCGAGCAAACCAGAAGATAAATGCTGACTTCTCTGCCAGATACCTTTGGCTGAGTGTGTGTTGGGGGGAGTGTCCAAAAAAACAACTGGATGGGCTACAATACACACATATGTGCAACACATACACGCACATACTCATCTATCAGTCTTACCTCTCAGGGGTCAGACATAAAGGCATGGCTTTTCAGCAGCATCCACTTAGCTCAGAGAGGCAAGGCTGACTTATTATCCGTGTACCTTTGTCCATCATATTCACTTTGTATTAGAGTCAAACAGAACAACTGTGTCTTTATGTAGGCAGAGTTAAGTCTTGCAGAGGGTTCTGTGAGACTGATAAAAGAGAGAAGAGGGGAGGAGTGTTTCAGACCAGCATCAACAATAACTTGTTTTAAACAAACAGTTCATTGGCTGATACAAACATCTATATTTGAAAACAGATTTTTTCACAATATATTAATTTTTATAAATTCTAGCCATGTCAAGCAGGTTAAATGGTTTGGAGACAAATTTAGAGAGGTAAGGCTGAGCTGGCTCTGACATGTGCAGAGGAAGGATGGCTAATATATTGGACAAAGTAGCTGCCAGGCAGCAGGAAAAGACGAAGACCACAGAGAAGTTTCATTGATGTAGTGAAGGAGGACTTGCAGAGTGTTTGTGTGATGGAGAAGGATGTTAGGGATAGAGTGAGATAGAGGCAGATGAACTGCTGTGACAACCTCTGAAATAAGGTTGCTTTAATACTATTGGTCAGTATTAAAGTGATAACTGATATAATTGTGGGAATTTTTCTGGGATTTTGGCTTTGCTGCCAGGTGTTTCATTTATATGGCCATAACTGGCTCAACAATGAATCCACTTGATTGGTTTGCAAAGTTTGAAAGATAATGAGAGCACAGTTTCTCTACTTTTTACCATATTTTGCACCAAGAAACATCGTCCTGCAAGTCGAATGAAATAAATAGATCACGTCATTAAAATAGTCTGAAGTGAAAGAACTGAGCCAAATATATAGCATTTTTTCTGACATTGGCATTACTGATTGCTGTTTTAACACATTTGTCTGACTTGTAGCAGTAATGTTTTTCGCTGTAGTGATAGTACACTGAGTGAATATGAAAAAGTTGGACACATTTGTGAAATTGCCCTAATGTTTCTTAAGGCATCCCAGGCCGTATAAATGTGTCCAAATTATATATACAATATTTTATAATAAAATGAAAAATGATGATGTTTCTTTTAGAATTTTAATGATAGCAGTGGTTTTACTGGGCTGGTCCACTTGAGATGAAATCGCAGTGATGTCCAGGTACTGCATACATGTTATATGTGAGCTATATACTAAAATGATAGAGATTGCCTGCGACTACTTTCCAAATAAGAGAGACATTTTCTTTTATAACCTCCTAGTTAGCAGGACAATTTTCACTTTGTCATCTCTTCTAAAATCATGTTAAGTGCCTTGCAGCATTTTTCAGATTCAGGCCTTAGTCACCCAGGCCCAGACTTGGCGAACACTGGCAACCTGTGGTCACTAGGGGAAAATTCTTCTTCCCCAACCAGTTGGCTGGTGGTTGCTGGAGGTTGTCATCACCAGGTGAAATCAGTCACAAAGATGGTGCTGCACCAAAAATCTCCTTGTGATTAGTTTGGTTGGTAGCAGGTTGCCGCGGTCACCTGCAGTTTGCATGGAAAACGCCAACTTCTTAGCAAGCACTTGCTATTTAGTCCTCAACCTGGAAACGGAGAGCATTTACTACCAAAGTAAAAGCTGCATATTGTTTCAGCGATAAACTCATTTCAAAAGGCACAAACTGCTTTTAACGTGAATGTTGTTCTTTTCTGGTTTGGTTCATACAGTTTCACTACAGCTCAGAGAGTAAATGGTGTGTGTTTTCAGACACACCATTAGGGTTAGATGGGCACTAATCGGTATCTTGACCTTGTAAATTTTTTCAGTTATTGTATGATTGTGTATCAGACAGGTTTTTAATTTTGTGAACACCTCATGCCAACATTTTAATACACAATGTGGGTGTCTTACTGGCTTAGTCACATAAGATTTGTCCAATGTAAATACAGCAGTTTTTGGCTCTATGCCCTTTTTCCCCCCCAAAGTCATTTCTGTCTGTCTCTTCACTGCGAACATGTGGTGGATGTGCCAGAAACTTGTTTTGTCATCAATGGATTTCACTTCTTTGGAACAGAGTTAATCCCTCTACCTGGAATAATTGATTTTTGTTTTCTTTGGTAAATAGACTCTTAATGTATCTGAAGAAGAAACTGGATAAAGTGCTCATTAAAGTTCAAGTATGTTTAAGTGATGACTCACCATTAACTTTTGGAAAAGGGAATTTTGTTCTGTCACATTTGTGCGTCACTTCGTGTGGGTGTGTTCTCTATAAGTGCTGATATAAGTGCACATCTACTTGGTGAAGAAATGCAGTAAACAGAACACAAGAAATGTGCTAAGTTGCTCAAACCACTATGCATTTGATTAGATTTATCAAAACTTGTTACGCTGTTGAAGGGGTCTTTGGCTTGCACCTGAAAAACAACACATTCATCACACATTGCACTTGTCAGTGACACTTCAGATATATTATCGCTTCTAAACGAGAATTCCCCTGGCCCCTGTAAGTAAACCTTCCAAATCCACAGGTCTCATCCCTATTTTCCACCCAAAAACGAGCATTAGAAGGATTGCTCTGCTATTGTTGCTTCCCTTGGGAGCAAATCTATTTCTGCAGAGATGGAAATTGTCGGTCCCCACAAAGCTGCTGACACACTCTCAATGGAGGTGTCAATTCTCGAGGCCTCGCCATTGTGGACTGGATAATTTAATTGGAGAGGCACGACGGTGTGTCCCCGGTCGGGGTATTCAAATGTTATATCACCGCCTGTCCCAATGCTGGCTCCTTTCCTGGTGAGGAGATTCAAGATTTGATCCTCCACCCCTCCTCCTGCTCCTCCAGATCCCTCCCTCTCTTCTCCGAGCAGGTGGGGGCAGTGTAATGCAGGCCCAGGCTCCTGAGAGGATCCTTTGTTTGGGGGGAAACACAGCCTTGTGGCCTCAAAGTCTCAGAGCGACTGATGTGGAGAGGTGCAGAGGAGGAGGGTGAACCTGTACAGCGATTACCTGGGAGTCGTTTTGGGGCAGGCACAAAATTAGTCAGCAGATAATGAAGCTGTCTTTGATTGCAAGAGAGAGTGAAGGTTGGAGGGGGTTGAGCGTGGGGTCTCCTGTACAGGAGGCCTCCACAGGGCATGAGAAGCATGTCTTTGGAGGAACGCCTGCTGTCAACGAATGCTCTGTTTCTCTGAGATCCTGGCATAGTTTAGGGTTGAAAGATGCACAAAGGTTGGAGAGGAGCACATGCAAACACATTCCTTTGTACTTCGGCTCCAGGTGAATGAGATTAAGAGACAAGTGTGTGTTTTCCCAAATATGTCTGTGTAACCAAAGTCCAACATCGATACACACGTTTGCTTTTACTTTTCTCTGCTTAGCAAATAGGCATTTTTGATAACCTCCTTAATGAGTTTGATCTGTTTTTAGCATTTTCTTTTCTCTGACATATGGCAGCACATGATCCATCCCAAACATGGCGCAAACAAACATATAACATCTTTTTCTTTTCTTTTCTTTTTTTTGTGCAAACTGTCTACCAATTTCCATCTTCATCCTTTTTTGCGTGTATGTGTCTGTTTGTTGCACTGCAGAGTTGTCACGACAACCTACACAGTTGGCTCATGGCTGCCCTCCAAGCGCAGACAAAGCTGTCGTCGAATGAACCAGGCGTGTGTCCACGGGACCTGAGGGGTGCCGCCACCGCTAACAAAACACACAAAGCCCCTCGCCCCTGGCACTGGCCCTCACCCCGTCTACCCGCTATCCTGCCCCTCCCACACACCGCCGCCTGCTGCTTTGTGCCTGCTCCAAGCAGAGGAAGTTCCTCTCATCCCCTTTTAGAGGTAGTCCTGCCACCCATGCCCCTCTCTCACAAAGGCAGAGCTGAATGCACACACACATGCACACACACACATACACACACACACACACATTCTTCGAGGTACCACAGTTTATGTTTTTCAGTCTTTACCATATTAGAGCCCACCTTTTGTTTTTGTGCATAAACATAAAACGCTCTTATAGACTCACACGTCTTCGACCGGCCAGACAATATTCCATGTGGAACTTTGTGGTAGATATGTAAGTTATTTTTGCATTGCAAATGAGAAATACAAATCTTTCACTGTTGTGTGAGGTCTCATTTATATTAAAGGGACTTTTTATCCCATGTCAGATTTACATATTTTCTCTGGTCAGTAGTCTGGTTTGTTTATCCATCAAGATTGTTATGATGCAAGTTGTCCAGTTTAGGAAACATCTGCTTAATGCTTTACATTAATTATAACTAAATGGCACACATCTTTTGGTATCAAATTACCAAAATGCATTTGAAAAAGTCATCAGCAATATCGCTTTCCAGAAATCAGAGTTTGGCACAAACGTTTGTGTAGGATGATTTTTTTCTTTTTTACTCTCTAATGCACGCAGATGCCTAATATTAGATTATCTGAGTGGCCGTTAATGTTTATATACAGCCTTGTTGTCACTAGCACAAGCCTCTTGTCATGGATAGATGTATGATGTCATCTGCAGCATGATACACCTCTGAAGTGTAATGGTTCCTACTCCAAACTATTCACATTAAAGTTTGTGGATTCTATAAGAAATGGCATTAGTTAAATTAAATTCAAGAGAAGGCAGAAATCTCTACAGTTGATATCTGTAAAACTGGGAAACTCGCACTAAAACAATGAAGATGAAATAAAAAGCACTAAAAACATTTGTAAAATATCGAGGGGTGAACTGCCCCAAAAAAGGATTTGTCAAAATTCCAGCAGTATAGAGTCAGAGGCCCTAAATTTTAATCTTTGTTGTCCTCACAACTCATAAACAGATTTTTTATTCCCTATAAGTGGGGCGATCGTGGCTCAAGAGTTAGGAGTTCGCCTTGTAATCGGAAGGTTGCCGGTTCGAGCCCCGGCTTGGACAGTCTCGGTCGTTGTGTCCTTGGGCAAGACACTTCATCCGTTGCCTACTGGTGGTGGTCAGAGGGCCCGGTGGCGCCAGTGTCCGGCAGCCTCGCCTCTGTCAGTGCGCCCCAGGGTGGCTGTGGCTACAATGTAGCTTGCCATCACCAGTGTGTGAATGTGTGTGTGAATGGGTGGATGACTGATATGTAAAGCGCTTTGGGGTCCTTAGGGACTAGAAAAGCGCTATATAAATACAGGCCATTTATAATACAAGTAGTTTTATTTTTGTGCCATCCTGATTTTGTAAATGTAGCCAGTTTGTAACATAAGCTTTCTGTTAATAACGGTCTCTTTGCACAGGATAACCTCAATGATATCATTAGACATTTTTTTAGGCCTGTCAGATCCCTCTTCTAGTCCCGCAGAAAGCTTTTTTACAGCTGTCGTTGCAGTCTTAGCAGTACTCATGACTAGTAAACTGATCTTGATGTGTAAAATCTGAGGAGTTTTCCTTTAATCTTCAGTGAGTGCAGATCCCTTACTCACATCAGCGGGACTTACAAGTGAGGAAACTGTTCCACATCCAAGGACACATTACATCTGTCAAGTCAGCTGCATTTAAAATGTAAAGAGTGTAGACAGGCTGTGTCAAGTGGTGAGTATACATTCTTTGGTATGTCAGTCACTCTATAGTACGCGATGTGACACTGAGCTCACACATTTGTCACAACAGTGCCCCGTCAACCCATAAGCATACCTGTATTTAACTCAGAATGACAGATCATTCAGGACTCTTTGGTTGTTACCACTCAGAGAAAGCAAAACCAGTTTCCTTAAAGGCTGGTTTGGACTTTTGGAGTGAATCTTTGTAGTGCCTACTATGTAACCTATGTAAATGGCTGACACCGTTACCAGCATTCATGCTTTTGTGTGGTGTTTCATGTGTTAAATGTGTTGTGGTCGTGTCCTGGTGTCTTATATGTGGTGCCAGCCACGATAGAAACAAATACAATGCCTGGACTTTGTTTCCCTACTGGATCCCCACTCTTTGTTATGGTTAGTTCCCCTCACTCCCAGCGGGAGACATATTTGTCCCTCAAGTTTTTCCACTTCTTTGTACATTACCTCACATCCTTTCCGATAGTTTTGGCAATCTCCCTCCAGGAATTTGCTGATATCTGTGAGTCCTTATATTGATGCTGTTTATTTATTGCTTACCTATATAACCCAAAACTGTGGACATGAAGTAGCCAGGAATGCACAGGAGTAACTGACAGTACTAAAACACCCCAGTGACAGTAGTTGTAGTCTTTGTTGACATGGGAGGTGCACGTCAGGTTATGTCGTACGATTTCAGACGGTTTTGAAGTTATGAAGTTATGTAGTTAGTTACCTTCAGTGTAGCACAGAAGCGTAAATCCCCTGGAAGAATCCTGTTATGTTGTTGATTTACTTCGTGATTAGGGTGTGAATACAAAACTTCAAACCTTAAGTATCTTAGAAGAGCATTTAGCTGATCTTAAAGAAAAAAACAAGTTTGATTGATAGAATTGAGTCTCGTTGTCAGTCAGTTTATTATTTGAATTTTGCAAGTGAAATCCACACAACAACAAAAAAATAATTTACGCATGTTTTTGTGGCATTAAAAAAATCAAGTGAATTTAGTTTTATTTGGGCTTTAGTTTAAGGAAAAGTCCCTACACTATTACAGAGAAAATCCCAACAGTCAGACAGTATTGACGCTTCAAAACGCGACTTCATAAAGCAGTGGTGACATCATGGTAGCGGTGTCCCTTGTTTATCTACAGTCTATTTTCTGTCTTATCAAACTGCAACCACATAGTCATATTGAAACATTAATTTAGTTTTTTAATAATTAAATTGAGGAACACTTTTGGAATAAATTCAGCTGTGACCTTCACTGAAGTGTTTTAAAGTTGCGCTGAAGTTTACGCAGTATCAGCAGCATGAGGCGACTTCGTCTTAAAACTCCATCTCTTTAATGAAGGTTATCCAATAATTATCTCACCAGTGATGTCATGAAGCTGGATGAAAAGGAGTGAAATACAGTTTGGACTCAGAACAGGGTCTCCAACCTCTTAATGAATATGACCTCTGAGTCCTTCCTGCAAATCCCTGAGCTCTCATCCCCCCTCTCCAAAAAAACGACCTACAGTGTTTAATGATTCCAAGGACTCTGGAGTGAACTCCAAGTCTAATCAATGAACCCCATCTATGGGGAGCCAGTATCCCCGAGACACTGTTGCAAAGACAGTCATGCTTGGCAACCCAGGTTCACCATGGTGATGAAACCCTATTAGAACAGCCCCCCCCCCCCCCCCATTGTGGAGTGTCTGGTTGAACTGGCAACAGAGTCATTATGTAACCTCTGCTCATGCTTGTTCTCTCTGGAGAGAACAGTGGAGATCAAATATATAGTCTGTTTTGATAATTCATATCTCGTGGATTGCTTTAATGATAAGTGCCAGTGAAGTGACAACTGGAAAACTGAGAGACAGAGTTGGGAGTGATAAAGAATAGAGTGTTAAATATAGTGAGGTGAATTGCCCAAAAAGGAAACTAGTCTTAATTTAGCATAAGGAGGAACTTTTATACTTATTTCCAGCTTCATATTATCTATTCTTGGACTCTTTTAGTGCAGCTTTGCGTGATTCATAGTTGAGGTTGCAGCTTTGAATTGAAGGTCACTGGGGTTTCGTAGCTTATTGACAGAGCTGTGTGCCGGAGATGAATATATCAACGATATCCACTCTCACAAGGGATTCCTCGTGTATACATTCACTGTAGTATTTAAAACTTTTGACATGTTTGGTTGTGCTGAAACACTGAGGTAAGGATGGTTTGACTATAGAGGTGCCTGTCTGAGTAATTGTGACATTTCAGTTTAGGGAAAACATGCAACTGAATTCTGGTTGCTTTTGTCTCACACTGCTTTCTTTGTGCTCCTTGATAATCTCTCAAAAGGCCCCAATATTTTTGATAACTTTGTTGCAAGAAATGTGCTATTAAAAAACTGTTTTATGTACCTCCTGCTTGCCTCTTCCCGTGGAGTTCCCCCTTTTACTTTTCTGTTTTTTGTTGTTGTTGTTTTTTTTTAAATCCAAAACATCTGAAAGTCTTCTAAGTAAGGTTTAAAAAAAGGAGGGAAGAACATTTTCCAGTGCTCCTCTCATTGATGAAATGTTTCCTCTTCCTCTTCAATTATTCAAGCCGTTTTCATTGGAGAACTCCCAGTGGCACCCGGTGAGATTTGCATCCTGATTTATTTGTCATATATCCTTTATATCTCTAAATTCTTTATACCTCTCCAGTGGCTCCATGCATCTTTCATGGGCTCCTCGGCAGTGTTTGCAGGCTAGATCCAAACACATTTTACACGTCACGCTGCAGCTGCAGCTGCAGATCACATATTTCACCTTGGGAGTGTAGTGTGAATGAAAAATTTATTGTCTAGGGTCGTTAATTTTTTTCCCTCCGCTCACACCACCAAGTTTTTGGCATTGTCAGTGTCACAAGTTGCCACCTCACAAGCTGCGTTCGCTATTTTCTCTGTCCCTTATTCTTCTGTTTCCCACTGAACTCTGAAACTTGCAAGAGAAGCATCTCTCTGACCTGGAAAGGCTGTTTTGGTGAGAATGAGTGACTGACACAATTAGGTGAATATGGAAATGATGTGTTTATGCGACCCACGGGGCAAGTTAAGTCGAGACAAATTTATTTATGAAATGCTTTTAACAAAACAAGATCACCGTCGAGGAGTTCTGAGAAACTAAAAACTTGATCCACAAAAATTAAGCAATTGTGACAATATCAGTCACACTGGCAGCTGTTTGACTTGTCACCTCTTTTACTTTTTCTTAAGGAGGGAATAAAACTATATATATAGACAAGAGAGCTTACCAGCTAGACTTTTTTTGGCCAGAAAATATCCCCGTTTTATTTTATGCCATTGACAAAATAATGGCTAAAAAAAGTCCCTGAGGGGGGCTAAGTTTGTGATACAGTTTAATACGACAATGCTTTGAACTGGCGTCACACAGGCTTTACCCCCACACCACAGAGCACAGGGATAAAGATAAACATGTTTGTAATGGTGTAGATTTAATTCTGTCTTTGGCCTGCATTGCAATTACTCTCACCCACGCAGGATGGTATAAGGAAAAAGCATTCCCAACTGATTAATTCCCCGACAATTATTCCCCTGTCTCTGTTGACATGCTGCCACTCCAAGCCGTTCCACTAATTTTTATTTCCCTAACGCAGACACAATCTAAAGCACTGCATATGTGGTGCGCAGGGTGGGGAAATACTCCGGCTTTTTCCTCTGGAACGGAGTGCCGCTCACAGAGACAGATTGTCATACTGGAATGGGCCACCTAGCCTTACAATCTCCATCTGCTTGGGCAAACCGTGGATGAGCGGGGGAATGAAAGAGGGATAGAGAAACGGGGGGAGAGAGAGGAAAGGAGGCAGAATGATGGAGTGGCTATTAAATATACAGCAGGCAGTGAAGAGCATGTGGGATGTTGTTGGGAGACGTCTGAATCGTAGAAGCTTCTGTGCGCTTGTTTTCTTTCATTTTTGGTACGGTTTTGTTGTTTTCTTCCATTTCTTCCATTACTTATTTTTTTGTTGGCTCTTTCCTTTACTAGTACCAGGTTTCTTTGTTTTTTGTCATCTTTTGCCCTCATTTGCGATTTTACTTCTATTTTCATGCTGTTGCTCTTCCTGTTCATTATCGTTTCTTGTTACCTTTTTTCCTTTCATTCATCTGTTCCTCGTCTCCAGTTATTTATAATTATGCTATCACATTCTTTATCATATGTTTATATATTTATCATTTTTTTCACTTTATATTTGAATAATAATACTATTCTTCTCCTGCCTTTGTGTTGGCTTTACCTCAGTTCCTTTCCCCCTTCTCTTTTATGGTCTTTTTTTTTTTGCATTTCCCATCTACTCTTTCTCCTTTACTCTCCTGGCATGCTCATTGGGATGTATGGCCACCTTTGTAACATAAATCAGTGATGAATCCCGCCACAGGGTTTAAATGGAGATGTTTTATTAGAATAAGTCCTTGAGTCCTTGGCGGCAGGAGCCAGTTCATGCGAATTGAGTTGAGTTGAGGCTAACCTCGATGTTAATTCAACCTTTTATGAAACGGCTCTCGCGGTGGTTGGTTTGGGTGCCGTCTTGGGCTTCGTGACAGCTCGCTAACGCAGCTCCGCTGAGGTGTCTCTGCCACATTTTCTTCCCGTTTGCCATCTAATTCACACTTCCCTGAGGTACACTCCACAAAAATTGGATGGTAAAACATTGTGAAAACATCCTTAAATGACAGTCGAACCATGGCAGCGGATGGGTGGGGCAAGTGAAAGGGTATGTGGGTCATGTATCTGTGTCCAGATCACTTGGCAGATTTTTTTTCTTCCCCCTCTTTGTCTTTCATTCCAGCAGATTTCTTCATCAGGTTGTAAGGAGGCCAGCCTTCTGCCTTGAAACATAGTATGTGCTGTGTAGTGCGGGTGGGTTTGGGGAGGATGTGGGTGGGTTTGGGGACGGCAGTGAAGCAGCCTGACTGGAAAACCATGTTCAGATATTTTTAATTCATGGGATACCACCTGGCTAATGGTGTTCTTGGATCCGCCAGTTCCCCGCAAGCCCAGAACAGAACTTGTTTCAAATAATCTGGTCTCCACCAAATGCACCGAAATTATTCATGCAGCCTGCATTATGAGCCGTTGATCATATTATTGGAATAAAAAAACAGTTCAGAAATGTCAGATAGCATTAGAATGCACTGATGGCAACCCAAACAGCTCATGTAAATTACATGGGAGAAGATGGACAGATATTCCTCTCTTAAGATTTTATAAAATAAGATATGCTATGCATACAGAAATTTAGTCAATTAAAGGCACACAAATGGTATGTATATTTTACATTGTATTTTTATTAATAATAATATTATTATTATTATTATTATTACCTCAAGATTATTCGAATAGGACATTTTAAAAAACAAAAATAATTTTCTTCTGTCAAACATTAAGAGATTCTGTAGTCTCATCGTTACCGTTAAAAAACATATTGCTTTATCTTAAATCCTCCCTCAGTGGGTCATAACAACATTCTGATGTCAACATTACAGGAAACGTTAACATAGTCATACTGAACTTACAGTAACCAGCAGGCCACTGATTGTTATCCTGCCCATTGATTTCCTCTGTGGCCCTAAGTACTGACGGCTTCAGTTTAAGATAGCATGAGACCATAAAAGAGAGACTGACCAAACACAACATCATATGATTTTATGAAATATTGATAAGAGTGGTCTCCACTCCCATCAGGCCTTATGGACAAATAAATGGACAACTGACCAGCGCTGGCTGGACTTGAGCAGCTTGTATAATGAACCGAGGAGCATAAGAGCTAAACAAAGTACAGGAAAACAGCAACTGAAAGCTTTTCTGGAGCAGATTTTCAGATATCTTTCATCTTTTGGCATTATTATTAAGGTATTATTGTCTTTTATGGTTGTTTATTGTGTCATACTAGTTTTTTTATGGCTTTCCAGTTTATTAGTGTAATGGATAAAAAATACAATATAATAAGTCCCATATGTCTATCTCACAATAAATAATGCATACAGTACATGGTATAGTAATTCGATTTTCTTCTTTTTTTTTGAATCAGTCAGTTAATTTAATAAAAATAATTATAAATACGTGTAGAAGGAAAATGATAAACTAGTACTTGTCCTATATTAATTAATGAAATTCTAATGTTTGATCTGGGATGTTTTAAATTGATATTCTGCAGAATGCTGGGAGCAAACTCAGGATAGCAGCATGAAGGAGATATTGTGGTTTGATGTTACTGCAGGGAAGTTTCATAGATTTGAGTTGCCCATATGTAAACACATGAAGTCTTGGACACTGTTGACATTTTGTCCATATTGATATTTTGCCCACAACTTCTTTTAATATTTTTTATTTTAGAGACACTGATGCACACTACTCGTCTTATCAGAGATCTTTATCTTGATCTGTGCTGCAGAGTGTAAAATCTCAGTAATGAAAGCTAGACTTATCAGTCTAAACAATGTTATGTCTGTCAAAGAGATTATCGTAGCTGTTATCTGCATTTTATCTAAAGATATAACAGTTGCGTTAAAAGTACAGTACATTTTTTATATATTCTTATTTTATTTTATTTTTTTTTTGGGGGGGGGGGGGGGGGGCTGCAGTAATTCTGTAATTTTGATAAATTTATATTGCATTATTTGGAAAGATTTTGAATATGTTTCAAAAACCCAGAGGATATGAGATCTACACATGCTAAAAAATGACTGTCAGTCAAAGTGAAAACAACTATTTTATTTCTTCAACATCAAAACAGAGATTTTTTTTGTTTTTCGAGCTTTTCAAAGAACGTGATTCATTAGTTGCACATATTCTTTTTTTCCCGACAGATAGGGAAAAGCAGTTTTTAACAAGCCTTTAGTTGTTGAGGGGAATAAGTGTAAGCAGTCTTCCATCAACTGCACACATTCCTCTGATGAGACGATAGTGGCTAAGATGTTTATGCAAAGATGCAACCTCACGCTTTCAACTCTCCCAGTCACATGGACGACAACTTGGATGCCATATTAGACGTGAGGCAACAAACTTGATACGGGTATTTACCAACAAAGCTCTGTTCTCACTTGTCGTGGTGCAGAGTAAGAGGATTAGTTTCCTGTTTTCTTTTTTCTTCTTTTGCTGTCAGGATTTAAGAAACTACAACTTTTGAATTTAATTGTAGTTCTGTTGTTTTAAACACACAAGACTCTGGCTTTATGCTATAATAAAAGGGGTGAATTTGATAGCATAAATATATTGTATTTGTACATAAATACTTATTTTAGGCATTTAGTGATGGCTGACATTTTCCTTATGTGAAAGCTCTGTTTTTCTCAGGGTAGAAAAATACACATAAATGAGGCAAAAGTTGTTCGATTGATCAAGGAAATCAAAAATTCCAAAGTAATGTTACTCTGTGCTTTCACCTTGCCGGTCATTCGATTTTTTTTCACTTTTTTGCTTTCTGATCATTATAGAAGTTTATCATTTTTATTTTTATTCCATAGTTTGTATTTGAGTACTTCTTTTTAAATGCATCATCTCACAATTGCCTCTTTAAAGAAAGTTTTTGGCTTCCATCAACCACTTTATCATCAGTTTACTATTTAAAAACTTATGTAAACATAGCAGAGAGAAAAGACAAATGAAGGCTGAAGATGAAGAGGAACGAGAGTGAAGAGGAAGAGAAGATGAGGTGGGGTGGGGTGGGCTAGGAAGGAAAAGAGGGGGTTGTGGCAGATTTTTTACCTGAAGGCAAGAGAAGGCAGAGGAACCCGCAGGTTCAGCAGGGAGCAGCCGTGCCCGCCACAATTCCAGGAAGGCCCTCTCCACTATGATCCATTATTCAGCACCAAGCACAATTAGCCTCTGTCAAGCTATTTTTACATGCTCCGATAAGATAGATTCAATGTACAAAAGAATGTGCAACATCTCCCTCCTGCTCCTCCTCTTGCACATCACCACTTATTTATTTATTTGGCACGTTAATGCGTTAGAATGGTATCGATGTAGCTTTTATCCCTTAAGTTATTCATCAGGGCTTTGAAAGAGTTTGTTTAGAGCTGTTTAGCGCGGCATCATCGGCAAAGCTGGAGGGATGAGCTATACTAAATTGGCTCATCTATCTCGATGTTATGATATGTGGGTATAATTTGTGTGTTTCAATGCAGATGGTTGGCATTCAAAAATGAATTGACCTCAAGGACCTTAACAAGCACTTAGCATCAAAGGAATAACATTAATACAGCCACACTAAGTGCCGCTGCCAATTACCAGGGGAGGCTGACTAGGGTTGAGATGGGTTCAAGTCAAATATCTATGTATGATCTGCTGATGATATCATTGGCATTTAAAATTTAACAGCACAGAGTATCATGTTTACTGACAAACTAACCTTTTAAACTAAAACTTTGAGGTTCAGTGTCCGAGACCTAGATTAAGTCTAGTTGTAGATCAAATATGTTGAGGAACCATGGTGTAAATTTCCCATCACATTTCATAACTACTTCTAAAGGAATTCTTCAATGTTTTGAAAATATACTATTTCAGTCAAGATCGCTGTTTGGATCTGCATTAATTTATATTTGGTGTTATGGTTCAGTTTTGGGCCTCCCCATGCTTACATGCACAAACATAGAATGCCTAATGGGGGGAGGGCACAGCACACTGCTGTTTTATGGCCATGTAAGAGTAAGAGGCTGAGGTGGAATGAGCAACAGCAAAAGCCCAGCAAAGAGCAGGCATCAGTACAAACAAATATCATACTAAGGTTTAAACAGGTTTTATAGTTTCCATACCTGCAAGTCCACTAGGGTCCGCTTGAGTCCCAGTGACGTAAATGGTGTCATTGGACAGTAAGCATAGGGGTCTGTGCCGACACCCACATGATTGCCTGTTTTTCTGTGACCACACAGACTCGTGTGCAGAGATTTTCCATTAGAATGCATTACGCATCCAGGCAGACCATGGAAGGGGATTCAGGCAGACTCCAAAGAAGTATACCGGGAATCACTACTTGGCTGTCAGGTCTTCAGCTGTCCATTGCCATGCCTACAACCGGCTGGTGAGTAGTTGTTGGAAGTTGCTGCCAGTCGTTGTGACTGCTGCTGAAGCCCCAGTCACACGCCTCGAGACAAGTTATGACCCCTGTCAACCACAGGAACTGAAAGTGAAACTGTGGAAAGCTAATGCAAAGCAGAAACGTTAGACCACTTGCCTTCAAAATAAAGGTCGCCCCTTTTGATTTTTTTAAATTTTTTAAATTTTTTTTGCAGTAGCAGCAGTAGGACAAATTCTACTTATGGTTTCTATTTTAATTTTCGTCAATGCTAACATTAAATTTGTTTTCAACCAAAACATCAGGTATGCAAAGAGGTTGCTGCACAAACCCTCTTTATAACTGATTTTACCTAGCAACAATCAGCAATTTCCAATTGGTTGGGAACACATTTATTTTTCCCTTTGCAACAAGGAGGTCGCTGACTGGTCTCTAGGCCTATGTGGACTAAATCAGACCCAATATAAAACGAGAAGCTGAGGTGGACATGGGTTCTGAAGTGGCTTGCAGGTTTTGGATATTGTAAGCAGGCTAAAGCAACTTAAATTGTGACCCCCAAGATGAGATTAGCAAACTGCATAAGTAGATGATGAGCTATCAGTCGAGTTATTAGCTAATGTGGCATCAGTTGATCTGCCAGGAAAGCAGCTGAGGTTGACTTCATGGTCTGCCTGAAATACCTCTGTGCTTGACAGAGAAAGATTACTTCTCTAGTTTCTCTATATTGTGTTTTGAAGAAATGGTAAACTCCGGTTCAGAGCAAAAAGCCACTCATCCCTCTTTCTCTTCTCTTGAAAACTTGATGCCGCTGTTCATTGAGTTGTTCTGTTAAGACGTAGAATTTCTGCAGCCCAGCCAATGCACAGGCGATGTGAGGATAATTTTTCACATAAGCATACCTTAGAAGTAATAGTTAGTAGCGATTGCTGCATGGTGTCATTATTCATGAGATGTGCTGCAATAGAGAATAAATGTATGATAAGGTTAGGATGAAGAGTAGAAAGTGCCCGAGCTCTCTCCACATTTCAGAGCTTTATGTGCATATTCCAGACTTATATGTACAACATAATTCAGTCCAAATTGGCTCTCCTGCCATTTTCGAAGAGGGAAAAGGAAATGTTTTGGCTGCAAGACTCTTTTGCCAAATGACACTGGCTCTTTGTTTCATTTCCATCCCAATTTTGTCTAAATTTACCTCATCACTTCCTTTGAAAACTTTGTATTTGGTCACGGCTTAGGGCCTCAGGGAGTCTCCTGCTTGAAGTGAGATGAGGATTAACTTTGCTGGTGTCACACACTTTTTATCGCTACATCATTTTATCATAATAAACTTTAATTTGATGAGATTCAGTTAGGAAGCTTGAAGATGAGATGCAGTCTGGAAGCTTCTCTATCTATGATCTGCTCTGATATCTTGGATGTCTAGGAATACATTTCCTGCATATTTACAGCACATTTACTGCATAAAAAAGCTGCTTTACGATTTACTTAAGGATGAGGGATTAGTTTCAATCACATGACACAGTTAAATATATTGTACAGGTAAGGACCTTGGACTAGGGTCTTAAACTGAGCTAATCCAAATTTCATCCATTTTCTAGAGAAACAGGACTTTGGTGACTCAAATTGAAATAATAGAGCAGCGATTTTTTCTGGGGTTATTCAAGAAATCAAAGAATTCAGGTCTGCACCCATATTTTTTCTGCAAATGCAAATTAACCTTATATGTTTTTTTTCCTCATATCAGCTCCTGATTATAATTGCTATGTATGAATGCATGTAATATACAGTACATTCACCCATCTAACACTAATACCAGGACCCGTCTTGTGAAGCCAGCGTCCTGTGCGGCACTGCTTTAAAGATGAAAAGGTATTGCCTAGTCTATGGATTATTAACAATCTTTTAAGTTCACATACTGCCCCAGTACCATGAATCTAAATATGCAACATGATTAGCTCTCATTAACATGAGGTATTCCTTAACAAGGTTGTTAGCACATCCCAGCCAAGAGCTTGGACCCCTCTTTGCAGGTGCTGTCATTGCATCGGATCAGGCAGGTAATTAGTCTTCTTAAATGCGGGTGTATGTGGGGTGGGTTTTTTTTTGTGCGTGTGTGTGTGTCTGTGTGCGTAGAGGTATTAGTGGGGTTCATTAGCCCTAACCCCCACTTAGCCACCCCTTTCCCCAACAACAGTTGATCTTTACAAGACCTGCCTTCCTTTTTATTCTTCTGTTCCTCCTCTCTCTTATCTCCAGCAGTGTTGCCCCTGACCCCCTTCAGCCCACAGTAGTAGGATGGGTGGGGTTAGAGGTGTGAGTGGAGGTGGACGGGTGCATACAACGGGGGCGGCTGATCAAAGCCCTGGGGATCCCCAGGGAGGACATTTTCAGAGGCAGGAGGGAATTTAAACAGTGGTTTAAGCCAGGAAATCAGAGCTGAGGTAAGAGGCGAGGGGGTTATTGTGGCTGTTTGTAAGCCAGGAGAGGGGCAGCCCTGTCCTTAATCCCCTTAATGAGGGAGGGGATCTAACCAAGGCTGCTTTCACCTGGAAAGGGTCTTAATGTGGTTTGCATGGTGATAACCTTTGAAAGCTATTGGTTTTTTTAAAGAGGGAATAAGAAGTGTGCGAAGTGAGAAATCTCTGGATTTGTAAGAGCAGCGTGAAGTGTATTAAGGATGACAGAAGCATCAGAAACAACAAAGTGGTCTCCAGAGGCTGACAATATCCTGTGTGTGTGCAGTAGTGTGTGAGGATGCATGTGTGCCTGTCTTCTGAGCTGAGCCTCTTTTTGAAAGTGTTTGTGCACGTTGCAAGATGGGATGTGTGCACAGTTTATATGTGTGTATGGGGGTATTTTTGGACTGTTGTGCATCTCTGTGTGTGTGTGTGTTCTGTCATGTCACTGACATGACAGGCGCGAACGCTGATTCAGTCTGGCGGTGGTAGCATCTGAAAGCGCCAGGGAACCTACCGGGAGCAAATGATATTCATTGGTCTTAAACGGTCGGGTTGGCCGGCAGGCCTTGTTGCAACCACCGGTGTCATGTTACATTATGACCTGAAGATGACGGGGGACGACGCTGCTCCAAAGAGAGGAGAGAGAGAGAGAGGAAGAGGAGGAGGTACAGGAAGGGCAGGGTGAGGAGTGGCAGTCGCACAGCTGAGGTCATTTAAAGTAATAATCCAAAACTTGTAAGTTTTTAGCGGCACATTGTTGAAGAATTGTCTGCAGAAATTTGAATACTCTCCATCTGAATTTCTATTCATTTTGCCTGTTCAGTTGTCTTAATTTTGTTTGTTTTGAAATGTTATTCTAGTTTATATTTTTTCTTCTTTTTGAATTATTTTTCACATGTGAAACAAAGTAATTTTTTATCATACAGTGAGAAGATTGCAGTAAAGCAGAAGCAAAACTGTTTTCACATTGACTCTTCAGTATGCTTTTGATTCAATTAGCTGAAAAAAACATAAATAAAAACTTTGTGGGTAAGTAACGCGTCAACAGGGGGTGCTACACAGCTGCTTAATCCTTTGAGAAAATTTAAGCTGTTACTTTAATAGTTTTTTTCTCTCATTGGAAATGTTTTTGATTTATTCTATTTTTACATCGTCTGCATCTTTATCTGTGTGTGGCTTTTTCGTGCTCTCTCTCTGAGTTCGTGCCTCTCCAAAAAATGGTTTGAGCGATTTTCAAGTGTCTGAAATCCTCTGCAAGTCTTAATGAGCTTAACCTTAACTTTACACTTACAGATTAAAGAATAAAGGGTAAAAGAGCCAATGTCTTTTGATTACCCATTTATTAGGCTGCTAAAAGCAGTGTGTGCACAGAGACACTGCCAACATCTGTTTGCAAAGCTGCAAACTTCCTGCTTTATTTCTGTTTTGTGTTAATTAGCACTTCTCTCTCAGAGCCACACACAAAAGAAGATACTTGCAAACTGGGAAAAATGCCTATAGCTGCTCCAAAGAGAACCCACTTTTACACCTAAAGTGTGTTTGAGCTTTGATACTTTAATGAGCTTATTTTAGTGATGAACATGTAGAAAAATGTTCCTGGAAATTCAAAGTGTAGTTTTTGTAACAGTTTTAAGTATTAATTGCATAAATACTGTTCTTGGTTTATTTTAAGGGGACATGTGTGGATAAAGCTATCTGCACAGAGTGCAGAGAGAAAAACAGACAAACAAGCAAATAAGTGAGTGTTATTGTTCCAAAGAAAGAAAAGAAACTGTGCAGTTTGGTTGGAAACTAAACAAAAAAGCATCTGTGCCATAGAAGAAAAATATTTATAAAGACAAAACAATGGTGTCAAGCTAAAACAAAGGCAGCATTTATTGGTTTGTGGCACTGAATGGCAGAGGTTTGATTGTGTACAGAGGGGCTGGGGGTAGGGGGAACAGCTGTGTGGCTTTATAAAGACGAGACGCTGAGATCCTCCATTGTCAGTCCATACCTTGGCATAGATCTGTTTTGACAAAGCACCATTATTCGCTGTCACCTTGCTCGCATGGTCAGATAATGAGGATGTTTTCACAGGCAAACGGAGAAAACAGACTGCGAGAGTCACCACATAAAACAATGTCATTGTGGCGTTTCTGTTGAGGCAGAATGAATGGATTTGTCTGAACATTTTGTGTGGTGATAGCTTTTTTTTCTGTGGGTTGTTTGTGTCTCTGCCAGTGTTGACAGGCTCAGTTTCATTCCCGGCCTTGGCTCGACTTTCTGCCAAAGCTTCTGCTGGAGTCTATTAAAATGTTGCACTGCAAGACCTATCGCCCGCGACCATCAGTAGACTTTTCTGGACTTTGCGGGATATAGAAAACCAAGTGTGATTTCTGGGAGAGGGAGAAGAAATATGTGTTATACTGGAAAATGAAAGTTTTAATCAGCATAGGGAAAAATTGATTGTAGCTTTAAAGTGTATTGTGAGTACATAATGGAGGAGATAATTCAGTTTTTATGGGCACCCTGGACAACTTTGCATGTTTGCAGCTCCAAATGGCAATAAGAGAGAGTTTGAAAAAATCTGAAATCCTGTAATGTGCTGCTCTGCTGGCATACAGCAACACTCACTGATGCCAAAGCAAAACAAAGGGGAAGTAAGGCATTAGATAAATAAATGTAGCTGTTTATAGACGAGATTATACTTTTAAATTGTTTGCTTTGGAGATTTTGATTTGTAAATTATTACCGGATAGGATTATGGCACTGATGCAACCAGACACATGGGAATAAGACAAACGATGAGGATATATGTAGTTGAACATTGAGCGTTACTATATTAATATATATGTATATTGCTATACCATTGTTCTGTATAGCTTTGCTTCACTCTGGCAGATTTGACCTCCATTTCGACCTCCAAATCAGTCAGGTGTATGAGCTAGTGCTACGGTTAGCACCCCAGTATTCCACTCACACAGTCTGTGCACGTCTAGCACTAGCTGTTAACCCGAGCATCTCCTCGGCACTGCAGCTGCGCCAACATCTGTGCTCACTGTCGTCTTGATCCGCCCCATTCCCTCCAATAACCTGCCCTCCCTCTGATGGGTATGAATAAAGGAGGGAACAATCTGGATACTCTGTTGCACAACATGCCTCTGGGACTGAACAAATATCAATAATAGATTTACCAGCATTCAACTTTTGCTTAGTTTGTTTTTGTATCACATTTCCTGAGTGGTCCCACACTACTGGTACTAAATGGTTTATCATTGTTATTATTTAAATCTCTTCTTGAGCCTTTTTCAAGCTACATAGAGTCAAATTAACTTTTTACAATCGAGATACGTTTAAGGCAACGTAGGCGCCTGTGTTTGAAAGAAGAGTGTACAGAAAACGTTTGATGGCTTCTCAGGATGCTGTGATGATGAGTCGCTAGTGGTTTGGGCTTGAAATCCAATGTGAATTAACGTTTGCATCTTCATGTTTTCTTAGCATGATGAAGGAAAGTATTCATTTACTAGTCGTAAGTTGGCTTCTTCCAAATATTGCTCCTGAAAACAAAAGAAGCAGCAGTAATAGCAGAAAAAAATGATATTCTTTTAGTTTAATTTCCTTTGAACAGGTTAAATTTCTTATATATTTGCTGTTAAGATGCTCTTATAATGTGATGTCTGAAAATGTTACTCTAAATAAATATATGCAAATAGATCACTATTATTATTGTTGCAGCCACTATTTTGTCGGATGATTGAACAGAAGCAAACATCTTGTCTAGGTTTTCTTTGAAGTGCTAATGAAGCTAATCCTTAGCTTGCTTATTTTACAGACGGTATTTTGGTGTTACTAAACCAGAAATTTCAAGCAAGTGGCGGACCTGAATGAGGGCCTGTGGATACCACACACTCGCAGAGCAGACGCTGTGAGCAGAATTTGAACCTGTGCGGGGAAATTCCGTTGGATTTCGAGTCTAACACCTTAGCCGCTCCATCACAGCTCCCCGATGTGGCCAAGAATCCAGAAAGACCATATGCTGGTCACAGATTATCAAACATTTTCTGTACATTCCTCTTCCTTGTAATCTTCGTAATGCATACCCTGCTTTACTTTAATTTTAAATCCATAAATTATACAGTAAACATCGTATTGTATAAACTAGGGCTTTACATTGGCCTTTAGGCCAGTAATTAATGGGAAAAGAAAGCATTTAGTTAAGTCATACATAAAGTGAGAAGTATAATTTTCACAGACAGCTACAGTCTCTCTGACAGCCATGAGATACAATCAGGATTAAAGCACTGGCGTCATGTCATTTTGTCTTAAAGCTTAGTGTGAATCTTTCAGAAATACTGTGTCCTTGAGATATGCTTCCCTTGTATGGAAAGAAACATGCAAATGTTCTGCACACCACTGTATTTTCTGTTAATAAATGATTGCTCATAGGGTGTTGGGTTTTTTCTGTTTATTCTGTATTATTATTGGGTCTTTATCTTACAATATAAAGCGCCTTGAGGCAACTGTTGTTGTGATTTGACTTTATAAATAAAATTGAATCGAATCCCATTATGTATTCTCTACCATTACTGTTGTGGCACTCATTTGTCAGTGGCACAAAGGATGATTTATAGGTACCTAAAAGCTTTTAGTCAGGACCACTTAAACCAAAGAGGATTGTTATACCATCTCCAGTCATTTATATTTGGAGGCATCGCTCGTTTTTTAGGAACTGTGAGCGCCTTCCTGACATATGTGGAGAGGTCAAGGCAGGGCAACCACTTCTTCTTGCCCTCATAGGATGAGCAGCAGCCAAACACAAGAAGGCAGGCATTGATGGCAAAGAAATGGTATGTTAATGAGAAACTGGAGTGTAGGTGGGTTGCAAAGAGGCATTAGAGCAGAAGAAGAGATGCAAGAGAGCTTGAATATAAGACATTGCTTGTGTTATTTGATAAACTAGCATTAGATACAAAGATAAAAAAAAAGCACCACTTTTAGCGTTGAAGGTGTATACACTTGCAAAGAACTTTAATCACTGCCTTCAAAAATGCATTGATGTAGGTGCAGGAATTATTTAAAAGCATGTGACTGAACTGCTCATAAGCTTTGATTATGACATTAAATAAATTCAGCTGCTGTTAAATCCTATTTGCAGATCTTTTATTTTGTTCTTAGAAGTCAAGAAAAGCAGTCTCACCCTGCATGATACCATGCTTGGTAAGGTAATATACTGAAAAATCCTTTCCAGTTGCATCTTGGCACTGCACAAACAGGCATGTAGGCGGGACCATGTTAATATGGTGTGAGACTGCTAATGGCTTTATGATTGGATAATTAGAGGAAGGTGGGTAATTAGGAGAGTAGTCTGTGCTTGGCTTCTCTGCTGGAGTGAGTAGGAACAGGAAGACTTCATGCTGGCTGTTGAGGGGTGTTTATGTGTGTGAGCGGGGAAGTGTGTGTTTTTGGATGTCATTGCTACTGGCTAGTAGTATAAATCCTTGCTGTGCCAGTTTAAGATTCCAGACTTTAAAACAGGGTAGCACTGAGTTCAAGAAAAGTGGTTCTTACTGCATATAATGCAAAGCTGGGTGATGCAAAAGCCTTTAAAGGGTGAATGCATGACTGAAAATCTTAATGTTCTTAGGAGTTTAGTTCATATAGGAGCAAAAAGACTCTTTTATTTTCTGTTGTTTTTTGATCACATGTCCAGTGTCCACTGTTTACCGCTTGTTTTAATCACTTAGTATTACAAATGTATAATATTATGCTAATTAGCATATTCTAATGCTTCTTATTAGGACCAGTGTCCCAAACCAGAGAAAACATCTATAAAAAGATCAAATAAAATAATAGAAAAAAAACCCTGAAATTTAAAAATATTATTTAAGTCTTTATGTTTTAGAGATGTCAAGTCATACATTTGTATGAAACACTTCAAAAAAACATCAGCTGTGTTACTTTTGGCTTTTACTTTACTTTGTATTAAAACATAGTCACATGATGACCTAAATCAATGATCACCCTCCAGAATAAAATAAATGCTTTTTTTTTTTTTGCTCCTCCTTTTTATGAGAATATGAGTCAGGAAATTCTCCAAATCTGGCAGAATTTTACGTTTTCACTCCTCTTAGACTCTTTTAGTTTACCGGTCCACCCTGCTGCTTTAAGAGTGTGTTTTTAATCCTTGAGAAAATGACTGTGAAGCTAACGACTTCTCCCTCCACCCGTCCACCATCTCCAGACATCATTAAAGCTCGGCTATAGCCCCAGGCTGCGCATGAACCCCTTCTTCAAACTGTACACTTTATCCATAATTCAGCTATCTATCCTGAATTATTCAAGCAAATAGTGGGGAAAATAATGGAGTTCACTGAATCTTACTTACACATAAAACTGTTTTAATGTTGATTTGAATTTTTGAGGATTCCTGATGCGGCGAGTGAGGGGGGCTTAAGTAGCACATGTGGCCTGCTTTGCCTCAGCCCTGATCAGGGCAGGGGAGGATGGGTTGGCTCATAAACACATTAGCACAAGCTCACAGTGGTAAATGGATGCACATGAGTGTATAAATAGCATGTATAGCTTTAAAGATGCAAAAAAACACGACTAAAGAGGTTTAAATGAAGACGAATGTCTTTAAAATCCTACCTTTTTGTAACTGAATAAAAAAGTTCATCACAAATTTGTTGTTTCTTCAATGTGTTTACAAGTAAAGTTCTTTCTTCCCTAACCTGTACCAGTTGATACCACAACTTTACTGTATACCTAAATATTCATTGCATGTGATGACTGATGGCGTGACACAGTGAGGTGCCCTCGCTCTCACCCCCTGTGTAGCCATTGCACATGTTTTAAGGAGAGAAAGCGATAAATGAGCAGCAGCCCCCACTTGACATCTTATCAGAAAATGGCTGAATTAACATTAGTTGCTTGCTTACCATACCATGAGCCTTCATGTTAAATCATTTACTCCCTTTGGAGTGGGTCAGGCCATGCAACTTTTATCGCGGGAAAAGAATCAGAATTCCCCCGGATAGGGGAAGGTGGCTCATGCATAAATAAAGTATACAGTACATGCGAGCACTATAACCTTGCTCAGGGGTTTTGCTGGAAGCACAGAGCACATTACTTAGAGGTTTTATACTGTATCATATAGAGGCTGTAAGGCTATGCTTTATAACTGGGCCTTTAGAAAGCGGGGCTGAGTTGGAGGAGAATACATTTAAAGCAAACTCAGAAACTCGGGACGCACAACAGCATGCTTCTGCATACCTTCACTTGTTTTTAGCTTTTGAAAACTGTGATTTTTTGCTATATGTGGATATAAACACAATACTGATTTGTTGCATGAGACAGTGTATGTTGCTGCTCTCTATCTATCTGCATAACAGAATATTTTACCAGCCTTACAGTAGTAGTAATTTAAAGGTTTCAGTGGGTGTTCAGTGTTGCTGATTACAGTTCACATAAAACATTTTTAGTGCAAAGTCCTGCATTGTTTTTTTGTTTTCTGCCTTTGTTGGTGCAGTTTTGGTGCTTCTTAGGATGTTAGTCATGGCTGTAGATCAGTGGAGAAGTACATTTAGAAAAATCTGTGTTATGTCACCTATGTGATTGTGTGTGCCTAAGAACAAATAAAACAAGGGCTCATTGAAATATTGCTCCATTACACTCATAGTGGACAAAAAACCCACGGGGCCCCTTTAAACCAAGTGTTTCCCTGGATTAAATATTACACTGATTTGAGGCTGGAAATAAGTGAAAAGCAACCACAGGGGTGTGATGAATACATTTACTGCTGTAGCACCTTCATGTTACAGTCTTGCATGTGACTGAAATGATAACATAGGAACATTGGAAGCAATAATGCATCCAAATTTCATTGCTTTGTTTACTGCATGCTGTTCTTGTTTGCCAATTTTCAAAATAAACAGCAAAAATTATTTATGAAAGTATATCATAAATAAACTACAGGCATAAAGTAAATCAGTAACACAGTAATAACGTTGATTTTTAAATATTATTTAAACATTGGGTCTTCTGATGTTCTATGGTTTAATATTTTATAAGATTTTAAGTATAGCTTATAAAAGAGTTGTTTTTGTAATGCTAATGCAATGCTAATACTCTCTTAATCGTCTATTCCTTCGCTACGCCTTCAGCATTTGGCAGTTGTCACTCAAAGATGAGATGTGAACATGGCTACTATTATGAAAAATCAAGCGCACATAAAGATAGGTGTTCCGATTTTGTTTGACTGCAGTCCAAAACCAGTTTTAATGAGGATCCATATGTGGATGAAGAGCTTGCACCACTCTAGGAGCTCTACCTTTCTCCTGCATACCATTTAGCCCAGTCTCTCTAACTTGCTGTGTATGGATGTAGAGGAGAGAAACAAGGGACAGGGTCACAAGAGGAATGGAGAAGTGGATGTGGGAGGAGCGAGGGATAGAATGACTGGGGTGTAAAGAGCAGCAGAGAGAAGTGAGCAGTAGATCACAGCAAGGTGGAGAGGAATGAGACCCAGACGTGAGAACTAATTTGACACATTTGCCCAGAATTCCAGCACCGTCTGCCACTATCAACACATTTACCCTCTTTGTCTTGTTATCGAGGGAGATGAGGCCTCTGAGGTCTAGCATAGGTCTGGCAGATCAAAGAAGGCACTTTTCCAATGGAGGCAGTCATCCAAATGCACAATCCCTTTCTCTCTATTCATAGAGGAGAAAGAGAGATACAGCTAAAGAAAAGTGAGACTGACAGTCATTTTCCTGTACTAGGTAGGGGGTAACATGTGAGTACATTGTATTTCACCATATTGGAAGCATATGAGGTTTTGCTTGGTTTCCCCCCTTCCATCTGTTTAGATCACACTAAGTTGTTATCTGACTTACTTTTCTCTGTGTCTGAATTATTGTCTATTACAGTGTTCAAACAACTTCCAAACTTCAATCTTTAATGGGGGCTTTTTTAAATTTCCTTCCTTTCGCTATTATCATAGTTTCTCCATTAAAAAACCTCTTTGGAAAGATAATCAGTGATGGTGCTCAACACATACAGGCCTCTGATGGGATGCCACATGTGGATGGGTTTTTGTTTGAAGGTGATCCAACTTTTTGCTTTGGATACCGTCCTCCTGACCCTCATATGGTTAGCTTCCTGCTACAAAATTTGCCATACATGCTGAAAAGCTGTCTTCTTGAAGTGTCAGCTCAACTTAAAACAAACTGACCAGTATTTATGAAGGCACCACAGGCAGGGCGGCAGCAGATGATGAATGCATGCAGTTTCTACTGGTATTTGTACAGTTGCTTTCAAACATTGCTGGAGTAAGGCTTCTGTGAAGATACAAGCCCAAACCAAGAGAGGCATTGTAGGTAACTGTAGCACTCAGTGTTCCCAGAATTAAACTTACACTCTAAGACCATGCATGTGGGCACGAGAAATAACTGAGATGTGCCAAAAGGTTTACAGAAAGTCAGAATAAAACTCCACATATTAGGCGCCAGGTTTTTCTCTCCTGGTCTTTGAACTCAAAATTATGTTCTAGTACTAGGCCAGAAATTTGGTTTGTGTGTGTGTTGACTTTCATAAGCTGTTATTTGTTATATTTCATGTCTCAAACTAGTATAAATTTCAAGCTTTTATGTTGCTAAGTCTTAACTCAAGTGTAACTGACTGGCTCCTTTAATACTTACCAGTCACTCATGATTCACTAATCATTTCAGAAGTCCAAAAAACAGTTTTTTCTGTAAATACATATAAATATTAAAAGAAAGAGCAGAAAATGTTAGATTTTATTTATTTATTTTTTTACACAGGGGACTGGACGATGTTAATCCTGGATGCTAGCCACTGTGTTCATTAATTTTTTTCACCTAGTCTCCACTTTACAGCACAATATTAATTTATGAGAGTCAGTGTAGAGCCATGTTCTAAGAGGATACTTGGTAAGAATGCAATGTTCACCATTAAGAAAATAAAAAAGTGCTATTCAACAGTTGGTGAGAAGTTTTCATCAGAGCTTAAATGTCAAAAAGCTGGTTGCACCACTGGCAACACCATAGTCAGTTAAAATCTAGGAACTGTGTGATAGATGTATAAAATTTCATGCTGAACTATCTGAATATAAAAATATATATACAGTGGGGCAAAAAAGTATTTAGTCAGCCACCGATTGTGCAAGTTCCCCCACTTAAAATGATGACAGAGGTCAGTAATTTGCACCAGAGGTACACTTCAACTGTGAGAGACAGAATGTGAAAAAAAAAAAAAAAATCCATGAATCCACATGGTAGGATTTGTAAAGAATTTATTCGTAAATTAGGGTGGAAAATAAGTATTTGGTCAATAACAAAAATACAACTCAATACTTTGTAACATAACCTTTGTTGGCAATAACAGAGGTCAAACGTTTACTATAGGTCTTTACCAGGTTTGCACACACAGTAGCTGGTATTTTGGCCCATTCCTCCATGCAGATCTTCTCGAGAGCAGTGATGTTTTGGGGCTGTCGCCGAGCAACACGGACTTTCAACTCCCGCCACAGATTTTCTATGGGGTTGAGGTCTGGAGACTGGCTAGGCCACTCCAGGACTTTCAAATGCTTCTTACGGAGCCACTCCTTTGTTGCCCGGGCGGTGTGTTTTGGATCATTGTCATGTTGGAAGACCCAGCCTCGTTTCATCTTCAAAGTTCTCACTGATGGAAGGAGGTTTTGGCTCAAAATCTCACGATACATGGCCCCATTCATTCTGTCCTTAACACGGATCAGTCGTCCTGTCCCCTTGGCAGAAAAACAGCCCCATAGCATGATGTTTCCACCCCCATGCTTCACAGTAGGTATGGTGTTCTTGGGATGCAACTCAGTATTCTTCTTCCTCCAAACACGACGAGTTGAGTTTATACCAAAAAGTTCTACTTTGGTTTCATCTGACCACATGACATTCTCCCAATCCTCTGCTGTATCATCCATGTGCTCTCTGGCAAACTTCAGACGGGCCTGGACATGCACTGGCTTCAGCAGCGGAACACGTCTGGCACTGCGGGATTTGATTCCCTGCCGTTGTAGTGTGTTACTGATGGTGACCTTTGTTACTTTGGTCCCAGCTCTCTGCAGGTCATTCACCAGGTCCCCCCGTGTGGTTCTGGGATCTTTGCTCACCGTTCTCATGATCATTTTGACCCCACGGGATGAGATCTTGCGTGGAGCCCCAGATCGAGGGAGATTATCAGTGGTCTTGTATGTCTTCCATTTTCTGATGATTGCTCCCACAGTTGATTTTTTCACACCAAGCTGCTTGCCTATTGTAGATTCACTCTTCCCAGTCTGGTGCAGGTCTACAATACTTTTCCTGGTGTCCTTCGAAAGCTCTTTGGTCTTGGCCATGGCGGAGTTTGGAGTCTGACTGTTTGAGGCTGTGGACAGGTGTCTTTTATACAGATGATGAGTTCAAACAGGTGCCATTCATACAGGTAACGAGTGGGGGACAGAAAAGCTTCTTACAGAAGACGTTACAGGTCTGTGAGAGCCAGAGATTTTCCTTGTTTGAGGTGACCAAATACTTATTTTTCACCCTAATTTACAAATAAATTCTTTACAAATCCTACCATGTGAATTCATGGATTTTTTTTTCACATTCTGTCTCTCACAGTTGAAGTGTACCTCTGGTGCAAATTACTGACCTCTGTCATCATTTTAAGTGGGGGAACTTGCACAATCGGTGGCTGACTAAATACTTTTTTGCCCCACTGTATATCCTCCGAGACCCAAGCTCTTATTTTACGTCTATTTTTAATTTGTCCTGCCTAATTGGGATTAGTTAGGCATAAAAATTAAGCTTCATCGTGGATCAGAAAGGAGTATAATACGTTTATTTTATATAACATACAGTATAACACAATAAAGACAACAAGTTTTAAGCAAACTATAAAAAAATTTCATTGGGCAAAATGAAATATAAGGTTCAAAAAAGCCAAAATGTAATGTTCACATAATCAAATGTGAGGACCTAGGCTCTCAGAAAGCAGTTCAGTCTGGATCAAAGTCATAGACTGGCCAGCGTTTCCATTCCAGTTGCTACTAGAATTAAAACAAGACCAGGTTAGCATGTAAGCTGGAGTGTCTGAGAAGCCGTATTTTCTAATAAAAACAATTTAAAATCTTATCTGCATACTTTAAGTCCTCTTGTGGGAATTTTACCCTCGTATTATCATTAAGGAACTTAAAAACATTGTATTACAACCCTTTCCAAAAATATCTGCCCTGTAATTGAATTCCATGACTGATTGCATCAGACTAAAACTGGATGGTTTTGTTACTTCAGCTCCATGTTCTCACTAGATGAACTGCCTATTAGCAACCTTTGTCTCCCCTAATGAGATATTCTCTGCAAAATGTTAATTACTAAACACAGGGCCGAGTGGCTTCCAGTACTGACCCCATTCTGATTGAACTTAATAACAATTACTGTAGTTCCCTGCAAAAGTGGGTTAAGGGAAAATGAGGCTGTACTGTGACAAGCAACTTAACTATTGAAACAAAGGAAAAACCATGGTCCAATTTCATTTAAGAAAGACTTTAGAGCCAAAGTTTTCTCAGTTCAGCGTTATCTGACAATCATAATGATGCAGAAATTGTGTAAAACACACAGCTATGCATTTATTTTTATAGCCTGTGTAATGATTGTTTACACAAGTTTGATCTTTGTTTTTTTCTTGGATTGCTTGATTGTGTGTTTTTAGCTTAACGCGTATGGCTATATTCTGTATTTGTACTGAATCCATGAATCCAGCGCTATGTGCTTTTTAATGGCACAGACCTCTGTTGGCTCAGCTATGAATAACAGTAATTGTTCAACCCACTCCCTGTCTGTTCTCTTTGTGCCCCTGCCAGCTGGCATCTGGAGGCCACCGACAATAATATTCACCCTCTGCCACGTCACCATGCCCCCTCCCCCACATACACACACACACACACACACACACACACACACACACACACACACACACACAGTATCACATGCCACTTTACTCTATCTACATGAATGGTCACATGACCCTCCAGCTGTGTACACACAATTCCTCAGTCATCATAGAAGTTTAGGCTGCACTTCGTTTTGGTCACACCTGCATTCATATGCACAAAGAACAAACACATATATTTAATGTAAACTGTGTACATCCCACATGCATTGTGGGAACGAAGAGGTCTACTAAGGCTAGTGTGTCACGCTGTACAATATGCATCTATTGACCTGTAAATACATAAAAGGTTGCTTAACATTGTTGCGTACAAATCCTGATTTCTGTAGCCATAGACAACTTCACTCGCGCATGCCTGCGTGTGCTATCACTGGCGCACACACATACACATACAAAGCTCTCCTCTGATACTCTCAACCCCCAGTCCAGCTTTTTCCAAATGATCTCATCAGATTAGCCCCAGATTGCTACCTATTACAGCCCCGCTACTTATTTAGCAATTTAGCTAGGGGGAAAATTGCCCCCGCTTGATGGCTAATTTTCAGAGGTGACATTTTACCACATTGGGCTGCAGTGCTCAGGGTGCACTGTTGTTGGATAGACAGGGGGTCCAGTTGTAGAGGAGCCATTAGGGCTAAATGATCCCCTCTGACTTGATTTACTGACGGGAGTCTTCACATTGTAAGTAGTGTGGACAGAGCACACTGGAAGGTGAGGGACATGAATGGTGGTGCTGTTGTTGCTTGGACCAAATGTGTTCAAACTTAATGCATCTCAGTCTTGTCTTGATCATGTGATACAGGTTCTGTTATGTCTACAGGTCTAAAGGTTTTTGGTTCCCTCCATTTTTAAAAAATAGTTTTTTTTGTGATCAAAGCTGCAGTATTGCACGATTAGCAGAATTTAAAATCTAACTATTCTATTTTTTTTAAAAAATATTTACTTAACTAAAGTTTTCTGCAAAAGTTTAGGAGTTTTTTTCCTTTTTTTTCCCTTTTTTTTTTTTTTTGCCTGTCCCGTTTGGCTCTTTTGCCATCAGAATTGTTGTCTAAAGGCAAAGAAAGATGCCCAACGGATTTACTTTACCAAATCGACCACCCCAGCCTTGCCGTAACGGTCTATTTGATTCACCTTTTATTGTTTATTTTATTTTATTTTCACTTGCTAAATACGGGACAGATTTGACTGGGGGAAAGAAAGGGGAGAAAGAAAGAGGGAAAGAAAAACAGTGGGGATGGGGATAAAGGGCAAAAAACAAAAACCAACAAAATAAGCAGACAAAAAATACATATATCGATCACCTGGATCACCTGTTGAGAAAGAAAAAAGAGAAAACAAGCAGAAGAAGCACGCTTGTATTAAAAGTTTCCTTCATGTAATGATCTGCTAGAGGGTGTGGGGGGGCCACATCCTCGTCCTCCAGGGCATGAAGCAGGTATGGAGGAGATCAAAACTCCAGACATCCAGAGGCCCTCAGAGCACAAGAGACCAAGGAAGACCAACAGAGGGGCAGCTGCGCCACTATCCCAGAAAGAGCTGAGGAGAGTCCCAGATGAGGGGTCACTCAGCAGCTGCAGAGCAGAAGTTAGGGGGTGTTGCAGTGACGCGCCTGTGAGCTCCGCCGGCAGCCAGCTGTGCCTGAGTGACCGAGCCCCAGGCCGAGAGGCCGATGGCACCCCACCCCCGAAGTGGCCCGAGCAGGCCCCAGGCTCCAGGCCCCGACAAGCAGCCACCAAGGAGTGAGCCGGTGTGTACCTGGACACCCATCCCTGGACACAAAGAACCACCAACGCACCGATGTCTGAGGGCGTCTGCCACTGGTAGGGGAAGTGGTGGGGGGAGATAGGCCTCCAAACCTTGGAGGGCCTGAGATGTCCCCAGAGAGGTGGCGTCTGACACCCAACCTGACATATAGACACAGACATACAGGCACACACAGATACAGACATCCATTCCCACCCTCATGCTCTCATATGCAATTACTCAACACTCACCCAATGTGGAGACAGACACAAAGAGACACTGTACACACAATCACACTCCCCAAGCGTACTCTATACCCCAGGTCTAGGTACCCTTGCCCCTGGAGGGGGAAACTGCACCCAGACCCAGGTAGTGTTACCCTTTTCCCTGGGGTGGAGAGAAGCAGACTGCCCCGACTCCGCAGCAGCAGGGAGGCCCCACATTCCAGACCCCAATCGGACGGCCAACTCCTCCTCCCAGAGTCCCTGCTCCAGCAGGCTGCAGAGAACGGGGGTGTAGGAGTTTTTTTCCTGTCTCTCTTTGAGCTGGTGTTTCAGGTTCTATGCTTCCTAAAGCCAACAAATAGCCTTACTAGCCCAATTTCAGCCAGTCAGACACATCTTAAACAACAATTAAGTCTCTATAGGTATAGTATACAGTGTCAAAGTGGGACCAGAATACATATTGTAAGGTCAAAACCCTAAAATAACGGAGAGAATACCTCAACAATCAAACAACCCCCTTAGAGCAAGTAAAAATTGTTCACCCTGCTGAATGTATTTCATTAAAATCAGTTCTATGTTTGGTAACCTAAGCTTTTGTTGCGGAACTAAAACTCAAGTGATTTATTACGGTAACTAAAAAGCAAACAAACAAACAAAAAATCTAAGCAATAACCTAAAAACACAATTTTAAAGTAATATTTTAGAAGAAACTGCAGTTAAAATGGATTGGTTACTATGTGGATCAGCTTAATAAGTTCATTTGTAGCACTGAAAAATAATTGGATTGTAGCATCTCTATTCTTAAATTTGTGTGACAATGGGGGAGTCAATAACAAATTCAAATATTTATTAAACAATGAACAATGAAATTCAAGCTGGGTGCTATGTATGCATGTACTGATACATCTATATGCAACATATTATTACAGATAATACAGCCATGACAGAGAAAACACCTAAACTTTGAAATTGAACTTATAACCACAAATGCTGCTATAACATTGGAGTAAAGGCCAGTTGTCAAGTTTAAGTAATTTTTATTTGTAAACACCAGTAACTTGAATTGGTGTCTAAATATGCAATATTAATATTTAAAGCAAAGCAAAAGAGGCTTTAAAAGGCCCGTGGAGGCCTATTGTATATGAGCCAAATTATTTCAGTCAGTTTGAAATAAAATTGTTTTTCTGCACACAGAATTGACATGCTACCTAATTTAGTTTTCATTAGTAATTTTGTCATCTTAATGATTAGTTTCAGGAATCAATTTTTCATTATTATTATTATTTCATCCATATTTATAAAAAAAATATGGATTTCTAGCATATACATTAAAAAACTGTGCTGTAGCAATAATTTATTTGTAACTACAATTTTTACTGAACATGTAGGGCCCAAAATCTTTCATCTCTGTTCCTGACAGTGGTAAAATGGTAACATCAAGACTTCCCGCTTTAGTGGTTTTGGTCTGCTGCCACCCACACTGAGAATGCATTTCCCCCTGATCCTGTAAGGTGCACTGGCTAATAGCATCTGCTGCACCAAATGGGATCTGTTATGCTGATGTGAAAGTGCATCAATAATCCCTGGTGAGTTATGAACTGACCATGATTATTGCCGAGAGACTGCAGGAAATCCGTTTGAGGCTGTAAAATATAAAACCATGACATTGTAAATATGCAACCCATTAAAAACAGCCAGCTGACATTGCCAAAAATAACCCTAACACACTGTCCAAGGCAGAAATATGGATTATCGCCTCATGCAATACAATTCTCTTTATATCTTTCATGATCTGTAAAACTCCCTCTGCTCTCATTTATAATGAATGGAAAAACCTTATGTACAGCGTGTTTTATGCTATGCTGATGATGTCCATGGAGGGTGGCTTTACTGCTGTGTGTGCTTTTGTGTGTTGGTGAGTGTTTGTCCCTACTGCCTGTGAGAGTTTGTGTCAGTTGAATCATAGGTAGATAAAGACTGAAGTAAATTTAAGGCAGAATAGTTATTATCAAGAGGGGCTACTATAATTTCATTTAATATGTCCACAGGTAATTGGACAAAAAAACATGAATCCTGCATGACTTTGGCCATATTAATATGTTAAAGTCACTGTGAAAATGAGAAAATTCTGCATTTTTCTACATTTTGCCACGTGAAACCAGCGAACGGAGCTACAAAGTCAGTTTTAAGGTCTCGGGTTGTTTAGTATTGTAAAATTGCACTTCACCTCACTGCATCTACAGCGTTTGACCGGGATAGACGTTTTTTGCACACAGGGTCACACCCCATCAGTGATGGATCGTTCCAGACTGCATTATACAACACTTCAAACTACTGTAAGTCATCAAAAATAGGATTTGTGACATGCTCATGTTATCCTATCCTTGAGTACTCCTTTTGCATGTTTCCTTGATAATTTTGGTTTGAAAGCTCATTCCTGGCCTTGAATACAGCAACTGAGAAGACATGTTTACTGCATGGTATGAAGCATAAAAATCAAATTTATTTTTCCTGGTTCAGAAAAGGTAAACAAAGAAAACAAAAAGACAAATGTAATCTTTCTTTTTGTTTATTTATTTCTTACACAGTGCAGAGGTTAGAGGGTAATTTGTTAATTATGTGATGTTCTCACATATCACAAGTGGATCAGACTAAAAGCAATGAGAGACAGAAAAGCAGACATAGAAGTATCCTTTTTGCACACTGATTAGCTGCATTGAGGCATTAGTAGAAGCAAAACAGTGGCATTATGGCCCTAATGATGACCAATTTGAAGACCCCTGAGGACCTCAGCTGTGTCCTGCACCAGACGTATTGCCCCATGATGAGCTTAACCAAGCCTATTTATCCATGCACTTTCTTCCCAGTCTGTAACAGCCAGCCACACGCAAACACATATGCATAATGGAGAAATAATGGAACCGTCTAATAATTTGTTTGGGCCAGGGAGGAAAGTAAAGGGATGGTGAGCTGGAGGCTGGGTTTCTAAATGACATGCCCCTGTGGCCTAACACGATTAGAATTTAAACTATGAAACCGTGGAGCCCTTCTTCAGGGGTCGAGATGAAATATTGAGATTGCTGCAATGGATTTTGCGCTCTTCCCAGCTTCCCGCGACATTCCCTCACCCTGACACTTGTCTGCCAATCAAAGTGATGGACAGCTAACACGGTGGGAACAAAGATGAGGTCCACTGAGCCGGTTTGTTTTAGTCGGTTTGGTGGCGAAGGAGGTTGAGTGACACCTTGGTGCTTGGACACGCTCTGCTTTACTGAAGTGATGTCCCGTAGTTTATTTTTGTGGTTTAAATCATCAAATCAAATCATTCTATCCAATTTTATTCCACTCTAGATTGTTTCCATCAGACACATGTCCTTCTCACAACTGTAACTTCACTTTTTAAGAAAACTTTATCTGGACGAGCTGGAGGGAAAGGCAGTGGAGGATAGACTCAGTTAGAGCTTCTCACTCTCGCTCTGTCTCGCTTGCTCTCGTGGTGCAGTATGAACCACAGAAACTGTGTTTGGCACAGAAGCAGAAGCTCATGATTATTTGAATATTTTCTCCCTCATGAATAATACAAAATATTGCTTGCTGGACGGGGATCTCTCTCTCTCTCTCTTTCTTTTTTTTTCACTCTCTATCCCCGTGTTTGCATGAAAGTGTGCATACATGTGCACCTGTGCATAAGCAAGCAAGTATTTTGTGCATTGCAGTCTTTCCCTACTTTTGCACCTGTGAGTTTATTTTGTGCACATCCTTATGTTTTATTGTGTTTGTACGTGCTTAGAGAGAAAAAGTGTGCAGGGGTTAAAAGGTTGCCAGTCTCCTTCCTCCAGGGTTCCAGACTGCCAATGAACATATGTTTATCTCTGTGATCTCTTAGCCCACCAGCCATATATGCTCACAGTGTGCGTCCCCACAGACTCTGCTAGTGCCAGGAGAGCAAACATGTTGATGTGGAGTCTGAGCAAAGATGAGGGAGCTGCATCCAAAAAGGAACCGTGGCAGCTACTTGATGTAGTGAGGTTTAAACCTTTAGTCTGCTGTTGTTTTACAACACCCTTTCTACTCAACAAGGGTGGTCTGATTTAAAGTTGTGGTTCATATTGTTGCGTTTCTGTTCGATCCAGATCTGATTATAGATCAAGTGGATTATATAAATCCCCCCACAAGAAAGAAAAGAGAGAGAGAGGGAAACTGGTTTCATCACGGAAACCTAACTTTTGTCTTCTTCCAAGTGTTTTGATTGCAACATGAGGAAACACTAACTTAAAATTGTATTTCAAACTTTAAACTGAGGTTAATGGTGTAAGAGTCTGCTGAATAAGATAACAGCTACACCCTGACTGTGACACATGGCATAAATAGTGCAGTGTACAAAATTCAAAGGTTCAGCATATTATCGGAAAATTGAACAATTTCAGTTACAGCTACTCTAATCAATATGTTAAATATGTTAAACAATCAGGGTTGTGATTTCAGTCTCACTGATTTTACTTTTAATCTATACACCTTTACTTTTTGCTCTTAACAACTTTATGATTTTAGTGAAAAAGAAAACCTTGAATGAATCAAAGAGCACATGGAAATATTTACTAACTATTTTGTGAACACATGGCAACATTTATTTGCTAAAAAGCCCAATATATCCTTCAGATGTCCAGAAAACATCTTAAATGAGAGTGAATGGTGTTCAAACTTCAGTAAATGGTAAAAAAAAAAAAAAGGGAAACGACAACAATAAATAGCAGCAAAACTAACCACTCAGAAAGTTGTATTTATATACTAAAATGTGGGCTGTGGTTGTGTGCTTGCACCACTGAAAGTCCACAAGCTGATTATCATAAGTAGCAGGATTTTACATAAAATATCTTTTGATAGATCAAGCTCAGTTTTACTCCCCCCTGGATTCATGTTACTCTGTAAAAACAACAGCAGGACAATAACTGCTGATTAACATTTACTGTTACACAAAGCGCAGGAAATGTACAGTAAATGCCAGTATTTTTTAATTCAGTCAGCAATACTTGACAAAAGTTAAATGGTAAACTTATTTTCAACCCTTTGTGAATATTTTTCCAGAAGAGGGGGTCAGGATTATTGCAGCTGAGCATGACTTGCTGAAATGTGGTCAAAAAAATAAACCTCCTTAAAAAAGAAAATGAAACCTCAAGGACAGCCTGAACTTTAGCTCTAGTGATTATTTTCTTTTGAGTATGACTCAGTTTATGTCAGTTTATTTTCCAGTTTTCAAGTGTTTAATCAGTGTAGTTATTGTACTCGAGTTTACTGGCCCCATAAGAACTCTGATTAGAATCAGATAAGTCTCCTTTTTTCCCAGAAGTTCTTCCAAACCCAGGCTCCTGGCCACTTTAGAGAACACTTTGATAGAGACATCCAGCTCGCTTTTAGTGGAAGTCATGTCACATTTGTGCTAACCTGCCCTCAATTCGCCCAGGAAAATAAAAGAGAGAGAATGAAGAGAGGAAGCACATGAGGGAGGGACGGCCAGAAGACAAGAAAAGAGCCATTTCTTATTCATCTGATTCTAATTTGGATGTAAATTGCAGGCTGATGTCACTGCAGAGATGCATGTTGCTGGGTAATCACAGAGGAATCCAGGAGAATGATGCCAGAAAAAAAAGTACTGCTAGACAGGTGCACAACAGATCTGCTCAATAGAGCTGTCGCTTTATCTTCATGATCTAGCTTGCACACGATAGAACACAGGCGACGGTGCATATGGTGGCACTCTAACACGCTGTCATACAGTACAAGCCTCTAGTTCAGTCTGAAACTTTGGGCATTGAGGCTCGAGCAGCTGTTAACTGCCAACAGCTAACTCTCTTTTCTTTCTTCTTCTCCCTTCCCCTCGTTCTCTTTTGCAGTCTCTTCCATTCAAATGAGTCCACATCCTCATTCTCGTTGAACTCATTCACTTGTTTTATTTCCTCTGTTTCTTTTTTCTTTTACACTTCACTGCCACACCTCCACCCATCTCTGGGCAATGTGCCACCATCCCAGTTCCAGCCACCACATCTGCTCATGATAAGTTTAATTTCACTCAATTGCTGTTCATTAACGAATAATGATCCGCAATCTATTTGCTACACCAAGGCAAAGAATTTGACACGAAATAGCTTGCCTCTCGTAAACATGTGTGATGTTGCTTTCTTGTTGACACATACACTCGCACAAAAATTCCTTTGCCTTCTGTCTACTTGATGATGTCAGAGGTTGATTGTGGGTTTTGGTCGGGGGCAGCTTATAGCTAAGTGACTGCAAGAGCGCCTAATAATCCCTCTGTTCGAGATGGGCCCCGCTGGGGCCAAATGAAAGATGTAATGGGATCCCTCTGTATGCCTGCTTTCCTTGCAGGGTTAGAGATTAACACTAGTGTCAAATTCGGCTCTGTCTGCCACAGCTACGTCTCTTCATCACACTCTCTTACAAGCCTGAACATTTCACAGGTTTGAGACAAATATCTGCTAATATGACTGGACATTTTTTTTAGCATAGAAATTTCTTAATTTATATTTGCTACTTTAATGTAAAACTTATCAAAACTGAGTTTTGAACATTATCTGTATTTGTACAGTATATATATACACATACCAATGTCACTGTCCTACACAGATAACTCACATATACACAGAGAAGTATACCATGTGATTTTAACTTGTCTGTCATTTTGGATGTGTCACAATGTAGCTGTGAAGTGACTAGACCACTCGCAAAGGCATACAGACTGCTTCAAGACCATCTGGCAACCACCAGTTGTGAGTGGAAAATGTGACCATTCCCTGACCAGTTGGTGAATCGTTGTTTTTCTTTAATTTAGTGTTAAAGTCCCACTAACAAAGGCCTAGAGACCTATCAGTCTTCACTGGAAGTTACAAGGGAGAAATATGTATTCCCAACCGGTTAGTGAAAACCTTCTTTTAATTGCTTTGACCACTAACAGATTGGCATGGTTGCCAATTGGTAATTTGCACAGTAGTTTGCATGGAAGACACTGAGTTTTATTAACCACTTAGCAACAAGTGCAACACAAGCAGGAAATGGAGAATTTTGCCTTTAAAGTAAAGGTTGAGCCTTTTGAAATGCGGTTGCTGCAGCACTGAGGCACAACTTTTATTCTGAAGAATAATGTTCTCTGTCTCCTGTCTTCCATGCAAACTACAAGAGATTACAGCAATTAGCTATAGTGACCAAGGCAACCGTAAGGAGGATGTTGGTGCAGCACCCTCTTTGTAACCAATTTCACCTAGAGACTGCCAGAAACCTCCAGGAACCTCTTTTCAGCCAGTCAGGAAATATATGTTTTTCCCTTGCCACCAGTGGTTGCATCACATCCAATATTGTGGACCAGTCTCGAACAATGCGCGGATGATGTCATATGAGAACCCTGTATGGGCTTTGCTCCTGTGTCTTACTTATTTTTCCAAGTCTGCTTTTTGTGCCAGAGAACAAAGGGCCTACAACATAATTTCCTTTAGGCTGATGATGTCTGTGGAAAAAAAAGAGCAACAAATGAAAGAAAAGGTGCTGGATGACGGCAGCTGATTCTTTGTCAAATTGGCACAAGGTAAAAGTAAATAAACAGGACTGGCTGGCATTACAATCAAAATGTCTATTAGCCAGAGTATGTGTGAGGCCCTCCATTTCCATATTTTAGGTGCCACTAGTTTTAGTGAATAAAAATGTAGACATGCACAGAAGCAGGAATGAGTAGGAGTAAAGAAATTCAGCATTACAAGGCTGCCAAAACTCACTGCCAGCAGTCCTAGAGCCACTAAAACAGCCAGCTTTGACCAGTTTCGGTGGCAACAGTGACAGAGTGAGTATTGCTTCTAAGTAGAAACCCAGTTTGCTTCAGTTTGGCAAACCTCTGCGCCTTTACAGTTTGAGCATGAGTGTGTGTGTGTGTGTGTGTACAGAGTCTCCAGTGCTGGAGAGGCTTCAGAGAGAAGAGAAAGTGTGTGTTTGTGTGTCAGAGCATTGCCACAGTAGTCTGGCAAACAGAACTTGCATACGTGCACATAGGGGCTTAGTGGTGGGAAAACTCCTAACACATGAGCACGCAAAAACACACAGACACACAGGCGCGCGCACACACATAGTCAGGAGTCAGCTGTCTACTCCTGCTTCTCAGCTCATTAAACCAAATCCCAGGGACTGGACTGAAGAATTTAAATGAGAACTCCCCTGCCCCCCTCCTTTGAAGTTTTGCCCCTTTCAGCTCACCGTAGCTGGAGCTGCACTTGTAGCCTCTAACAGGTATAACACGCCCACTTTCTCAGTGCTTCTTCATTAAGTACTCCGTGCTGCCTCTACTACACCTTTGGGCATCACACCGGCTGTTTGAGCTGACACTGATGGCCCTTTTTGCTTGGACTCTGACCTTGGGGAGTTTAAAACCCTGAAATCGTATATGTGTAAATCCGACAAAAATCCCCCATCCAACACTCCCACCCAGCCCTTGTTTGTCTGTGCCTTGTAGCTCCAGGTCCCCACGGAAACTGGATAACAGCAATGTTTAGAGAAGCTTGGGATTCATTTGGGATAACAGAGCTTGCCTGACAGGCCCAGGGACTCTTGCAACAGTAACCAGAGAGAGGCGGGTGAAAGAGTGCAGATTAGAGACTTTCAATGAGGACTTTAGGTAACTGTTTTGCCAAAGAGTTCTCTTATCCTCTCATTTAACTAACCGCCACTTTTGGTTGAAAACACAAGACAGTAGTGTTTGATTATGCCTACTGTGTCAATGTCAGTGCCTGTGCATACACCAATTTAAGTTTGTAAAAGTGTTAGTTAAAGGAGAGTTGTGTGTACTAACCTTTTTTTTTTTTTTTGCAATAATAAAGATAAAGAAATAAAACACAAGTTTCATCTGAAAGTTTTTGCCAATAAGTTTTCAAGGTGCTTCTATATAATTCTGTCCATTGTAAAAATAAGTGAAGAAAACACAAGTTAAAAGCAGGCAATAAAAAAAGGCAAAAACATGCTAATGTTTATGTATTAATTAAATTTCTGTTTTGTTTTTTATGAAAACTAACTGAAACTCAACTATATATAGTTAAAGAACACCATCTCAAGAAGCCACAGAGTTAGATAAGTGTGTTAAAGAATATAAAATCTGCTTGTCTTACCACTCTTCATTTGTGACCAACTTCATAAGACACCCATTCCCCGCTCTCTCACCCATGACCTCTGACCCCAACCTTGATTTGTCCTTTTTAACTATTTGCCAACTTTTTGGGGAAGAGGCCATCCCTGGCTGTTTCTCTATGGAACTATCCTATCCTCCCACCCCCCCTCTTAGCTAGGCATCATCCAGTGGCCCTTGCTCTCTGTATCAGCTTTTTGTCGGGGATTTGCCTGCTCAATCCCACAAATCAACAGAGGATAGATGCCTATTGTGCGTAATCAAAGCACTTCCTCCTGGGGTAATCCCTCAATTTGAGCAGGAAGAAAAGCCCAGTGAAGGGGGGATGTTCTGGATCAATCCTATGAAGGGCCCATATTATACACTCTTATTTCACCAAAGAGACACAGCCAGGCACCATTCTTAACCCCCTTTCCCTCCAACCACCTCCAACTGCTCTCCTTTCTGTTTGTGTTTATCTTTATTTTACTCCCCTTCTCTCTTTATTAATCTGTTTTTTCTTCAGTGTTATTGTCAGCGAGTGTCCTGGCATGTTGGCTGGTTAGCACGTGGCAGCTCTTTTATCTCTGCTTGTTTACCCAAGGAACATTGAGGATGATTGACTTGTCGCTGGCAAAAGCTTTTTTGTACATTGGATGTAGGATGACAGAAGCATCAGCCTAAATGTTTCAGTCAGCCTGTACACAAAGGCCTAGCCAGCTTTCATCTACTAGGTAACAATGTAAATACATTTGGCAGGTTAGCTTCAGTGTGAACTTATGATATGTCATTTTGGTCATTCATGCTCAGGTAAGAAGAAGCTCTCATGGGATTGATTCCATTTTTGTGCATATTTACTACCTTTTCCCAGTACCACAATCAACAACAATCTCACCGTGACTCAAATGCCGATAGAGGATTTGGACTTAATTATATCTGTCAGTCAAATTTATTGCCATCATTGGTAGAAAGGTATGGTAGAAAGCCTGGAATATTTACTAAAAATGCAAGGCTAAACAATAAGACTATATATGAAAAAATGTGGATATAGCTTGGGTGTATATAGCAATTCTTTTATGTAATTTGTAAAAGTGCTACATAAAAAACACCAGCTTATGCTTGAAACCACATTCATATGCATAAATAAAGGCGAAAGGTGTACAACTTTTGCTTCCTGTTTGCTGTTATTTTGGTTCAGCACTCAGTGTGTCCTGCTTGTACAGAGTCCATGCTTATTGCTAGTTGGAGGATGGCCATAGCTTTTGTGTCTGCAAATTGAAGTTAGCATGGAAGTGCCTTAAAGGCATTCTTTTTAATGACCAGCACCACTGCTCTCACTGCAAAAAGATTAGATATATTGATATATTGGATATATTTAGGAAACTTTCTTGTTTACACTTTGATCACGTTATTGGTACAGCTGCTAGTTTTTCATTCTATTAAGTAACATCCATCCAGTCCATCCAGCCTCATTTGCTCTTCGAAACTAAGCAAGGCTGAGCCTAGCTAGAGCTTGGGTGGAAGACTGTCTGTGAATACCAGGTGCTGTAAGAAACGAAGTTAATTTTGTAAATTATGGTCATTATAAGAGTCAGAAAGGAGGCTTAGGTTGATATGGTGCTACTGTAATTGGCACTGGCACCTCACAGCAAGAGGGTTCGAACCTGCTGGTTGACTGGTGCCTCTGTGTGGAGTTTGCATGTTCTCTTTGAGCTTGCGTGAGTTCTCTCTAAGTATTCTTGCTTCCTCCTACAGTCTAAAAACATGAATGTTAGGCACATTGGGGTTTCCAGTGGTTGTTGGTCTCTGTGTGCCCTCCAATAAACAGGTGGCCAGTGCAGAGTGTCCTGCCTTTTTCCCAGTGACCGCTTGGATAGTCTTGAGCTTCTCTGAATTGGATAAGTAGTTAACAAAATGGATTGATGGAAGAAGACGGATTATACAGAGAAAAATCACTGGCTAATGACTTGTCAGTCACAAGTCATTAGCCAATGAATGTGCGGTGTCCCTCAGTTCACAGTCAGATCCACCCGGGCCTCATTGCGCCTGTTTTGAAATCAGCAAACTGCTTAAGTCTTCATAATGGGACTTCACTAACCAATGGATGACATCACAGTAGACATGTGATTCTTTTATATTGTCTATGAAGGGCATTGGCGTTATGGACAGGCCTCGTGGGTCCAGGCCCACTTAATAAGGTCACTGTGCCCCTTCAGCTAAAATCTAACTATAAATTACACAATTTGGCAATGAGAAACTTAAACACTGATTTTGCCAATAAGTTATTGTAGTGCAAGCTTAATGTAACTGCTCATTAAGCAGTAGTTTAGTGCTTCTGCAGCAACTGTGGTAACCAGTATAACAGAGGGCAATGAGCAGATCAGGTCAGGTCAACAGGTCAGGCTTTGGGACGTACCCATCATGTCTCTTTGAAACCAAACTCATCAGCTCGTGGAGCTAAAGCGTTATCCTGCTCAAAAATTGCAAAACAAATGGAAAGGCATTGAGGATATTGTGTGCTCACGGTCAGCTGTCCTGTTGAGTTCATTGATCCACCTTTGCACTTAGAGAAAAATTATTTCACTTTTGTCTCCTGCAATGTAAGACAGATATTTTTGCACTTTTATAAATGTGGCTACGTGGTCTCTGTGAGTGTACTGTGCATGTATGGTAGAAATGAGGCATAGTGTATATGAGTGCAAGCGCATTTTATTTTTAAAGTAAATAGCAAAGTGACTTGAGCTGAATGTCCCCTTGTCAGAGTTGGTAACCTGACCAGTTCATATAGTCTCTGCTGACCCTGTTTAGGAACATAGTACTGGATAAAACCAGCTATCCATTGCTGGATGATCATTACCCTGGTTTGTCTTTTTTGTCAGATGACCTGTGCTGTATACCCAGAGCCCCTCTGCTTTACCACCTGTGCTTTACCAATGAACCGACCCTATTTAAAAGACCAAGAAAGATGCATTTCATGAAATGACACTAAATCCTAAATTCACCCTTATCTAGTTCCCAAGCTCTGACTTTAAGGTTAAGAGACATCTCAATAAACGCTGGTTAACTGGTATGTTTGTGTAAATAGAAAGTGTGAAAATTTGGTTGTAGACAACAAGCATCACTACTATTTGTCTCACTCTAAGGATTTATTTTAACAAGCCTTAAGTAGAAACATTTTACTGGCAGTAAATCTTTCATACTGTACTCTGACACTTCCTGAAATTGCTACCAGCACCTCTTTAGTAAATTCCCCAAAAACTTCACCTCTTATTGTTAGAGTAGACTCTGCGACCTTGTCGTGGTCTCGGGTTTTCTCAATTAGTTGCTATGTCTAGGCACCAACAGATGTTTCAGCTGTGTCTGTTAGATCTTTAAGTAGATATTGTGTTTAGTCTTACAGGCAGCTGCTGTTCGTTTCTGTGCTCATGCTTCTCTTGCATCCTTTCATTCAAATGGACTAACTGTGATAAATAGACACAAATGCATCCTAACACTTTTTTTGTGGCTCAACTTATAAATGCCTCAGATGGTTGTTTAATAACAAAATATCTGAATGTCTTTGATGATCTGCAGATTTCTTGATGCAGCGTAACCCAAACTCAGTTTTCCTACATGAGAGTGGAATCAATAGGTGTCATTAAACAAACCTAACAAAACACGACCTTTACTTGAGTTCTGAGGTTACAAAGGAAGTCAAAATAGATGACTGGATTAAGTGAGAGCTGACATCCCCGGAGACTCATTAGAATAGGAGAGGAATAAGGACAGAGAGAGAAATCGGGACCGATCCCAGCTGGGCTGACTTCCCTTTATGTCTGACCTCATCACCAGGAAAATCTTAAAAGACATCCATCTGGTCAGGTACACACGCAAGACACCAGAAGAAGCTGTGCTGTGTGCAGCCAACTCCTATGTGTAAAAGAAACTCTACTGCATGTTTACATTTTAAGTGATTTAATTGGCTTGACTTGGCAGTTGTACCTTTTAAATACAAAAAAATGACAATTCAAATATTGAGTCCAAGATATTATTGGTTAATGGAAATTCTTAGTTTGCTTAGAAAGTATAAGAACAATTCCAACTCCACAATTAGACAGTGGTGTCTTTCTATCCATCTGATGATCCCCGAGTACTGTATTTTATCTGCAATATTATTATACAGAGCAAAGCGGAAGCTAGAAATGAACACGTTCATTTGTATTTTATTTTATTAAAAATTCAAAGTATTTGATTCATTCTTATAGAGTTAAACTCACAAACTTTTTCCAGAATTTCCTGTTTTGAGAATTATCACTGACTTTGGAAGCCTTGTTCACAGACATTGTTGCCTTAGCTTCACATTTATTGTTGCAAATATGTATAATATTGTTTAATAATCTATGATATTGTGTATACTATATATGAGTAGTTTTACACATTGTATAAGATGAATTACGATTTGTACTTAAAAAAATCTCCTCTTACAGAACGTGACAGTATATGGTTTAAATATTGTGAGCTGAGATGAAAGTATGCGAGCAAACTGCTGCACTGTTTGTTTTGATTAAAAGTCTGTATGATCTTGGACATCTTTAATAGTCTTTGCTTCCTAAATATTTAAATTTCAACAGACTGTTTTTAGCAACCTGAGAGTACATACTGCAAAAGTCCATAAAGTCTCACTTTTTTTCAGTCCAGCCTGGTGCACTGGTCCAGCGTGAGATGGCAGCAATGTGTGGCCCAGATTGTGATGATGTGATGGATGATGTGAGTAATTCTCATTAACTGGGAAATGGCACATTAACATTTATTACTTCTGAAAGAGGTATGATTACCTGCACTTGCATTGGTTGAGCACAGCCCTGCGTGCAGGCGCTTTTAATTCCCAGATTACGCTATCCTCATATATATATGGCTTGTGAAACAGAACACACGACTTCTTTATTTTCCTGCTTGCTGACATTTCCAGTAACTGCAGTAAATTTTTAGTCCAACTTTTCTTTTCACTGCAACTTGGAAGTGCGTTTTTTTTTCTCTTTTTTTCCCCCTGTGTCGGCAACAGGATCAGACTTAAACCACCTTCTACTTTGCCGCTGTCTGCCTCTAAACACCATCCTCTCCTGTAGTAAGTATGGCTCTGCTCTCTGGGGTCTACAAGTGTCCCAATCCCTTCCTCTGGCCTCGGTTTCTAACCTAGATCAAATGTTAGGCTTTAAAAAGCTAAAGTTTGATGTGGATGAGCAACTGCCTATGAAACACTTTAATCCGCAATGCTGTAATGTATTTAATTTCACACCCTCTGATGGTGTTGCCCCTTCTTAGGATTACCCAAGGGAGGAAGGGGTGGGGGTGGGGGCACGGGGGCATAGCGAGAGAGGAGGGGGCAGTCACTGAAGCTCTTCGTAAGAGAAAGCAAGACTTAGGAAAGACAGAAGGAGAGAGAGAAAAGGCACTCAAGAGCTGTTCAAGTAAGGGAAGAGAGGGATGGCAAAGAACAGAAAAAGATATGAGAAAAAGAGAAAAATGCTACATATACACAGAGGAAAGAGTAAGAGTTATAAAGACAGGAGTGAAAAGTGAGGTAAAAAAGCGTTTCCAAAACCAGAGAGAAAATCTTGGCTTCACAGAGAAAAAAGGAGAATGTCACTTTACAATTTGGAATGCTTGTATTCAAATAAGAGGTCGGAGCTTTGGAGCCCAAAGAATGCAGCTATATCTGCATTGTCACATCCCCCTTGCTTGGATAAGGGGAAAAGACACCCTGGCAAATCCCATTGTAGAGCTTGGGAGCTTCATAAAAGTTAAGGAGCGATGGATATAGTCTTGGCCCCCTTATGAGATGAGGATCTATCTGGCCTGGCTTCGGAAGCCGTAGACGCATACGCAGGGATATTGCAGGCAATAATTCCCCGGGACGGGAGCACACACAGGCTCCTTTATATCGCCCCCTAATATCCAATTTACGGGCTCAGGCCCTCCGCCAGAGCAGCCCCCGAGAACTTAGAATGCACAAACGCCAGCGTGAGATGGAATTAGGGCCAAGTTCTCTTTTCTTCTGTTTGCCAAAAGTTTGAGGCTTACAGAAATATGAAACGGTTTTTTTCTCTCCCTCAGTCTCTGTCCCTTACTCCCTTCCCTTTCCTTTCCTCTCCCCTCAACCCCCCGCCCTATCCGTTAACCAAATTCATCCATTAAATAGACAAGGAACTGAAAGCAACAAATAATTTGGGCTGGGGATGGAAAATGACTTGATTTTGTGTGGTTTTGGATAATACGGAGCGAGACTTCCAACACAGTGTGCAGGAAATGGTGTAAACAAGTATCACTGATTGGAAATGATATATACTGTAGTCATTAAATATATTTGGCTTTCTTTGAAATGTGTTTCTTCAAGGGTATTGTTGCAATGCCAAATTCCCAAGAAAAAAAATGTTTTTAATAATTTAGAAGAAAAATACATGGGGGAAGGAAGTCTATCATGCTTAGATGAGTGGGGATTTATTTAGGTTCTGGGTGGAAAAAGTAAAAGTTAGAAAGTGTATACATGCTTAAGAGGCGTGATATCCCTCCTCTGCTGATCTCCTTATCCTCTCCTTAGGCTCCCTAAGCAGCATGTGGTGCATGCACACAGACAGGCACACAGACAGTGACTTTCCCTCTGCTATTGCTGGATGAATCTCCTGTGAACCTTGCCAGCCACCCTTGCCTGTGGATGTATTTACTCATAACAAGGGCTTAGGCCAATAAGAATATATGGTGATTTATACTGTGACCAGCAGGGGATTGTGTTGCCCTGATGCTTTAAGTATTTTACACTTTGCTAAACTCTCTGACACCTCCAGGGATAAAATCCCCCATTTGGGCGATCGTGGCTCAAGAGTTGGGAGTTCGCCTTGTAATCGGAAGGTTGCCGGTTTGAGCCCCGGCTTGGACAGTCTCGGTCGTTGTGTCCTTGGGCAAGACACTTCACCCGTTGCCTACTGGTGGTGGTCAGAGGGCCTGGTGGCGCCAGTGTCCGGCAGCCTCGCCTCTGTCAGTGTGCCCCAGGGTGGCTGTGGCTACAATGTAGCTTGCCATCACCAGTGTGTGAATGTATGCGTGAATGGGTGGATGACTGGATATGTAAAGCGCTTTGGGGTCCTTAGGGACTAGTAAAGCGCTATATAAATACAGGCCATTTACCATTTACCATTTGTACCAGCCCCATCTCCGCCTCTAAGAAACTCTGCACTAAGCGACAACAAAACAAAGTGGGATCAAACCTCGTCATAGCAACGCAAGTCAGAGGAGATAATAATGTATTTGCTCCATTATATCTTAACATAGAAAAAAAACAACACTGTTCTACAACTAATGAGCATAACGTGATGGAAGAGTCTACAGCCTTTGGCCCAAGATGATCATTGTTTACGTTCAAGTGACAAAGCCCTCTAGTGGCCACATTAATTATGACTCTGATTCACTAGCAGCAACGAAAGAATTTAGTTGATCTTAATATTGAGACAAGTCTTCAGATGGAGGAGGTCTGGTAGGAGCATCAATAAAGCATCAGAAAACCAAGAGGACTGCTGTTTGTTTGGTTGAGGGCAATGATGAAGTAGTTACTGTACCCAAGTCCAAGCTAAACCTTAATCACAGCAGTGTCCAGGGCTTAAGTGTCCTCAATGGTACCGTAAACATGCATTGCTTTCTTCTTTTTTCTGTGTTTTTTATGCCAATTAGTTCAATTCACAGCATAGACTAGATGAATGGGTTAGATGGCACAAAGTATTGACAGTTCAAAGACTTCTTGATAAACATGCCAAAAAAGTTTAATGGAACTGAACAATTAAGGCTTCAGTCACACAGGCCTAGAGACCTGACCACAACCACCTGATAAACACTAGCTGATAGGGGAAAAAGTTAGTGATGTTAGTGCTAGTGTTAGTGCTGAAGGTTGCTGGCAGTCACTAGTGTGAAAGTGATTGTAAAGAGGTATACGGTGGTGCACAGAAATCATATTTGTGATTGCTTTGATTGCTAGCAGTTGCCAGTAGATTGGAAGTCATGGATGACACTGACTTGCCTGTGCAGGCACAGGTAGTGAAACTAAAAAGTGCGACACAAACTAAGAATAGTAAGAAAAGTTTTGCCTTTGGAAATTTGTTGGTTGCAGCAAAGAAACGTATATTTTTCTTTGAACTTGAATGTTCTCCGTTTCCAGTTTGCGTTACATTTTTTAAGTTTCACTAACATTTGGAAAGTAAGACAGTCAAGATCTCCCATACAAACTATGGGCTGTCGTGGTAATCTGCTAGCAGTAAAGTCTGTTTATTGGGTGCTATGACATCTTGTTTCCTACAGGGGTTCACTCCGATGAACAGGTTAATAAATCAATATTCCAGAGACTTTTACTCTACATAATCAGGAATGTAGTAGTAAGAAGGTTAATTATTTAATTGAGTGTAATATAAAAGATATAATAGATTTTATTTATTAGATAATGCTATATGAGTGTTTTACACCTATTCGTAGAGCATAAAATAGCAACAGGCTAATCAGACATGGTTTGATTACTGTGCAGTTTGCATGGTCACCTCACCACAGCAAGATGCATCTCTTCTGCAACCCCAGACAACGCTCATCTTTCTATTGTATACTGAAACTTGGCGTGACGGTTGGGAATGGAAAATAGGAATCGCTTGAAGGCAAAGGAACAATGTTGTACATTAAACAGATTCAGGTTAGGAACGCCCAATAAAATAAGCTGTTAGCACTGTGGTTATGTTTATTGTAATGCTAGGTTGTTTTCCTTGCCAGGGCGGAATGTCAGCATGATGTTTCTCAGGTGTGAACACACGTGCGCACCGTAAGTGAAGTGTGCAGGCACGAAGCGGTGGTTTGCAGATGATTGGCTTCTTGTTCAATGTTAGAAAGCAAATTGTAAAACTCTCAAGGTAGTTTGGAACAAATTGTGATTACTGGGCCTACATTTGTTGAGATGCACGTACTAGTTACTTAAAATAGTTTACATCATTTTAATGGCCTCTCATTCTATCGCAGCTCAGCCACTTTCAATAAAATTTATAACATGTGATTAGATACCTTTTTTTAACATTTGATCGTATTAGAGAACTAACATATGTATATAAAAGATGAGTCATTTAGAGTCCTCCTCTCACCTTGGTTATTTGATTCCAGCTGTGTGCCATGTCTCTTTTCTGACTTGAAGGAAAAAGCACTTCTGCAAAAAATATACTCGTGCATCCTCGATTATACTTCATCCCCACCTCTTTTTGACCTCCAGATGCATTTTAGGAGCCGAGACATCCTTCAGCATGGCATATTGAGATTGATTTCCAGGTCACAGCCAAGAGGACGGAAGAGACGAGGAAGCACAAATAAGCAATATGAGAAAAGCCTTTTGTGCTTTCAAAAATGATGAATAAGAACAAGCTGATGCCATCTAAAATACAGTGGCAGAATTTGAATTAAGTCCTTATTGTGAATCCTTATTTTGAATTTAAATGAATTTATTCGTATTTGCTACTAAGATGCTAGATGTCTTGAGTTCTGAACCTGATTGGACTAAAGAATCTTTAAATATTACATTAAATCCATCATCTTACACCGCACTTAACTTTGACAACCAAAGACAAGCGGTTGCAACTTTTACAAACTTTTCACACAGAGTTGAAACCAAAAAGTAACCTTAGAAAACCCCTCGTACGAGCTATTCGACTCCATCAAAATCCGTCTTTGTCATAAATTATCAAGTCATTGTGGCCAAATTCTCTAAATGCTATCGCATTTGAGAACCCAACGCTAATATTATCCATCTACCTTCCCCGAAAGGTCAAGTAAAGTGTGCCCAAGTCATAAAAATTCCCCATCTCATTATTTGAGCATTTTTCTGGCTAGTGGCAGGGGTGCAGTGCAGTGGAAATGGAATGATATATTGGCGTTGGTCAATAGTCGATCTATAATGACTGTGTTGTTGGGCTTTCACTTTAGAATAATTTATATCCTTCCTGATCAATAACTAATCTTGGGCATAGTCAGCACTGAAATAAAGAGGAGAATGATGATGGCAGGGGGAGAGGCTCTGCTGGAATGTGTGGGAATGTGATGCCCCACCACCCCCCACCCCTCACACCCACCCGCAGTACACACACACACACACACATACAGGTCTCTTCTCCACCAAGTAGTTCATCACAAACCATGTAAAGTATGGGTGGAAGTGTACTTTTTAGAGGTAAATGATTGATTTTGTGTTATGCGTGTGTGTGTGTGTGTGTGTGTGTGTGTGTGTGTGTGTGTGTGTGTGTGTGTGTGTGTGTGTGTGTGTGTGTGTGTGTGTGTGTGAGAGAGAGAGAGAGAGAGAGAGGCAGAGAGAGGTGGGGAGAGTGATTTTACTTAAACAACTATCTTTGTGAGAACTACTTTAAGTTTTAGAGCACTGTCGCGCAGTTCCCATCTCTTTCTCACAGTCCATCAGAGGGCTGTTTGATGAAGAATACTTGGCCTTAGCATTAGTGTTGGGGTCAGCCACTTAAAGTTACAGTATTCTGTTACAGTATTATGTCCTCACAAATATATCTACACAAGCGTGCATGTGTACGTGCCCAAACATCTACATTTCTGTTAGTGTTTTGAACACGAGTGTGTACTTGTCCAAGCATGTCTGTGTTTGTGTTCCTTTAACATTTATGTGTGTACTTGTGCGCGTGTGTGTTGGCCTGTGGAGCTGAGGGGGCTGAACCCTCTGCCCTCAGATTAGCCCCTGGTTGATAGGATTAGGCTCTAATGACTGGGACTTGGAAGACAAAGGGAGTTTCTGCAAAGAGGCTTAGATATGGAAGAATTAACAGCAACCTTGCATTGCTCTTTCTTTCTCTTTAGCTTTTCTCCTGCCTTGTTCCCTCCTTCTCTCTTCTTCTGTCTTTATGACCTTTCTCATTGTCTCTTGCATAGTCTTTGTCTCTGGATGTCTTATAACACACTGATGCTTTCCATAACTGCTTTCAGACAAGTGCATCCACTCATGCACCTTTGTGCGTTTAGAATACACAAATGCTCACCATTGTTTCAAATTGCATAAACTTTCCCTTTAGACTGGGGACACTTTGTCTTTATATTTTAGCTTAAATGATTGTTTAGATGTCAGCAGATATCTGACCCTTTTGGGTTTATTGGTATTGTATCTATATAAACTTCAACGTATACATTAAAGGTTCGCATAAGTTTTACATTTTCAGACTTCACCATTCAAGCTCATGATGTGATATATCAGGCTATCATTATAACTTTCATTGTGATGCTAAATTCTTCAATTTCTATGTGTGACTTTTCTAAAAAACAATCTTCTGTATCTTCTAGTTTGAGATCTGAACATTTTATTTTCACAAATAATAATAATACAAACAGAAAATGACTCTGTTTTAAGTCCTCGGAGACAGAATTCTTCACATTTACTCCAGAAAAACGACCAAGAAATTGAGCTCTCACTGGGAAAATCAAACATCTTGAAACTCTTTGATACGATTCAGTGCCGTCAAATCACCGTCAATACCAAACAGTGCTACAGTGTCAATGGGTCTGGGTTTTTCTATAGTCAGCCTTATTAGTGCTAAATGGTCTGATGCGCCAAGACCCTGCTCAGGTTCTAATTGCCCCAGTCTCAGATGCTCTTTTAGAGGGAGCGCCAGCCGAAACGCAACACAACAACAGCAAAAGAGAGGGATTTAGGAGATTTTCTGCCAGCTTACGTAAGAAGAGAGGAGAGCAGCTTCTTTTGGTCGGAGCAGAGTTTATGTGAGCAAAGATAAACCCATTGGTGGATGAAACCATTAGAAGAGTATTGCTCAATAAGCCTTGGTATTTTAATTTGGAGCAGAGCGTGTGTTGTGTTTGAAAAAGTATTGTGTGGGATGCAGTGCAAGGCCATGCTAGCAGTGTCTGCGAAAAGGAAAAACAATGAGGGGAGAATGATGAAGAACCTCAGAATAAAGCAGGGCGGGGTGGATGTCAAGGTCTGTTTGGGAAGTCATGTATGGCGGTATGAGTGCGAAGGCTGAGTGTTGGTTTACTGAGCCCCAGCTGGGCTCTAATCCGACTGACTTTCATAAACCTGACTGGGCAGAGCAGCCACAAGCATTGGCATTAGCACGAAAGAATCACTGTGAGGCTGTGTACAAGCCAATCTTCTGTCATTACTAATCCTGTTACTCAGCTGTTTATTTAGTATCCTTAGTTTCTTGCCAAAGTCATCATCTCAACTTCATCAGTGAGAAAATAAAGAAAGCTCCATCTGAACACGTGGTAAAGTTTTATCAGGATATAAGTGACCTACTAGCATTTAAAAATAATGTGAAGATGATTAATTTTGCCATTTTAATTACTCTGCAGTAGCTTTTTCTTATCTCATTTAAAGTAAAACTGTCCCAAATATTCCTGGAAAGTAATAAAATGGACACAGTTAGTGAGTAATTAGCAGAGAGACTTGGCCTGATATGTTAATACGTCACAATGATTCTCAGTTCAAAGTCTGGATGTGGAGGTAGGATCAGCGAGGCAGCCTCGGCGCACATGTCAGAACTCCACCTCAAAGCCAAATCAACTGCATTTACAGTATAATAACAGTGACATCATGCAGTTTTCCTAACTATCCCCTGAGTTATGGTGAGTCCAATTTGCCCTAAAATGCTTGCATACGTATGTACACACAGTCACATATATGAAGTTGTGCGAGCGCATGCACACACACACACACACACACACACACTTACTTCTCTACTGCGCTGTACACCCACAGTCTGTTAGCTTTTATCTTGTGCTGGGCAGTAGATGAGGACCATATGCAGCCTCAGTGCAATTATAGTGTGGTGAATTGGTAGGACAACAAGAGGGCGTTTTAACGGAGCAGTAAATGCAGGTAAGGGCCTGTATTAAGCCAGATCAGGTTCCACTGATGTTGTCAGCTGGAGACAGGCTCTCAGACAGCCTGTGAGTGTGTTTGTAGGTGTGTCCAAGCGTATGTGTTTGCATGCAGGCATGTTTTATGTGCATGTTTTGATTGAAATGTAGGTAATATTATATCAGAGGAAACAGTTACCTGTGTTTCTTTGAGGAGCAGTTTTGGTTACCGGCAATGTGACTTTCTTCATAAGTATGTGACACACGCATATGTAATTTACCTGTCTAAATGGCTGAAGGAAATTGCATGTGATCCATAATGGTTATGGGGATATGACCCCACCAGGCTTTTTTTATTTTCTAGTGTCTGATAGGTGAAAGGTCAATCTCTAAATTGTTTGTCTGCAGCCCTATAATGCTGACTCCCAAGGGAGGCTCGGCTTAACCCACACCGATCCTAAATCACCATTGTATTTAGTTTTTTTCTAAAGTTGAGAAAAATAAAAGTATTACAGTAAAAAGTAAATAAAATCAATAATTAATATTAATGTTTGCTAATTAGGTTTGTGTAACAAATGTCCAGTGGTAGAGGTATTTCATGGAAAGCAGAGATACCACAGTGCAAGTAAAAGTTCTGTATTCAAAAATTGTTATCATTAAACATTAGGAATAAAAATCTAAATATACTGACGAATATTAATTGAAAATATTAATTGTGATGAATGCATAATTTCATAAAAATGTAATCTAGTAAAATTTGCTTGTGTATTGAAGGATTATTGCTATTAAAAACTAACCTTAAATAGTAATTTGAAGTGCACTACTTTGATCAAATGTATTACCTACGACATAAACCCTTTGAAAGAATCCAAAGCTGCTTGATTAATGTAAAGAAAAATGTATAAAGTACAACAAAGGAGTAATTATGTCCAAATCTGCTTACTTTTTCATCACTGTAGACTACTTTTTTTGCCACGTCTTCCTGATACTTGAGCATGCTCATCTGATATTTAAAATGAGCTGCAATCAACTGCCAAGAGCATTTTGTCAATATTGTACGGAAGCAACAGATGTATGCACCATTACCTGCAAATGCTGTATCAGTCTATTGATTCTGGACTATTTAGGAGTTTAATCCACATTTATGTTCATACGTTGGTTATTTTTCAGAATTTGGTGAAAATAAAAGGAACACAATAGCCAGCTGCAGGGGAAGTTCTGGTGGTTTGGTGGTGAGGAGGGAATCCAGGCACAGTGTAATCATTGCTCACATGTCAATCCAGACTGATCAGTTCTGTCACTGCTTTTGGATGGAAACAGTTTTTTCTTCCCTGTGCGGAAAGCAGAAGCGGTCAGCCACAGCTGCCCTTTTCCTGTCTTTGTTGTTAAATGACAGAAATATTTAGAATCTGTTTTCCATTTTAGTTATGTTTATTTGAAAATGGGTCATCCGAAATGAAATTTCTTCTGCTGAATGAAAACTCGATCACAGCTTTTTTTTTGTTTTGTTTTTTTAGGCTCAAACTGATTTCAAAACATTTTAAAATGTAGGAGTTGTGGTATTTTAAAATTATGCATGTCAGAGAAAACAGACATAAATGTTCAGTGACTAAAACATGTATTCCCAGCCGTAACTTCAGAAGATTTTTTTATTTGAGTTTGCTGAGGAGAAACCACATTTGTTTTTTCATTTGTTTAACCAATGTATCCACATGGTACTCATGTACATTTCCATAGAAGTTATAAAACCAAGATGCTTTTGCAAACTCGAGTTCAGAGATTGACACTTAAACTACACTAAAATATGTCTGTACACAGCTATAGATATTTATCTTGTCTAATGTGTCTTCTTTTGTACCCATATGTGATCACTAATAGTAAATAAAAGTACAGGAAAAATGAGCTGCAGTGAGTGCAAATGAGTCTTTATATTAGCATATAAGTGTCAATGGACACTTGCAGATAAGTGTTTCAGTAGAAATCACTGTAACCCATTACATTCCTGGGAACAGTTTAACTGTCATAAAAAATAGTTTTAAAGAAAACCAAACATTGCACAGTAAAGATTAATGATTAATTCTCACCCGAGAGGTGATGCTATATGAGGCTTTTTAGAACGGAGGCTTCGTAATTCACAGGTTCTGTCTGCATTTAGAAACTCAAGGACAAAGCAAGAAAAGTGCGAGGGAAGACTAATTATTGGAGGCGGGTGTGGTATAATGTGTCATAAACAAATGAGGAAAAAGAGAGTGACGGAACAAAGGGTACAAAGATAGAAATGTCAAACATTAGCGTGTGCCAAGTCATCTGTTGTTGTCTTTTGATGGTTATGACACATGTGATAATTAACAAAAGCTTAGTGGAAGGCAGTTACAACAAATCACGCTACCTTGATTCTTTGACAGTTTTCATGTGGGTTTAGAAAAACTTTTCCCAGAAAACAAGTTTGTCTCATTCTTTGAAAAACCTTGGTGGATTTTCTCTTTTTAAATTGCCTCCATTTACTATGAAGCCACAGTTAGTGCACAGTAGAGCAAGCTTTCACCATATCGCTGACATTTGTTGTTATGAGATGAATTTATGCTTTGAAAGCTTCTTTATTAGGATCCTTAGGGTCATACAGTATACAAAGGATCTTAGATGAGAGCTGACCGCTGACCTCCTCTTGAACTTCAGTAGAGATAACTTTGTTTAGAAGAGATGGCAGTAGGTTCACTAGAAACCGCTGCAGTCAATCAGTATGTTTAGTAATCTGATTCGCTGCTGCAGGGATGAACGAGTGCCCTGCTGCTGAACTGGAGTGCACACGTCTGACCTGTTATGCCAAATATTTGCTCTACATTTCATCTCAACATTTTCCTAACAAATGTGAAATTATTTTGAAGTCCAAGTCATAACGATCATTGGCATATTGACAATATGTCTTGTAAGCTAGTAAAGTAAAGTAAAGTAAAGTAAAGTAAACTGTGGGGTGGGCCCTCTTTTGGGGGCAAAGGGCCACTGCAGGGTGCTATTGATGACCTGGGGGAGTTATGGAGTAAAACACAGTTGAATGAATAGAACTTTTGTAAGGAAATTACAATGTATCTATATTTAACTAAAGTTAACAATTATGTTGCGTGGGGCATAAACTTTTTTCACTGTTGGAAAGGTGTTACGCCAGAACCTGAAGGCATCACAGTCTGATGAAATCCACACTTTTTTAAAAAACAAACTTGATATTTATATACAGCCTACTGTAAATTGATGTTGTATCTAGTTGTTGCATATGTCTCTCCATGTTTTATCTTAATTAAACTGTGATAAGGAAAACATCAAATGCTTTAAAATGTAAAGGATGACAAAATAAAATTCAAGATTTATTCATATTTATGTGATGTTGGTTTAAGTATTGTTCTGATTTCACATTTTTACATTATATATGAAAAGTTTTATATTGCCGTATTTTTTATTTTGCAATTGCAATAAAACAAAGTAAAGGGATCTCTCAGAATTAATTCTGAAACACTTTGCAAAACACTTTGTTAAGAAATGAATTGGTTTGCTATTAACTGGGTGGCCATGTCAAAGAGGTAAGTGGAAAGCTGCAGCTTTTATCACCTTCATTGACATACGATATGAGTACTTCACAGTGGTTTTGTGGTGAATGTTACAGCTGCATTTTGTAGTGACCATGTGTTTACTGCTGCCTGGGAGATAAAGAACAGCCACAAGCCAACACTGGCCGTGGTTAGGGTTTTTCTATTCTAGCAGCCACTGTGGCAAGAAACTGGCTATCATCTGGAGGAACGGCTGTACAAGAAAAGATTTTTAAAAAGTACAATTTGGCTGCAAAGCCTGAGAAAAACATCTGTATATTTGCTGTAATGCTGTTCAATACTGAACCCTATTTAGATTAAATTGATTACCCAACTGTTTCCTTTACCGTACACTGCATTTTATGCTATGGACACAATACTGTTTTATACAATTTAAAACAAAATATGTCAAGGGGACTGGAATTTCCCTTGATATGTGTATTATATGAATTAAATATCTCATAAAATGTACAAAAACAAACATGACTTCTAAAATTTCTGAAACGGTCCCTTTTAACCGATTTCCATATAAGAGTAAACTAGCTAGCAATCAACTTTAAAGATATCAAGCTCAGACTGAAGACTATATTTTGATTTTAAAAACACTTTATAGCTTCCTTATAGCTGATGTTGTCTGTTTCTCTACTGGGGTTTCCTGGTTTATTACCACTAGGCTATGCTGTGCTCCCAGGCCTCTCTCTGCTCCGGCCTAAACTCACACCCATCCAGAAAAAGATGAGTCTTCACACCTCTTCTGCAGCCTTGCCTCACTCCTCCCTTCCTATCACTCTGTTTTCCCCCCTCCTGGTTTTATAGCTTAGCTCCAACACCCAGCTTTTTCCACTCGCCCTCTTCTCATCGTCATCCTTCATTTCTCTGCTTTGCCGCTCTCCTTTCTTCTCACTTTCCCTCCCTCCCTCTCTTTCTCCCTCTCTTAGGTGCTGATCAATTCACAGTCTCCCTGGGAGGTGTGAGAAAAGCCCCCGCTCATCCTCACCCATCCACCCGCAGCCACCCTTACCCCTCCAACCCTGAATGGATCACCTTTCAGATCATTCATCCCTGGATTTTTTTTTTTTTTTTTTTTTTGGGTTACAGGGAGTGGGGAGTTCAAGTGATGATGATGATGCCGATGATACTCTTTTCCTCCTGTTCTTCAGTTTCTCCTGTCCTCCTTTTTCACTTCATCATGTCTCTTCCTCTCTCTGCAAAAGTGTCTGCGACACCATTAGCACACCTGAAATAATAGTGCCGGTGACAAATGCTGCTGGAAGGGCTGGTTGAGAGAGACGCTGAGAGGGAAAGACAGAAAGAGGGAGAGAGTTAAGGAGGTGTGTCTGTGTGTGATAGAGCGGTGAGCTCTCTATCTGCCTGTGGTGTTAATTCAGATTCTGCAGCCCTTCAGAGTAAAAGTGGAGCTGCTGACCTGGTGACCAATGGCACAATGTGAAAATTGACGGGCAGCATTACAGGAACCTGTTCTCTCTGTGTTTGCGCACTTGAACGCACATGTTTAGAGGTTTATATGCCATATGTAACAGTGCATCTATTTTCACACACTTCTCACTGTATAGGAAAACAGCTGTTTATCACATTATGTATCCATAAGTGTTATGCAGTTTGAGTGTGAGATCCAAGGTGCTGTTGTGTCAGTTCTTGATCAGTCATTTGCAGTTGTTTATCATTAATCCACATGCTAATATTAATTATGCATTGCCATCAACGCAATTCATAGAGAAAGCAGTAGCAGTTCCCTTAGTGTTGAAATTTGATGAAGCTTTGAATATCTTTCTACATTTTGAAAATTAGAATCTTACACCTAGTAACATCTTGATGTAGACGGTTTATTAAAAAACACAGCTGAGTGATTTCTGCACAACATTTTATCTAAGGTTTGAATACTGAAAGTGTTGATTTGTTATGTTTAAGACTTTATTTGAAAAGTGTTTCTCTTAAAATGTTACCTGTGACACTTTGACAATAAATGAGCAGATCTGGTTCATGTAATATCAACATTTCTAATCCACCTTAAAATAAAACAACCACTCTATAATCAGTGACAACGCACCAAAATCCTTCTCACACCGTTATATATTTTATTAACATATTAAGTTATTCACATAAATAATGACAAGAAATATGACAAGTCACTTCTTTATAGAGTCAAACAATTTTATTCTGCCTTTAGTCCAACGTTTGGACCATAAAATGCTCACAGTGCAACAGAAGAACGCGTGAAATTTAATAGAGCCTTTACGCTGCGCGACTTTAGTATGTTATTTGAATGATCTGGTCAGGAATCTTCCCGTCCTTCTGCATCACATGTAATTTCCAACAACTCCGGTAGAAGGCGCAAATGATTAAGCATTAATGTGTGTGAGAGGCGAGAGCAGCTGAGATTAACATTTGGGCCAAAGCGCAGGATCCAGCAGGAGTGAATACTCCCTGAGCTGATTTCATGAAATTAATATTGCGAATCGTTTAAATACTGTGATCATACCAAAGTCAAGCTTATATCATTACCTAAGCCAAAGTATTTACCAAGATGTTTGGGCACCTTAATTATACTGCAAACATATTAGTGTCACTCTAGAAAGAAAAGCACCAAGCTTTCACATAAATCACAGCCCAAACACGCTTACAATGATTAAAACGAACTGTAGACCATATAAAAACAAATGCTGCACTTTCATATATGATCAGTATTTTATAAACGATGCTGGATAATGTGTGTATAATAAATTAGCCTTTTTATAATGAGTCATACCTGCATGTTACATCATATTATTTCTTGTTGCACTAACGTTTTAATCAGATATAAGCAAAATAAATGATTTACTTGTATAAAAAAATGAGTGCCCTTTTCTGACTGAATAGTTTCTAACTGGAGCTCACAGAACCTAATTGCGCCCTAATGTATCCTGTTGGGTTTTCTGACAGGCGTTAATAAACTAGTAGTTGCATAAAATTAGATAAACTGTGAAAACTTTGCAGCAGGTCTGTCTGTGTTCTGAAGCAGTGACACAAAGCAGAGAGGCTCAATGGCCTTTTTGCAGATCCCAACATGTTTAGGCGCAAAGCTGCGGAGCTGCAAAAAGTTTGACCTCAGTTTGACTCCGCAGGCTGCCAGTTGCTCCTTGTTTTTTCAAACAGCTACAGACAACCAGTGATACAAGGGATCACCAAGAGCCAAGCCATGATTCATATCTCTGACCTGGAGGGGTTTCGTTTGTTATTTATTAGGCTAAGATTCAAATTAGTCATTTTTCTCTCTTTACATATTTACATAAAAAGCGAAAAATAATCGCGATTAACTTGACATAGTTTGGAATAAACACTTTGGATACTCCTTCTCTGCATTTTGAGTTTTAACCGAATTAAGTATAGCGTGTGTTTGTAGTGCATAAGGTGTGCAGTTTCTCTTTGTGTTCACTCTGCACGAGTCAAGACGCAGAGGCCGTCTAACAACGCTTTCATTTGTTTCCGCAGTCAAACATGCTGTCAATTTGCATTCAGTGGTTTGAAAGTAATACCTGCTGATTTTATTGAAACGACTCAAAGCATTATCGTCATCGCAAAGCGGATTAAACAGAAGTGACGGTATTTGCCCCCCTGCTCTCTTTCAGGATACCAAAATGCGCTGACCCTAACGAAGGAACAGCTCCGAGAGAGAAAGTGGAGCTCCAGTTTGCTTTTATGGATGCTAATTGACGTAGCTTAATTGCTTTATAATGCTATAGTTTTTTTTAAGTGAACAAGTGCTAATGTGACCCCCTTTCATGTTGATTTAACCTTACTTCTTCCCAATGACTCGCGAAAATTCCGTGTAGGTGAGCTGCATTATAATCTTTTGTATTCCAATAAATATAAATTTAGCTGAAAGCTGATTTTAACCGCAACATCCTCTTTAATTAGTAATAACTGAACGTGAATATTCATGTGGCATTCTTACAACTAATTATTTGCTTTGCCGTAAAATGAAGAAGAAAATGCGAAAATGAGAACTTCTACTCACCATTAAATAAATAAATCAGCAAAGTGGACGAAAACAAGTCAGCACAGTTTATTATTTGATCCCGTGTTCTGTGCGTAAAAGTCCGTGCCTTCTGGCTTCCCTGTGTCCGTGCCTCGAAGCCTCAGCGGCCAGACTGCGGGAGCCTTTGATAGTCATTTCATGCCTGTAAAACTGTCCCATCGGATCCTAACGCTCGGGTTTTACCACAGGAATCACCGCTGAATGTGTGAAGCCGCATTATCGTATTATGACACCGTTTCTGGCATCGGGGCAGATGATCGATGACTGGACGCACTGCACGGGGAAAAAAGAAGAGGGGTGAAAAAACTTAAAGCAGGCTGTCACAGACCAGCAACACCTTAACGCCTCATGAGCATAATCAGGAGATAAAATGGATCTTTTAGACACTCTCCATTCACGTGTGATGGGCTGAAAAATAAATGAAAAAGTTGTGTCGGTCATCGTCATGTGACAAAGAGTGACAAAATCTGCAAATATCCTTTTGTAACTTCAGGGGGAAAAAACTAATAGCTTATCTCTTAAAACTAATCATGTCCACCTTAATCCGTTTTTATTATATTTCTTCATATGCCACGGAATATCTCATTAATATTTATGTAGAAATAGGTAATCAAAGTTCATTTTTAATTAAAAAATATCAGCTAAATTAAATAAGATTTGTAGTTCTTCTCCTCCCGGTGAGGAATCATATATAATAAGATAAAATAGAAAATTCAAACAATTTGGTTAATTTATACCCAGACATTATTCAGTGGTATCATTACTTTTCTGAAATTCCTCAAGAATCCAAGTTCCCTTTCATATATTAAAGCTCATAAATATTTGACCAAACTTTTATAATCTCTGTACGGCAAATCGTGAAACTCAAGTGAACGCTTCATTATAAAAAAGACAAAAGTTAAATTAATAAGGATTCCGAGAGGAGAGACATTATCATATCTTAGGAGTAGTTCTGTTTGGTTAGGGAAAGTTAAGTGAAAGTGTAAGTGCGTTTAGAGGGACGTAATTAAGTTGGAGATGTGAAAATTTGTGTGTGTTTGGTAGGGGGGTAAATGGAAAGGTAGAGAGGAAAGGGGGTGTCTTGGTCAGATATTTTGAGTTTTGGCTAAATTGCGCACTGTATAAGCTGACAGAAGCGTAAAGTGTGTGTTATGTATCCGCGGCCGACGTTTTGTTTTGCACCTCCTCGCCAATGTGGCCTAAAACCGATCAATCAGCTCGGGATCGATCATGTGGGGAGCCAATAGGGGGCTCCCATCTCTTTGCCTCCCTGCCATTGGACAGCCCGGGCTGACTGGAGCGACCCATTCGGCACTACTGTGGGGGAGAAAAGTGGATAACGTTTACTGTTATTTAGACATAAAAGATGCTTTGACGACGACTTTAATGTTTTATATACTTATTTCAGTATCCCCTTTTCTCATGACGACTCTCATCAACATCCGGAGTAATTAAGCTGCTTTCGTTTGAAAAGCAACCAACTTTTAAAATAAGTATAAATGTTCCAAATGACCTGTTTAAAGTTGCTTTGTTGTTCTTTCTATTTAGACTGGACAATTTCTCCAAGGTTTTTATATGTTGTTTGCTTCTAGTCTTTCAGTTATAAAATCAAACACGGGAAGCAAATCGACTGCACAGAAGTCGAGCTGCAAGGCCGAAAACCTGCAAAACTGGATGTTTGGCTGCAGTGGATTTCATGCATAAAGAATGATGACAGCCTCTCAGAGGCTTCGGTTGACTGCAACATTACTGGGATGAGCTCGACTTATTTTATTCTACAGCTCATTTTCTTTCATTATAAAAATATTATTAACTTACAGGCTTTTAATAACGTACCTGAGAACAGCTCACTTCAGAGTAGAAAGTTGGTTCAGTAACTCGTTTACAAACTATAAGAAGAGAAGTGGGTGCTGGACGTGTCAGTCCCGAATTCACGTGTTTTCCAGACTGCAGAATAAAGTCAGTTTGTGAGGATGAGACATGAAGTCGAAGTCATAGATGAATATTCTGTGTTTAGTGTTGTTCCAGCTCGCAGTGCGGCTGGCTGGCTGGGCTCACAGGGTCCTCCCACCCCCCCTCCTCTCCGCACGACTTGCTGCAGCCCGGTGCGTTGTGTAAGAGACGCGACCTGTTATGGCCACCACTACTTCCGGGTTTCGGCAGTCTGGTCCAGATCCTCCGCTCCTCCTCAGCTCAACACACACATCCATTGTACACAAACGGGCAGGCGGCTCACGCATACACACGCACTCACACACATGCAGACGCATACACGCGCACAGCATCGATCGTGGCTCCTTTAAGAAAGCCTAAGCCAGAATTATCACCCCACCTCCTCTTGATCTCCTCTAGACGCTTTTGCATAAGAAAATCAAGCCGGGAGCCGAGAGTGATCAAAGAAAACGAGGGGAGAGCTGCTTCATTTTTTAACTGTGATTGTGACCATTAACATTTAGGTGGTGCCGATCCCGTGGAGACGCACGTCGGACCATCATTCATCCGGTACTTTTGACAAGCCCTCGCGTTTTGACTGACAGGCGGAGTGGCAAAAAGCCATGAGAGTCGCCAGTTTTGTTTGAGGGGCTTTTTTATTTTCATCCTGGTTTTGGAAAAGGAGCCCGGTGCTGCTGCCCCGAGGATAGCCGAGGACCTATTTGCCGCGCCTGGGCTAAACTTGCACAGAAAGCGGGAGCTGGCTTCATCGTTCCGTGGAAAAAAAAGAAAAGGCAAACGGGATTTTGGCTGAAACATCTTCTCATTTATTTGGATTTTCTTTCTTTATTTCGTCTCCACCCTGGCCGCAGAGGGGATTTACCTAAAGTGAAAGGACGATCAGGGAGTGAGGAGGGTTATGGCGCAACGGGTACGTAGGGCAATCCCCCCTAAAAAGTTTCTCCAAGTCTGCTGCGCTTGAATGCTATGCTGCGCTGTAACGTGGCTTAATGACACACATACCCACACGGACACACATTCGCGGCGAAAGTTTCTGTCGTCTTTCTGACACACGGAGGGACGGTTTCATGTTTGGCGTGTTTTTGGCCCGGTATTACGCACGGTCGCTCTCGTTTGTCCCACAAACCGGCCCAGTGAGAGACACTGGGAGCGTGATCATATCTCACATTGGCTGTGTTTTTTAGATTAGTTATGACAGGCCAGTTACTGGAAGCAAAATGGGGGAGGGCATGGAGGCAAAACAAATCTCTACTTTTCTCTGTTGACTGCTCCATCAAGCTTACTTATCGAGTATTTACGATCAAAATAAAAATTCCGTCGGTTGTTCGTCAATCGACGGCACGTCGTAGAATGTGTTTAAATATGCAAAAAATAAGCCTCGAGCAAGTAAGGCACTTTTTCCCTAATAACGAGGTGATGACAAACGCTCTGATTCGCACAATCCAGGGACTTCTTTTCTTTAGAGCAGCAGCTGAATCTTCACACGGATAATAAACAGCGTAAAAGCGGGGATGTTAGGGACACTGGACACATTTAGCTGCAGAATTTGGCACTGGGGCTACACCACGCTGGGGTTTGCACCTCTTTGCCTTTAGGCTCGACATGCTCAGCCTTAAGTGATAATGCATTTTACTCTTCCACCGGCACTTGTTTGTCACGTCTAAAAGAACGTCATTAATATTTCAAGCATATTTTCTTGTATATGAAAAAGCAAACCTCAAATAAGTTGCTTAATTTGACCTTTCTCAGACCAGAAGCAACATTTCTGAGTAGTTACAAACCAAAACGTAAAGGCTGGGTGGTAAATTCACTCAAAAGCGACGCATGAAAAAAGTTTGAATATTCACCTTCGGTTAACAACATGAAAAACAGCACGTGACTTGTGTTGTTTAGTTTTGTTTGCACTAATCATAGCGTGCTTGATAAGTAAGAACATGCTGCACAGTTACGAGCCTTTAAAATGAGAAACGCCGCAATTAACAACTTTAAGACTTTTGTTGTTGTACACTGTGACAACACAGGACTCCGGGTTTATGGTGTTAAAGCCCAACAACCGCCTGGTTAATGGCGATAATAATAACCGAGCCGTGTTGCTACAGTTTTTGTACTCCCAGTAATTTCGAACATATTGAATAATTCATATGTGTTTTTCCTCCGGGCTTCAAGGGTCACTGGGAATGAGACGAGAACAAAAACTAGCTTGCACTTCAGAATTATCAGTGCAGTTTTCTTACTGGAGACAACTCAGTTTTAGACTCAAGTCTTTAAAACTTTCTCTGATTATAAAATCAAAAACACAGACGTGAATTTGTCTCTCTTTTGCTTTACATTTGTTTGTTTTTCTCTCCTCCTCAATTTTTAAGAACATTTATTTTTAAAAGGGCAGCTAAGCGTATGTGTACCTGAAAATTTTGGATTTTTTTTAAAAACACGTTCTTAATTTTGTAAAATTAATTAAATTATTTCTTCAGTTTGACCGAACTTTTTCTTAGAAGAAAAAACAACAACACTACAAGTGTTACTTCGCCTGCTACTCACTTTTACACTTCGCTGTTTTTACACTAAAGTTTTAATCAGTCTAATATAGTCTTGTACGTCTATATTCACTGTTGACCCGGGTGTTTGTTGTGTGCAGTATGAAGACTTGCCCCACTACGGGATGGACGGTGTGGGCATCCCGACCACCATGTACGGAGACCCGCACGGCGCCCGGTCCATGCAGGCGGTTCACCTCAACCACGGTCCCCAGATGCACACTCACCAGTACCCGCACACCGCCCACACCAACACCATGCCTCCTAGTATGGGCTCCTCCGTTAACGACGCTCTCAAGAGAGATAAAGACGCTATATACGGGTAGGTGCACGCCTTCGTTCCGTGGGGAAACTCACTCTGTCGGGCAGGCGTGTATCCAGGCCTGGAGGGGCCAGCTGGGGTGGGCAAGTGGGTGCAAAATCAGCCTCGTACAAAAGAAAACACAGGCTCGATGCCAGGGACAGCAATCTGTCCCGGTGAAGAGTTTAAGACACACTGGAACCCAAACTGATGCAGAGGCGCTGGGGAGGAGAGAGGCTAAGCGGGCTTCTCCTGCTCTTTTATTTTTTGGCATAATTTGGAGTGTTGTACTTTTCAGTCCAGTCATGTCTGTTGCGTGTTTCTATTGGGTGAAAGATATAGCAATATCTTTTGTACTTGGAAGACTCGCCAATCTCCCGTTGTTCCAATTATTTTTTGACTTGAATATTTCTGAAACAAGCTCACCTATACGCAGAGCCTTTTCCACCCCCAAGTTTTCCCGCTTATATTCCATTTAAAGCTCTGCCGTTTATTATAAGTAAAAAAAGTGCAAATAAAAATAGATTCTGCTTTTTAACATTTTGAATTAATTGTATTAATTTGCAAAGCTTCAGCAAATAAAAAAAAACTGTTCAAAGAAAATCATTTATTAATTTACGTGAGTTTATTAAAATCTAAGAAGAGCGTTTTCAGGCCAGTTGCAGTTTTACCACCTTTTGCCACAGTGGCACAACTTCAGGTAGCGCGTTCACCTCCGCATTACCAGGCTGCACATATTTATTCTAAGGACTTGAGCAATAAATAATAAATGTGTGCACATTTAACCGTCGAGTTTTTTTTTCTTTCTTTTTCTTTGCCAAACAAACACACGCCTGTGATGCAAACGGAGACCTGTGCAAGAAATTGTTTGACAGACTCTAAAGCTTTTATGCTATTAGGCGCGCCTAGATTTAATCACAAAAGTCTGTCCGCTGTTTGAAGCCTTTCTCCGAGCCTCTGCATAATATAATAGCATGGGCTGCAGCAGCAGTCCCCATGGGTGAGTTGTTGAAGAGTACCATGGCTGGCTAAATCTAGCCTGGAGTAGTCTTGACCCCGGCGCTGTTCTCTCTGGTGACATTTGCTATTGTGTGTGTTCCCAGGCACCCCCTGTTCCCCTTGCTTGCACTGATTTTTGAGAAATGTGAATTAGCGACTTGCACCCCCAGAGAGCCCGGGGTGGCGGGAGGAGACGTTTGTTCATCGGAATCTTTCAATGAAGACATAGCAGTGTTTGCAAAACAGGTCAGGAAACTTTGACTCTTCTTAATCTGCATGCTCGAGCAGCGTGAGCTCTCACCTGACAGTCCGAAATGTGCAATTCTGGCTTTTGTGCTTACACTTAATTCTGCACTGAAATGAATTAAAGAGACATCTACCATTCAAATTAACGCGATTTTTACAATGTTCTAATTTCATATTGTGCACTGTCTTTGCGAAGAAGTAACTAGTGTTCCGTTTAATGCGTGTATGTGAATTTAATATTACATTATATGTTAAAAATATCAGTGTGACGTTTTCTATTCATATATTTTATAAAGAAATGTTTTGGGTTTTAGATTCGGGCAGAAAAACCTTTATTTTCATCGAATCCAGAATTGGATAATCTGGTAAGCTCTATATTTTATTATTGCACAAATGACATTTTCTGCATTTTCGTACTGCATTTTTGAATATGCCAGCTGTTGTTTGGATGTGGCGGGCTTTTCATCTGTGTCAGGCAGCCACGTGGTGCTGAAAAGTTAAAGCAGGATTGCAGCTGATATCCCTTTTTTTGGGCTGTTTGATATCATGATGGCCCCCGGTTGTATCTGCAGATGAAGGGCTGCTGTCAGACAGCTGTCACACACCTTTGAACCCTGCCTGGAAACTTATTCTATTCAGTCTTTCCACTTTGTTCAGTTTGATACTTTAAATGTAATGTTAGAGTAACGCTTCCCCTCGACTAGTTGGTGACTAATAGATCTCTGACTCTGAGGCTTATTGCAGCTTCAGTCTGTACTGTACGCCTGCTCTCCATATTGCAATAACATCCAAGTTTAATATCAGTTCCACATAAAATCCATTCACATGAATATTTTCCTCATCTACAGTTACTTGTATTGAGAAAAACGCGTCTGTTTAATATCAAGAGATGTGAACAGCTCATTTTTTATTGTTATTTTAATTTTTCAGATGATTCAAGCCATTCAAGTTTTACGATTTCATCTTCTGGAGCTGGAGAAGGTAATATTCTCTCGCCATTTCTGTCCACTGTGCCACTTCAGACCTATGGGCTGTATTTGCATAAATGTATTTTTGCTAGTCGGTTATAATTAGCGTCAAAATCAATCATGGGGCCATTTCTCTTCCGCGTTTAATCACGACGCAAGCTGTTACAACTGGAACAGATATCTCTGTGCCCAGTCTCTCCCATGTTTTAATGAAGTTTAATGCTGGCAGAAATTGCGTGCAAGGTGAAACATATAGGCGAATTTTGCGGGTTTAAAAAAAATGATTCTTTGTGGAGGGCAAAAGGCCCCAGGCAACCATCTGTGGATAGAGGCAGTAGTGGGTGTAAAACTCTGATTTGTCTTCGTTTCAGATGGACTGCGATAGCCTCTAAAGCCAACTTTAGCCTAAACGTTGACATTCTCAAACATAATCAAAACTGTTAAAAAGTTTTCGTTTTTAAACTTATCTCCGTGCATGCACTTCTTTCCCTACAGATCTTGCTTCTCTACGGAAAGCTATATATTCTGTACATATAAACTCAGTAGCCTAAATAAAGTTTGAAGTAGCATTTTTTGCGCATGCGTTTATCCTTTTTCTGTTTGTTTCTCAAGCAGTCGGATGCGTCACATTGGCAGTGATAATATAATAAGTTGATGAAATTAAACAGTTTACCTTAAATGTCAGTCAAGCGGGTCACCCTCCTCTAATGGCCACAACCCAGGGCACTGATGATGAATTTAACACGGGTGTTGAGTGCGTTGTAGCCTCAGAGCCCTCTTGTCACTGTCAATTTTCGACGATATCTCTATTTTGAGAGGAGAAAAAAAATGAAGTTGACTATTCCATGCAGGACAGTCCACTGCCACAAAAGGCGCGGGAACCTTACCCTGAATCCAAAGTGATCTTTCAGTTTTTACAGACGAAAGAAAATTAACAATAAGTTAATATAAACCCGTAAACATAAGTTTAAAAGAAAGTTTATATATATACGTCTATAACGTTTAAATACAGATTCACAAATGTAATTTTTAGCTGTGTCAAAATGCACAAAAAGTCTTCGGGGCACTTTTGCGCTTCGAATCGGTGTCGTGTAGTTTGGGTGAGTGTGTAACACCTCTGCCTTCTTTCTCCCTTTAGGTGCACGAGCTGTGTGATAATTTCTGTCACCGGTACATCAGCTGCTTGAAAGGCAAGATGCCCATCGACTTGGTCATAGACGACAGGGAGGGCGGTTCCAAATCAGACAGCGAGGAAATCACGAGATCGGTGGCCCTTGATCAGGTACATCTCTCCATCTGCGCGTGTGTGTGTGCGTGTGTGTGCGCACGCGCGCGTTCTCCCTGCTGGCCATTTAGCTATTCTGGGTCACTACTGTGCTGCGCTGCTATTTGCATATGATTAAAGACGGTTTCCATTCCATCCTTCGGAATGAAAAAAGAAAAGAAAAATCGGAATAATGTTGCTATTATTGGCCCATTAAGACTTGAACCCGGAACCGACCTGGGAAGATTAGCTTGAAAAAGCATCGCCATAAACTTGACCTGTTCCATGTCGATTTTAATTTAGTTCCTCTCTCCATTTCTCCCGCTCTTCTCTCTTTCTCTTTTTGAACCTAAAGCCTTATCAGCTCCTCTCTGTTTTGCAGCCCAGAAGAGAGCAGCAGCAGCATGGGCTGCACACTGTGGTTTAGATGCCTTGGTTTCTCCACTGTAGCTAGAGTTCACGGTTCATTTCGCGTCTTGTCAGTATTTTTCCTTAGACATGAGTGCACACTGCTTATCGAGACCCCTCCTCTCCCCCTCTTTTGTTTCGCTCAGAGCGCACAGATTCAGCGCCAATAAGACGGTTTATTTTCGAAAGCTATAGAAGCAGGGGGCATTAAAGGTAGATTAAGAAGTGTTTCCTTTTGTGCAGATATCAGAGATAACCACAGCCTTCATTATGTGCTTCACTGACTGTTTGCACTCCGGGGACATTGTAGTGTGCGCACAGGCATGACCCTAATGGTCCTTACACTGCCGTTAAATAATGATAACAGCAACCGATCATTATAACTATGCAAATCTGGACTTGCGGCCATTAATAGCTCACGCCCTGTATGCAGGAAAGCGGGCTGCATGCACGTTTCGCTAAGTTATACCAGAGTTTTAAGAAATTACTTCGGAGTGTGGCGGCAATAACCTATAGACAGCGCGGGGGAGGGGGAATCAAGTGTCCAAATTAAAGGGATTAGTTGGATAGTCCGACATAAAAAGTAATGAAGCGATTAGGCTAAATAATTTAAATCCGCGGACTTCCATATGGTTGAGTGGCTGGTCTCAGAAGAGAGAGACAGCCAGCGGCTTTTATGTTCTGTGCTGAATGGGAGGACTGGGAGCCGATTGGGGCCCAACTGGGAAGAGCCTCACTCTGCTGCGCATGCACTACTCCATCCCTGGCCCTTATGTCTGATTATGGAAATGAGAAAGATCACCCAGAAGATAATACTTCATTTAATCCAGGAACAGAATTAAATAACACAGACACCACTTGTGCTTTTAAGTGTCTCTTTAAACAGCCTGTTGTATTCTCTCAGGGATTCAGTTGTCAAATTTTTTATAGATAGGTCAGAACATGGAATGAAGCCTTATGGTATATAGATATTGAAATAGTGTGTTAAAACCCTTGGGATTCTAGGTATATGAAGAAAATGATGTTGTGCTTGCGGCACTGATGCAGATCTTTAATTGACTGTAAGATGAAGACGTGGCCTATTTTAATATAATGACGGTTGCCTACATATAGCCAATTCAGGCCAAAACCATACAAGCTTATGTTTACACTGAAAGAATCGTAAAAAATGACCTACAGGCACAGTTTGTATTAAAACACAGAGCAAACTTTTTTGACAGATTTGTAATACTGAGGGATGGGCTGATGTTCTGGTAGGATGGCCTAATGTGGAGACTGTCCACAAGAGCAGTCTGTGTGTAAATGAGCATATCCAAACAGGCAGAGGGTGCATGCCTCTCACCGCTGAATACTTACATTGTCAATCCAATGGCACTGCACTTCATGACTTACTTGTGGCAGAATATATATTTTTTTAAATTTTTTATGGGCTATTTTTGTGTGGTGGTGACATCCTTAACGGATTTGCATTGTGTGTGCATTATCTCTTTCCATATGTATTTTTAATATATGCCCTCGGGCATAAAGTTGAAGTGGACTGGAAAAAAATGCTGAGAATTTGCACAAAAGAACAATGTTAACAAGATGGAGAAAGCAGGCTCATTTATTCATAAACCAATTTATTCCAGTGAGGCGACTGTAGCAGAGGAAAAAAATGTCAGAGGAAAAAACTACTTTGAATTTATTAAACTCAACAATTCAACAACGCTGACTTTCTTGCTGCATTATGTACCCTTGCGTCATAACAGTGATTTTTCTGAATATTCTTTACATGTCTTTACATTTTTTTTTCCTTTTTTTGTTTTCCTGCCTATGTGAGGAAATATGAAAGGACACCGAGCGCCTCTTTCAAAAGAAAGCAGAGCATAGCTGAGAGGTGAAAAAGTCAGAGGCTCTGCACTGGCTTGTGAATGCAGCCCAGCCAGTTTGGGCATACCCTCCTATGTTTGTGTGTGTCTTTCGGTGTGGGTGTGTGTGCGCAGGCACACGCTCTGTGCGTGTATATATATATGTGTGTATTTGTGCGTGTGCTGCTGTGTGCGCACGCGTGTGTGTGTGTGTGTGTTCAGACTGGCTTGATAAATGCAGCACCCCCCTCAGGTGCTATGTGAGTGGAGTGACTGGTTAGCACCAGTTGGACTTTCTTAACTCTTTCCTTGCTGGTCTCTGGAGAGCTTTCCACCACATTCACGTTGATTTCCTCCCTTTGAGCTGAATGTTTTTGCCCCATTAGATCTACTTTGAGCTAATCAGTATGCAGACATAAAAAACACAAGAAGTTAATTTCGTGCAGGCCTTTAATGTGATCGCGAATATTGCCGCGTCTGTCTCAATCTTCTTCTTGCTGTGAAAATATGGCAAGAGTTACTCTGCTGATTGTGTCCCTATTTGCCTGGCACACACATTCACCTCAGTCTAAAGAAGTGGGGAGGTATTTCTGCGCTGCTGTACGTCATTTACACATTTGCCTTTAATTGCACAGAGCGTATGGGGAGGGGTGTAGCAATTTGCTAATGAACTCTGAGGGCCCAGGCTTTCTGCTGTAGAGGACAACAGTACTAATAGTGATGAGGACTCACTACAAATCTCAAGAGCTCCTCTACTTGATTGAGCTATGCAGGCTGAAGTGGGACTGGAAATAATTGAAATTTCCTTTTAAAAATATTTACTGCCTGACTTTTTCTTTGATTATGAATGCTGAGTCTTTTCCTGAGAAGTTGAAATAATGTGAAAATAAGGTGAAATTGGCTGCAATCTGAAATAACATCTACAGTATACATTAGGGACCCGTTGCTGTTGTGCTTCTAACCTGCACAATCTTTTCTAAACAAACCCGGCTTGTTTGAGCTTTGTGTTGTGGTCACTGTGTAAGAATTTGCTCCTGATAGCGCTATCGCGGTATCTTTTTCCCAACAATTGGCACTGTTATGCCATACAAGTACGGGTTTCCAGGTCAGTGAGACCCAGCAGTGTTGGTTTAGGTAACTCTGGCGGTCAAAGAGTGACCCCTGCTCCCTCCCCACTCCTAGCTCAATGGAAACCATGACTGCCAGGGTCAGCCACTATTTTCCTAATCAGTACACCGCTATCGCTAATCTATCCGCTTCTCGTTGAAGTATGGATCGAGTTTCACCCGACTTAACAGGCGCACACACTCGCTCTGTTTTTTTCATCCCCCTCTCTCTCCTACAGTGGCACACTGCTGTTCTTAATACAAACTTTTGAATCATTGTAGTGATTGTTGGTAATAGCAGCTTTTGTAGTTGAATAGAAGAGAGGTTTGACCCCCACTCACCCCTTCTCTCCTCTACTCCCCCTTTGCCTAAACTCCCCCTTTTCTTCCATTCGGTAGTGAATGCAGGGCGGCTGTTGGGGATTCAACAAGTGATACAAAGAGGTGACCACGTGACTTGTGTGTTTCTTAGCCTCTTTATAATTGTGGTGGAATAGCAAGTAGGGGTGATTATGATTGAGCAACTCAAGACTGAAGTAACTTCAAAGAACTAGAATGTCAGGAGCCTCTCTCATGCCTTCATAATTTTTTTCACACATCTAAAGTGCATATGTTTTTTTTTTTTTTGGTGTTATGGCCTTTTTTTTGTTAAAGTTGATTTATGAGTTGTTTTTAAAACTAGTGCTTAGTGCGGCCTCACTGTGTCACAGACACACTATGATAGTCAGAATTTCCCAGTTACAAATAAAGTTTTTGGTTTGTGTCTGCTGTTACTTATGATGGGCGGCCATGTCTGTCCCTGAGGCCTGCTGTGGTTTCTTTGGCTAAGTAAACAATAACCTGGCTTAACACATGTGTACTTAGCTAATGGAAAGTTCCTCTCCCCCTTAACCCCCTGCAAGCCTCTGACAATGGCCACCATCACAAACAACCCGTCTCCAAGGAATCCACCGAGAACATCCCAGCGCAGTGGCTCCAAGTCAGGCTAGGCTAACGAAGAAACCACAGCAAAACGTGTCGTTAACTAATAATGCCCACCTTTCCATTGCTTTGTTTGGGGTTCGATGGCGTGGAGAGGGGAAAGCACTTGAGCTAATGTTTTTGTTTGGATTTCAGCTCATAGAGGGTAACCAAGGAGTCTATAGTAAGAGCTGCAGTAGAAGAGGCCACAGAGGAAGGGAAATCAGTTTGTCAGTTTCCACGAGTGTCATCTAAATGGACTTTGAAAGCTCTGGTAATTATCTTAAACATGTAATTATCTTTGGTTGTCTCTATGAGGTTAACCCACCGGTTTTAAAAAGCCGTTTGAAGAGTACCTGACGGCTATTGAGTGTAGCATACTTTACTTACTCAAGAGACCAAATCCAGTTTTCTCCCTCACCCCCTTTAGCAATTATAAGGTTATTTCTTCTTTCTTTGTCTATTGTGAAGAGTTAGGGAGGAAGGGGGAGTGTTGAACAGAATGGGAGGGAGTGAGGGGTCTTTTCTCTTTACACCCCCCCCTTTTTTTTTTCCACACGCATACCATTATCAGCCCCTCTTTTCATTTTGGAAGCAGTAATATTGCAACAAGGGGAGGAGAGGGGTGGAGAGAGCACAGAAAACCGAAGTAGTCGGGCAAGCACTTGCCTGGCAGGTTATCAGAGAGGCAGGTCCTGCTTTATCTAGTTACAGTGAAAAGCAAAGTAAACAAGAGTTTACAATAGCTGGCCTTTCAGCCCCTTTCACTTACAGCTTTCCCACCAGCATTCAGCTGAGTGGCAGAATGTGTCTGGAGTTATTGCATGCCATCTTGCTGCTGCAACACATGGCATTCTCGCCGGTTTCAACTTGAGAAAGCAGTGCTGTTGCAAAGGTCAAAAATGGTGTTAAAGAAAACTACCACAGAGAGTAGATGCACCAAAGAATTCTGGGGGATGGAGTAGCTCAACTGTCATCTTTGATTCAGATGTACCACCAGTGAAGAGTGTATGTGTGGGGGGTTATTTGGATATTTATGTCTGTGCCTGTAAGTATGCACATATGATTATTTCCGCACGCTCACTGGCACAGAGTGAAAAGTAAATATCCATATCATCACAAAAGATATTTCAGAGTGAAGAAAGGGAGAAGCGTAGGTGGGGGGGCAAAGCACAACAACCTTAACCGTTTTCTTTATTATTGCAAATGAATTGGCAAGGCAACATTTCTTGCATGAGTGCTTGTATGATATGGGGCCTGGCACAGCCAGAAAGGGAAGCCCCTCTTGCATCTAAGACGCGGCACAATGAGAATGCATTGGATTGGAATGCCTCACCGATCATAGTGGAATCAGAATTTCCAGCAAGGAAAATCTTTTCATGGCGAATTAGGGTGGTGTAGGGAAGAAAAATGGTAATGAAAAAAAAAGGTATGCATGGCTCAAAAACAGGGTTCCCACAGCTTGGCGGCACCGATTTAAGAACTTTACCTAAAGATAGGCAGAATAGAATGTGGAAAATTGAATTTACTAAACAATTAAGCATTGAATTAATGTGCATCCTGCACAGGAGACGGTGGGTAAAGGGAAGAGTTAAAGAGAGGGGAACGGAGAGGTAGTGAGAGACTATGGCGGCTCATTAAGGGACAGAATAAATCAAGCGTGCTGCTATGTGTGCAGAAGGACAAGTTTCTCCTTCTTTCCACTACCTCAAGCTTTCTATTTATGCATCTATTCATCTTGAAAATTTACATACCCCATATTTTGAAGGTGAAGATCTTTATTGTGTGCCGTAGTCTTGCTGGCACAGGGTGTGTATTGTTTTGTTTCCCTGTATCTTGCGGTCAAGGTGTGTGCTTTTGTTAAATAGAGGCTGTGGGTATGGCAGCGATGTGATGTGTTTGTATAAGGTAAATGAAAAGCGTGTTTGTGAGTGTGTGTGTGTGTGTGTGTGCACACAAACCAAGTGATCAAAAAAAATTTACTTGTGACTGGGTGTGTGTGCAAATGCACTGCATGACCTGTGCGCACTGCTACGAGTGTTTGTTGGTTGTGTGTTTTCAGCCGTGTGTGCAATAATTGTGTGTTAGATCAGTGCTAAGCCCTTTCCATCCAAGCGCGGCCTGCGATTATAAATAAACTCCTCATCCCCGCGGAGATGCCACCAGGTCCTGTCTCAGCCCCGCCCCGTTTCCCGTGGGGCCTCAGTGGCCACCTCCCAGCAGGCAAAGCGCTCTTTTGTTCAATTACAGCTAATGCAGTAGTTTGCCATTTCCGCCTCCACTTTCTAATTATATTTTCAAATGGAATTTGTTATAGAATTAACAAAAAAAGAACATGGGGGGGGGGGAAATATCCTTTTTGCAAGCTGAGGCTCTTGGGTTTTTAATACTTGCTGTTCGACATCCCTGGGGTACTGTACTATTCTTTTTCATTGCGCTCTGAATAAACAAGTTCTGCTCATATTTTAAATGCTTCACTTTTGAAAAAAAATGGCAAAAGCCGGAGTTAAGTTTTTTCTCGCTGAGCATGTGGTCTGGATTACCTCACTTCTGATGTTCTCTGGAGTTAACTTGGTCATGCACGGGTGTTTCATTTTTCAATGTTCTACGGTCGGCAAAAAAGAATTTGTAAGAGGTGGAGAAGGGATCTTTTTGGTATCTTATCCCTGTTAAAATCAGCGTTTATCTAACCAGTCGCCATCCTAGTCATGCCTTTGTGCAGTGACTCCCCTCTTTATTGCAAAGCCTCAAAGCCTAATTTGGAAAACAACAATTATATTGTCCATGTAAGCACTGGAATATAATTTCATAGCCCAGGAACATCAAAAGAGCTCTAACAGACCCCAAATGTGTTGAATTTGCTGACTTTTCTTTTCTTTTCTGTTATTCTATTCCTTCTATATTTTGTTTAAAACAAACCTGAGTCATGAATTAGTGTCTGCCTTTTTATAATGCTAAACTCAACTTGAAACCCTCTTGCTGCGGCAGAGCCAATTGTAGTGTCCCAATTGAAACCAGTTGTTCCCCAGTGTGCTCCTCTCGTCTCCTTCCTTGATTCCTCCGTGTGGGTTTCTATCAGTCATTTCGTCGCAAAGCCCTAAAAGCGTGATGCAAACACCACATTGCCCCTTGATATCTCCTTCATTTGATTTCACCGAGCAAAGATAGGCTCATGCAGGCGGTAGAGGAGGCTCGATAAGTGTTTGTCTGCGTGTGTTTTGTTTGTTGCGTTGTTTTTTTGTGATAGCAAACTGTGTGTGATAACACATTAGATTCCATTTCCTTCTATTCTGAAGTCTCTTTCTCTCCTGTCCTCAGCGCTAATGTTGCTTTTCAGAGGCACTCAGAGATAAGAAGTAACATCTGGTTTAGTTTCAATAGTATGCAGCAGCTTTGTATGGGGCAGGGTGAGATTTCTGTGTTTTCTTTGCAGGCTGTATGCAGAGTGTATGTCTGTTTGTAAGCATCGGACCTGTATATATGGGAGAAAACTTGACTCCTCTATTTTTTGTCTGCCTGCATCTGTGGACAATATTGTGTGTGTGTGTGTGTGTGTGTGTGTGTGTGACTTCGGTTTTTACTTCTTTCTGGGCCATTAGCTCTCTACCATCCAGTGTGCAGCTGACACTCATCTGGCCTAAGACACACGCACAAATAACTATATATAAATAAAACCCTGTCTCCTGAGTCTCTCTGTCTAGTCAGCTGCTTGTGTTTTGATGACACAAACTAGTAAGAGTAAAATGAATCTTAGTCTGCTGTCAGTCAAGTTTATCTATTTAAAAAAAAAAACTTATAGAAAAAGGAATGCGTTTTTATACTTTTGCGTTGCTTAGACTTTTTCATTTCTTTAAAATCAGCCTTAGTTTGGTTTGTCATGCAATACTTTTGTTTCTATTTTTTTTTTTTTGCTCAACTGTGGGAAACTTTAGCTTATTTGATTATGTCCCAGTCTTGGCTCTGCTGCCTCAGATGAAGTTTAATTCAACATTAGTGGGACTGGTCATCCATTTTCCCCCCCTTTCCCTTTTGGACAAAAGGGAGGAATTATACTTATGTAGCAATACTTTGAGTTATTTACCTCGCGCTCTCTCTCTCCCTCTTTCTCCACTCTGCTCGGATGACATCACTCCCTGGCGCTTGCTGAAGCCTATCTTAAGTTGTAGCTGTTTTGTATTTTCATCTGCTAGTGGTTTGAGCCAAATGGAGGCAGCCGCAGATTGCATGCCTCAGAAAGCTGGGAACTAATACAACATGTTCACTTTCTATTTGTCTAAGCTTTTCTCTTTATCAAGCCCCAATAATCCTTATTCCATAAGACTGTTGCAGGGCCTCACACACACTGGATGACTGGGCTGAGAGTTGGCAGAGATTGATTTCATTTGAGTTTGACTGACTCTCTTGAATGTAATGGACATTACATCTAGACCAGAGCTTTCAAAAGATGATAATGAAATTTTAAATCAGTGAAAGTTGAGTATTCGATTAGCTGATTAACCTTTCGATTTTATCTCTCCTTTTCTCAGACGTCCTGGAACAGAGATCACGATGACACGGCGTCCACGCGCTCTGGAGGCACGCCGGGACCATCCAGCGGGGGACACACATCGCACAGTGGTGACAACAGCAGCGAACAAGGTAAGAGATCATGTGACAGAGGACAGGGGCACCGTTTATGTGTTGACCAAGATGCAGAGTATATTATACGACATCCGTCAGAGAAAACTTTATTATGTGTGAGGACGAAGTGAGAGAGGCTGATTCAGAGTATTTGGAAAGGGGATTGGTTTTTGCAACAGAACTCACAGAGGGGTCAGAGGTCACGGTCAAGTATGTGAAAGCTCCTCTGGGATCTAGTAGGGACATTTCATTTTGCATAGGAACACATAAACAGTGTAGACATATTTTGGTAGATAGTCTTTACCTGAGTGCAGAAACTTTTTTGTTTTTGCTTTACGCTCCTCTCTTTGGGAATTCATGCACTTGAAAGTGTTTAGAGAGTGTAAAATCCCCCACATTAATAACTTGTTAAAATAACTTATGCTGTGAAGCTTGAGACCTTTATTAGAGGTTACTTATATTTACAACAGTCTTTGGATTCATGCCGCTTCTATTCTGAACTAATCTGGAAGAATATTGCATGTAAAACATCATAATTTAATCCTATTTTTTTTTATTGTTATTGTGCATACACTTCCAATACATACTCTCCCTTCCACTGGACAAATCTGCCAGAGTTGGATATCTACATGCAATCAGAAAATATGTGTGTGCCTCTGAGTGTGTTAAAGAGGCTGTGAGAGAGAGGCAGCAGTGGGAAAATGGTGGCGGTGGGAAGGCGCTGCAAACAAACTGTAGTCAAAAAAGCAACTTCATATATTATTGAAGGCGATGTCAAGGCGAGCAGTTTGCAGGGTTGCCAGTGCCAGGAGGCAGAGCCTGGGTGGGAGCAGAGAGCGCCGCCATGCCTTCCACTCCAACGAGCAGCCATTTATATAGTCAACACACACACACACACACACACACACACACACACACACACACACACACATACTCTGTCTCTCTTTGTCTCAGTCTGTCTCACACTTGGTCTTGTTGTCTCTCCTTTTTTTATTTTTTTTTAATTCGGGCACATTTTCTGTCTTGTATATGTATGCGCTTGACTCTCCCTCTTCAGTAATGCTCAGGACTGAGAGGTCAGACACGAGTTGAGACAAAATTGAAATAATATGGAGGAGGAGACCAAATTGATACAATAAGAGTGAAATTACAGTAAAACGGGGGAAGACAAAGAGATATTGTGGAAATGTGTGTGCACTCCTCTGCCTGTGATGAGTAATGGTCTGGGGCAACCAGGCAAGATCTGATTGGTCGCTCTAATGAGTGTGCTCTGTGCAGAGTTTGGGCTCCTGCTTCTGTGACCTTTGCCCTCTATTGACCAAACTGACACTTCATTTTTCACATCTTTCCAATTATAGACCCGCTCCTTATGTCTGCCCACCTTCTCCGACTCTCTCGCATCACCCTCTATCTCTTCATATCTGTTTCCCCAACTCCTTTTCCAGGCTGTTGCAGATTTTTGTTTGTTATTAAAGTAATTACAGAGTATAATGCAGGGTGTGTTGTGTGTGTGAGAATGTGTATGTGCTTCAGCAAAATGAATGATGTGCTTTGATTCGTCCAAGTGTTGCACAATGGCAGCTAAACATCATGCATGTATATGTGTATGAGGCCGTCAAACATGATTGCTAGCATTTTATTTATTCTATTTAACCAGGAGGTGCAATAAGACACATCAAACTGTATAAAACTCCATCAAGGTTTGGTGGAGAGGCTCTTGGAAAAAGTGGAGGCTGTTACAGCATGTGATTCTAGTTTTAGCCCATTGGCATTTCAAGAATGGAAACTTCTTTCCTCAGAAAAAACCTCCAGAGGTTGATGGTGCAAAGTGCTATTATGATATATAGTTTTTAAAGCAGAGTGATGTCACACATCCATGTGAATAAATACATATAAAATTGCACAATAGCTAAGTATGACTGTGCCAGCCTTTTTAATGTGTTTAGTTGTTGTTGTTTTTTTCCTTGTTACAACTTGTCAGTCTTGTTTTTGCTTGTTTGAAGTGAAAGCACTCCTATATGTCCTTTCAGGAATACTTATAATCAATTGTTTGAGATTCGAGGCACAATCAAGTTCTACTGTTTAGTTGGAGAACTCGTAGGGATGATAACATGTCTGCATTCATTTGGACATGTTGTGCATTTTTACTTAATTTGTATTTTTTATCCAGGTAACGTTTAACCAGCTCTAATAATGTCTTTTCAAAGCTGACAACTCTCCTGCTATGTGCCCGTATATGTAAGTCCACATGTATGTAGCACACACACAGTGGTGAGCATTAGAATGCAGTGACAACAGTAAATACTGGAGGACATCTTGGACCAGTTTCAGGTTTATATGGGTTAAGAGCTATCAGTGCCACGTCATATTGGCTCTGGCAAATTCTGTGTCAGTCACTTGGTAATCCCAGTAAGCTGGTTATTTATCTGTTTGGCACTTTACTCACTCTCTCTCCCCAACAGCTTCACCCCCCCTCTCTCTTTCATCTCAACATCCTCCCTCTCTTCTCCAGTTTTCCCTTGTCTCCCACCTACTCTCCTGTCTCTCTTTCATTTTACTGTCAGTCGGTTTCTCTCTCCCTCCTTGTGTATCCTTATGTTTTTCTCTCTCTCCTCCCTCTTTTTTTCTTCCTTGCCTCCCACTCGCTCTAAAACACCACCTTTGTTTATCCTTCTTCTTTCCCGTTCTCTCACCTCTCTTTGTTCCTTTGGCGCTCTAATTCTTCCCCATCATTCCCTCTTACATTTTTCACAGCTCTGTTTTCCCTCTGTGTTGTACATTTTGCAATGCTTTTTGCTTATCTTTTCTTCTGTTGCTATTTCGTTCTCCGTGAATAATACAATTTTTCAGATTTTTACACTCATTTATTCAATCTGCCCCATTTCTCAATTTTCACTTTATTTCCACTTCCTTTTGCACCTTTCTTTAACCTTTTTTCTTCCTTTTCTCTTTGATCACTTCTTTGTTTCTCTGTTATTTCTGATCCCTTTCCTTTACCTTTTCCTCCTTTCTACCTTTTACAGATTGCTTTCTCACTGACCTTTCTCTCTCATGTCTCTTTCTTCCCCACTGCCTGTAGAGCTGCACAGCTAATGGCCATCTTTCTCTTCTTTGCTCATTCCCTCCATTTTCATTTCATCTATCCTTCAACTCACCTCCTTTACTCCATTTCTTTCAAGTACATCAGTCCATGTCCTCACACTTTCTATACCTCCTTTAGCACTCAATCTTTGTATAATTCCTTGTATCTGGTCTTCTTATCGTCTACCCCACGTTCATCTCTTCTTAATCCTCCTCCTATAGTGGAGCAAAAGAGCGATGCTGTCTGTTTGAGAGCCTTTAACTAGTGAACTCTCCTCTCTCTCTTTTTTTCTGAGGCTATTCCTGTGACAAACACATGCTTCACTCTTTCCTCTTTTCTTAAGGGTTCACTGGCCACTGGTATAAAAATTTCTCTCTATCCGGAAGTGTACTCGTTCCCAGATTCAACAGTGTAAGACTCATGAGAAGGGATTTGCATTATATAAAGTTGGTGTTCACCATGTGAATCTTGTTGAATTCATTTGTGGGAAAAATATTTTTCACAAAGCAAATTAAATGATAATTATATAATGTACTTTTAATAATAAGCTAGTTAATAATAACTCTTAAACCAGCAGATGTTTTGCAGTGCTCTCAGTGCCACAGTGACAATGTGAAAAAAACAACCCTTTTTTATTTTTGCGTGTGGTGACAATGCTCACATGCTGCGTTCTTAGTTATGGTGTTTGTGCTTTGACCACAATGCCGATGGTATTTTTTAGCACTAAATTCCATTGGCAGTTTAAAAAAAAAATGGAGGGAGGATCACATTTGCTTCACATATGTCATTAAAATCAGTCCTGGGTATCTCCTTTCTCCCTAAAGAGCAGACAAAGAAGAAAGCCTCTTATTTTTCTCCTCCCTTTCTCTGGGATGTCTTTGTAAACATCCAGCAAGCATCGACAAGTAGAGTCGGAGAGCGACCCTGTAGTTAATTAGTCCCGCTCTATTAGCCCAGCTGTTTGCTCGCTAGTTCCTACCAACAGGCTCCTTTGTTTAATACCCAGAAGCCCTCTGGAGAAGCTTTTCTGCAGCCTTGGATCTTGCTTTTCTGTGAAAAGTATAATGCTCGAAGGGCAGAGGAAAACCTAGCAGATCATATATGCCTGCGATGGAGGGGTGTCCCTCATGGACATGAGCGGGCCTTCTCATTTTCTCCCAGTATAAAATACTCCTCTTTGCCTGTGTGAATTTGTGAGGACACCCCTTGGCTTCTCTGAGGGTCTGGCGTGCAAAGGAAACAGAATAACATTCAGGCACTGAATTGGGCAGCTGCAGCGATGTGGTATGTGAGTTCAGCAGAGGAGCGGAGCAAAGTGTTTGCTCTGTTTTTGAAAGCTACAGGGTTTCCTTCTCTGCTTGTCAGAAACATCCAGGGAGTGAGGCGATGACTGGTGATATTAGATATGTATCACCAATTACCCAGACCGTTTGTAAAGAGTACAGTGTGCCGCGCCAAGACAAATAGCTCCCTGTAAGGCTATGTGTTGGTGTCTGCATGCATTTTATGTGTCTGAGTAGTAGTCTGAGATTTAGGGATGTTGTGTGATGCCTAGCTCTTTTTTTTTTTTTTTAATTGGCTTGTATATTTGGAATAATTTAATTTATGCTCATATTATTCTGTGTAACCAACCGAAAGTCTGTAAAACCAAGTCTAAAATGTTTTCATAGTCCAATAAACCAGTTCATCTATTTTGCACACGCTGATGTTTAAACTAATGTTTCTAGTTTTCACTTTAAAATTCCTGTATGCTTATTGTACATTATGATTAGATAGATGTCATCTTTGTGAAGACTGCGAGTACTGACGAAGGCAACATTTGCCCAGTCCCAGCTGGGATTAGCCTGGTGAAGGATGTGGCATTTGGCCTACCACTTCTTGAGGATGTGGCTCTAAAAACATTTGGATAGTCAACTTCGCTGGTTTGATATGTATTTGAATGAATAGATCATCCTTGCATTCGCTGTTAATCACTGCATATAACCTCCAGTGGCCGCAAATTCCCATTGATCAATGTGGAATATTCCTGTTGTTGTGATCCATTCATTTATCCATTTATTCACTCTCCAATCTCTGTGCCCTCCAACAAGGTCAGGCCACACAGGAGCTGCTGCTTTCTGTTGTCTCATTGGGCAGTCTTCAGTCCTGGGGTGGGCAAACAGGGACATAGACAGAGGTGCCAGGCAATCAGCAGCCTGCTCTCCTCGTCCAATCATTCAGCTTCACGTGGTGCCCTCAGAGTCACTGATTAATTGGTCCGATTGTCCAGTAGACTGGAAGAGAGAACTCTGTGTGTCTGTGTGAAATAATCCCCTCCCCGACTTTCTTTTCTCTTCCAGGAGTTCATAAATGCACTTTTCTTTTCAATTTTTTGTTGCAATAATGAGCTAAAGACTAATAACTGAGGGAATCAGATGCACTTTAATAAATAAGTCCTGGAAGGCAGTTACAGTGTATTTACAACACAGGCCCACAGTGATTTTATTCATTCATGCAAAATTTGTAGATTATTCATAACAATATTAAAGAACTTATAGACATACCTTAAAAAAAACTGTATTTCATTTTGTGAATGCATATATTGTCTAGACATTGTCTAGACGTTATCGAGGAAGATCCTAGGTCCGGTAATTGTCTTACTGGTGTCCAGCTTTACCGGTAATCTGTTTAAATGTGAGGCTCTGTGGGTAGATAAAAGGTTTGTGGCTCCCTTGATTAGACTGTAGTCCGTATTACTGGAGGTGTGTAAGTACAGTAGCTGGCAGACATAAACAGGATTCAGTCTTTGATATCTTCAGAGCGTGAACACAGGGAAAAGAGGAGAAGATGAAAGTGGAAGAAAAAGACAGCGAGGAACAGAAACGGAGCAAAACGAGAGAGTGCGATGAGGAGGAAGGGAGAGATTCTCAGGGTGAATGCTGGGAAACCATCTCGATGCTTTGTTGTGTGAAAAAGAGGGGCAGAACAGTTACCCCTGATTAGTGTGTTAAATGATGCAGAGTGCTGTTTGGGAGTCTATTGAGGAAAATATGCCACTGCTAGCAAATAAAATCTTCAGTCAGTCCAGAGGTGAAAAAGTTTTGGCCGTGCCACCTTAAGCTTGTCTTTGTCCCATAGGAGGTTAAAGGAAAGTGTGCAAGCATGTGCTAACGCGTCAAAAAGAGTTTCATATCTACAGGGTCACATGAGCTTAAAGTTTCTGTTTAATAAAATTAATGCATGGAAGACTTATATAAAGGGTAATTGCATCACAGAACACCTTGGGGAAACATCCTTCAACAACTGAGTGTTGCTGGTCGCTATGTTTATTCAGTCTAAACTGGATTACTGCATTATAAACATTATTATCTGTGGTTACCTGGGAAAAGAGATGTTTGGCCTCTTGGTGTTCAATCACAACCTTCCTCTCTCGGATTCACAGAGATCTTTACAGCCTCGCTATATCTCAGTGGCTGATGCGTCGGCCAACATGTTATGACTCGCCTTGCAGAAAATGATAGCCCTTGATGGCTTTTTATTGCCTCATAGGCAATAAGAAAACTCAGAGTGGCTGGAGTTTTCCCCCCCTCAAAAAGAGGAAATTGTATCAGGTTCCCACAGTGAGAGGCCAGTTTGCTTTTAGGATTAGGGCTGGTGTCACACAGCCGCTGAGTTTGTGAGGAAGCAAGGGTCTGAGGTATAGGTAAACAAAGTCGTCTCCTCCCCTCTGCATCGTTTCACACGTGAAATGATCGTCTACTTTGTCAGTCAGCTTCGCTATCTTTGTTTTATTGGCACAAATGTGTCTCGTGTGTAATAAAGTAATTGTTATAAAACCTTTTCTGATAAGATGTCAGAACCTTTTTGACTCCTTGACTCTGGGAATTGTGTGCTGTGTGTTTCTGAGTGTTGGTTTCATATTTGTACATACTGATTTTTTTTCTACCACTGCTTCTGTCTTATTTAATGGAGACTTAACTTAAAGAAACAGAAGAGAAGAAATATTTCTCTTTGTCTGAATCTCAGCTTGTCTGTTGGTTACATATGACCATGTTTGCATGACCAAAGAAATGCAAAGTCTAGAGACCATCACAATATGTCTTTCACAATTTACATGAAATACATATTCATAAGTGCATAAGTGCACTTGCATGCACACCAACTAGCTTCTCTTTCCCTTCACTCCATTGGCTGTTATGTGCCTTCACTCAGTCTTTGTGCTAGTTCAGGATGTGGTCTGCTTAAGTCTTTAAAATGACATGAGACAAAAAGTGCTCACTTAATGCGTTGCTTTTATTTATTTTAAAGTTGCCTGTGTTGCATTTTATCTCTCTCATTTCACAGACAAATGCACTTAGGTCAGATCATGTAGTTTGCTGTCGTTTCAAGAGAGAAAAGGGTTCTACTTCATTTGTTCCACAGAGGGAGTGCAAGCGGGAGGGAAATGTATCTTTAGCTCCCATGTTATAATTGTGGCACACTAATGATGTAGACACATTCTCACTGTCTGTTTACAGGAAAGGCTCTTCTTTAATTTGTGACTGGCGTGAATGCCAAATGCTTATATCTAATTACTGGTATTTGCTAAAAGATACTATTTACTCACCCCTCTTTGCCTTGTATGTGTCTCTTGTGTGTCAGGGTGGGGAGATTATGATAAGAAAAGTTAAATATATAAAAGAGGAAGACTGGAATATTTTTTCTGTGGGTAGGAAATTAAATTCATATAAGAGAGAGATTTTTCACACATGCCTCAAGTTTTCAGACTTAAATCGTTTTGAATCAGCACCCATAAATTCAAGATTTTGTTTGAAAAGTGTCAATTGAGAACTCCTTTTGGGTTTATTTTTTGCAAAGCACCATAATTTGCACAATTGTAGTATCACTGTTCCTTAAAGATGCCACTTTGGTTAAATTGATATCTTTCTTTCTTTTCTCTCGCTATCTGTCTATATATAGAAAATGTGTGTGTATATATCCCCTTTCATGTTTGATTTGCAAACCTAAACTGGTGGAAATGTGGCAATGCACTTGTCATGCAAATGAATGGGGAAAAAGTTAAAGCACGCTCATGCACGTGTGTCTGTGTGTTTCTGTGCATGTGTAGGGGAAACTAGTGAATCTAAATGGTGACAAAATAAATTTCTTTACGTTGTGCATTCCTTACAGTTTTCTGTTTTCAGTTCAGATCAAAATTGCATTAAATCATACAGAGACCCACAAACACAGCAGATTCAGGACCAAACGCACACCAACAAGCTCTTAGGAGCAAGAGCATGCCTCGGTTCTTAATCGTGGTTCACAGAGAGTCTGACAGTAAAATCACAGCAACTCATCGCTTATGTGTCACAACACATTATATCTGGCCCAGAAAACGACCTTAAACTCTCTCTGCTTCAGTCTTCCTCTCCCTGCTAACTCTTTCTCCCTCCTCTTCCTACTCCTCCCACACCTCCTCTTCACTTGAAAAAGAGCTGAGCTCAGGGCCCAGGAGGCCTCTGATCAGATAGATGTTAACTTTTCAGGGAAAACCCTGATAGCAGACTGGAAGACCACAGAATTTAGTCATCTCTGCCAGTAGACGCCAGGAGTCAATGGCCAACTGAGTTTTTGTGAGCATTTTATTTTTGTAAGCATTGGAGGAAAAGCTACAAGTAACATCTCCTTTTTATTTGTTTTGTTTTTTTTGTATGTCAGAGACGTAGTTTGAGCATTCACTTGGGCAGAATTATAGAATGGGAGTGAAGGAAAAAAGCAAGGAGAGGCAACGCAAAGCAAAAGGTTATCAACACTTTGTTCAAAGGAGAATCATTGTTTAACTCCTTGGCACACACAAAAACACAGTAATGGGCAACACTCACATGAACAGAGCACATTATTTATTTAAGCTTTTGATAAAGAGATTAGCCCCATCATCCCATGCTCTTAAGCTAGCCAAGGGGTCCATGTTCAGGAAATCCTGGCTTTCCTGACACACAGGCTTACGGGGGAATCTTGATCAAGTAACGTTTATATGATAACAATGCATTTCATGTGGGTATGTTTAGTATGATTTAGTCTTTGAATTTGGAGTGATTAGTCGAAATAGTATTAGGAGCTAAAAGGGAGTGGTGAAAGACAGGGCAGAGAGGGGAACAGGAGGTTGGCTAGAGAGCGAAAAAGAAGGCAGAGGATGCGAAGTACTTGTGCCAACTGAGCATTTTGTTTTCCTTTATTATTAGCCCCATCACAGTGGTTAGAGTCCAGCTTAAAGCTACAAACAGTGAAGTGCTAATTTTAGCCTCCAAAGAGGATAAGGATAACTAGCTTGCTGCCAGTATGCCATATGTTCCCCTGCCGAATACATTGTGTCAGGAATATTTTCACCCCACACCCGCACACCATTTCCCTAAAACACATTTCTAAACAAACACAAGTGCATATTCGATGTTTCAGCATTCATGAAGTTTGGAGCTTCGCTTTTAAAAGACTTAACAAACGATCAAAACACTTTAACATAAACAAGTTGTTTTAATTACAGTTGATATCTTTGTAAGAATAGAAATATATGACAAACTGTAATATTCACAAGGGAAACGGTTATTTTGGCATCAGTCAGCTTTCTCCCCCCCCCACCATTAGCATAGCTTCCTGCTGCAAGGTAACATGTGGCCTCCACTGTAATCTTCTGCAACTTGGCTTATATACTCACTTGCCAATATGAGGCCTGTAGAAGAATAAAAATGAGCCTCTCTCCTTCAACACACATGCATATGTTCACATGTAAATGCAACTCTCTATTATTCCCTCGCTCTCTGCCTCAAATTGAAATAATTCAATTTATGGACAGTTCCAGACCTCCCTGGCTAAGACCATTATGCATGAAGCTCACCCCCCCCCTTTCTAACAAAAGAAGGGGAGAATTTACCAGCCGGCTCTCCCAACAACACCCACACAAAGCCAATTTCATGCCAGGGAAACACCAGTGAAGCGCCATTTGTGGTCACAACCTGCTTCCCTGTGGAGGTTCTTTATTATTAGATATAGGTCGATGCTACCTTAATTTCTGTTGAGGCTCATTTTGTAACCTTCATATGACACATGCAATGCTTCTATCAAACCTGTATCCACACAAACATTCACTCATTTGGAAGTGGAAAAGTGACTAAAATCACCATATTGTATGGTCACAGATTTGATTACTGTGTCTTTTTGCCACAGTATTTCCTGCTGTAGTTATATTGAACACCTACAATTTAAATTATTTGTTCAACTTTTGGCGATAATTGTGTTTAAGAGCATAAAGGTGTGAAATGCCATGGCTGAGGTGGCACGCTGTGAGTCCAGGTAATCTGGCATGTGGGAAGCTGGAAGTATAGAACGAGAGAGCTAGGCCAAAGCTTGACCCAAGGCTGACCTAGACCAAACATGCTGCCCCCAGAGACCTCCTCCCCTTGGTCCCTTTGACATGTATACCTGCTGTAGGGATTTGAGTGAGAGATAAAGACCTCAGCAAGCTTTTCTAAGAGTTTAGAGACAGAAGGAGGAAAGAGAAGGCTAGATAACAAATAGTTGTAGAGCAGCACAAGAGCAGCAGGGTGGGCTGAAGGGAAACTCGGGGGTTTACTTAGTGTGTTTGCAAAGCAACACAAAGCATCCCACTTGTGGTACACACACTTGTGAACACATACATTTAGACGTAACCCAATCGTCCCTTCCTACTCCAAACTGGTGAAACTCAAAGAGATGAGCAGGAGTTGGGGCAAAGATTCTTAGTAGTGATAACCTTTAGAGCAAAAGCATGAATGGTGGTGTTAAACACACAAACTGCCAATATATTGTACACATTAGCTCCCAAGGGCTCTCCCAGGTCTTTGTTCCTCTGAGATACTCTTAAGCAACAAAGAGGTCATACTTTTACAGGAAGTCACCCCCAGAGAGAGCTGCCTCTTTCAGGAAATGACTTGGTGGGACTGTGCGGCGAGAGTGCCAGCATCCACGGGGGGCATATCACTCCTGTCCACATGGGCCCATGCTCCACAGGAAGTAGGCTGCTGTAAACCCACTCACTTCCTCTTCCTCTGTCCCTGTCCCAGAAGTCTTATCAGGGCTGTGTATGGGTCGCCTGATAGGACTACAAATCCCCCACATCCCCATAGCACCACATCCTTTCCCTATCAAGGACATGACAAGAAGTAGGAAGTGAGGATGTAACATTCCTTTATAGAAAGAATCTGCAATGCATTTTTTTTTAAATTTATTATTATTATTTTTTATGTAGGAGTGATTAAGAGGGCATCCTATCATTAAAAAAGTCATACACTCAATCTCTCCTACTCCTTTTGCCCTGTTTACTCATAAAAAATAAGCTAAAATCCTAAATAGATCCTAAATAATTTAAATAGAGTAGGTTGTAGCTCGGATAATAAGTTATCCTGTTTTCAAAACCACCCCTTCAGTAACCTGAGCTTGTGGGCGAAGAGCATATTATACTCCCTCATAATACTGAAACCGTCTGTTATTCCAAAAAAAAAAAAAAACCCTCCCTGGAAGCTAATGCGCTATTATTAGCACTTACCACCGCAGGGTTAGCGTGCCTGTATTATCTAACTACATGCAGTTTGGCTGGTGCTGATAGGTTAGCATGAGTGGGAAAATCCATGTGTATTAAAAGCGTTTATCAGAGGCTGTGTCATTCAGATAGTTACCATGTGGAAAAATGCAGACGCAAACAAGTGCTAAACACGGAAGTCTGAATAAATAAACTGAGAAGCTTCAGTTTGGTTAGTTGAACTGTACCCTGATCATAAAGACAAGATTAAAGACAGAACACGCTAGTTGTTGGTGCTGAAATTATATATTTCCAGACTGATGGCTTGAAGTTAAACAAGTTAGCCCTGCAGTAAGATATAATTTTGCAAAATGTAGCTTTTTTTATAAAATATAATTTGAAAGGATGTATTTTCTGGAAAGTCATGTTGGCTAAAAATTACACCTTGATACTACAGCTTAGTAGAGAACTCTTGAAAGAAAGATGCAGTTACTGTCACTTTGAGTTTATTGAAAGGATATTTTGATGGTTTAATAGCAGACTTTAGTGAGTACAGGTTTTCTCCTGCAGAATATATATACATTTACTGAGTTTAAGTCCACAACAAAGTCCAATGGGATGTTTTTCCTTGAGATTAGCTAAAGGTTCCTTCTCTTTGTCCCGCACATACATTGAAGGACTTTTGAACGCCCTTCAGCACATCAGCTGACTTTTGGAAAGGACTGCCGTGCCATTGTGCTGTTAAGTGCTCTTCGCTTTTGTTATAGTCCTTGTCCTCTCTACAATCCCTTCCCCCCTTCCCCTCCTCTCTCATAGTCCATTTGACTCTCCCCTTTTCTCTCTAGCTGTTCACTGTGAGCTGAGTTTGACTGAAGCTCGGTGAGTCGAAGGTGTCAAAAGCCACGTGAGAGGCAGTGAAACAATTGGAAGTGAGTGTTAAGAGTGAGAAAGAAGAAAAAGAGGCAAAATTTCAGGAATGTTACCCTTTTGTGTGTTTGTGTGTGGGTTTTTGAGGACTTCTCTTCCCCGACTTGAATGCGGACCCCCCTTACAAGTGCCCCCATTTGAACCGAGTCTGGCCTTCTATCTCTAGGTTAGGGGGAAAAAAAGAGAAAACTTCAGCACAAAGGCAAGAAGGGAAAAATCAATAGTTACACAGCAAAAGTGCTCGACATGAAAGGGTGAATTCATCGCCCTACACTTTCATTTTAGCTTGTACCGTCTGTCTCTTTCTCACTCATTCTTTCTTCCTCAACTGATCTGGAAGTGGGAATAAAAAGCAGTCGGTGTGTGCGTAGACGTGTGTTCCTGTGCGTGGAGGCATACTGCAGTTTAATGTCGTGTCGCTGCCCTGTGCTTGAGGCAGTTTCCAGCGTGTCGGGCAGCCTGTGGTGATGACCCTGTACGGGAAAATGGCACAGAGAGAGCAGTCACATTTACACTGACATTTTTGCCATCACCTATGGCTATGTCAACAGGCCTGATCCCTCCTTCCCCCCCAATAGCCAACAGTGGGTGGGTCTCAGCTATAACACAGAAGCACAGGAACACTTTCACAGAGAGTATGACCATTAACAAAGGTCTAATATTCAGTATATTAGAAAAGGTTTATCATTTGGCCTATAAAACGCCATAAAACTGCGAGAAATACCCAACACAGTTGCCTAATTTGAAATAAACATTGTTTTTGTGCACCGACCAAACCTTGTCTTTCTGTCTAACTTTACATTTTCAATTCCATCAGTAGACATGCTAACATGAAACACGTGAGAAGGCGAGCATGAATGGAAACTTACATTCCGTATGATTACCAATAATGCAACACTCCAGTAAAAAGCCACATGAACCTCCACAGACTTGAGGTTTAAACAGTTTTAATTAACTGATTACTCTGATAACTGCTCTGTGCTGCTTTATTCGTTGTTGTTAAACACATTCCCTGTCTCTGACTTACTGATACCCTCCTCATTGGATCACCGCAGTCGAAATAATTGCAGCAAACTTGGCTCGGAATCTCACAACAATAAGTCTCTAGTGTGTTTTAATTACAAATCACCCTTGTGAATGAATCACTAGTTACTGTCATTATTGAATCTGTCAGTGCTGATCCACAAAACTGTCATCATTCAAAGTAACTGGCTTTGTAATTGCAAAGCACTCATTATTTACTGTAATTACTTCAATGGAAATGTCTTTAATTGCAGGAAGCAATTACTTAGCCCACTCCCTTTTATTTACCTGGAAAGCCTGATTTTTTTTTATAGTTTGTAATAATGGCAACTTTTTTTGTCTGCCTAATCTAATAAGGCCTTATATTAAGTTGGTGAATGTTCTGTACAGATTAATACATGCTTCAGAGTGCTATGATCGAGATTCAATTACTGGACTTTAAAGCAAAGACCCCAAAACAGTAGTCTCTCTGGCAAAAGCAGAAGGGAAGTCTAGACTAGCCATATTGTTTTGTCGACAGCGCATGTCATTATCCGCAGAATAGTCATGGGGATTTCTCTCCGTCTCTCCTCCTCCTCGGGAATAAAAGGGAGGCGAAGCAGCATTGGTCACAGAGAGTGTTTTGTACTGAAGTGTGTGTGTGTTAGTTTAGAATACTTCAGTGGTCATTATTGGAAAGATGCCTCATGATAGATCATAGGAAATGGGTGCATGTGAGTATGTTCAAGTATGTGTGCGGTAAAGGGAGAGATGCTTTTGAAAATGTGCCCCTAATTGCGTCGCGAGGAATTCCTGCATGTTCAGAATATCTGGAGGTGGGAGGGGCCCTTCAGAGCCATGCAAAGGGAACCCCCCACTGCCTGCAAGCCCCCCTGTACTCCCCCTTCCTCACGTCTAGAGCTTATGAATGGCCTGAATACAATAAACGCTGCTTTTTTTCTTTTTCTCCCTCCCTCTTGCAAGCCCTTCTTTACCCCTCTGAGGATTTCTGGGAATGTAACGTATGTGTATTTGTGTGAGTGTCTTGTGTGTGAGTGCTAGAGAGAAAACGAGTGAGGGCACTATTGTGAATGTACATCAAGAGTGTCTGCACTTTGTGTGTGTGTGTTTCATGTTTGGAGTTTGTGTATGTATGTATGAATTTCTCATCTGCCAGTACGAAATGTGTGGATCCCATGTGGAACAGGATATCAGGTCCCTGAGGCCTGGGCCTTGCCTGGGTAACCAACCCAGGGTCATGTGAGCTTTCTGGGGTGTGAAACTCTAGGACTGGTCTATGAGAGATCAGCTTCAGGTCACTCACACTTTCAGCAAAAGACACTCTCTCCTGCAAGCAATAGCCCTTAGACTAAATGCAGTGTCATAAACTCAAAAACCTGTCTCCACTCCTTTTCTTCTCAGTCCATCCACAGCCTATAAAACCTAGCAAAAACATCACACAGTATGTTCCAAAAATGTTTCGCCATCTGTGAATCATTCCTCGCACAGGATCCCACTCATGACATCTGGCACAAAGCTAATATTCATAACCCTTCTCATCTCAACGGTGCTTCTACGAAGAAAAAATAAATTATTAGAAAGCTAAATGTCATAATTATCTTGCAATGCGCTAGAAGCGACACGTCTGACAGTACTGCTATTCGCAGATGAATGACTGGTGAGTCTGTGGCTGTTAATTTGCCAGGCAGCAGAAAAGTGGCTGACACCTCTGAATGGCACGTGTGCCCGTGCACAGGGGGCAGCTAGTACCAGTGTCTGTCCTATGCTGAGAGATGGTTTATAATCAGATCATAACAGATTAGCCTAGATACTGTTTGATAATGTCACGGTATGCCTTGAGACAGATGTAGAGGAGCGATAAAGACACAAAAGAGGGAAGTAAAGAAACTGAGAAGTGGAAGCTTAATTTCTACCCAGAATTTGAAGCGGTACACTTTTGATTTGCATAGGAAGACAAAAAAAGCAAAAAATGAAGGAAAAATAACAACGCCTCAGTCTTGCATCGAGCAAATACTGTGCAGATATCCCCCATCCAAACTCCACAGTCCAGCAGACAGAGAGAAAGAAGAAGAAGGGTAATGAAGTAGGAGGGGAGGGAATGCAATAATGAAACACAGAGTGGCAGAAAGACTTAAATAAAAACCATCGAAGCTGAATAAAACAGACTTTAAGTCAGTTTAGCTAGCGCTAACAAAGCTAGTGAAAATGCACAAAGAAAGCTAACCTAATTTTTACGTCATTATCTGTTTGCTTGCAGTGTGTGTGTGAGTCTGTGCATGCTCGTGTGCAAGTGTGTATTTGTGTATACAGCGTGTGAGGGGACTGATAAAATATTCCTTCCCTCGGTTGGCCCCGGGGCATTTCAACTGCCCCTGGCTCCTTCCAGTCAGTGGCCTGCTCCTAATTGCCACACACACACACACACACACACACACACACACACACACACACACACACACACACACACACACACACACACACCAGGAAACGCACATGAATAAAGAAAGGCAAAGATAGACACACACATACAGACAAATGCACATCCATGCATGCAAACATTCTTAACACACAAACATGCACCCCCACTGTCCTGCATTGATTCACCCTTCTCCATCTTCCCAGCACCCCCACCTCACCAATAGTTACAAAGATGTTGTCATGGCCGATCAGTAGGCCCTGAGTTGTGCCTGTGGGGAGACTGGAGCTTGCTAGCCTAGCATCCACATGCTGTATGCATGCAGCGCAGGGTTAGAGCCTGCTGATGCTCTTAATAAGGCTCACAGCCCATGTATGTAGAATGACTGGCTTGTTCATTGGTTGAGTGGTTAGCTAGTTGCATGGCTAGAATTCTAAATAACTGATTGACAGACTGACAAAGCACACGACAAGCAGGGCTGCTTTATGACTGACTGTTATACTTGCTCACTGGCTTTATAGGCTGACTAGTTGACTGGATAGTTTAGTGGGTGACTGAAAAGCGGTGTGAACAACCATCTGACTGACCACCAAAAGGGCTATTGGCTAAGTGGTGGACGGATTATGATGTCACTGTGGCCACTTCTATACTAATGAAGATGAATTTGAAATCAGTGCTTGCATAGCCCATGTTTTCTGCCCATTCAAGCATACCAGTGATCCATACTGACACCACAAAAGACTACAGAAATGTTTGCATTTGGTCTATTGAGTATGCCCAAGATGCTTGAGTCATCTGCTTTGAGGGCGACATGCACCAGTGTGTAACCACATGTCATAACAAACAGACCCATGTTTTTGTTAGCCTCCACACCAGCCACATCTCGACATGTATCGGGATATGGCAATGCAATACCATATTTCCCAGCAAGAAAAATGGCAGTTTTATAGTATTCACTTCTCGCATCTGTGTGGTATGTTCAGCTTGGGCTACAAACATCAGTTGACGAGCATCAAATGATACACTGTACTCTGCTGATGTTTGTTTCACTGTAAGCCAAATTTTTATCTATTTTAAATCACACATCTCTTTATAGTGAAATGGATGGTACAGAATGTCTCTGGAGGACCTTTTTCTGAAAATTTCACCTCAAAGACCCAATAAACGAAAAATATAGATCTGCATTATGAAAGCTGACAATTCTGTCTGTGTATTATTATCATTATTATTATTTTCCAGCTGATTAACTCCAGTGCACCACTGCATCTTTTCCCTTTCTTACCAATTATTTTCTCGCTCTGTACTGCTCCAGTCAGTGGCTTGAGTTTGGTCTTCCACTTTTTCATTCTCTCTTTCTCTCTCACTTCATTTCCCCTAACACTGTCTCCTTCTATTTTCTTATGGTCCTTCACTATCTCTCCCTCACTGTCTCTCCCTGTTTTTGCCTCTCTTTCTCCGACGGGCTCTGGTAACACAGTTGACATTTCCCCAACATGGCTGCCAGATACAGCTTCAGCACCTTTCCAGTTTCACCCTTCCTTTCTCCCTTTTTCTCTCTTCCCACCTCCCACTCTTTCCTCACTTGCTGGGGTTAAAGAAAAGCAGAAATTAGCCCCAGACCATGTAGAGGTGATTGGTATCAAATTGCACTGAAAATGGAAATGCCAATAAAATTGACAGCCCTTCTCCAGCTCTCTTTCCTTTCCCCCTTCTAGGTAAAAATAAGCGTGTATAGGTCAGACTCAGAGGTATAAGCAACGAGAGATAAGGGGGGGAGGATTAATATTGGTAAGTGTTAAGGTTTCCCTGGCTTAGGGTGATGGGTGACAAAAAAATTGCAGCAAGAACACACAGAGAATCATGCAGTTTTTCTGAGCATACACTCTTTTAGTACTTTTGTACTTCATTTGCTCCCCTTTTTGTATCCTCCCTTGTTTTCCCTGTTCTCTATGCTTCTCATGATTCTCACCTCTTCCCTGAGATTCCATGCACACCAACTCTTTCCCACTTGCTCACCTGCATGAATACTCACTCGCTCACCCACACTGAGCTGGTACTCTGGCCGTTTGCTTCTGTTTTCCCAACTCGCATGGGACAAGCCCCTGGGTTTGTTATTGTAGGCTTTGCTGAACATGAGCCGGTCTTTACAACGGATTGAAAGCATTTGCTTCCAATGAAAATCTGGTCTTAGATTACAGGGCCACGGCTCGGCTCACCCCTCTTTTCCACCAGGCAGAGAGATGTAGACAGAAGGGTGGGTGTATTTTAGTCCTGAAACAGTAGGAAGAAAAAAACTCACTTGTTAAGCTCCGGCTGCATTTGTCCCAGACTAATGATGTAACCAAAGCCCACATTTAAAAAAAAAAAAACAAAGCATTTTTTAAGGACAGAGAGGAAGAGAAGCTACGTTTAATGGCGCTTGCGTGGTTAGTCTGTTAATCAATTAATGGATTGGCCATAAGTGATTAATTGGGTAAAGATTATTTAGTTCTGGTTTGATGTGTGTTTGTTTTACATCATTGTAAATTAAATATATATGGATTTTGTGCTGTGGAAACACACAAATGTAATATTATTTAAGCTCTGGAACATTTGTGAGCATTTTTACTAATTCTTTCTTTATAGCAGATTTTCATCCTTTTATCCAGTCCATAACATCATCCAGTGACTAGTAGCTCAACCATTACATTTTGGTGATGTGACAGTACAGTTCAACCAGCTGGTTTACCTGCCTCACAATGGCAGGTGTTTGCATCACTGTCAGGCCATCTATAATAAGCTGTCTCTTGTTTTATCCCTTCTTCACCCTCGATAGCATCCCCTCCACTTTCACATGAGGTTCATTAAAAACCCTTCAATATGTGTGCATATGTATCTCCTTCTGCTAGAACAGAGCGAGAGAGTGAGAGCTAGCTGAGAGCGTTGTTTCGTATGGATCGTTGAGGCTCTCTCTCTCTCCTAATGGTGTATATAATTCAGGTGCCCTCCAGGCATGCTTTCAGGAATTCTTTTGCCTGAGGTAATGGGGAGCAAAGGCCTGGGTTTTAGGCCCTTGATTATTCCATTGATGTGGCAGGCTGGAAAAAAGTCATCTCCAACCGGATTAGCGCCAACATGCCTATTAATTATCGATGAATCGGGGCTTAGGGTTTAGCTAGGTGCTGGGTGTCGCCCTCTGCAAGTTAGTGGAACGCAGGCCCATTTCATTGCAGTTATCTATCCCTGCCACAGTGAATAGACCTAGAAGCTTTAGAAGTGCTTTGTGTGTAATCAATAAATAACTGGATCCAATTGTGTGCACTGCTTTAGTGGGGTTTTTTTGTTTTTTGTTTTGCTTTTTTCTCACATTTTTATTTCCCCTCACTTCCAGTCGAGAGAGGCGATACAGGACAAAAGTCAGTTATTTGCCTCTGAAATGTTTAGCAGTGAAGGTGCCACTTGTTTACCTCGCCTCATGTTTCTTTTATGATTATCATCTTCATTGAGGGTGGCTCACATTTTTGAATAATGATAATAACAATTAGGCTTTTCACAGCCACGGATGGGAAGAGGCCCTTTCTCTCCACTGGAGCTGTATAGAAAACGTACCATAATTGGATGGTTTTGAATATGTGCTGCGTGTGTGTGAGTGTGAGTATGGGTTCATGTTGTTGAGTCTGAATGCAGAGAAAAGGCCCGTGGAGCGCCTTCCTTTCTCTCTTTCTCTCAGTGCTCAAATACGCTGAGCTTTCTCAGTGTTCCCCTTAGGTGAGGTTAACTGGCCTTAATAGAGTCTTATCGAAGCCCTACAGGTTGCTGTAAGCAGCCATGACGCCATTGTTATGAAAAGCAGTTAGCTTTGTTAGCTCTGTATGTGCCTCTGACTTCCTTTTTTCTACCTATTTTCCTTTTATTTTCTGCCTTCCCCCTCCTTGCAACCTTGCCTTTTGTAGTGCCGTGTTACTCTTTCCACCTCAGGTAAAATGGCAGAATGCGCTGGGGCAACGCTTCAATAACTATTTTCCCCTCAGGATAATAAAGACTAAATCTCTCTGTCATTTTCAATTCTGCGTGGGCTTGGATGGGAGAGTGGGGAAATGCGACCTTACAAGTCCTTTGTGCTCCCCTTCTCCCTGTCTTTCTCCCAGGAAGATGCAAGCGCTTGCTCTGTTTTCAAGTGACGGGGGGAGCAAAATGAAAGGGAGGGTTATTTATAAATGTATTAAAAATGAATGCATTTATGAGGTGCTGTTTTCCAGCCATTCTCTTCTTGCCATTGTTGTGTCTCTATATTCATCCTTCTGTGCATACAAAGCCCTCCAGAATTCCCTCGAAATCGTATTTATTCCCTTTGAACACAGAGGCGCAGCAAATGCAGGAAGTAAACAAACTGTGTGTCTGATCTCCACTGTCTCTTCCTGTTTCTTGTCATGTGACAGGTGATGGTCTGGACAACAGTGTGGCTTCGCCGAGCACAGGGGATGACGATGACCCGGATAAAGAAAAGAAACACAACAAGAAGAGAGGGATTTTCCCTAAGGTGGCCACCAACATCATGAGAGCATGGCTCTTCCAGCACCTAACGGTGAGTTGAGCCAAACACTATTCGTTCACTCTCAGTTTCATATCACGAGTGCACACTCAACTTCATTTTACAGCCACGGGCTGTCTGTACTGTTATACTTGCACATAGACACACAGATACGCTCTGTCTTTCTGCACTACTCAAAAGAACACACTGAGCCACTCTTTCTCTCTCTCTCTCACACACTCACACACTCACACACACACACACACCACAGCCCCTCTTCTTCATAGTGTATCCTTGTTCGTACGGTGCACACTTCAAAGACGGAGGCCTGTGTAATCTGCTGGCGATCTCTGCAGCCTGCGTTCTCACTTCTCATCTGCTGAAACTGAATAAGGTTGAAGCCAAGGAGAGATGCCCCTGGCCATAACTGCAGATACATAGATGAACCTTATTAAAAACAAATCTGTCATTATTTAACAGATGCCGGGGATGCTGCAAAGGCCTGTGGTTTGGCTCCATTTTTCCTCAATTATAGCAGAGAATACAAATGCCGTTAACACCATCTGACTGCATCACAGATACTTTGTGGGGAAAAATGTATTTAGGCAATGGAGGGTGCCAATGTGACTGCTGGGATGGAACCAACAGTGAGCTGAATGCTCCCTTGGCCAACACAATTTTGATTCCGTTCAAGCCGAATCATTCGACTTATTAAAGATGTCTAGTTAAAGAACAGTGTACGATAGTTTACATGGTCTGTCATGAAATGAAATTCTTCAGTGTTTTATTTATTATTATTATTTTTTTACCCCATAAAGAGTCACTTATGCCCTGCTTGAGCTTCAGTGTTGGTACAGCTTACTAACTCAGAGTGATTATAGTCTCCTTAGTCCCTATGAGTGCATATTACACAGCTAGTATCTGCAATAATCATTGCCAAGAATGAGAAGCTTTGCTGTTTTTATTATAGTTTTAAATGGTATTTTTTAAAAAAGATCTGATATGTTTTCAGTCAACAAATAGTTAATACATTTTCCTTAACGTTGGTTTGAGACCTCACCTCTCACATCTGTTTTTGTATTGATTCAGATAAAGTATGAACAGGGCACAATATGGCCACCCGGAATTAATATTAAGATAGTCCTACACTGTACCGCTAACCTTTTAAAAATATAAAAAATACAGTAAGTGAAACTGCTTTTTTGTGTGACAGATGAAGTCTTTCGTTACATTTTTCATTTCAGCATACACAGCTACGCTAGGGAAAAACCTTGCGTCACACACATTCTGCCTATGTCAGGAGTTTGTGGAGAACTTGATACGCTCTGGCTTTGTGGGTGTTGGTTTGAATTGCACAACAGTGATGATGTTAACGAAAGCAATTTGGTTGTTGGATGATGGCTATTGCATGGGCTCAACTTTTTATTTATTTGTAGCTTGTCTTTGATGTCGATGGTATTCATCGCTCAGTGCATTTGTTGGTTTTCAACAGTTACCGGAAAATCAGAGGAACTTTTTTACCGTGTCCAATTGTCTGCAGGTATGTAGGCAACATTGTGTGTGCGTACACAGACTCTATATACTCTCAAGACTTTTTTCCTTTGTACTCCCTGCTTCCCATCTGACTATCACCATCTTTCATATACCACCAGTTCTCCATCACCCTGCAAACACACATCATACACACATACTCCAACTCCCTGACCTCAACCCATACACTCCCAAAACCTTCGGGGCCACAGAGGAAAGGTGTTTGAAACATACACACATCCTGTCTGTGGAAATACAGTTCAACACACAAATGCCTAGTGAAAACACACACCCGGCAACACACCTCCTGTGTCATATTACACTGTGAGCACGACTTATGGGAAGCTCCTACTCTGTTAGATCTCAAACAGTGAGAAGGATATAAGTGAGTGCCATGGGAGCAAAGGAAAGGAGAAGAAGGTGAGGAGGTGAAGACAGGGATAAGGAGGATTCATCAGTCTTTTTCTTTTCCAGAACAAAATGGAAAGAAGAGCAAAAACATGCAGGCATACAATGGGACATGTGGCCATTTTACCTTATTACACAAAAGAAGCTCCTTCAGTTCAGCCTGAAACTGAAGTAAACTGAAAGGTTGATGGAAAAATCACTTCCAATTTGTTTATTCTCTTCAATGAAGCCAAACAGAAATGAAACCCAGGCAGAGAGGAGCCAACATTTTCTTTGTTTATGGGAAATGTGGTCTTAATTTTGGGAAACACTGGCATTAACAATACCGCTGGTGTCAGATAAATGCTTGCTGTGGTTTCATCTGCTTACTCTTCAGTGTCACCATTAATTTATTTACCATATGTCAATGTTTACGAATGCTACACATAGCACCTATAATGCAAAAACATTTACAGTTTTTCTCACACTGGTAGTATGCTTCTCTGCCTCTGCTGATAGCAATATAAGCATGGATAGCTGATCCACATTTCATCACGGCTTGACTCTTTGTTTCAAAGAAAGAGGATGAAAGATGTGCCTGACCCCCTCAGAGATGAACACATAGACATATACACAATATATGAAGGGCTGCTGTAGCGCTACACAGTCTTTAAAAAGCCAATCAGGGCTTGCTTTTCTTAAGAATAATACATCTAAAAGTATTTGACACAGGTGCAGACAGACCACAAAACAGAATATGGTGAATTAAGAATGAATTATAGTAGAAGACACCCAACCTTAGTGTTCTGTAATCCCTTCTGTTATTCGCCCTCACACTTAGACCCTTGGGAGTTCTCATTGTACTGAAGCGGAAAGGAAGGTGGGTGGCGCAGTGAGGCTGTGAGTACACCAGCAGGGTAGCTGGTAGGTGGCATTGATACAGCTGTTCTTACAGGGTTTTTTTGAAGACTTTTATGCATGTCTGCTTCCTTATCCATCAAGGATGCTAATTTCTTATGTCTTGTTCCATGTGGAAAGGGTAACATTTGGAAAACTTCTAATTCCCAAGTTTGCTGGTGTTGTTAGATGGGTCTAAGCCACAGTGTTTTGGGTATATGCATGGTGACAAGAGGTATGTACAGTGTGAGGTGTAGAGTAAGGGATAGAGAGTGGGCATTGAATTTGTGATGATGACAACAGTTGCAGCTCACCGAGTTCTCTCCAACACACCCAATGAGCTCATATGTTGTTGACGATGCTTGTGAGACAAGTTCATCGGAAGAATTTGGCTGTGCTGACTTGGAGCGACTACAAAACATTAGCGTTTACCGCCTGTCACCAATGACCAAAGTCGCTGCCAGCTTGACATGCAGCTGTAAACTTGGTAGGGAACCAAAATAAAGGAGAGGGGAGGGATTTTCCACTTGTGTCCTCATCTCATTTTGATGTTTGTTTGCATTTGACATCCTTAATTAAACATATGTTGCGGCTACTAGCTCTCTGTTGGTTTTACTGACTAAACTAAACGGGATATTTGTAAGCGTAACCTGCTTTCTCTCTTTCTAGATGTGTTTGACATCAATAAGGATGTGTTTAAAGATGTAGATATAACTCTGAAGTGTGCTAATGACTTTTCCCTGGAAATAACTATAAACTGTGTTTAAGAAAATAATTGCAGAATCAATTCTAAACTCATAACCGGCTGAGCTGCCTGATTGCTTTATGTAAGAGACAAATCTTGAAATAAAGAAAAAGCTTCTCTCCAATCTCTCTTTCTTCCAACCCTCCCATTGTGTGGTTGGAATACACCCACATCCCGCCCGTACCCTCCCCTCCACACAAATGGTATTTTCTTGTTTAATTTAACAAGAAATGAGTAGTAAATGAAAGCTCAAGCCTCAAATCCCCAACGCGCCCTGTGCTCTGCTCTCCACTCCCTTATGAAAAGGCAATTTGTGAAATTATGTGATAGAGTAATTAGATGGAATTCACCCCCGCCTCCCCACTATACACACTACCCATATTCCCATTTAGACTGCTGCTGTGCTAAACTGAAGTAGGTAGGTGTGTGTGTGTGTGTGTGTGTGTGTGTGTGTGTGTGTGTGTGTGTGTGTGTGTGTGTGTGTGTGTGTGTGTGTGTGTGTGTGTGTGTAAAAAGAAAGGGCAGAGGGTTTTGGTATTTTTAGTGTTCATATTGGTATATTCACAGAGTGGGACACACACTCTCACACACATTATCGCTAACGCCCTCTCATTCTGGCTCTCCTCCCCTCCTATTTGTACACAGATGCAGTGTAACGAGGGGCAGCCATGATCGCAGCTCATAAAAGAAGCCAACCCGCAAACCCTCAATGAGCTGCCTTTCTCCCCCTCCTCCTTTCTCCTCTTAAAATGTGTAAAATGCAGAGAGAGAGCGCGTATAAAAAAATCCAACTTGAAGGCATAATCCGCCGTTAATACAATTAGAGTCCAATTTAACCACTTGCGTACGCAGATGTAGCTTAGCTTGGGGAGCGCTGCCCCCCCACCTCCTTGGAAATGCTTTTTTACCCTCAACACAGCAGCATGCAGTGGGGGTTTGAGCAGAAACAGGTGTGAAAAGCGATATAATTCATTTCTGTGCTGGCAGAGGAGGCCAGGAGCCTTGCTGTCGTGGGCCCTGGGTGGTGGAGTAATCTAGACTGGGTGTGCAGAATGGGAGGCGAGTGAGAGGAGTGGATGGATACATGGATGGCTAGCTACACTACTCATTAGAAGCAAGATAATTTCCTCCTCGTCTCAATCGCAACTCCTCGTTCGGGTTGCGATTGAACCAAACAACAGGGCAGAGTTGTGCATAACCAACATTTAGAATTAATATTTAAATTCACAGCGCTCTGTAAACTAAACACTTTGCAGTTCCTGAACTTCTCACCTAAGAGAACACAAACCAGATACTCAAAGCCTCATCTAAACAACAGAAGGCAAGGGAGGGAAAAGCGTTTGAGGTCAGAGTTCGCCCTTGCCTCAGATGCCATTATTCTTCGTCTGTTTATTGCTGGAGCCTGAATATGTCAGCACCCTGGTCACCCGCTGCAGCCCTGACCCACCGCAGCAGCCCATTGCTGGGATGGTATTTTTTTCCTTCTAGTTCAGTCATACTTCATACTTTTTATACCGTTATAGTGATAAGAAAATGCAGAATAGCAAGAAATACAGTATGACGAAGGTACACCTTTGAATTAAATTCAGGAAACCGACACTGACATGGACTTTTTCATATTTATGGTTATGGGGGTCTCATGATTATCATTACACTTGTTTGTCTTAGTTATATCTTGCACAACTTAAGCTTCTCATGAAAAATAATTTCAATTAACCATTGAAGCCACCAAGACGCCTTGTTAATGGTTTTGAAAAGACATCAGGAAGCAAGCTAAAAAGGAAGACATCAGCTGACTTTTTATGTGTTTTCATTCATTTATTCATAAACTACAACAAAGGCATGATGTCCATCTTGATACTATAAAGTAATATAGTGGCCTATGTGGCCTGGTGTCTCCGATTAGGTCTTAATTCAATCTTAGCGGCAGTCAGAATCTTAGGCGCCACTGCATTGGGATTTCAAAGAGGTCCTAAGAGACGACAGACAGATGGACAGATCTGCCAAAGGCCTGGCGTGACACTGTGACGAGACAGGGTAGCAGAGGAAAACAAGAGAACAAGTTAGGCTTATTCTCAGCGGTTTTATTCAGTTTCAGATACTCTATCTCTGGGAATGGAATTGGCTTTGGGCTGTGTGTTTGTGTGTGCATTTGTCTGCGAGGACCTATGTTTGTGTAAATGTGGGTGTGTGATTGCGCTGGTGTGTGTTTGTACGAGGGCATTTGGAAGCAATGACTTGTCCGTACCAATCCAAGAGTGGTTGGTGTCAAAGAGGGAGGCAGCTGAGTCAACCTGCCTACCCCCACTACACATTCACACACACATGCACACACATACTGTGCCCCAACCCCCACATTACCCCACACCTTGTAATGAAAACATCATCAATTATCCCTCTTGACAGGCCCCAGGGACCAAAGGCAGACAGCTCTCTTTTGGGGCTTCTCTTTGTGGACTGACCCTTACAGACAAATAGATTTGTTGCACACAACACTTACACTTTGCGACCATTTCAGGAAGGACACGTCAGAATTTTAGATGTTTATTTATTTATCTGTTTATCTGTTTTATTAAAAGGTGATAGGCTAATGATATGACCCATCTTTGCCAAGTAGATAGTGGGTTTTGGGAGCTGGAAATAGCGAGACCAGTCCATCTGGTGGAGGTGCAGGGGGGCAGGAGGTGTGAGTATGTGTGTTATGTGGGAGGCTAGGGAGGGTGTTGTGTGGGAGCGAGGTGGGGGTAGTGGTATGGCTAGGGCAAAGGAAAGGCATCAGTCCTGACATGGACTCCTGAAAGGCCATCTGTGTCATGATTGATGGATGGATGAGCAGATGAACAGATGGATACAGTATCTATCAAAAAGACTGACACATGGTTCATCTTGGCAGCTTGAAACATATATATACTAAAATATCATCCATTTCCACATGAATTTTACCATCACTAATAGCAATAATCCTATGCTGGGATGCATTCTTTGAAGGTTCAGAAAATCAGATCTCCACATAGGTTCAATCTTGGCAGCATATCTTTCATTCTTTACATTTGAGTGGGTCAGGTTTTCTCACATATAATGTCATAAACCTGTTACAAATCAAAATACAGTTTGCATTTATATCACAGAAGCGTGACCCTTTTGCTGAGAAGTGATATAGGAATATAGGAAAGAATCCAGTTAGACAATCCTTCTTTTTAAAAATTGTCATCTAAGGATATTCACATTATTCCCATACTCTAAGCAGGCTGAAGAATTTTTTTGGAAATACTTATATGAACTAGGACCTGCCTTGGGTCAAAGTCCATTTACATTTCTGACAATACTTTAGGTGTACCTTTCCTCCCATTTTCTCCCAACTGCTTCTTGTATCGTTTTACTCCTCTATTTAAAAGCCCTCAAGGGCAGTTAACTTTTAATTCATGTCACCTTTGATCTTTTCTAAAATGTCTGCCATAGATCTAGACCAAAACCACGCTTATGTGTGTGTTGATCTGGCTTCAGTCAAGGGGCGGGTCAGTGTGTTTCCTTGAGAACGTGAGAACTTTACAGACCCTCAAGGTCGGTCAGTAGCAGTGAAGGAGATCACGAGCCTCAGAGCCCCAGCGTGGCTGCAGGACTAAATGCACACACATGCACGCAAACACGCACAGAATCATCTGCTTAAACTGTTCCAGCTTCTTTTTTAGTTTAGCATTAGATTAGATTTTTTTGGAGGGGAAATTCAAAAATGTTTATAAGTTGCAATTAAAGCTTTTTATCCTATATATAGAAACTCATTCTCACTGAACAACATATCAGTGGGTGTTTTTCAGTGTATTAAAATGCAATATTTATGTCAATGACATTAAATATCAAGTTTAATTGAATATTTAATTTGAGCCTTTATACATCATTACTGTTATTACTATCTACCATCTGTTCTTTTCTTTTGGCTAAACCTTCTGCTTTTTTTTCTCCTCCCTCCAACTCTCATATAATTTCATAGTTGGGAAACTATTAAACAGTTCAGTGTGTGGTTTCATTGTTGCATGTCACGATGATTGATGGCTTCATACTGAACCTGTGCTTCACGCTAGTTCTTTTTTTCATTATCACCTGCATGTGAAGAGTGTTTGTGTGTGTGCTGGGTGGATACAGGCCCAGTAACTCAGATATGTGAAACCATTCTTGGTTTGGTACCCACTAATCAGTTTACAGTGATCTGTAAATCCAGAGAAGAGGTTCGCTCTCAGCTCTAAGTCGCACACAGACACACTCAAGTTGCACACTCTTTTACATAGGACCACATCCATGACGTCAGTAGCTGGGTAGGGTGTGGAGTTCCCCACCATCACTGTGGTATTTATTGGAGAGTGAGTGGCAAGTTGACATATGGAAGAGTCAGGGAAAAATATTGTCATAAATCTGTGGTTAACTTGATGAAATGCTTCTATCCATTGCTTTGCAAGAGATTAGCAAAGCTATCCTCTCATGCACTCTCTAAGCAAATGCATAACCTCCGAGTGGCTTTTTTGTTTAAAACTCCTCAAATGAGACTTTTGGCAGAAAAATGTTCACCGCCCTTCAAGTAACTGAGTTTAGCATAGGCTCTGTGTAGCATGATTTTGTCTAGCCAGTGATATATTAACTCTGCTAAGTGTGAAATCACATTAGCGCTAGCTGTTAGCCATTATCCATTAGGCTGTGTTTGGTGATCCAGAGGATTGTGGGATATTTTCTGGCTGGAGTCAGCAGCTCAATACCTTTTACTTACAGCAACTGCTGCAGCTTGCCCTAGATACATTTGGTGTGGATGTGCGTGTGTGTGTGCGCGCGCACGCCTGTGTGTGATTGCATATGCAGTTGTGCAATTATTTGTATCTGTCAGCCTCATGTCTCTTTTGTAAATGCCGAGTGAATGTGTGCATGCCTTTGTGTCTCATTCCATGCGTGTGCTCGATAGACGTTGTGGCTTTGCCATTGTGGTAATCAGTTTGCGCGTTGGCTGAACTAATTTATCAATTCAGTTCCTCCCACTTGTATTCTCTCCCATGCGTGAACCCTCTCTCTTTCCCCCACACTCTGTGTCCCTTTCTGACAAAACACTTCTTTCTGAAAAACCATAAGGGTTTCCTATCTTTTATGCATGCCTTCTGCCTCCCTGACTTCTCCCTCCTTCTCCTCCTTTCTTCACTCCCTTTTTACTTCCTTTTTTTTCTATAATGTACAGCTGTGTTTCCTTACATTTTAATGGTCTTGAACCCCGATGTCATGGAAATATTGGTGCTCTTGTGCTGTTTCAAAGGGGAAATGGCACAAGAGCACAGGGGAGAGAACCATGATTTATAGATGAGATCTCGTGATATCCTAATCACTTGTCTCATAATCCTGTGATAAAGGTTTTTTTTTTTCATATTTTTACATTGGGGAGAAAAATAACCCCTGTCAGGATTATGATCCATTAGCGGCAGGTGGCATGGATAGTATGGCTATAGGTTGGTAGTGTACTATTGACCAGCTGATCCAGGGTGCCTCAATCAGGTGTGTGTTGTACGCTCATCTGTGACGCACACACCCACACAAACAAGCATGCATGTGTACGTTTATGTGTATTTGTGTGTCCATTGGAGTGAGGGAAATCATAGCTAGTGAACCAGGTGGTGAATGCAGACAGGCAATAACTCATGGTAGAGGAGTCGAGCAGAGCTGAGGGCTGGCAGAGAAGATGTGTTGGGAAAACCTATACCAATGCACATACCCTGTCATTTTTCTCACTTTTCCACTGACTTGTCTTTCTTTTACGTCTTCTCCAAACATATTTGTAACACAGAGTAAGATCCTCATGTATTTCTGTACTCTTGTCTTTAAAGTCATCCTTTTATTTATTTCTTCTCTAATTGCTCATTTCACTCTTTCCGAGGCTGTCTATATTGTTAGCAGAACGTGGACAGGACTGAGGATGCTGCTCACTTGTTTGTTACGACAGATTAAGTCATTGATTTGCAAAAGCGGTGCACTGATGGTGAAGGCCCTCTGCTGCTGAAGATGTGGAGGTAGAGAGAGATGAATGAAGCAGAAGGAGGAAATTGGGGAGGGGGGAGGAGGCATTTCACAAAGGAGAAAGAGAAGACAGAAAAGATGGGAGCTAATTGTAAAGGGAAAAGTTAAATGAAGGTGGGAGAAAAGAAGGTAGAAACAGAGGCAGCCCCAGATAGTTAAGGAAAAAGCTAAATATAGAACAGAGGGATGGAGGGGGCGGTGACGGGTGAAAAGGATAGGAAACTAGAGGGACTCGGAGAGGAAGGAGAGAGGGGTGTAGGTGCACTCTGAATGACAGAGATGTCAGAGGGAGAAAGAGGAGGTGAATGTGAAAGCTTCATCTTATAATAACAGTGGCTGTAACCTTCCTCTATCTGCTACCTGCTTTAAAGAGCATAAGGGAGCAATTGTGAAATACCTTTACCTAGTTTCAGTATTCCCCCCAATCCAGGTTCTTTTCACCCCCCTAGGGGCCAGTGGTGAGTTTCTAATTAAAACGTTGGGGGCAAAAGGGTAATTATGATAATAACATAATAATATCGCCGGGGTTATTAGAATGTGCCGTGGTCCCCAAATTGCTTCCTCTGAGAGATCAGATTTCAGTTGCATTACGTAAAGTCAAATTTCCTTGAAAGTCAGGTGAAATGAAATGTATTCCCCCATGGTCGAAGTGCAATCTGAGAATCTGATTCCCTCTTGTATGTCATGGACATGAGTCTAAAAAAAGCTTTACAGTTTCTCACCACAATGACATGTCTCTGTTCTCCTCTTACCTTCATCCTTAGTCTATACTGAGGGTTTATGTGTTTAGAAAGTCTACGTTTTAGTGCAGTAGTTTTTGTTTTCTTTCTTTGAACTCACCAGTAATAGCTCATAGTTTCTTACAGCCCTGTGTAAAAACTTCCATGTATTGTAGTTGCGTATAACAAGAGAACATTTGTTTGCAAGCTTAGAGATCAGTGCTAGAATGGTAGCTCCGAGCACTGTAGCTTGGAGCTAGCATGCTTGTGCTCCAAGGGGCATCCCACTGGTTTCTCTCAGCTTTCTATGGTACCTTACTAGGATGATGCTTTTTTGGATCCCTGTTACTCCCTATTTACACACCCCCTCATTCCCAGGCAGCCCTGAGGCAGCCCACCTCCAGCTGTGGCTGCCGTTCTCTGCACTGCTTGGTGCAAGTGCCGATTGCTTTGGAGTGCCTCCCCTCGCTCAAATAGGCGGTAATTACGGGCTTAAAGAGGTTTAGTGGTCCAGCAAACTACATAATCACCCCTTGAATTAGCCTCAGCTCATCAGCCTCAGTCCAACGAGCAGTGCTTACCACTAGCATTAGCTAGCATGCTGCACTCCCTTCTCTTTATTGCACAGAGGGAAGCACAGCAGCAGGTGTTGTGCAACATCCGGCCCCCTTAATAAATTTAGCCTTCCCTGTGCTGGAATAGGGAGGACTAATGAAGCACGCCTTCATAGTGAAAACAACCAGAAAGTACACACACACACACACACACACACACACACACACACACACACACACACACACACACACGATTCTTTCCATCAGCACCAACAGACCTCACCCTTTATATTATACGTATATATGGCACTTTCTAAAGACTTGTCATGTACCTACATGCTATAAGCTTAAGTCTACACATACATTAGAGACACACCCTACTGTACACAGCACACAGTTGTTGTAGGTTTTTAACACCCAGTTATATTGCAACACAGTGGCTGCTGTCCTGCATTGTGCCCTGAGAGTGATGGATGATTCTAATCATCAATTATCATTCTGTGGAAGCTGGCAATGCTGTACATTGTCTAATCCACTTTGTACCGGAGCTTTAATGACATACTTTTCACCCTTTGCGTCACCAGCTAACTAGATTTATCTCATTCCCATAGGCAAGAGCGCTGTGAGATTTCCCTAAATCAACAAAAGCTGTTTTTTGAGAGGGCAATGCTCATTAATGAATAAAAAACCCAAGAACATCTGCTTTTCCACATTTCTTTTTCATCCCGAAAAGAGATGGAGAGATTTGATGACAAAAACAGTTTGAAAGGGGGTTTCTTTGCAATTTATGGTGCATATATCGAGACCCCCCCCCCCAAAAAAAAAAAAACAGAAAAAAAGGTTTATGAATTATTCATACAAGCTTTGAGCTAGTTTACTGAAGACCAGTTCCTGCTTTTTTTGGGTAGTGCTAAGAAGGGGACATTTAATTTTGCACAGGCTTTTCAGACAGAAGAGACTCTGCATCTCTCATCTCGTAGTTGGTTCATTTTGAGTTTCTCAAAAGATCTGTTTTTGCACTGTTTAGTTATTTTGCGTCGGAGCAGCCTGAATCAGAGGAAATTAGGTTAGGGGTGCTTTGTTTTTCTTCTGTTGTTGTTTTGTTCACTCTCACTCCCTTTTCTTTTTTTCTTTAATCCCCCCTTTCTCCCAGAGCCAGCTTTGTTGCTGGGTCCCTGCTCCCTAATGAAGTCAAAGGGATGTCAGTCGATGCCACCTACACAGAAAGGAATTTGAAATGGCGTAGCTCTCACAGCACAGCATGAACACACACACACACACACACACACACACACACACACACACACACACACACACACAAACAGTGTAGATGAAACTTTGACTCTATGAGCAAAAAAAAAATTATAAAATAAAATAAAACTGAGAAATTGGAAGCTTGCTGTATGAGATAGAACAGGCTTACAGTTTGGAACGCTTGTTTTAAAGTCTGCTCGTGCGCAGGGTTCAGGGTATTTGTTGTTAGCATAACAATGTGCTCGGCTCTCCAAATATTTAAGGTAATCTCATGCTCGTCTGTCAGGAGCAAGGCCACACTTCCAGTAAACCCTATGTTTTAGAGTGTGCATGTGTGCATACATGTTTGTGGAAGACAGTTTGGTTTGATACAGTGATGCCCTTCTAGCCAAAAAGGCCTCCGGATTAGCCGTCAGGCATTCCTGATAGGCAGCTCGGTTTCCACAGAGATTTGACCTGGGAACAGTGAGGGGAAGAGATCTGGCCAAGTCAAGGCTGTTTACTTTTTACCTTAAGTGGTACATGCAAGTCGGTTACCGTCCATTATTTTGTTGGTGTTTAACCTGCTTGGTTTCAGGTCAGGAGAGTTATGCTACTTTCACAAGCCTGCTTACAAATATTTCCAAGGGTATCTTGTTGGTTACAGTGGTACACTAGGGGAAAGTGTTGCATATTACCAATTTGTTTACTGTTATCATTGCATTTTCTAACATCTTTGTGCCTTGTGGCCTTCTGCAACCATCTGGTGTTAAAATAAGCTAACTGAAAATACCACTGACCCATGTCTGTTATCCACAGATTGTGCAGTGTCATGGCCTCTTTTTTGAGGGGACGTCACATGGCTGTGACAACATATGATTTTCCTCTCTCCTCTTCCTCTCTCCATCCTGTTTCATGGTTGCAGTTTTATAAAGCTAATGTGGCGTGTCAAGCCTTTTTAATGGGAAGCGCAGAGGCTTGGGAAGTGTAGCTTTAAATAGAAATATATGCAATGATAACACCCTAATGCAAATGGCTAAAGAAGAAACACAGAGAAGTGTGGCTACAGTGAAACTGGTTATAAAAGTGTAATCACACATGTTTAGTAAAGATGCTGATTTTAAGCTATATATAGAAAATGGAAACAATTGTAGACAAATTTCCATCAAATTTCCATCAAAAGTAAAACAAGGAAAGAAAATGTTTTTATACAGAAGAGGAAAAGGCAGCGAGACAGAGATAATAACAAAGAATTGTTTTTGTTGAGGAGGCAAGATAAAGAGAGAAGAACAACAGCACGATAAAGACATTTTTAAAATGTTCCACCTTTCATGGTCATATAGTGCTTCCCCAGCAAAAGAGACTACTTTTTCCTTTTGCCCATTTATTACTACCAACACATTCAGGTGAGACTTGCATGGCACAAAACAAGAATTGGGGAGCTGTGACCTTTTAGGAATTCTGTTCTTTTTTTTTTGTGTCAAAGTTTATCAGAATTTTTACTCCAGCAGATGAGATCAAGAGACACTTTGTGCTGTAAAGGTCAAAAGTTCAGTCATCATGAAGGGAACTAGGGAATGACACCAAGCAAATGCTTGTTCCCATATACTAAGCTACCATAACTTAATGTTTCTTATAACTAAATAAACATGCGGGACATGAAATCAGACTTTTACCAGGGTAGCTAGTGTGAAGCTTAGGTCGGGTAACTTTAAAAATGTTAGTCTTTAACAGAACAACTTTTCATCCCTTTCATAATATCTTAAGTAATTTATTATGGCTACTTTAAGTCACTTTTAGATCCGTGGAGTTTTTCTATTCGAGTCCTCACGAAATTAAAATTTTACTTCAGTGGTATGTGTTCAGAGCCTTATTACCAGCTCAAACTGATGATACTTTATTTCAAGTGTTTTTTTTAAAAATTATTTAATATATTTTTACAAATCTGGAAAAAGTAATATAATTCCTATTTTGTTGTATGTTTAATTGTTAACTGTAGCAGTTCACTTTTTTTTTCTACCGTCATGCCTAGAATAGTTTTCTCTTGGGTTATGGTTGGAACGGGGGAGTAAAAAGGGGGCCTACAGAATATTCATGCTCTTATCTCTTTTTTAAACCCTGGGGCTCCAGATATCCATTTCCATGTCTCCTCTCCTGCCTCCCCCTTCCCTCTTCCTCTTTCTTTCTTCTATCTAACCCGCTCTTGTTCTTGTCTGAGGAGGTCAGAGAGGACGACGGTCAGACAGGGAGGGGATGTTACTGATGCTCTGTTACTCACCCCCACACACAGATCTGCACGCAAAGATACATACACACACCATATTCAGACCATGCACCGCTAAACTTACTTGTAAACCATGCAAGCTCAGTGGCTCAAATAAGAACAAGGAAACATATTCAATTCTGTGCACATATTAACTTGCAGGGCAAAGCAAAGTAAAATCTTTGACTCTATCGGACAAACAAAATGTACAACGGAAATGTACACCCATACTCTTACATACTCAGATTGATAAGACATGAAGAAGAGAAGGAAGCAAAAACGCACACCCCTCCTGGCACCCACATGCTCAGAGCCCAGTGGAGAGCAGGGTGGAAATTCTCATGAAAGGAGCTGTATATTTGGAGAAGACATATCATTAAGATAGGCGGAGGAAAGAGGGAAGGGAGGGAAGGATGCGCAGAAACTTTCCATCTGCTCTTTTAAAGAACATGTTATTGCTTTTCTCACTAAAGGCCTCTCTCTCTCTTTCTCTCTCTCTCTCAACCCGCTGAACCTGAGCCAAAGGCCGTTAAGACACCAGAATCGCTCACAGACAATATTAAAACTGGCCGACTTGTTGCTCAGCAAGAAACTAAATCACAGTGTTTTGACAGATAGGAGCTAATTTGGAGGTTTAGGGAAAAAAGGAGGAGAAAAACAGTTTTAATGTTCTGGCTTCATGGCTATCTCTTCCTCTAAACTCTTAAATTAAGTGAGGACTTTTTTGTATGTGAAAACTTGTAAAGGAGTTTGCTTATGTAAAGTAGAAGTCTCAGTGCTCACATACTGAAGTTCTAGTGATTGTCCTGGAAGTTGTGTTATCAGCATAATATGCGTTTAACTGTAAACAATAAAAATACTCTTTTTTTTTTTTTTAAATTGACACTGAATAAATGAATAAATTACGTTATTTCTGACTGATTTCTTTTAACCATTTCTTTATATATTTAATTTAATTATTGTATAAAAATTAAAAGAACCTCAACCTTATGCTTATGTTTATTCTTAAGTAAATGTACTTATTACATTCTACCACTAGCAGGATTTGTGTCAAATGAAATGCTGTAAGAACATTTTTCTTCCAGTACTGTAGGCTGAGACCGAGATAGTCACACACACTGTCTGTTTGTGTATTTTATTTATGCATCTGTCTGTGTAAGTGCGTATCTGTGCTGGTAAGCTAGAAGGAAGGGAAACATTGAAACAGGGTGTATTTGTGCTGTATTGTGGCCTCTGGCATGGCTGCATCCCCCTGATATCACGAGGCAGACACTCCACAGATCTGTGACAAGCAGAATAGACACATTGATCTTTTCATGTTCAATCATCTTTTTTGTTGCAAAGAGAGACATGTTTTTCACATGATTAGCTGAGATTAAAATGTCAGAAGTGTATGTGTAGATATGATATATAAAGCAATGCATCAGGGCATCGGATGACACAAGCCGTAAGAATAATGTTTTCTCACTTTCACCCACAGAGGAAGGCAAGTGCTGCCTCAGATTTTCTGCAGTTATTTTCCTTTGGTTTTTATCTGATTGGGCAAAAATATGGAGGCAACTTGCACGCACACTGAAACAGCACTGTGTGTATATGTGTGTGCATATGTATGGGCAGTTCACATGCATATATGCACACTAACACACACACGTACAGGCGAACAAAAATGGTTGTAAAAAAAAGAACTGGACACAAATTTGGCCAGAGGCGACATGCAATTATAACTTTGTGCATGAAATTAGCCTCCTTGTGTTCCCATTCCCTGCAACCAATCACATGGACAAGGGAAGACTGGGAAAAAATCTGTCTCCCCTCGCTGTGCCGGGTGGTTCCAGCATTAAACACAATCCTGTTCATTATGCACTGAAAAAGCTTTAATGAAAAAATGAAAAAGCTGGCGCCGCACTAATTTTGCACATCTGATTGACTAACAAGGAGACATACCCTTGATAGATGTACTGCAAATATCATACAGCAGCCATATGTGTGGTGCCTGTTTTTGAACACAATAACTTGGGATTTTTATCGAAGCACATGTTAGCGCTGCGAGTAACTCTAAGCTCGACTCGGCCTATTTTTAAGAGAGCAAATTAACCTAAAAATATTTGAATTTGTTCTTTAAAGTCAGTAGCATAAGATTTTCTAAGTTTTTAGACAGTCATTGTTAAATACTACTACTTAATCATTGAAAAGCAGTGCTCTAAAATAGTGCTGACTGGATCATTAAGCCAGATTATCCTTATGCTGTTTAGTTTTTGATGTATCCCTTCTGTAAATGTATACACAGCTTTTGGATTATAGATAGTCCTCCAGTTTGTGCTAGCCTTTCAACAATCTATTCTCTCCATCGCTCCCTTTCCCCTCCCTCCTCTTCTCCTCTGTTACGGCCTGCCTATGCCGTACTGCACAGTCCATGTCTTGTCTGAGTCATGAACAGCACATTGTACTCCATGAACAAGGCTCCGTGCAACTGTGATACCCCCTACTCCAATATAAATCAACACACTCCCCAAGTTCGCATTTATCCCATTTATTCATTCTATATATTTAAACAGGTGGCTCAAATTTAACTGTTCTCAGCTGGCTTCTTGATAGGAGGGGTCACAGTCACTGGTTTATATTTAAACATTGACTTTAGAAGTCACTTCGGGCTTTTCGTGTCCATGATGCATTCGTTAGTCTTCAGATGAATAAAAAATCATTCAGATTCCAATTTGGATCCTCGAATAAGGAGGAAGGATCTTTTATCTTTTATCTGTTAATATTATTGTTGCACAAATGAGTGAAAAAGGGATGTCTTCTAAAATCAAGGTGATGCAGTTTGATTAAAACATATTAAGAGTTACGAAAAATGAAAGTTTATTGGGTGTATGCGTATAACTTCTTCGCCCTCCACCCGATATAAGACTCGACACAGCATTGAATGATATGTTTTGGTGGCATTCTTTAATTTTGGGGATAGGGATCATATTGTGCAGTTAAGCCATAGAAATAATTGCAACAAAAAGACAAACTTAACAGAGTCATGTTATTGTACACACTGTAATAAGGATAAAAGAAACCAGCAGCAATAAAGACGCGAGTTTTACATCCTCTTGTCTCTATTCCATCGGCTTAATGTTACATATTCCCCACTCTCTGATTACATATGCAGCGGGGTGAAAGGGGGGCCATTGACGCGAATATATTTGTGTAAGAGGCTGCCTAATTACTAGAGCTGGTTCTCCACTTCACTTAACTTTCTAATTGGCTTGCCTTTTTGGCTGCCATTAATTACAAGATTTCATATTCCATTAATGATCGGAGGGGGTGGCACATTAATGTGCACACACTCAGATGTACTTACAGTATACATAGACATACACACAGGCACATACTGACACCTATGCACCAATGAGCATGAGCACACATCTCATTTTCTAGGTCTCATTACAGCGCATGGTTTTGTATGTGCGACTGTGTATGTGCAACCTGTGCCCTGCAACATCTCTTTCCCTGCTAAAAGACACATCAAAGCCCTTTTAAAAACACAAGAAGCTTCATTAAACAATTTGTGGTCAGCCTTTTCTCAAAGTGTCTCTGTCTCCTGCAGCATCCCTACCCATCGGAAGAACAGAAGAAACAGCTGGCGCAGGACACAGGACTCACGATCCTACAAGTGAACAACTGGTAAGTCATTTCAGAGTTTACATGCAGTCGATTTCAGGAGTTTGACCCCCCAGGCTATCCCAGTTCTTGATGATTAGAATTAATGCCTCCACTCCACCTCTATTTTCATCACGCACATGCACACACCCTTTACTGAATCATCCTCACCTAGATCAATCCATCTAAAGAGATATGGCCTGGAGTGATTTTCCAAACCAACAGCCTAACTCGGCCCAAACATGAGAATCCATGTTAATTAAGAATCAAACTACTATCTGAAAACATCCAATAAAATCATCCAAGATGCACAACTTATAAAAGAATGATTACTGCTCTGAGACTAATTATAGGGTTTTACTTTGGTTGTCTTATTTTGGGGTTTGCGGCTTTTTGTAGGCTTACCTTTAACTGTGATTAGCATTTGTTTTAAACACTTGGAGAACATCATTTAACATTCATCTGCTCTTTGTAAATTTTTAAAACATACATTTATTCAGTTTATACACTCTGTTATCCTGAATTTTCCTCTTTTTTTCTTTTGCAAATTATCCTGAAGTCTGTAGTACTGCATATTATTTGAAAAGTAAAATATGAACAGGAAACACTGTATATTCTGATTTGGATTAAAAAAAATCCTCTAAGAAGCTTAGTTACCTTTGTCTTAACAACTCAGTTCAGTCCAATACAAATGTATCTGTGTAGCTCCAAATCCCAACAATGGTCACCTTAAGGTGCTTTATATACTAAGGTATGGATCCAACAATATTAGACAGAAAATACCAGAGACCAGACAAACTCTCTTTTAACATGAAGGTGAGGAGTAAAAGAAAAGGGGGAAAAGAGTCCAAAGAGACAAAGATAAAGCACAAACTATGGAAGAGAGTAGATAAAGGTTAATGATCCAATAGTGGCATATAAATGCATCAAGAGTGAAAATAAGGGAGTGGAGAAGATAGGAAGTCCCCAGCAGCCCAAACCCGCATCAGCATACTAAGGCATGGGCAGGGTCACCTGCTCCAGCCCTGTGATTAAAAAGGGAAAATTTTAAGGCCTGTCTTCTGAATTTAAACTGGGAGCTGATTCTATGGGAGAACAGCGTGATAGCCAAAGGAACTGCATCCAATTACTTTTGCAAACTCTGGGAACCAAAAGCCTGCAGTCAGAGTACAAAGTGAACGCAAGTCAGTCAGAGAACAAAATGACCATATATTATTGTTATTATTTAGTACTTATTTTTTAACAAGGCATTTGAAGATGTCCTTGTTAGCAAGGAGCCTAGCATATTAGCGGACAGGCTGATTGCTAACTAGCCTCTGCAAATTACTGCTCTGTAAGTGCCAACTGGCCTGTTAATTGGGCATGGACTGAGCCATAAAATAAGGTTGCTAAGTATCCATTTTAACCTTAGGTAATACTGTAAAAGGTAAAAGGAGGCCCTGTGTCCTTTTGCGGCTAGTCTTATCAGAGAGATGGCTATCAGCACATGCTTAGTGTTATTAGCCATGTCTAATTAAAGGGGCTCAAGTCTGGGTAACCAAGGCAGGGCCCTTGCAGAGGGTTTTTGATCTAAGCAGCCCTTAAAATAATCCTTGAAAGTATCAGTGAGTTTGCTTGGTAGGAGCATGAAAGTGGAGACTGCAGAAAAAGCAAAGAGGAGGAGTGAGAGTTGAAGAGGCAGACAGTGAAAAATAGATGAAGAGAAGGAGAAAGGGAGAAGGGAAGAAAAGGAGATGAGACATGATAACTCCCCATTACCAGTGGCCTAATGATGTTAACATTATTCCCAGCCATTGTTTAATCTGAGACCTCAGAGACAGACAGACGTTAGATTAGGGTATGATGTATCAGTCTTTGGAGAATTCATTTTATACCAGGCCAAAAACAATACACACACATACTGGTGAAAAAAGGTCTCCGGACCAGGGGGAATCCTAGAGGTTATCAGATCACGTGACCCCTCTGAAATCCATGGGGATCAATCCTTACAGCTGAGATAAAGCCAAACTCTGTCTGCACACACACCTGTGTCTGTGTGTGAGTCACAGACAGTCACATGAACAGTAGCTTGGTCACTTAATACTGACTGTGTGTTCTCAATCTGTTTGTTATATTTATTGGTAGGGGAATAGCAACACACCCCGAAGGTGTGTATGCATGTGTATTTGTGCAATACCAACACACACTGTGTAAATCGTAGGAGGTTAATCTTGGTTTGTAGAAGATGTGTGTGTCTGTGTGTGTGTTTAAAAGAGAGGGACCGGGGGTGGTTAATCTAAGGGGTATTAGCTGTTAAACCCTCCATGCTGGGATCCCGCTGCCCCCTCACATTTTGTTGTATACGTGCGTGTGTATGTGTGTACACGCTTGTCCACAGGCATATTTCCATGCATGGTTCGGTTGTTTGAGCAAGCGAGCAGTACAGTGTGGCATGGAAGGGCGATCAAGGAAAACAATAAAGTGAAAACATGGAGTGACAAAGAGATAAAGACAAAGAAACTGACCAAAAAAAGAGAGAAGAGAAAAGGAGGATAAGCAGAAATGGAAGAGGGGGAAAAAGATGATAGAAACAAACGAAAGAAAGACAATGACAGAGTAATAGAGAGCGAGGGGTTACGTTAGGGGAACTGCCATTTCACAGTCATGTTGTTGTGCTGGTTGGGAAGCCCCGTCATTGGGTGTCTCCATAGCAACCCCCAGTGATGTTACCTCCTGACCTACTGATTTAGTGAAGTCAATTTTCCTAGATGTGATTCTGTTTGTCAGTGCTTTGGAAAACCGTACTCACAGACATATATACAAATGAGTACACAAACGCGCTTCACATCTCGTGTGTTCGCTTGCAAAATGGGTGCAAAAGAAGACTTCCGAAAGTATAAAACACCTAGTGGGAGTGTGTTTCACAGTCACATGCAGGCCATGGGCAATGAATTCATGTTAAACAGCTCAGGATGTACCGGGGTCATCCATGATCCGTGCTTATTGTCCCAACAGGGGATGACTTAACAACTGACAAAGAAAAACTCTTGTCAGAACATTAAGAACACACACTCTTCCTTTCTTCCCCTGCATCAACATAGACACATACAATCTCTTTATTGTACTGTACAATGTGTGTTACCTCACATATATTGCATAATCGCACACTGCAATGTAACCATATACTCTCCCTCTGTCTCCCGCACCATAGATGTGTTAACACACATGTTGGTGTGCATTATTGATGAGTGAGCACGCGGTAGGGCTCAGCAGATTAAATAAAAATGCTAAAGGCCGGCAAGGGGCGCAGATCACTCATGAATTATTGGCAGAAATACGCTGCACCAGGGAATCTCAATTTGAATGGCAAAAGTGTGCGTGTGTGTGTGTGGCAATACATGTTCACATTTACAAAGCAGAATCATATACAGAGAATTTAAGAATATTCTATAGCAAACGGAAATTTCTCACGCCCTCTGGCATAAACGAGTAACAGAATGATGTACATTAAAACATAAGTGCAAAGTCTCCCATAGACTTTATAGAGCAGTATAGTATGTCACAAAGAGCACTCACCCATGTGAATGCTTATGACGTTAAAAGTTCATTAACAAACCTGTACTGTAAATTCTAAAGAATAAATCAACCACAAAGAAAGTATTTTTTTTTATAGTTTTTAGTAGTTTATAGTATGCATTATGTTGTGTTGTTTAAAAAAACAAAGTAAATTTAATCTGTTTTTTGTTCCTGTATTATTTTAGTCTTCTAATAATTTTGGGCTACAAAAAGTTTTTGCTTTTTATCTCATCTTATTTCACTGAGCTGTAAAACTTACACACAAACTGCTGCCACCTCACAGGCCTGGTGTTGCATGACAAAAGCAAACAGCGTGACAGAAAAGATACAATCTGTGTGCAAAATCAAACAAATCTTTCAGGCTTTTATTTGCATTGCAATTATGATACTGAAAAAAAATGCAAAGGATCTCCAAAAGGAGAAGTTCTTTTGTTCCTTCGAGTGCATGTACTTTAGGAACACAAGCGCATATGTTCCACTAAGTGAGAGCTGGATTACACTGTCCAAACTGTTTGGTTATGTTTTTCAGAGGCATGTCAACAAAACAAAAGCAATCCTGGGATGGAGCAATAGGGGGAAAGAATTCTCATGTCTCAATGAGACGAATTCATAACTGACCTCTCCTCAGCATGCGATATAAAAATAGCTGTATCAGTTGATTGGTAAAGAAAGAAGTCGAGGAATAATTCGATTTAGATCTGCCGATAGACCCGTGTTTATATCTGTCGGCAACCATAGTATGGACATGTTCTTTCACAATACAACCTTTTACCTGCTCGAACAATTACATCATTCTGGACTGAGCCAGGAGCTAAAAGCTCCATGCGTAACATATAAAATGTCTTTTTTTTTCTCTCTCTCTCAATCTCTCTACTCTCTGTTTCTCTGGATACAGTCAGTATCTCTGTGCTAAGTTCTCCTAACGCTCCAGTGATGTAAAAATCGATGGCGAGGTCATCAGGTTTCCCTTGTTGGCTGCCCCTCCCCTTCCTGCCTGCAATTTAATAATACCCCTTTAAAGGCAGTGTTTAAGCCCCGCCGAGCAATTGTTTTGTCAATAAGACCTCCTTTTACGAACGTCTTAAAAGCATGCACAGAGTGAGAGTGAGGGAGAGAGAATGAGAAAGAGAGGTAGTATTTAAAAGGGCAGAGTGGACGGACGTTCGGGCTACTTAGGAAAGGGGGGCATGGCACATACATATGCTGCTTATCGGGTTTCTGAAAGCACAGGCAGGGGGAACATAGAGGAAGAGGTGAAAGAAGGGAAGGGGAGCAAGTAAGGGAGGACAGATAAGTGGAGCAAGGTGAGAGGAAAAACATGCAAAGAAGAATGACAAGAAGCACTTGCTGTTTATAATTTTTACCTAATAAATTGGTTAATTCAACTTAGGTTGAAGATCTAATTTTGTTTTTGGTTTGTTTTCGAGTTACAGTAATGTTGCTCTGGAACTGAGATGTGGTTAGACCACAAAAAACGTTATTGGAAGAACAAGAATGTCAGGTTAGGTGGTGTGAAGGCCTCTGAAGCATATGAAGGAAAATCTAGGTTTAAATCTTACCTCCTCTATTTGCCATGCATATTTCCTGCTCAATAAGGCATTCATATTGTGTGTCCAGTCTGTTTTGTCACTACTTAAAGTAGTTAAAAATGTCATTAATGCATCTGGCAAACGTTGTCATCAAATACACAAATACATACACAAACACACACGAAAGGACTCACTTTGAAGGAAATGTTTTAATATCTGGAAGAGTTGATTACTAAAAAAGATCCACCTATTGCAAGAATAATAAACTGTGTTAAACAGTTGAAATAATGAGAGCAGATGACAACATGTTTCAGTGTTCTGCAAGCTGACAGGCTTAAGAGAGAGATGCTAGAACTTGTTCACAGAAAGTCTTCTGAGGTGTGTGTTTGTGTGTTTTGGAATTAGCAGGCCAAGTTTCAGTCTATGCCCCGAAGCTCGTTTCGTACACTGCAGCTGTGTCAAGTTGCTTCAGCCTGAAACTCCTTGACATTACAGGAACCCCCCCCCCCCCCAAAAAGACACACACGCACTTGCACACTTTTCACTAGATGTGACCTCAGCCTAAGTTTTCAACACTGAGGAAAAATGTGAAAATAATTTCAAGAACAATATTTTCTTCCCTTGGTTTGAAGTCTGTTGCTAACAATAGTTCCATACAGGAAACTTTAGCCTGTGCAGACACAACCCTGTCTTTACTGTATTATGTCAACAAAAGTGTGTGCAGACACACGCGCGTGTGTGTGTCTGCACACTCAAATAGGTGTCCATGTGCAATGACTGACTACAAATAACACCATTTCTCCTCACCCCTACTGCCCTCTTTCTTCCCCTCACTTTCTCTATTTCTCTTACATCACAGCACGCTGCCCTAGGCCAAACCTGCATTTCCCTTCATTCGCCCCTCTCCCTTTCTTTTTTTTACTCTCTTCCTCTTTTTATCCCCACTCCTCTCTCTTGCTTTTTAAACCTCCTTTTGTTGTAGAGGAGGGGGTAGTCCAAAACATGAAAGGCGGCGCAATGTGAATGCCCGGGATCTGTGTTGAAGCACACATGGTCGCTGTCGTACTCGCCACCATTAGTCAGTTGTTGTTGTTCTCATGCTAATGTTTTCTCATGTTGATCAAACACTACTGTGAAGTGAACCAGCAGGACGGCGATCAAGTGCTGCGTGCCAAAGTTAAATATCGAGGAAAATAGGACAGCTTCTCCCACAATTAACAGACAGAGGACTGACAGTGATTTTATGCAATTAAAATATGTGACGGTTCCATGTAGGGGATTTGTTGACAAAGCATAAAATGAGAATGTTTCTGCCGGCACTGACACACGTGGCAGTTGCCAGCCAGTGTTGGTGAGATGAACTGGATCGGACACCCGTGTTTAATGATTATTACAGTAGTGGTAAAATGTTCTAGCAACTGGATTTTTTTTTTAATTAAATCCTGAAATTGTATATGCATTTACTAAAGTAGGTAAGCTGACATTAAAAAGGTAAATTGAAATGTCAATATGTAAATTTTAAAAATGCATTAGAAGCTGTCATGTCAAAATATTGCTCCTTTTCTTTACTTTCACTCCTTCTTTTGTATTTGCTGACTGTAGATGTCTGCTGCTTCTGCTAGTTTCTGGGCACTCAGAGGGATCCCCATAGCGATAGCTGCTGTGAGCCAGCGGGTGGAAGTGACACGCGCAGAGACAGGATATGACACGGGCAGTATGGGGGGATTTAGGTCAACCACTGTGTGTTTGCAACAGTCCCCACTGCAAGCCCTGTCAGCAATACTGTCTCTGTGTGACACGGTGGTCATCTCTCTCTGACTGAGATTTTTGTGTGTTTGTGTGTGCATGTTAAGTTGGTGTGTTTGTGTACACGGGGAAGAAAAACACACACTGTATTTGTTTTTTTTTAAAGCAAATACATATGCAACCTTGCCCATGAAACCTTCATAAACACAGAAAAGTGGAGTGCTGCTAACAGAGAGTTGCACATTCACAAAGAGCAACACGCAGAGACTCACACACACACACACACACACACACACACACACACACACACACATAAACACATTTCGATCTAAGCCCAAAGGCTAAAGGACACATGCTCTGTCCACTGGTGTTTGCGGAGTGGGCAGTGTGCAGGACAGCCATGTTGTTTCTGGGTAAAGCCAGGCTTCAAGCCATACCCTCTCTTTGGCATTGATGGATGACTGGCTCACTGAGTCCAAGACTGTCTGAATGTGTGTGAAGGGAAGCAGGAACAGAGATAAAGAGAGGGACTGGGGTCACGTGTGACAGCTGCAGACTCCCTTTTAATTTCTTTTCTCTGTCTTTGTCTTGTTTTTTTGTCTTCTGGTATTGTGAGCACTTTTTTTCTTAATCCTGTTTCTCCCACCCTCTGTTTAGATTTTGCTTTTTGGCAAGTCCTATATAGAAGTCGACAGGAATTGCAAAGCCAGCAAAGTCAGAGCCAGTGAGTTCATGTATGTTTTTCAAGTGGCCAACATTTCCTCCATATACGTCTGAGAGGCACCTGGTTGTCATGGACACACACACACATAACACACTAAACACACACAGCGCTCCTCTCCAGTTTGTGTGTGAATGGTTACCCGTCCTGTTGCTCCACTCTGTAAAACCAGCTTTAGTGCTAGATTCATGGCTCTCTTAATGGACACTGGGCTCTTGGGGAGGAGAGCAACAGGGAGTGTGTGTATGTGTGCGTGTATCCTTACATGCTTGTATTTTATGTGTGTGCCGTAATGGGGATTAAGTGACCCCGTGGTTGTTCTCAGTCTAAAGCTCCTTTTAAATTTCACACTGTTTTCTTAAGTTTTCCTCCATATGCGGCGCTGGATCCTGCTAATCCACCTCGTGTTATTAGGGGCTATATTTGCAGACCTGCATTTACTTAATGTGTATGTTTTTCAGTGGGTGTGTCTGTAAATAGCTGTGCATGCATTTGGAGACTGGCTCCTGGTAAATACTTATGTTAAGCTAAATTGAAATACAGGCCTCATAATTAATAACAAGAAAGCTACAGACAAACAATCTGATCACATTACTCCTGCATGACCTTACTTCAACCCTACTTGTAGGCTGTTTTCTATATTGTTTTTATATCTCCATGTTCATCGTAGTGTCACAGCTAACCCCAAGGTTAACACATCTTCTCTACAGACCCAGTGCGTAGGGCCTTTAGAGACAGTGTAATATAATCATTACACTGTCTCTAAAGAAGAAAACATTGGCCCCCACAACAAGCAACGCAGGTCTCGAAACTCAAAAAACACCTTTTGCTTTCCAAATGTAAGGAACATTAGAAAGCTAATATTAGCTATTTGTTTGCAAACTGCTGTAGTTAGGTGGTTGCAATGTTTTAGCTTTTCAGAGTTCTCTGAATGATGCACAATCCACTACAATACCAGACGCATGCTGTTTTAGCTTAACTTAAAGAAATAGAGTAGCCTAATAGTGACCTATGGATATTTGAATAATCAGTGACAAAATGCTTGCTGCACATGTAGCATACTGAGTGACAGCATCCCAGAGTTTTGCCCCTCTGCTTGGCTCACATTGTCTTAGCAGCATTATTCAGTTTGGACACCTGTGCATTTTTGTTTGTGGGTCTCTCATCTTGTTAGTAGTTCATGCCACCACACGGAGGTGCTTTGACTGTGTTTTCTGAAGGGTCTGCATTAACATTTCTGCTCGCCAGCAGTGATGTGCCTCTGTTGTTTTCCTCTTCAGTTTGGACATTTAAATGAAATACACATGTCGTCATCTGGCTGCAGGTTGTCATAGGTATATTTTGCTGGTTGATCTGTCTGAGCAGCATTAGGAAAAATGGTGCAAATAAGACAACGGTGCTTTGAACTGGCAAGTGGGCACATGCAGGGCAAGTATTGCTATGCATTAACTGTTTGTACTCATGTGAGTGTTTGTACTTGCTGAAAGCTGCGCAGACAATTAAGACAAATCCAGTCATTTTGCACAATATAAGGCTTACACATAGATAGTTGCAGTAGCCTTTTTTCCTTTTGGCACAGTCTAGAGCTTAGCTCAAAACCATACTTCCCAAGATAAACTGCACCAGTCCTGGTTCCCTGCAAGTGGTCTCAGATGCAGCTGAGATGACTGCAAGACTGATGGGATAAGAGAGAAAACAACATGATGATCCTAAATGCATCACTGCTTTGTGAATATGTCTCTATTCCTACAAGGAAACATTATTTTAAGGCATCACAAGTACAAAAATAATATAATTGTAATTATTAAATAGTTTTGGGTTTTTTTACCTTTTTTTTTCTGCAAATTTTTAATAAGACAATTTTTCTCAATGAACTTTAATATTTACCCAAACTTAACCTGTGCCACTACTCTGGGGATTAATGAAATTCACCCTTCATTAAGTACCGTCTGTGCTTATTTAGGGGCATTAGTCCATAAAAAAGTCATGTAAACACAACAAATAAAGCTGAGTCATATTTGAATTAGTCTTGTTTAAAACTGTTCCCATGCTGTAACTGTTTGTGTTGCAACTAGGCATTTTGCAAGCAGCTCCGATAGTTTATTTAAACTAATCTGAAGCATCTAATCCAAGCATCTGACCCGAAAACGACACAGAGGAGGAGAGAAAGAGAAGGCGGGATGGAGATAGAGTATGGGGAAATGAGAAGGAGGTGATTTATGAGTTAAGTCATCAACCGAGGAGAACAAAAGGAAAAACTCATAACTGTAATTCCCTTGCACACCCACATGCAGTATACTCACACACATACACACATACAGTGCAGGTACAAGCACGGGAATGCCCTGCCACCCCCGGCTGTGCATAAGAGAATATGTGAGCTGTATAATAAAATAACTAATTACTTAAGAAGATGGTGATGTTCTGGGACATAGGACGGGATAATAAAGTTCTGCAGAAATAAATGTGTGGCTTGGCTTAGGCTGGGATAGCTGTTACTGAATTTATGTGTGTGAAAATGTGCAATTATTATTTTGGATAATATTAAGCAAGAGTAATGTGTTAAAGTCACTTTTTTAAAAACAGCAAGTTTTGAGTAAACAAATAAAGAGTTAAAAAAGAGAGATTATTTTTTTACATTACATGGGTGAATGAGAGAGAGAAAGAGCGCGCGGGCACATCATCAGTGTGTATCTGAAGGATATATGGGCCATGCGTTAATTGTGGTGGAGCAGGAGACAATCAATGGTATCCATGCAGTGACAGCCTGATGATAAGCTACATGATTCTACCCGTCAAAGCTTGCTTTCTTTTACTGCGTCTAAATCACATTGATTGGCAGCTAAGAGGAATGTGTGGTTGCAGAGTTATTTTAAGTGGCTGTCAGATTTGAATATGCATGTAAACCTCTGTCGGCGTGCGCAGAAATACACCGCTGGATCCTGATGAATGTATGTGATGCTGAAATATCCAGCGGTGTAAAAATATGAGATGTGTGCAGGCCGCGTGTGCAAAATTCTCTCAGATTACTAATGTAATAGTATGTAAGTGAGTGTTGAGAACGCGGGGTGGATGTGTGCGCTGTATGTGCGTATTTGTGTGTTTCTGTGCGTCTCATATTACTAATATAATATCGGTAGTTGGCTCAGGAGATATGCATGTGTGAGTATGTGTGCCACAGATATTGAGAACTCCACATGAATTTTAATCAATGAGCTTGTGGAGTAACCTTTTGTATATCCAATCTGCATCTTTCCACTGCTCGTTATTAAATTATCCCCTAATTGGTCACGCAACAAAGGCAGCTGATGAAAAAGACAATTTCTTGCTTTTAATTGGGCATTTCACGTGTGCTTCGTGTACACCTGTGTGCAGCTGACTCGGCTCAGTATGTCTGTGTATGTGTGTGTGTGTCGCACGTAATGAGAATAGGACATTAGCAAGGGCTTGGCAGACGCCGTCGCAATCAGTTCCACTCTTTCTAGAGGAGAAGGGAGAGGGGTAGGAGGATTAATCCAGACATGAGCAATCTCAGAAGGAGAAATGGATCCGACAAAAAAGAAAGAAACAAAAAAAAAAACAATAAAACTCTGTCTCCTTAAATGACTTTAGTGCCTTCAACTCTGGCATAACACGTGGCCGACATGCGTCTTGATCCACTGTGTCATGGGTGCATGCATATGTCAAACATGTGTGCTCTTGGTGTGAATCCAGCTCACATCCTGACGGTGTTCATGTTGGATTCCAACAAATTTTATTTCAAGTCGTGTTCTTTCCTTTGCCCAACTTTAGGCGTACCACCAGTGGTGTGTCACGCCAAAATAGCCCAGCTATTGTTGTACTGAGTGGAGCTGAATAGTGCAGCTCATTGTGTTGTGATGGGAGCCAGGGGAATGAACAGGCCATAACACACAGGCCCTATAGCACCCAGGGGTCGTGAAAAGGTGAAGCCCCGCTCCATTTTTTCTCTTCTCTGTTTCTCTTTTTCTTTTCTCTCTCTCCATCATTCCATCTCTCTCCGAGTTGTGTCTCTCTCTTATTTCATCCATCTTCCTTTCCCTCCTTTCTCTCCATCTCCCTCACCCTAACCCCACCAACCACCCCCCCAGTCTTACTCTCTGTCTGCTTATTAACGGTCACAGCAAGAGTGTCTGGTTTGCAGACCAGATCCCCTTGCTTTTTTTTTTTCTGATTCTCTCACTCCTCCTTCCCTTCCATTCTCCCGCTCTCCATCGCTCCGTTCCCCTGGCTGCTATTATGAGAAGCATTTTATCCTTTGTTCCAGCCCCCATGGTGCATCTGGCCTCAGATATAGGGACGACAGGGACAGGAAACCGGCAAGAGTTTTTGAAAGGAGGAGGGGATTTGGTGGGTTAGACTGTAGATTTGTTGCTGTGAGGTGGGCTGCCAGTTTCCACCATACAGGGAAGGAGTGATAAGAAGGGAGCAAGCTGGAGAAGGAAACAGATACAAGAAAGAGAGGCATGAACACTGTTGTTTTTTTAGGAGTCACAATAATAACATCACCTGTAGGTCTAGTAGCAGCAGTAGGAGTAGGATTATTATTTCATTAATACATTGCCTGTTTAATCCTTAGAGTAAATAAATTCTTTTTGCCATATTTCACATCAAGTTTGAAGTCCACATATGCCTTAAGCCCTATTGCGCAAGGAATGAATACCTGACTTTCTAAGAAGTGTACACCTATTGCTGAAAAATCCTCCTTTGTTGCATCAGTGTATGTTTAAAAGAGGTAGAAGCCATGTTGGAAAAGGAAAACAAAGAGACAGAAAAGAGTCAAAGAATAAAAATGGTGACAATAAGACAGCTATGGATGACAAGAGGAGGGAGAGATCAACAGTGAGCTTGCACTGGCCTCCAGTTAACCTTGTAAAGGGTTTGGAGAGCAGAGGAGAGGAGAGCAAAGTTAAAGGAATGCTCAGGCCTCCTCAACCCTCCTCGCCCTCTCCCTTGCTCCTCCTCTCATATCTCCCCCAACAAAACAGGGCAGTGGGGGAGGAAGAGAGAGGGGGGGTGGTGGTGGTGATAAAACTCCAGACGTTCCCTCATTTGATGGTTCTCTGCCATGTCAGTGCATTCTTGCATTCCTCCCTACCTCCTTCTATTTCTTTCTACCCCTTGAAATTCCAAGGTTGTATACTTTATTGTAACAAATACAGAAAAAATGCCCCAAAGCTTCAAGTTCAAAGGTTGACAGAATCTCTGCAACTTTTTTTTTCCCAATGTAAAAAAAATTTCACTTCACAGGAAGCTCTGCCTGCATCCCTGCCAAAGCGAACAGTTTTTCTAAAGCAGCTTGCAAAATATAATGGAGCAATTAGGCTGTTAATCATTTCATTTTTCTCTTGGTATCTGCCTTTGCCACCTTCTGTTTGTTTATTTCCCTACAGCGCTGTCCTTACAAGATAATGCAGGATACATATAAGGCGAGAGGCTTCCATTCACTAATTAACAGACGCAGCATCCTAGTGTCGTTTTGCTTCTGTTCCCCTGCTGTCCCTTCCCAAAGCTCTTAACTGCACTGTGTTCCAGCTTTAGAAGTGTAGCAGGACTATTGTTTCCTTAAAGTTCAGTGAATGCTCCCCTTTCAGAGATGAAATGGAAGAGTCCGGTGGGGTAACAGCAGGAACACATAAATCAAGTCAGAAGCCCCAAGAGTCCTCTGTCCTTTGGGTCACCGAGGGTCAAAGGTTCATTTCACAAGAGTTTAAGATGACCAAGGCCGGAGCGCCACCTATAAGTGTGTGTGTGGGTGCGAATGTATGTGAATAAATGTTAGGAGTGAGAGAGGGATTAAGAGTGTGTGAGTAAGTAACAGTGCTTGTGTGTACACAATAAATGGCCTACTTGCTTTTGTAGGGTGTAATGAAGTATAAAAGATTTTAGTCTAAGACTATACACACACACACACACACACACACACACACACACACACACACACACCTCCTGCTGTCACAGAGTAACAAATGGTCACCTGTCTTAACACAGTATCACCCAAAACAGTGCTTCTCACTGGTGGCAACATGACATGTTTCTGTCAGCAATACTTCCCACACTGCTACACGCGAAGCCAAGTGTGTTAAACAGTCAGCAATCTCAGCTCGTTGTGAGGTGGAACATCTCCAACAAGGCAAGATGGGTTAAAATGTTTCAGAGGCAGGGAAAAAAATCGTGGCCAAGCCTCGCCCCACAAAGACCCCAGTGTTCAGGCTGATGTCTGCGTATATGCCGAGGCTGTGCAAGTTTGTACAAGTTGTAGAGTTCTGCATTTTCAAAGACAGCTGCCTTGATTATTAAGGTTGTTAAGATGTGACTTTCGCTGTGCCTCTAGTGGGGCTTTACCAGGGATCAGAGATGCTTATGGGAGAGTAATTACTCCATATCATTATTATGGTTAGCTAAGAAAGAGAGGCTGATTTGGCAATATGTTTGTTTTCGTGCTGTGTGCCATGATTTCTAGGTATTAGTCAGCATTTTTGCCTGATCTTGTCTTGAAAAATACACTAACTTTGTTTCTGTCTTTGTCCCTTCTTCCTTTATTGCCCTTTTCCTCCCTACTCTTCATCTACTTCAGGTTCATTAATGCGAGGAGGAGAATAGTGCAGCCCATGATCGACCAGTCAAACCGTGCAGGCAAGTCTTCTATAGTTACTGTATTCAAGTCGCGCAGGCAAAAACCATCCACACTCCATGCACCCGGAGGCCCCTCATCTGGTAAATACAGGACTGATGCCCCGACCCTGGAATGTCCAAAAGATCCAGGGGCTCCCCCCCCCCCCTCACTGTTGTGACTGAGCACTAAAATCAAAACCAAAATGTTACAACATTAACAGCAATCATTAATCAACTATGACATGGCATTTGGAGTGAAAGCTATTTGTTAATTATAAAATATAATTTGGCTGAAAGCAAGTTAATGATGAGTGGATTTATTTTTCCTTTTATCGTCCAAACAAAACTAGCTGTGTTCTTGGTAAGCCTTGCTCTTAACCAGTCCCCCCCACCCATCCCACCGCCAACTTTTTGTTTTTTTCCAGTGAGCCGAAGGAGTTGAGGAAGGGGAAAAAAACACTCGGCCCTTCGTCCCTGGCTCAAACCGAGAGACAACTACACCCCTTTCTTTTTTTGGGTGACCGTTGTTTGGCTTTTTGGCTCCAGACCTGTTTTTACCCACGCACACACACCCCTCTCGCTCCTCTCAACACCCTCCCTCTACCCTATTTGTGGCTGGTCCAGGCAGCGAGGGGAGTGAGTGAGCGGTTCCTCTGGTGCATGGCTTGGTTTGGGCTGCCGTAAACTTTATTACCTGTAATAGGGGTCAAAGGTCAGGGTGGCAGTAGGGGCGCAGTAAAGTTCAAAGACATTCAGCGGGGCCGAGGTCTTGCTTTTGCTTGACTGACCCCCTAACAGGCTAAATCGAAGGTAAGTGGATTTCTATGAAACTGGGACAATAGAAGTGAGCAAAAAGTAGGAACCCTATCAGGTTTCACTTGTCATTCCTCCCTAGGCAGAGGCAATGTTTGGGCATTATTCAGCAAGAATGACTTTCTATTGTTCCAAAGGAAAACTGATTAGAGCGCTTTTTCGTTCTTTAAATGTATGTGCACAGTAACAATGCGCTGCAAACATTGCAGTGTTAAGTGTCAAAATTACTTAGAGAAGCATACAATTAGTTTGAGACCTTTGAGTCTAAACTGTTCAGTACTTTAGTATTAAAAATCTCCGGCAGTATTTTTATGTCTTTTCTGGATTCCACAGTTCCTAACCACAAATGTTCTACCCCTTAAAACTTAGCCATTGGTTTGAGCTCAAAACTTTGACTTCTAAAATTCCAGTGAAGATACCAGTTTCCAAACACGCCAAATATATCAGTCTGAATTTTCCATAAATATATAACATAACATACTAGAAATTAAAGTTATTCCCATGTTATGAATGTAAACATCAAATGCACAAAAACAAACCTTTAGACGATCCCCAGAGAGCAAAGCGCGGTAAAAAGACGAAACAACCGTATGTTATGGCCTAAAATTTAAGAGTAATTTTTATTTGCACTAGCCCAGTTGAGTCATGCTAATATGTTACACTGGTTCATAATTAGTCAGTCTATAAAAGCAGCTCCTCAACTCTTCCAGATGGTCTAAATCTAGTCTTGAAACAACAGTCCTTGCATATGTGCGCTAAACACCCAGTCCAATCCCTTTTAGAACATTTAGACGTATTAAAGTCTACCAGGGGCTTACAGTGGAGACTCAGTTGCAGAGACATGGAGTAGAATGACGTTGAAAGACAACAGCGGCTTCCCGTGCGTGCACCAGTCAACAGATGATCCCGCCTCGGCCACTGAGCCTTAATTAAAAGCACTAATTGACCACTCTGTTCCCTTCCTCCCTGTCTTCTCTTCCATCCACAGTAAGTCAAGGAGCTCCCTACAATCCAGATGGCCAGCCGATGGGGGGTTTCGTCATGGACGGCCAGCAGCACATGGGAATCAGACCACCTGGTAAGGCTTGCGCAGCGTGTCTGTCCCTTTCTTTCCTCTCTTGCTCTTCCCATCTTTCCTTTCTCAGCTCATCTTCTTGCCTTTGTCTTCTCGATTCTTATGTTACCAGCGTCATTCTTGACTTTTTTTGTCTCTGTTTGCTGTTTAGTATTTTAAGTTTATGCTGTGCAATGCTCCTACACCAGAATGAGGATACACGCACTACATACACAAACACACTGTTATCTAGCCCTCCCCGAATACACCAGAACAGGTGTGGTCAATCACATTACACAACCATCTCCTTCCTCACTCCTACTCCTTCTCACACAGTCCCTCTCTCTCACGCCATCAGGTTTAATCCCAGAGTTTGTCCTTAAGCTCCTCTCCTCCTCCTCTATCCCCTGTTTTCTGGGATTCTCCCAAGTCCCTAACCCTATCGCACCCTCCACTCAAAGTCAGCAGGTTTGGATAAACTGCCAGGCTACTTAACCACCCCTCACTCCTCCCCATCACCTTCACACACCTCACCACGGCAGATCCAGCATGTTGTCTGTCACAGTTAAACCATCATATTATTTCGCTAGGTGTCTGCAAACCATTTCCTAGTTACACTTGGATTAAATAAATAAAAAATTAACAACTTATCTCTGTTTCTTAGGACCAATGGGTGGAATGGGCATGAACATGGGCATGGAAGGTCAGTGGCACTACATGTAGCCCTACTCCAGTGCGACCAATCACAACACACAGGGGGATGTAAGTAATATGCTCACTTTGTCACACACACACAAACACACAGGCTTTCTTGCCCAAGACTTTTTTGGACTTGGAGTATATTATTAAAATACAGTTCACCACGAGGAAGTATGGAGGGTGCAATTTACAGTAAGATGTTCATCTTGTAGAAATATTCTCCCACAAGATAATTACAAAAATATAAGTACAATGGGAGTGTCTGTGAGATGTCAAAGGTCACTGTTTGGAAAATGGCTATTTTCCAAACTGATATATTTAGGCTTTTTTTTTTTTTTAAGCAAATGGGTTTTTGTTACAAACAGACTCCTTTTCTTCCCAGGCTGATTTTTCTCTGTTACTCTCTGTCTAACTCTCCCACCCCTTGGTCTGGTGATAAGAGCCTTTGATCACAACCTTGTAACTCTTTGTGTATGTAATGCCTGTGCATGTGCATGTAGCTGCTTCACTTTCTCACATATCCAAAACCTACAAGACCTTTTTTTTTTAATGTCAGGCAGGGGAGATAAGAGAAGAAGGTTTAAGGGGGGGAAAAAAAGAATGAGAGAAAGGAAGGCAGGTGAAAAGCTGTCATGCAATATTCACTGATGATAATTACAAAAAATTCTATTCTATATGAACTGTTTTGTCCACATTTTTTTTTATTAAACATGGGGCAGAGAGGAGGAGAGAGGGGTGATGAGGAGGAAGGAAGGCGGGGATGGGTTGGGACAGGGAGTTGGTGGTGCGATGGGGTGGGGGAAATTGGGGGGCAGGTACGACGTTGCTATGGCAACAGACTGATTGGCAAAAATGTAAGCAGTTGTGGTGCAAGGAGAGGGAGAGAGAAAGAGAGCGAGAAGTGAGCGCCCCTTAAGTGTCATAAATCTGCCGGGTTGCTGTTGATGCATGAGCCACATTAATACACACACTAACCAGCTAGAGGAGCCCCCCCCCCACACCCCCCGTGCCACCCCCACCCCCAACCCAACCCTTCCATTCCCTCTGTCTTTCTAATGCTTGCTCTGTCTCACTCCCTCTTTGTGGTTTTTCTCACTGTCAATTTTGCTCCTCCATCTCTTTCACACAACACCTTTTTCTCTGTTTCTCTCTTTCTCTCTAATTCTCTTGCCCTCTCTCTCTCTTTCTTTCTCTTTCTCTCACCCCCCTCCCCCCCAATCCCCCTTCTCTTTCCTTCCTTCTCTTTCCTTCCTTCTCTCTTTCGCCCCAGGGCCAAACAGACTCCCACATAATTCTGGATGTATACAGGCTTGGTGTTGTCACAGTGCACAGTGTGTATAAAGTGGCTATGGGTCCAATCGTAGTAAACATCATTGTTATATGTGTGTATGTGTACGAATTAGCCCGTTTGTACGCCATATGTGCGCATACCTGTGTGTGCCAGCCTTTCTGGCTACATGGATACTATACACAAACATTGTGAAATACATACATGTGCTGAATGTGGGTGTTTATAACTGTGTGCATGTATGTGCATGTGTGTGTATGGTAATAGGATTACTCCTGGCACAGGGAGGGGACACAAACTAGTGCAAAAATGGAGGAGGTAGCCAGCAGGGTATGGAGCTTAGCTGGGCCTAATTGACTAGATCCAAATTAAATATGCCATCACTAGAGGTGTGACCAATGGATTTGACTTATTCAGTTTACAAAAATAGAGACCATTAACCCTCCACACAACGCGTGTGCTTGTGTGTGCTATAGTGAAAATATATCACCCTTGTTTCTGTCACAAATGTCCACAACTGAAACAATAGCAGACATTCTTGCGTCAAATGGCATATTCCAGGTTTGAAAAGCTGGAAGACACTGTAATAGAAAGAGTATGCCTCAGAATGAGACATGTGTGCCTGTTTATGTGCAAGTGTGTAAACATCAGGGCTGGTTCGCTGTGTCCAAGCAGCCTCTTTCAAGCAGCTGCTAGCCTTCCCAGCAGACCTTGCTTTAAACAGCCTCAATTTGCCTGCTGAATCTCGTAATTGGGCCACCAGAGGAATCCTCCGTGAGACAGGCAAAGCACATAGAAGACGAGTAGACAGAGGAAGGAAAAAAAGAGGGAGAAAGAGGGAGGGGCGAATAAAGAGATGGCGAGAGAGAAAAGAGTAAATGAAAAGAGGGGAGGGGTAAAGGGAGGAAGGAAGGAATGAGGGAGGGAAGAAGAGAGTAGATGGGAGAGGGATGGTGACAGAAATATTTCTACTTTTCTTCACAAACGGAACGTTTCTTTACAGCTTCATCAGCTAGCCATTACTAGCTTCTAGCTTGTCTCTGTCAAATATTGCTATTTTCCTTTCTAGGTCAATTAAATGTAAGTGATGTGTTATATTCTTTCATGACCAATTAAATTAATAGGTTATTACATGGGGGGGGGGGCGCGGTTATCTTATTTGATTAAGAGAGCACAGGTTCATTATATTTTATAAGCAATTTTCATTAGCAGAGTTGAGATTTTGTTTCCGCGGGGCTAAATTGAGCGGTTATTGTGCTGAGGAGTGCTGAGCGTTGATACAGAAGGTGTGCCTAGCAGTCACATTGCAACATTAGTTAAAACTAAAGCCAATTAGTCCTGCTTAGTGAAGAGCATTATGCTTTCCACCCAATGATGATTACAGAGCTTCTATCCCCTTGCGAAACAATACACCTGTCAGCAGAGATGAAGTCCAGCAACTGAAGCAGAAGTGAACTGAGCCTTTGATAGTGACAAGAGTGACTCTCAGATGACCCTTACCCCCTTTCCCTTCTTCCTCCCCCTTGCTTTTTCTCTTCCACAAAATTAGCCAGGGGTAGCCCCGGAAAACTGTAATTTTTAGTTTCATGACAATTAATTATAGCACAGAGCGTATGGAATTTTTCTGGGCCTGCCCACTTGGAGCTTTTCCCAAAATGTCGGGCAGAATGCTTGAGTGAACGCTGTCTGTAACCCCTTTGCTGCCAGTCTTGGCTGGAGACCCTTTGTCCCAGGATTCATTGCTCCAATCATTAAGCACAAATTTGTTAACCTTCTACGCAGAGGTCAAGATCCCTTCCCTCATCCCATCAACTACCACAAACCTTCCCACTGTCACCCCCTCCACCCCACCCTAAACTTATTTTTCTGCTGGATGAACTTTTACTATAAACGAACACTGGGGGGAAAAAAGAGAAAAAAAACAATGGGGATTTTGCGCCCCCTTGTATTGTCCATGTGAATGTGTGTCACTGTTGATTTGGCCCTTCTGGAATCCTTCTCAGAGGCTAAGAAATGAGGGTTCCAGCTCAATGTATTGATTGGCTTATTAACTGAAAAACCTTATTAGCAATGTGTGCTCTCTCTCAAGCACGCATACCATTTATTAGACCCTTGACATGTATTTACCGCAGTAATGAGGACAATCTTGTTAACCAGGGGGAGAAACTGTAAGAAAGCCAAACAAACTAAGGGCGAGAATCAACAGATGAATGGATTGTTGTCCTGTGGTTATTAGACATACAGCATGCTTTCTGATTTCTACTACCCTTTTCCAAAAACTGCATCGTAGATATTTAATATTAGGGAAATTTCATAGATCATTTCCTTAACACTGGCCTGTGCTGCTTTTAAAGTCGCATCCATAATAGTTTGATTTATGGTAGTGCCACAGGTTATGTTTCAAAATAGAAAGGTTACAGGCTGGATGCCACTGGCTGAATAACTCCTACCACCCCCTCCCTTGAAAACAAGGTAAATGAATCTAACACAGCTAACATAATAGCTCACCCTTCCCTTACGCAAGTGGCGCCTTTTCTCTTCAGGTGAAAAATGATGTATGAGGGGAATAACAATCGAGGGCCCTTGCGTTCACTTCTCTATTGTCCTACTCCCGCTGCACCTCCTTGTCCTGTTCCCTGCCTTCCTTTGTGTCATCTGTAGTGGTCCTCTCATTTGTGTGGTGAACACGTGGACAGGCCCGGGGCATACTCAGGTGACAGGCGACTGCGAGCCTCACCTCTCCTTTGGTTTTTGACTACAATGGCCGTAGATCCTCAATGGTGACTTTCCACTTGCAAAGATAGATTACTGCTTTTGTTGGCTTTAAAGAGAGGAATGCAGTGAGAGGTGCCAGTAAAGATGGTTTTCTTTACATAGTTTTTCTATTGTATGAGCAGGTTTGATGGTGTGCAGCAGGTTGCACCAGTTTAAGTTGTTTTGGTTAATATGTGACACAAACAAGTCTTGTCCAGGCATATTACACTTTAAAGCAAGATTAAACTGCATGCCATGTTAGTACTGACCTGAAATAGTCTTATGTAGTCATCATTAATCAAATGTTGACTGGCGAACAATCAAAAGGTAATTTTAAGTTTTCTCAGAGTTCAGTTAAAGAGATTATCCAGGAAATGCTAAGCACAGGCCTTGGTATCACTTCAAGTCGATCATGTGTGTTTGGTTTCTAAGCCCTCTCCTACTGTTAAAGAAGCATTACTGCTGGTGTAGGATTAACTCACTAAACCTTCCAATGCGCTCCCTCTCACTCATACAGCCACACAGTGTCAGTGAAGGCCACAGTTTGGTCTTTTTCTGACCCAGATTAACACTACTTTGAGTTTGCAGTAGTTGCGACATACTATACTGTTTCAGTGTTCACATACTATAAGTGTAACGTGAGAGCAAGTATTATGTGATCCAGTGTTGTATTAAATGAACAGTTAATGTCAATTTCATGTATTTTGTAGTTAAATATTTTCTGCCCATGTGGTGCAGGCAGTATGCTAACTCGCTCCAGTCTTAATATTTTTATGACCTGACTAACATTTCCTAATAAAGTGGAGTTTTTAAAAAAAACTTCATACAGAAGACATTTTTTAGTGGAAAACCATTAACCATTTTCATCTTCTCTTTCCATAGACGCGCAGGGCAAACCAGGGGATCTTGTGTCTCACAGAGGCCTATAGAGCTATGGAGGGGGACTTCCGGACTTCCTGATGGGGACAACAAATGGCAGTCCCTCTGTTCACCTCCAAGATCCAACACATTTTATTTGGCTGGTATCTGCAGCATGGGAACTTCCATGACTGCCAACAATCCTCGTCTATATATCTAGCAAAGGTGATACACAGAAAACCAAACTTCACTCCAGTCAGATGAACCCCTGTCCTGACAGACTCCTGCTTCTTCTCTGGAGGGCACCAGACCTCGCCCACCCTGCTGCTGCCCACCCAGTTAACATGGATTCCTCCATTAAAGTGATTGTGATTGCAAACGTACATGACCCACAAGACATGCTGGGCTATTTGCCTGTACCCTTGGTGAATGTGGCACCTGTTGATTTAGTCTTGACTCTTTGGCAAACAAAAGAGACTTCCTGTGAGGAGCACTCCACTCTTTGGGACGATGGAATTGGACCAAAGAGAAGCCAATGTCTGTATCTGATAAGACACTAACAAAGCAAAAGAGGTGCCCTTTAAATAATATAGTGGATTGAAACCTGGAAGGAGGGAAAGCAAGAGTAATGAAATTAAAAGTATAACTATATCAACCCCTAGTATGGGAAGCAAGTGGAGAAAGAAAATATACTGTATACTGTTGTAAAATTACGCTGGACTCTCACAAGAACTGGGAATTTAAGTATTGTAAATGCTATTGTATTGTTCTGCATATTATGTTGTTTCTAATAGATTTTTTTAAAAAAGGATGTGAACTTTTTTCTCTTTTTTTTCTCTTTTTTTCTGTTTCTTTTCCACACTGTGTGTGAGCGCCGTCTCTCCATCAAATTTGACCTCCTGTCCCCTCTCCCTACTCAATCACACTGCAGTTTTAAAAGAAAAAAGTAAATAAATGAACAATTCGATCAATCCGTCATTTCTTGAAGGGCCTTTATTTGGATTGCTTGGAGTACAATACTGACAGATCTTTTTTCCTCTGCATAGGACACACAGCCCTTTCATGGAACACACAGCAAAAGCTGGTGCAGCTAATTGTATTTATGTTACATTGTCTACACCTTGTCACTCCATATTTTTTTAAAATTAATATTATTTTCATATCAATTTATTATACCCTCCTCTACTGGTGGACTGTTTCTATTAGTATAAAAAAAATTCTGATGATGTTTGGGGTAATCAAGCTCATTTAATATCCAACCTCAGTGAACTCGAGCTACACAAAATTTCTAGTAGCCAACATTTTGGACAAACAAGATTTTTAATCTGGTTGCCACTATGCTGTGTTTTTTTTTTTTTGTTGTTGTTGGTTTGTTTTATAAAGAAACAGTGTAATTGTAAAGATGGGGAACAGACATGATACACAACTCCTGTTTATGCTCACAAACAATCTAAAAAAATCATTGTGGATGGGAAACTACAAGTGTGTGTCCCACAAACATGTTGTTTCCTGTTTTTCTCCATGTGTGTCTGTGATTGAGGGCTTCTGGAAGTCTATTTGCAGTGTTTTAGTGATGTTTATGTCACATGGTTGAACACTCGCATGGCCAATGGATTCTCTTCCCCTTTTCGTTTGATGCAGCCTGATAACAGGGAGAGGCAAAGGCTATGGGGAAACACCATTTATGCCACAGTCCATTCATTTTGATTTAACCAGATGATGTAATGCTGATCAACAGACAGGAGAGAATGTAAAAGTCACTGTGCGTGTCAGGATGCATGTGAGCGGTACCGTGCATGTATGAGAATGAGTGTGTGTGTGTGCTATCAATGCTTCCATTATCCATTGCTTCATACATGTATTATGCACATCTTTAAGATTCATTTGAAGACATGTTTCGTATGCTTTTCCTTTGAAGGGTGTATATGTACATCTGTGTTGTAAATAAATACTTTTTGTCAAATAACAGAATTCCTAACTATAGTCTCAAATTATCTTCCGATACACAGGTATGACATATAAAACACATTATTAGTCGTTTAGGAGTTTTAACAAAAAAAAAGCAAATAACCTCAACTGATTTTTGTTAAACTAGATTAGTCACAAACATGTCAAATGCCCACTAAAGAAAGGTAGAGGATCATTTATACTTAAAGAACATGCACTTAAGTCAACCCTCCTCCCATTGCTGCGGATAATGTGCAGCTAATGCATGCGTTATGCTGTAATTTTCTCACACAGAAGAGAAGAGAGGAAAGAGGGTCTCGATAAGAAAGCGAATTATCCTTCATTTAGCATTAAAATTCATTTAGGTAAAATTGCTACAAACGTGTAAATGGGGTGATTAGTTCTCCCTCATGCCTTGTTGCCCGCAGTCAAAGGGCTCCGCATGAAGCCCGGCGCTCTGCAGCCGAGGTTGTCTCCGGGATACTACGCGCTTCAGGAGAAAAAGGCTGAGCCGATTGAGCAGGCGAGCGCGTAAGAGCCGAGCGAGTTCTTTTTCTAATTGATACATTTCAGAGAGCAGCCCTGCATCCCAAAGTCAATGTCTCCCCCCCCCCCCTCCCCCCTCATACCCGCGAACAAGAGAGAGTCTGTTTTATCCATAACAATATGTGCGTATAAATCAATACTCTACCCTTCTTTCTCTCTATAACTCCTCCGAGCAACTATTGTGTTTTTACTGCCTTTGCCGAAGTGAACGCTATTTACACTAAAGAAGGGAAAAGGGAAAAAAGACACGCTCTTAAAAAACCCGGGCGACGTTTTAATTGCTTCGCCTCTCCACCATGGCTGGAAAATCCGAGGCTGTGAAATGTGAATTCCTAAGCCTGTAGCCGCTGGGAGCTGTGGAGACAAGAGGAGAAAGCCCATGCTTGACTGCCCTCTTTAGGGAGGCCTGGTAACTGTCTGGGGCAGGGACGTTTGGAGATGGCGCACAGTACCACATCTCCTTTTACGCACGGACGCAAAGTGTACCAAAACACTTTTTGGCCACGTGATAAAAGTAGAAAATCAAAGACAGGTTACAGGGAGCGCGTGGCTGCATCAAAAGAGAGCACAGCAAAAGTGCATTCAAAATAAATTTGTTTTGAATGAATCAATACCGTGCCATCCCTATGTTTAATGGGAAAATCAGATGTTTCTTATTATATGAATAAGTATAAGTATAAGTACCAGGTGACAGAAATAACTGTCGCTGACAATCATCCCTGAATTTAATACCAGTATTTATATATAAAGAATACAGTTGTCTTAAAAACAGACAAGTAACGTCTGATTAATCATAAATATTTTTGATCCAATTATTGAAATATTTTTTTAGCTTTTCTTACACCCTGTTGACATTTTAACATTTGTAAATATTTAGAAGACTCGGTGCTTGACGTGATATAAACGTGTTTGCATAAAGGTATCCAGAAATATGTTTCTCCACTGTGCGCACTAATAGCCTAAATTTGTTCCCTTTTTTTAGGAAGTGCAAAACGCCTTTACATTAAAGAGATTCAGGGTCTCTCTGAATAATTTTTTCACACCTGACCTATATATCAAACTCTTGAGATTTTAATGCAAAACGCCTTCTGACTGACCTGCTGTCACTTTTTTTTACTCATGAAACCACGCGAATTTTCGCCTGTGTTAATTTCAAAAACTGTGAGTTTATAACGTAATTGGTAGCTAATGATGATTTTAGGCCTAACCACTCCTCTCTGTCTTACAAACACAGTCTGACCGCGAAGTGAATCGTCAGAGTAATGAATGGAGCAGAAATATGTTCCAGAGCATGAGGTGTCCGGGCAGGCCTGTCTTCCTCCCACAACGCAAACATTTATGTGTCTTTATGTTTGAAGCAGGGAACAAGCAACCCTGTGCCTCTTGTTCCGTGTTACGATACAAGCCATGACAAATCTCGGCGGCAGTGTGTGTTTTTCACCCAAAAACACCTTTTAGTCACTTATTCCTAAACGACGACCTTGTCAAACTGCATTTCTCGATACCTAATGAGATGGAACTAATTTTATTTTTATTTCATTCTAAATTTCTTCATTTAAAGCGTGTACACGAACTGGAAATTACTGGAATGTTTGTGGAAATTTGGTTCTAAAAATAACACAAGTCTTGAGGTTTTCTTTTTAAATAAATGTATCTTTTAAAAATAATAAAACAAATAAAATAACAACTTAGGCCTTGAAGCCATAAGACTAAAAGTACTTGCTTAAAATTAAAACACTGCACGTTATTTTATTTTTCTCTTTCTTTACGCGAACCAGGTTTTTAAATGCTGATTAATTAAGTGCCCTTTATTACCGTCGTCTCTCACAAGCACAGGTCCCAATTCGAAGGGAAAAGCTTAAAGAATAGATATGACATGAGCTCCCAGCAATGCAATACTGCATCAATCAATTTTCTATAGTTTCCAAAGCGAAAATCGTTGCACAGGAAATACATATATAGCTGCGGTGATGTGTCAATATCTAGCTACTTAATGAAATCAATATGAACAAGAACACAAATTGCACCGCAGTTTCCAAACTTTCCAACACCCCCTCCGAAAAAAAAACACAACACCAAACCAAAAAAAAACAAAAAACCTCCACTTGCAAACGTCGCGTGGCAGCTGGTTTGGAAACAAAAGAAGGAAGAAAAAGGGGGGAGAGAAAAGAAAAATCTGTTGGTTGGTGGGAGAAAGAGAGCGAGACAGGAAAAAGAAGAGAGGATGACTGTTGAGCAGGGGCCATTTTGGATGTCATCTGTCTCCTTGGCGACGGGGCCCCGGCCCTCAAAAGCCCCTTGGGCGCACGGATTGTTTGAGAGGAGCCCGCTATTTTCTGCAGCATCATTTATCACTGTCACCACATAATGATTCCCCTCGCAGCTCCTTATTGATGTTTGTAATTGCATTATCTCATAAGGGGGGATGATCAATGGAGCCGAGAGGAGCATCGAGGGGTCAGGAGATGCCGGATTGCTGTTTGTCCATTTAATGCAACCAGGCTCTCATTATCTGCAGCCTCTCTGCTTTCAGAATAAGTAACGTTCTCGTCTGCTCCCCTCTGAGGTTTTACATAGCAGCGAGGAAGAAGAGGAGGGGAGAAACTGCGCGTTTCATTTGTTTAACCCTAAGCCACAGCAGAAAAAAGAAATAAATAAATATAAATGCAAAGGAGAGAAAGGAGAGGGAAAGTAACGCGATTAAGCCTTTTGTTATCAGTTCCATTACATCTGACAAACGAGACTCTGAATTTAAGCGCACAGCTCTGGGCTTTTGGGCATCAGTCTTTAATAGTCATATAAGTTTTGGTGATTAAACTTATCTATAACAATCTGCTCTCTTGGTTTGAGCGTTCAAATCGACCTAAAGCGCGTGCAAGAAACAAATGAAAAGTTATTTCAGGCTGCATAATGTAGCTGATGATGAAGTGCTGTTTGCTCCGTGGTCAGAAATCATGACTTTGGTATTATAAAGTTTGAGATCTCGCACTAGCTTCGGTTCAGACGATGCCTTTAGCAGAGGTTCTTGTCGGGGGGGGGGGTGAAGTCATGAGATCCGGTTTCAGAGCCCGACTGAGGCCCCTGCGTCAAACAAAATGCGATACTAACCTTTTCCAAACAACCTTAAGGAATACCGACATAATTACTATGACGTGAAGAACTGGCGTGGCTCCCACCTTCACGCACATGGCAAGCAAATTTGCTATTACGTGCATCGTAGTTAATAAAGAGCATAGGCAAATTCTGTTAAAAAGCTCATTTTGATTTTCCAAATAAGCCCGATTTAAGACAACTTTTAAAAATGTTTTGATTATATTTGTAGAGAAAACATTTAGAGGTTTTCATCTGAAAAATAAATCACCTGTTCAGAGGGAAAAGTAACTAAAAAATTATGAAAAAAGACGCACTGAAGTACGAAAGTTGTCGAAAGTTTTCTATATCTTCAGCTGTCGCACATATACAGTCACACGTTAAAAGTATCTGGAGAAAATTGGAAATGACTCAAGCATGAATGTAAAGCTTGCTTCGCTTCTTTTGAATATTTCACTGGCTTACAACAGAAATATACATATCATTTTCCAGGCTCGTTGTAAACGTCCTAGTTTGGTTTCTGTGGAAGACGTGACAGCTGCGACTGCTGGATGAAGTTCTGCAATCTTGTAGTGAACGCGCTGCGCGTCATGGCGCACAGGGAGGGCTTGTCAGCAGATATGAGTGTGGATATGTGAGCCAAGAATTAGAGACATGCGTGCTAGAGTGTGCTAGACACAGGCAGTGACAGAGAGCCTGGCGCAGAGAGATACAAGGTAAATACTTAAGCTACTGGTTTGCGGAGAAACTACACAGCTCATTCAGACCAGGAATCTTAAGTTCTGGATCTCTTGTGGCTGTGTGGTGTGTTTCTCTTCTCTGCAGCTTATTACCAGAGACATCCGGTGCTTTGGATATCATGTTTTTGGCCTCCGTGTGTTCCCCGCTAGGTGCTCCGGCTGCGGGGAAGGAGAGGCCGCTGGCAGCACACCTTTCCAGCGGAACTAGTCGCGGTTTGCTTCCAGGGAAGCAAACCGCGACTAGTTCATAACCAGAGATGTTTCTGTCAGCACCTTTCTCAATACTCACCTCCTCCCCTCGCCCCCCTCTCTCTCCATCTCTGTTTGGAAGGTCACCTTAGCAGCATCCGGCAGGGCAGGTCAGATGAGCCAGAGGAGCACTGGGTTGGCAGGTGGGGGGTGTCGACTCCTCAAAGTTCACCTGGTGCGGTCTGATCTAATAATGCGACCTGCCGCTCCTCAAGCACACGCCCTCCATTGCCCATGCGGTCTCTGACACAGAACAGAGCAAATACTTTGAAACCATCCGTTTACTGCCTGTAAAGTACTGCATTAAACTCAACACGTTCCTTTCTTTCTTCTTATCTTTTCCACCAATTCAATAGTTAATTAAATATTTTCCCAGAATTTTGATCCCCTGAAACACGAAACCGTGAGCCCTTCATCTGGAAGTTCGAGTCACCGAAAGAAGAGACTTGGACACAGTAAATGGTACGCGGTGTCAGGATAAAACACTGTTTTTGGATGGGTGTCAAAAAGCACCCCACCACTGGCCTAATTTGAAAAATCTAAAGAAAATTATTATCGAATTATTATTAATATTCTTATCAATAACGGTAGCAGTATTGCACAACTGTGCATCGTTGCATTTTTGTTGCGAAGTCGCCCTCATTAATAAGCCCGCGCATGACTGCATGGATGAGTTTTAATTCTGTTGTTTTTCAACGTGCTGCTCTGCCTCTCTGCACAGGACTGAGTGGCTGCAGGCGCTGACTGCTTGGCCTCTAAAGGTAAACAGTGAGGAAGCGAGTCCAGACAGGACAGTGGGGCTGAATTCCAGCTTCAACGCAATACTGATAAAGTACTGGCCCCAAGCCACTTCTCTTATTAGTTTACTTATATATTGAGGCCGCTCCAGCATACATCACACAAACCAATCTGCGCTCTAATCTCAAGATGTGTTTTGGGCGGTTGTTGTGGTAGCAAGTGTTCTTTAAAGGCTTTTGGGGGCTAGATAAAATACTTTTTGAAAAATAGTAGACTTGATTATGTACAAAAATGGATGTTCAGTTCGTCTTTAAGGTTTTCTGCTACTTAAAAGTGCAGCGCAGGAAAATGGTAGAGATGTGGATTCTCTTACTGTCATACTGATAAGAAAAGATACAGTAAAAAAATTTTTAATATTGCTGCCAGACACAGTTGGCATAGATGCTACCGTTTCAAAAGAGGCACAAGAGGTGCTTTTCATTAAAAAAACCAAACATCTCTTATGTTGAGATTGGAGTCATACTATAAACCAGGACATCTGCACGTAATATCTGGTCTAACAAAGCTCTAAAGTGAAATAGTTAAAAAAAACTTGTTCCTCACCATTCTCACTGTAGTAGCTGATGGATGCAAAGCTGTGAATGTGCTAGCCGTCTCACATATTCATCAGTCTCACATCAGTGATGGGTAAAGAAAAATGCCAGCTCTGCACGCTCTCACCCTGTCAACCGATTTCCACCCTCCAACTGTGACAATGTGCGTCTTCATCTTCACTGTTATTTTGTCTGTTTCTCTGCCTGCTAGAAATGCAGCCTCAAATGTGTGTGTATTAGTCTGTGAGTGTGTGTGTGCACATATGAGCAGCATTTAGAATGAAAGCTGCCTTAACCTAAACAATTTAGATTTAATATGTCAAGATGGACACATTGCTATAAGTAATCTATACTGCCAGTTAAAAAAAACAAAAAACCTTCAATCTTCTGCAGCAGGCCATTTTTTTCTCTGTGTCCCTTGTGATTCAGCTTTCTTTAAACTTTTCTCTGTTAAGTAAAACTTTAATTGCTGTAATAGTTTCAGCAAGCTCAAACTCATGTGCTCGAATTTAGACATTCATCACTTTTTTTCTTTGGCCTTGGTTCTTCATAGCTTTAGTCATGATGTTAATCATTGATTTGGTTCAGATTACACACTTCCAGAAAAAAAAGCATGTTGATTTTCAACAAGAAGTCTTTTATAGAGCTTCTTTAAATATATTCTGTCAAAAAAGAAAGAAAGAAAAGAGAAAAGAAATTATTCATATGGCAAACTTTTAAAATATGGGGTTTTAAATGTTGGAACTGCATCTTTCAGTATCATTCAAGTGTGTTTGAATCCATGCAGTTCTAAGAGAAAAATAAAAGCCACACACCTACTCAAAGTTGAAATGTAGCAACAGGTCCTCTAACACTTTGAATACAAAAGTCATGGTTTGGGTTAAAGTGCAACATCTAGTTTCATAGAATGTTCATGTTCAGTTGATGTTTAAAATAACAAGACACACTTAATGTTATGGAACAATAATGGCTAAAAGCCAGCAGTGCTTTATCAACTCGTCCAACCACCACAGCGTCCTCCCCCACCTGTGACTGTACACCTCTCTCCTTGTAATTCCAGATAAATTGGAATTACCGTATGTGTAGGATTATATTGCATGTGTACGCCCACAAGGACAGCTGTGGACATGGACAAGTACAAGACTCCATGGTCACAACAAATGCATTTACAGTCTGATAAAATAAATAAATAAAAAAATGGATGCAATTCCACCAAAGTAAATGCTTGCATACTGGCAGATGAGCAACTATAACAATCGCATAAGGTTTTTCAACATGTCAAGCAGCAGAGTTTATTTAAAATGGAAACAGCTTCACAGAAATATTTACTTGATTCTGACGAGAGGCTGAGCATACTTAAGAGAAATATATTAAAATAAAGTATACATATGTAGTCGAATTAAAGAAAAAAAAGGACTCTTTAGAAGTTGTGGTATTGTGCAAAAATACTTTTCATGGAAATGCGGCTACAAACTATAATGTGGAAAATAATCAAACTACTACTAATGCGTCACAGAACTACCGAACCCTGTTTGTTAATCATGAACTAAAGCTTAGACTCTATTTATCAACAGTAAAGATATACAGTAGATTTTTCACTGAAAACTACAGTCTTACACTTCTCTGCAGAAGTGTAAGACTGTAGACTCATTTATCACTCACTCACAGCGAAATGGCATGTTTACAAAATTTCTCCACACCAAGCTATCCCTGCCTTTTCTCTAAACCTTGAGATCTCATTGCACAATTTACAAAGCAAATCTCACTCAGCCAGCGCATAGAGAGAACGAAGAGGCAGGGGCCCTGAACGTGCATGTCCCGACACAGTGCAGTGTTATGTTCGACGCGGCACAATTTATGGACCATGGACAGTTTATAAGAAGCAATGCAGTCTATCAGAGAGGCAGGCGAACTGAGGACAGGGGGGATCGTTGCCATGCAGGAAGCTGTGTTTTGGAATAATATACTTCATGATAAAGATGTTTCCCTCGTGACGTAAAACAGCAGGAAGCACCAATGGCCACTTACTCTTCCAACCAAATATGAAGTAGTAGCTGTGAGCTGCCATGTTTTTTTTGTTTTTTTTTTCCTCCCAGTCTTTTGAGCCTTACATGAGATGTTAAGATTTTCAGACTCTGGAGATTTTGGCTGTTCCCTCAGTTTAGTATCTAAATGAAATCTTCAGCAACATTTAGGCCAAGTAGTAAAATAACTGAAAAGTTAAATAACTGAAAAGATCAGGACATGGATAGTTTATTTATCATACAGCAAAGTTACGGTGTAAGAACACAGGTGCAAGCCCAATTCAAGCATATAAAAACCCCACAGGCACCACCAGTATCTGCTGTCACTATCAAAGACTTTTTCTACCACACGGTATTTATTACCACAACGCTGCAAGTCTTATTTGACCTACAAACAGTGCAATGGGGATGTGATTTTCTAATGCAAAATCAGTTGGATTTGTAAAAAAAAATGTTTGAATCTTGTGCTTGTCTAGCACAGAATCAGAAAAAGGAGTAAAAAAAATCTGTACTTTCCAAGCTATACTGTGAGAGGTGTATATTAGTTGAAGATGCAGCTTTACCTACACATATCATCATAATGACATTTTCATCCCCGTGAGTTGTTTTCTGAACTCAAATTAAAACATTTCTTTTATTCCAGTGAAACATGAAACAAAAAAAAAGTCTTGCATATTATTCCGTCATGTGATATCCATGACTGTAAAGTCACCTCTCAAACCCTGACGATTGCAACAAGACCTTGATGAGACAAGGTTCACCTCAAAATAACAGTTGTTGCAAAAACGAAGCTGAAACAAAATTGGCAAAAAGCTTCAAAATGATGGAAAGAGAAACTTTGCTCTCAAGCCTGACATCTGTCGAGGCGTTGGTGTCAGCAGGCTGGCTTGTTATGCAAATGGTTGATGCAGCCCCTTGAGACACTGACCAGCCATACTGCTAGCTATCTTGACATCAATCAAGAAGTCGCTGATCACACGCTCCTCCATTCAACCATTGTGTGGCTTTTAAATAAACCAGCACTGGTGTCAGTGAGAGAGACAAATCTATATATTAGGCCATTTTTCACCAACTGGTTTTATGTTGCCTAAAAGAAGTTTAAGGGGTGAGATGGAACAGAAAAGCAAGAGGACTGAAACAGAACTCCTAAACATTTAAGTGTTTCAGTTCAACCTGCTAGTGGCTGAGGGCTGTTTATGTATATGTAGGAAATTCTTGGTAGCGGAGATATCAAACACATCCATCTGATAAGAGGTATAAAAGAGAGCTGCAGGCCCTATGATACACACACACACACACACACACACACACACTCAGACACAAAAGCAAACATACACTCAAGATTTACCACATGAACACATACACACTAGAGCACACACACAGCAGGTCTGCAGGCTTCACATGAAAAGCTTTTAGCTGTGCAGAAGGAGCTGAAGACATGGCTATTGTTATGCTCCATGATGGATGAAGCAGAGGCATGTTAGCGGTAAAACAGCTGAATTTATTAGGGTATGGATAAAGATCGTCATCAGCTCCAAATGATATTCAGTGATGTACACTTTTAAGGCAAATATGAAATGCTTGTTTGAGGAGGTAACAATATTATTTTCAAGCATATCAAAATGTGAACATTAGTTAAAAAAATAATATGCCATTTATACAGCTGTGTGTAGGGGAAAGTTTTAACATGGGTGACATACTGTCTTACAATAATTTAAAGCATATGTATATCATAATGATACACCGCCAGCAAGGCCATTTTCCTGTTTTGTAACAATGTATTATCTTTTTAAATATACTGGGTGGTCACATGTGAATCTCAAGTTAATGGTGTCTTACTTTGCCTGTGTTCCACCTCCCAACAGTTTCATGAAAATCAGTTTAAACTCTGCCTCTTTAGCACTAAGTGCACTAAGTAATAATAAGCAAGGCGGGGTTAATTCCTTACAGTTATTATGCATATAATGCACAGATTTAAACTCCTCAGTTGTATTATGTGGCTTTCAGGAAATTCAAAATTAAAGAGAAAAAGGAAATAATTAATATTTACTTTGTATTTGCAGCTAGAAAACCATTAAACGAAAGAGGCTACAAGCTTTCTACAACTGAAAACTATCATTATCATCTTTGCTCAGAAACAAGAAGGAACGTATCAGTGCCAGCGTAATCAGTGTGGAAAAAATGAAATCCCAACTCACATGATTTTGTAAACAAGTTTTTGCACTAAAACGTGATGAATCATGACATTCCATCTCCTATCTCCACAGAATGGGTAATCAAGTGCAGTGAAGACTTCAGTTAAAAACGCTGCATACTCCCATGATTCAATAACACGTCTTCTCATGCCATTTGGGAACATGTAGAATGTAGAAGTGCCCTTCAAAGAATGCAAAGCCCGAACTCTTCAGCATGGGACATTTGATGCTTTCAAAAGCATGTTCGCTGGCGTTACATCTGTGCAAGGATGGCTCTTGTAAAAGTCACCTATGTGACAGATAAACTAAAGGGCATACTTACACCGGTTTGCTCCATTTTCTAATTCCTGCAATATTTTTAAACAATCCCACTGCCTCTGTCAAAATGCCCTGTGATAAGCTTGACAGATCATTTAGTTGGTTTATACAGATTGATAGACTCCACCTTAGGCCCTTATACTTGCTTTATAAGAGAGTCGGGCTTCAGCATCACACTATTTTCATACAATAGCACCATTACATTTATAACTCTATTCTTGTTAAGACACTAAAGAAATGTACTGGGAATCCTTTCATAAAATTACAATTTGGCAGATTGGACAGAAAAATATAAGCGATGCACCTTCACTGTGTCATGTTACACTTATCTGGGGTAATATGTGGCACAAACGAGGGAGAATTTAAGGAAAAACAACGGGGATTCAGAAAATAATGGACCTTTATCAGATGAAGTTTAACTTTTTTTTAACAGTTGCCTCAGAAATATTGATTTAAACTGTTCCACAGTTTTAAAAAACTGCATATCCTCAAAGAATAAACAGAAAATGCACATGCCACCTTTATCAACAAATGAGTCTTTAAAGTTTAGAAAGGAGAGGATGTGTCTACATATTATGGAATATTAGTTAGATATTTTAATTAATCATCACATGATAAGTTAAGTACTTGGAAGAAGATATCACTGACACAGACTGGAATTGTGCCTGTTTTAAAGTATAAACACAGATGGTAAATACAAGATTTCAGATGAGTTAAACTACATCATATGTGTGCTAATATTCCAGATGTGTCTGCTAAGTGCCTGGATGAAAAAAGGTACTTTATTTAATTGTCTGTGGCAATTTCCAAAGAAATAAAAATATTTTGGAAGCACATGAAATGTTTGTCAGAGATGGTTCATATGGAAATCCCTTTATGTGGAATATATTCAAATGACTTCACAGTAACATCAAAACAGACCAAACTATTACTGGACTGTGTTGGGACAGTATATGTGCACCACTGTTGAAAACATGGACATGACAGGTTTCATGTTGTATTGTTCCGGAGAGACTAACTTACATTGTGAAGGAAAAGCAGGACTTAGTCCAGACTTAGTCTTCTATAAACATTTCCAGAAACGGAAATGTAGCTCCTGTCTGGATGTATATGTCTAATGTTTGTAATACCAGCTTTGATGGAACTTTTTCTATAATGATCTGCTATAAGATTATAGCAGAAATGAACTCCCTATGGTTTCCAGAATGTTGCACCAAATCATACTCGAGAAAAATGTTATAGTGTCACTATTAGGTGAAAGCCCTGACCTGCCCTTTAGTTCTTAGTTGGTTTAATTTGCAAAATAAACACAAAATTCACAGGCAAGGCAATAATAGGAGACCTGAGCTGAAAGCCCTCTATGCTTATTTTTCCTTTATCTTTTTCCTAATCTATCAATCAATTAATCTGTTACTCCACCTCAAGAAAGGATGTGCATTTTTTTCTGCATACCTTTCCCACCATTCTCCTCCTTTTTTGTCTTCCTCTGTGCCCTTGATTGTGCAGGGCAGTAGCCGGCCTTGGCTTGCCTCGGTTGTGGCAACAAGGCCGTTAACAGCGTCCGTGAGTTGTGGCTTGGCGTTAAACTGCGCTCCAGCCACAGTCAATGTTTATGTCTACCAATCAAATGCAATGTGTTTATGTTATATGGCATTATGGACAAGGAGACTCTCTAAAACAGAAAAGAAGGAGTTCTGCCCAGGACACGGGGTTTATGGTCCATTAAGCATCAGAGAAAAATGAAGCATCAGTTGAAGGATAAAAATCGAACAGAAAATCTGGCTTGATTTTGTATTTAAATTTACAATGTGGACAAAATTTAAAGCTGGACAAAAAGAAGCAAAAACTGGTGAAAATAAAGGGAAATATGAGAACCCATACTGCTCATTGTGTATATCTCAGCTGTCCTAAATTATTTTTACCAAATGACTGTTGAGTCAGGATCTTTTTTCTGTGAAATAAGCTCAAACCTAGGAAAAGCCCTTGAATTACCCACATTTTCCACTAATGATGAAGAACGAGTTGGAACTTTTATTTCATTTCTACTACAATTTATAAACTCCAAACAAGAAAAACACAAAGCAGAAACCTTGAAACTCATCTCTCTGAGAGAAAAAATAACTCTACAATTCTTCATCTTTTCCAGTTTGACTCTAGTGATTATCAGATCTCAGCATTGTAGTAAACAGCAGCTCTGGCGTTAGTTTATTTATATCTTTAAGAACACTGTGTGTGTGTGTGCAGATTAGCTGAAATGATTTGCCATTTCCTCCCAAGGAAATCTTCAAGCTGTTTTGGCCTAAGCACCTCGTGTGTACGCAGAGTAAACACACACTTAATCCTCCTGGATACAGAGACTTGACATCAATTTGTCCCTGTAGGGGAGATGCCCCAGGCCAAGTTTCCCAATCCTCATGTCTCTCTGCCTCTTGGCCAAAACGTCCTTCTACCCTTGATTCCCCCCCCCAGAACATCTGGATGGAAGGCCCAAAATTGCACTTTTTTCTCTTCTTTCAGAACTACTTAACAACCCAAATTGCTTGTGAGTGCTAAGAAGAAGACTTCGGTTATACTTAGCAGCTTTGAATGAGCCAGTATCCCTCTCCTCTGGGAACATATCTGTCACACTGTGGCTGTAAATGAGACTGTTGTTTTTTCTTTTAATTGTCTAGTCTGGAGACAGCCATAGTAGGAGATAATAGATACAGTTATAAAGAAGTTCATTAATGACAAAACATTTGAATAAGAAGGAGAACCTCACAGCTGTAGGTAGTCTGGACATCAACTGTGCTTACTTAATGCACACAACACATTTTACATTTAAAAAATAGCCTATAACCATGTATGTCCAGTGACGGTAGTTGCAAATATATCCAGAGGTGAACATCATCTTAAAAACTACCATATGGGTGGAAAAAACAGAAAGCCAAACTTTAAGCTTGGTTTATATGAATAGTGTCCCTCATAAGGTTTTAACTACCTTATGGTATTACAGTGAAGCACAAATCAAATAAACATAATATGAAAAGTCACAGGATTGAGACTTTATAAATCAAACCTTTGCTGTTGGGGGGGATAGCAAAAGTATCTATCATTGCTTTAATATTGCTAAGAGTCAAACTCTTGAATTACATCAGGATTTCTTAGGTAAAGAATAAGAAGCAACAGCTATTTTCCATACAGCAAACATGCAGTCTATGCTCTTGAATTTATTGTGTTGCTCTTGTGTTTTATTTTGTCATCAGTGAAGATTAGGTGAAACTAACTTGCTGGGGATGAATTCTGTACACACCATGTAGGAGAATCCTGTCCCATAATTGACAATCAGAGCATCAAGCCTTTTGGAAACATCACAAAAGTTTTGAGTTGATGATTTCTCTTCAGGTAGTGTTTATTTTGTTTTGGGTTTTTTTTTTTTTTTTTTTGCCTTAGTGGGTCTAACTAAATACACAGCCTTCTTTTATTTTATTCCAAATAATTTAAGGTTGTAGAAATATAAATTGCTCCACTTCCTGTTTGCCAGAAATGCTTTCCTGGAAAAGAAATACCAAGAATCTGGTGGTTGGAGCAACAGATGTAGAAAACCACATGAACCATTTGGCTGAATCGCTGTTGTTTTGTATTAGCTGGTGGTAGAAAGTAGCAAAGTAGACAGATATAAAGGATGACGGGACTTTTTCTGTCTGACTCATTTCTTTTATCATTCTTTGTCTCCACTATCTATAAAATGGAAATGATAAAAGCAATGGGTTTTCCATTTTTCCCTCCTAAAACGCTCCCATTTATAAAAAACATTTAAAGACATCTGTTTCGGAAAAAATCCCAAAGTTCATCGGTCAATATAATTCAGAAAGATGGGGGTTTGATGCTGTTTAAAGTTTCATCATTTTGTCACTCAGAGTGAGTCAGTTATTTTTCATCTTGTGAGATAATACCATTGATTTGTTTTCATTTTTGTATCAATCATTTGGTAATATGTGTCAGCTTCATCAAATTGTGGATGTTTCAATTTCTTCACCACAATCGCGTCTCTGTCCTTCACTGAAATGCTTCCATCTTAACCCAAACCAAATTGGATCAGTTTTCCTGCTTTCCCCTTTTCTCCTCAATTCTCTCCTTCCATCCAAATATTCTTCCATTCATACTTGTATGCCAAAGTAATAAATTCTCACAAGGTGCTTTTAGACAGAACGCTATAACTCATGTCACCACAGGAGCTAAATCTGAGCACAGGGGACAGCAGGATGCAAGCATGCTGGAGCTGTACTCAAAGGGATTTATTGTGATATATTTCATCTGAGGCAATGCAAGCCCTGTTGAACTGGGATGTCTTGCAGGGAGGGGGGGGGGGGGGGGGGGGGGGGGGGCATGTGTACAGCACTGTCGAGGATAGCGCCTTGCAATCACAATCAGTAAGGGCAAGGGATAGTAAAAGACTACATTTCTGGATTATACTTAATGAACTTGCAGTCATATTGTCACTCAATTTCCCCTCACCACCAAACTGGTCATGGCAAATGGCAGTCCCCAAGCCTGTCCCTCCAGAGGTGTCTTCCTGTTAAAAGGGAGTTCTTCCTTCCCACCATCACCAAGTGCTTGGTGATTTAGAACAGTCTAATTGTTGAGGTTTGCTTTCTAATGTTGAAGGGTATTTACACTTGAGGCATTGGCAAATTCACACCATATAAACAAAATTGAAGTGAAATTTGAGGGTCCTGTGGAATTTGCATGTTCTACCTGTCCCTGTGTGGCCTCTTTCCAGGTTCTCTTGTTTCCTCCTATGGTGCAAAGACAAGCATATTACATTAACTGGTGATTGTAAAATGGCTGTAGGTGTGAATGGTTGTCTGTCTTTTAGCTCTGAAGACATGTCCAGGACATAACTCACTTTTTGCCTCATGACAGATGGGATAGGCTCCAGTCAAACTACAACGCTGACTAGGATGAGCAGAATAAATAGAAATGGATGGAGCGCTATGAACTTTAGGTATATCACAATGAGATATGTGTATCAGGTTATATGACTATGCAACAATCATTGAAAAGAAAAACTGAAATAGAAGATCGCTGATTGAAAAAGGTTAAACAGATTAGGGGCCTTTTGAAAAACACCAATAACATACAGTATATTATAAAGAAGATAACATATAACAGATAAGATAAGATGAGATATAACAGCCTCTATTATATGCATGTAAAAGATGAACTAGTTTATCCACCACAAGATAGACTCGGACACACTCTAAACTTTGGTTTAATATATTGAAAATGAATTCTAATCTTTGATCTGACCAGGACCGTTTTATAACCTCAACCAAGCAGTTTCCATGGCTAACTATAGACAAACTGTGCCAAACTGTCATTATTGTGAAGTGACGTGACCAAATATTTTTGGGGCCAGGGGTTGAAAGCAAAACTTACTTGAACTCCAGTCTCCAAGCTTCCTTAAAAACCGAAATTCCTCCATTATTCCAGGGAGGTTTGTCTAGATTTTTTTAGGCAGTAGGTAAGAACAGTGGATATGATAGTTTGGGATGAGAATACTTCATGAGGACATTTTATAAGAGAAGAATAAAAGATGAAAAACAGTGTTAAATGAAAACAAAATGAACTGAAACAGTTGTTTATTTTTTAAATTGAGTGGATACCCGCTGTAATGATACATGTTTTGGAGATTATCTTCCATATAACTTGCTCTCTGCAACTGTTTCTATGAGACAGAAAACTGTTTTCTTTATGTTATACTTGGAGGTTTTGGTTACATTATATACAGTAACACCAATAAATAAGCCTTTCATTAAACAGTGCATTTTGATTTTGTTATTTTCTCAGATCTCTTTTCAAGTAAAGCACGCTCGAGTGTGTGCCGTTTGGCCACATATGCTGATGAAATCTAAAAATCTCTTCCATGAAAGATGAATCAGAGTTTTATGCTGTAAGTGGTCAGTGAAGCACATGTGGATGATGTTGAGGAGAAGGAGGGGAAAGGAAGAAAGAGAGAAAAAGGTCATGTGGAGGCTAAGAGTAGACACACACACACACGCAAAATGTTATTGAGCAAGCTCATAATAATAACAGCCACAAATTATGATCCAACAGATTGCATTTTTTTTGATAATAGATAAATATAAATGTATATTTTAACTTATTTTTTTACACTTCATTGTCATAAAAAAAGAGCATGTCACCTACTAATATGTCTGCATCTGGACATGATGATATGATAAATGATATGGTACTTAAACACATAATTTATATAGGATTCAGATGAAATAAGTGGATCCTTGGAGGAAAGCCTTCCCTGGCTTACCTTTTTCCCTCATTTATACTTTTTACTTTTCTTCCTTTCTTCTTTTAAAAGACTACAAAAGAAAAAAACCTTTCAATTGTGAACCCGAGGGGTGAGGGAGAGGACATGATGTCTTGTAAAACATATGCACTTAATATTAAGGTCGTAAAACTTGTAAAATTAAAAGCTATTTTGGAAAATAGAAAAAGAAATATTTATGCGCTTGGCTCTGGACTGCAGTCGTTTTATCATGGGGCAGCGAGGGCCTGCCGGGGCACAGGTAACGACTGTCAACAGGCATGGGAGGGAAGGAGGGTCAAAATTCAGTGGGGCTGCATGCTTTCCATGTCCAACCAGATGTCCACATGTGTGACTGGGCTTCCCCTTTTCAGTGGGCCAGAGTGGCCAGTGTCAGGATTTCAAGGGAGCAAGAAAAATGGAGGGAGAGAAAAAAAACAAAGTCTGCTCCTAATTATAAAAGAAGAAGAAAAAACAAAAGAATCTTGAAGTTTTAGACTTTTGCTTATGTTTAAGCTTGTGTCACAGCTATGCAGGGGAAGCTACTGACACACAGAGCAGTCTCCCTGATGACAAGAGGGGAAAATGAGAGGTGAAAAAAATACAAAAACAATGTCCACCAAGTCAGGTTGATTGAAAAGCTGCAAAAAGCAATTATGATTGTGAGAATGTGCAGACCCCTCATCTTAGCAGCCAGCAAACATCGTAAATCGTGTGGCGGCCTCTGTTTACATTGTGCTGACCTCTCCATGCCCTCTGGTTCTGGCTGGGCTCTCCGTGTCCTCAACTCTGTTGACATACATACACATGGTGCCTAGTTCATACAGTTTATACAGCAAATGTAAGGTTTTTTTTTTAAATTATTATTATTTTCATGACCTGTCTGCATATGGGTTATTCAAATGTTGTGCAACTTCAGTTGACACAGATTCAAATAAAATAGATCAGGAAATTTTGAATTAAGTTAAGAGAAGCAAAAAAATATAAAAATACTAGTTCACATTAATCTCTTCATTTTTTTTGTTTCCAAATGACCTTTTATGAAATATTTTTCCAGGATAAACTTTTAAGAGCAAATCAAGAGAATTTTATTATTATTATTATTATCATTATCATTATTATTACTATTATTATTATTATTATTATTATTATTATTACTGCATTTTCAATTAAAATCGATTAAATTGAATTTATATAGCGCAAAATCAAAACACCCAACTCATAGAGCTTTATAATTTAAGGTAAACGCCATACAATAAAATGGAATAAATCCCAATAGTCAGACTGTGTCGTTACTCATACGGCATATTTGGGGACTGTGGGAAGGAAAAACTCCCTTTTAACAGGAAGAAGCCTTCAGCAGAACCAGGCTCAGAGGGGCAGACATGCCATGATAAGTTTGGGGTGAGGGGAGGGAAACAGGTTTAAAAGAAAAAAAAAACAAGATGTGGAAGAAAGGTAGAGATGAATAATAATTGTAGACTTTGACCAAGGGAATATGTATATATATATATATACATATATCTACAGTATATATAGTATTTGAGCCCAACTAAGGAAGACGCTGGGAAGGAAATCTTACTCAATGCTGACTTTTACGACATGTTTCTGTGAAATGCATTGAATATAAATGTTATGATGTTATGACATTCAGATGTTTAGCTGGCTGTTGGCTTCTGCCTTGTATGCTAATCAAAGGTCTACAGTCTGTTATATCAGTATGGTTTGTGCAACAAGAAAAAAATAAACATAAATCAACCAGTCTCTTGTTCTCGCCCTCTGTATACACACGTGTATGCATGAGGTTTGTCATTAAAATGTTATAAGTAAAGTAGAAACGTGGGGGTATTCTTGTGTTTAGTACAAAATTTAGCCCCACTTGCAGCACTGAGTAACTTAACTAATGGTGATAAGAGCTATAGAGGCCTCTTTACATTTGTGGTCTTGTTTTGATCTGCTCTAGACTGCACAGGGTACTTTCCTAGATCTGAGGACATTGGACATTTCTGTTTCTTTTAATGTTGCCATCTATCCATCCAAGTTCTTCCACTTATCCGGGGCCGGGTCAAAGGGGCAGCAGCCTAAGCAGAGAAGACATCCCAGACATCCCTCTCCCCAGCCACTTCCTCCAGCTTATCCAGGGGAACACCAAAGGGTTCCCAGGCCAGCCGAGGGATATATTCTTTCCAGAGTGTCCTGGGCCTGCCCCAGGAGGCATCATTGTCAGTTGCCCAAACCACCCCAATTGGCTCCTTTCGATGTGGAGGAGTAGTGGCTCTACTCTGAGTCCCTCACGAATGGCCAAACTCCTCACCCTATCTCTAAGGGACAGGCCAGCCACCCTTTGGAGAAATTTCATTTCTGCCAGAAATCTCATTTCTGTATCCGTGATCTCTATCTTGTTCTCGGTCAATAACCAAACATTTAGTATCGTCTTGATTTGCTGGCTGTATTTTGGCATTGTTCCCAGTGGACAAAAGGGTTTGTTCCATGCACCTTCAGATCAGGGAACAGGTCCTGACTGTCATCTCTGCTTATGGGCCGAATGACAGTTTAGAGTACCTGGCCTTCCTGAAGTCCCTGGGTGGAGTGCTTGTAGGTGCACCACCTCCAGACTCTGTCGTATTTCTGGAGACTTCAATGCTCATGTGGGCAATGACAGTGAGACTTGTCGAAGTATGAATGGGAGGAATGGCCTGCCAATCTGAACCCGATTAGTGTTCTGTTACTGGACTTAATGAAGAAACCACAGTTTCTTCATAACAAACACTATGTTCAGACATAAGGGTGTCCATAAGTACCACATGACACCAGGACACCCTGGGCTGCAGGTTGATGATCGATTTTGTAATTGTATCATCAGATCTGCAGCCGTATGTTCTGGACACTCCTGTGAAGAGAGGTGCCAAGCTGTCAACTGATCACCACCTGGTGTTGAATTAGATCAGGTGGTAGGGGATGATGCTGGGCAGACCTAGGACGCGTAAACGTATAATGAGGGTGTGCTGGGAATGCCTGGCAGAGGCCCCTGTCTGCAGGACCTTCAACGTCCATTTGGACATGTTCAGCACCTGCTGAACACTGAGCTGCTGCTGCAAGGTGGTTGGTGCCTGTTGTAGTGGTAACTCCCGAACCAGATGATGGACATCAGAGGTGAAGGGAACCATCATGCTGAAAAAGGAGTCCTATCAGGCTTTGTTAGCCTAGGACAGAATTTCTAACCAAGTGGTGGAAGGCTTCCACTTAGTTGGTCTCAGAATCTCATCTCTGTTTTTCACAGATGATTTGGTTCTGTTGGCTTCATCAGGCGATGGCCTCCAGCTCACACTAGAGCAGGTTTGCAGCTGAGTGTGAAGTGGCGGGAATGAGGCCATGGTCCTCAGTGGGAAAAGGGTGGAGTGCCCACTCTAGTTCATGGACGAGTTACTGCCCCAAGTGGAGGAGTTTAAGTATCTCTTGAGTTTAATGTTGCATGTTTTGATATGGTGATGATGATGGAATTGGTCGGGTGTGGCGATTATTGTCTTAGGATCAGATTGCCTTTCCCCATTAATTCAAGAGATCAGAGAAGGAAGACTGAATAGCTTGTATAACTCAAAGATACTTGATAAAATATTGTTGGATTGTTAAACAGCATCAGGCAATACTTATAAGTTTCTTTTTAATTGAAAATGTGATGAAGCCATTCATTTTACAATGACAGACTGCCGAGACTGCCATGTAATTGCAGATCCTTTACATTGTAACCAAGGTTGCAAAGTCTGTGGTTATTATTGTATTTGTATAACAATCTTCCCCTCTACGATGTACAACAAATAAAGCTAAAACTGCTATAATGAACAATAAATTGAAAATTTTGTGATACACCGTTGTAGTCAGTATACTATTTTGGCCCACTGGCCAATTGGAGTTGTACTTATCCAGGCCAACTCATTTTAAGATATATTATATTATATTATATTATAATATTTTACTAAGTATGGGTTTATGCACCCCGTTCCACATGTCTTTCAAGCTGTATAGTTTGTTGTGATAATAAAGGTATTACATCAAATCCTAAAATAACAACCTGCACTAGCTCCTAAAAATCTTGCTGTAAATTAGGAGTGGGCATCGGTGGCTGCTCCACTCTTTCAGATTTGTGTCACAAAGTTGTGTTTAAAAATTACATATTTATTACTATTTGTCTTTTAGTTATGACTTATGTACAGTTATTATTTTAAATCTGATAATGCTGATAGTAATGTAGAAAAGTCTGAATGGCCAGGACAAAAGAAGCAGACAGTTTAGGAGCAGCATTTGTTGTGGGAGACAAAAACTCTGTGTTGTGGGTTTTGTAAGTACAACATACTTACAAAAAGGCAAAACCCAAAAAGCACAACATGGGCCTTTAAATTTTACCTCATTTACACCTATGCCAGATGTTCAAGAACTAAATCTGAGGAACAGTTACAGACTGTTACGTCATTATTTTCAGTGTTTCAGGGTTAGTTACCTACAGTCTGACATACATTCTGAGAAGTAATTCCAAACAGCTTTGAGAACAGAAGAACACTGAGTGTATAAAAACTTCTGCCAACCACATTTAGATGTGTTGGCGTTACATGTAAGCAACCATAAAGACAGAATCGTGTGAAAGAAGCTCAATACCATTTGCTTGAGACACAAGGACAATGTTTTGAACTGAAACTAGGAACCATTTTATTGTGCAGCACTGTGGTAATGGGCTACTTCTTGCCCCAGTGAAAGAAAAAAAAATCTTCTGTCTCTTTCACTCTATAGTCGTTAAGAACCCAGTATTTCCATAAACAAATACCTGATTTACATATAGCAGACAGCTCACTAGGAAAATGATATAGCTTCTACAAAAAATACTGCATCATTGAATTAATTCTCAACTGTGAACAGGATGGCACATGTGGACACTGGGTTCTGATATGTGTCTTGAGTGTCTTCACATTTGAAATTGGACATTTTAAACAGAATATTTAATTCATGAAAGGTATGCACGTACTCCAGTTTTAGATTTTCACTGAGCAGCTCAGCATTTGTCTTTAGTTCTGCTCTTTTGATGTAAAGCATTAAAGATATCGCAGAGAAGCAGACTTTATAGGCTGTCTGGTAGTTGAGGAGAAAATATGTAGCATAATGTCTTTGAAAGCTGATGTACATTTGTCTGTGTACACCTGTCTACATGTGTGCAGCTGTGGGGGAATGCATATATATATGTAAGTACACTAGTATTTGTGTCTTGCCTCCTTGAGAAAACCTCTGGAAGACCATTATGCTTTGAAATAATAACACACACAGATCCTTTCTCTGGCACACAGGCACACCAATGGACATGCTACATACACCTCTGCACATCTCAGCACCGCCAAAATGCACTAAAAATTTATGACCTTAACATTCCTGCAGGGTCAAGCAATTTATCAAATGCTGCACATTCTGGTTTCAATTACACAGCCGATTGTGGAGAGAGGTTATTTTAGCAGGTTCATTTGGCCCAGTAGGGGAGGTCGACTCTTTTTGCTTAACGCACCATCCGCTGAACACAACTGGGCATTACTTTCTGCACAGACACGCCTCTGTCTAACTGCTACACATGGCAACAGAGAAGAAGTCAGGATGCAAGTAAGTGAGCAGATGAGCTGCGGGTGTTATCACACAACTGTCTTTCTCAATTTCTTTTTCCCTCGTCTTCTGGCTTCGTCCTTCTTACAGATCTTTTCCAGTGGCAAACACAGTCTATCATTCTACATGCTTGTTCCTTCATCCATCTGAAGCTTTACAATGATGAAGAGTCTTCCATCCCTCTGTCTATTCATTTGTCTCCCACGTCACCCTTCTCTATCTGACTTTCTTGATCTCTTCGTCCCTTTCTCTGCCTCACACCCTTTCCCTCCACATCTCTCCTCTCTCTCTGTGGTAGAGTGGTGATAAATCCCTATTTTATTTCTCGAGAATTCCTCTCTCCCTGCAGGGCTGACAGCTCCCCACGTTCTAAGACACTGCTAGGACCAAACCCAATCCTCCCTCCCTGCATCACTCCATCTCTGCCTCCATCTGGCCCTGATTACCGAAAGAGTGGAATGGTGGCGAGGCGGAGTGGGGGAGAGACTGGAGGAAGGCATCACAACATTGCACCCTAGGATGAGGAAAGAAAGAGAGGAAGGAGGTATGTTGTGAGTGGATGATGCACAACACGTTGGTATGAAGGAGGAAAACGAGAATGACACGAGAGGTCTTTGTAGTGTGTAGATGAAAAGGAAAACGGAAAAGAGCAATAGAGAATTTCCGAAGGAATGATTACATTTTATTGTTGATTTAAATTTTTTTTTAAAAATATATATTTTTCAGGTTCAAGAAAAATCAAGTGCAAAAGATGAGATGTTGTAGCATTGTGTTGCAAGCAGCTAAATTTAAAGAGGGAGGGGAAAAATACCCACTCTCCAAATAACAAAATGTGACACTGTGGGGTAGGGAAGCTGTTAAGGGAGTAACAATGCATGCAAAATAATGTCATGCTCTTAGTGTTACTATAAAGCTAGAAAGAAATCAGCAAAGTCAAAAGACACATTTAAATGAATGTGAGAAGGAGATGCACAAATCAAAGTAATGGAAATAAAGATTAAGAGAAAACTGCAGAGAACAAAGAACAACAGGTAAGAGTCACAGTCAACAAGTGTCAGGAAAAATTTAGTTAAATCTCCAAGCAGAACAAACACCCTAAGTGTTCATTGGAAATATTGAATACACAACATAAAGCCCCGAGGCGATACAATAAAGAATATTATACTGTGTTGAAATTTGGTGCTTTACCTGCATGAATGCTTTAAACCTAAAGTTGTAAAATCTCACATCAAAGACTGTTAAAAACACACAAAGAGTGCTATATAGTAAAATGCATTTAGATTGAACTTGTGATCCTTTGAGTTTAAATATTGTGTTCACAGTGGCAGGTTGAATATTTTTAAGTTTCCTAAAATAGCAGAGAACACCACTGATAGAGCAGTTGAGTCCTGCAAATGTAATTGAAAAGTGATAATGACCATCATTTGGTTGGAAAGAGGCTAAATGGAGAGGAGATTTTGGAAGACTGTGTGTGTGTGTGTGTCCTGGCAGGCTGACTCAATGCAGCAGGTGCCAGAGGAGTGTGTAATAAACACAACTGCTTTGGACAAGCTGGCCTCTCACATCAAATAATGTGTTTTGGCGATGTCCACCTCAGCTGTTCACACAATCAACACTCAGCAGGCTCTTAAGACAACACAAGTAATTAATATTACAGTTTTTCACCCAAGCATAAAGGACTAGTATTGGTTAAGTTATGGCTCATTTATGAATCTGGGGTTCTGGAAAGTAAAGCGCCTGCTAACTAACGTGTCAATTCTGTAATTCAATATTGTTTAGACTTAAGAAAATTACACAAATACTGGATATATTGTATGTTTATACATTTTTAGGAAGTATCCACTAATATCCACACGTCTGTAAAGACAGTAGGTTCCAGGTTGAGGGTACATGAAGTTTTCTCATTAATTATATTATGAATGTTTATACCACACATCTTAATAATTTCTTTATTTTAGGGTATTATCAGTCTTTATTTACCTTTAATTACACAATCTCAGTATGACAGATATCATGCTTTTTAGCTTTTTTACACAGCACCTTGTTTTCCTCTACAAGTAACTCAGCAAACATTAAAGGAAATCCACTAGACACTCTTGACTAAGCTTTAAGCTTCATGTTAGATTATGACTCACCCCCCAACACACCCCCACCCCACTTGCTCTCAAACCACCTCCACCAAAATAATCAGGATAATTTCTATTCATTATTACACCTCCATTTATCTGCGAGATGAGACGTGGGGAGGACGGGGTATAACTCTGAGGAATAACAATACCATTAAAAAGCCTGTGCGGCAAATATCAATCATTGTTGCCGTTAATGTCCCTCCAGCCTATTCAGATGGCCTCTCTCTTTTCCTAATGTCCACCCATCTGTGTGTGTGTGTGTGTGCCTGTGCCTAAGTGTGTAAGTGAACAAGTGTGTGCGTGTTATATTCAAAGCCCTTTAATCAACAATCGCTGCATCTGGGCCAGATAATGAATGGCATTGTTTATAACCTCACTCCTGTATCTGGTGATAAATGCATACACGCCTAATGCTATCATTTGAATAAGAAATGAGATTGTGCTTTATTTCAATATCGAGAAGAGATTGCGTTAATATAAATTTCTTGGTAAAGTTGTGATGATGGTGTTGATCATGATGTTCCATTGTCAACCAGCCAAAGGATTAAGCTATGGCAATAAAACTGCAAAGATCCAAAATGAAGATATGAAGCAATTGCTTTTGATTTATGGCCTGTGACAACAGGATAGATAAACAGGAAGGGTTAGAAGCAGAGAAAAAAAATCCACTGAAGTGAAAAATAGCCAGACATTTACAAAAAAAATGAACATGTAAAATGCTCTATGAGCATTACTCAAAGTGGAAAAACAGGATTCTGTAAATCCACTAAAAAAATCTTCCATCACATGGGCACTAATGTTTGTGCAAAAGTTTTTGTTGTGTTTATTTTTTCACTCTGACACATAGCAAAATTGCATAACTTTGGATACACTGTGGATTTCACACTTGTAAAGTGGTCGAAGGAAAGCAAACCTACCTCAAACGTCGTCAAAATTACATACGAGGTGTTATGACGATAACGGTTTGGATGCAATATCACACGTGCTGATGGGTAAATGGACGGCAAAAGTTCAGCATCACTCAATCCAAACTCATTTAAATCACCACAAAAGCCACGCTGCAAAGAGTTTGACAAAATCATATAATATACTGTATCATTTATTAAAATTACATCCATGAATAGAGATTAAATTAGGTGCAGACAGTAGTTATATACTGTAACTGAATCAGAAACAGTACAATGTTCACACACAAAAAAATAAATTTGAAAAAGTGACACAAATTCACAAAATGTGTTCATTTTCATAAATGTTTGCACGATAAAATTAAAAAATAAAAGAATACTGTATTATAGCAAAAATACTGTGCAGACGTTTTTCTGGCACTATTTCCTCAGTGACATTATCCCACTGGAATAGCAGTGGCGTAGTGTTACAACCCCGCGTGCTGCCACAGTGGAATACAGATAGAGAACAGCTCAGCGTTTGCTACCGGGGGATTTTAGCTGTCCAAATCTTTGACAGTTTCTTAGCAGCTCTCGGCCCTAAACTGTGAAAGATTCCAAAGACAGATAGAACCCCCGCCCCACGCCCTCCACCAACCTCCACACCCCCACCATATCAGCCAGTATCATTGATAAAGACAGCCTTTCAGGGATGACACTGATAGCTGCTCCAAAACCATTCGAAAAGTGATTTGCCTGCCATTTTAGCTGCTGCTGCCCTCTTTATGATGCACACGTGTCCAGGAAGACAACGAGTCTGCTTTTACAGAAGGAATTAGGAAGGAGCTTAAAAGGTTGCAAATAGGTAGTCACATTTTCAACAATTTCTATACATGACATATTGCATGCAATTAACCTTTATATTATTAAGCTTTGAATTTGTTGTAGTGGCTCAATTTAAAAGTAATTTCATTTTCAGCAAAATACACTTATTGTAGCGTCATGTTGATTTAAGATGCACGTGAGCATCTCAAGAATTACTGCATTCGCCTGTTCAGTCCTGGTTGCAGAAATTCTTCACAAAGCTTTTAGATGATATGGCATAAAGGACCTGCTCTATGTTGTTAGCCAATCGGGGTGCAGTGTTGTGAGGACTTACAATGTGCCTTTGCGAAAAAACTGAAACCGTTTTTTTATACAAAGAAAATAAGACCTTATGTAAAATACAATTTAAAACATATTTAATACCTCAGTTTTTCACCAAAGCGAGGTTTAAACATTCAATCAGCTGTTAATTTGAAAAAGGCACTTTTAGGAGCAAAATTTAAAAGACATTTTTTTCAAAAACTATAAAAAATGTTTGATGATAATTAAATTACTGCATTCAAAGGCCAACTCTGGCAATCAGATATGTAGACGCTGTCCTTATTTCTCTGCTCCTGCATCCCTTCACCCCTCCTCAGGCCTTCATCCCCATCTTCAGTCCAAATGAATGACGCCAGCTGGGGTCGGCCGGCTGATGCTGGGCCCTGTTAGGTGGCACTGACAGCTGAATTATCCCACAGGCCACGGTGGCTGATTATCAGCGGAGAAGTCATCAGGGCATCCCAGCCTCGCCTCCAACCCCCAATCCCCCCACATCCTCTTCCCCACACCCCTGTCACCCCTTGTCAAGAGAGCAACGCTTTCTCCAAGCTCACTGTCCAGGTCCTCTTGACAGGTAATCTCAACAATAACAATTACCACCATTACTGGTGTCATAAACAAGTGGCCAACCCCAAGCCAGGCAATAACAAAGGCTTTATAATTCACCATGCAAGGCCTTATAAATACATGTCAACAGGTAAGAAGTGTGAAGTAGAGAAAATGAGTATTGGTGCTCTCAGGCACTGAAGTAAAACTGTGTATTTGAGTATGCTGGTTGAGAGGAGCGTTGTTGGTAAAAGCTGAGGATACAGCAGGAAACTGAAATCAAAGCTGCAGACAGATGTAAATATAATCACATGAGGAAAAGGGATTTGAGATTTTGAATACATTTTATTAGGTGCAAGTCAGATTTATTTATTTACTTACATGTTTAAATGTAGCCAGAAGTGCAGTGAAGCAGTTTTGTCTGATTTTCCTATCGATGAAGCCATTTTATCTGAGAATAGCATTGACTTTATTATTGATTTAGCAATAGAGGCAATATTTCACTGTAAATCTTGGATTATCAGAGAGAAAAGAAGAAAATCTAATTCATCAAATAAAATATCTTCCCGTCTTACATATTGACAACCAAGCAAACAAATCCCAAACAGAGGCATTATATTTTATTTTTAATGAACTCAATTTGATTTAAGAAATAAGTGATGTGAAATTAAGTGAAACATCACTGTGTTTCGATAATTTAAAATGTATACTTCTACCAATAAAGTATATTTCCAGCTTTATTTAATACAGTTGCAAATTCTCTTTAAAATTTTTATTAATTTTTTTTTAAGATATCCTTTTCCCTCTATGCATGCTCTCTTGTTTTCCATATATATATATATATATATATATATATATATATATATACATAGCATCAGATTATTCTACCCAAGCGATTCGAGCCTTACCATTTGAAGTTTGGGCCAGCTTGCTTCCTTTCCTCAGCAAAGCAAACAAGGCGCTGTGGCCCGGAGCGCTAAAATAATTTGAGACTCCCTGATGAGGAGAGCTGAGCAGCAATTAACACGTGTCAAAGTCGACATCATCAGGTGCCACTCTCATTTTCTTCCCAAGACTCAATGGATTTTTCCCCACTTCTCATCCCGTTTCCTCTTGTTTATTCACCCCCGAAGGCGACGGTGGAAAAAGAGGTTTCCATTTCTGATGCGGCTGGACTCTGGCGCTTTTTACGATCACTAGTTAACGCCGTCGAGATCGTCGCGCTGATGTCTCGCTTCGTCCTTTATTCGTTTTTCTTTTCTTCCTTCCTTTTTTTTTCAAGCGGCAATCAGATCAGACAGGAGCGATACTCCGAGCAAAGAAACAGAGAAGAGGAGAGGGGAGCAGGGACTGCACCGTAACGTTAATGCTGATGTGAATTCTGCATAGTTTTTTTTTTAAATCAACACTTAAATGTTCATTTGGTAACAAGTGAATTAGATAATTTTATATAGCGCTAAAAGACGCTTTAAACGAAGTGATTTTTTTTATTTACTTTCCCGTTAACATAATAATAATTTAAAAAAATTAATGCACAATTGTAAATAAAATCTATGATAAAAGGAAATAACGTTACTGAAAAGTCTCCCCAGAAAACAGATCTGATCATTAAATAAACAGAAATATCAGACATTATTTACTTGCATTCCAAAATATTCATTTATTTAATAAAGGCTACTACAAAATACATGGCTTATTTATTAATTCAAGCATAATTTCAGGATAAATTAAAAGTTTGGCACTAAAATATATAATAAAAACAAAATGCATGTGAATCAGTAACTGAAACATACTTGATAACACTGAAATAAATATAAATTGCATTTAGCAACATTATTTCCAGTAACAAGCATCTTTCCTTAATTAATAACAAATACACTTTATTCCTGAATGAAAACAGGTCATTTCATTTAAATACTGCCCATACACCATTATTAACTAGGGGTGTGGTGAGTTTAAATTTCTAAATGAAGTATCAAAACAAATTAATATCAATTTTTCTATTATTAAAGACAACTTTGAGCACAATTAGAGGACACACATTGCATCTCTCTGGAGCACAATTTCATTTTTAACTGTCATTATTTATGACAGTTAAAATTCTGGAAAGTCTGGATGTAAACCACAGATGTGTTTAATCTCCAGCTAATTCAACCCACAATGTCAATGTGCTTGCAAAGATGAAGAAAAGGAAAAAATGAGAAATCCAGAAACTAAAATACATCAACAGCAGCATCATGTGGCAACACAACCTCATTTCTAAGGGTTTAAGTTAACCAGTTTTTCTCTGCCCTTTTGGATGCGGATTGAAGAAAAGGGAAGAAGAAAAGGAGGAGGAGGCGTTTTTGTTGCTATTCTTCTGACCTGAGCTGCTCATCTTCCTCAGAGCTCAGCGGGAGCTCGGCCAGCACTTGCCTTGCCTACCCAGGGTCCTTTTGGTGTGTGCATATCATTAGCATACATTTCTTCCAGGCTGACGAGGCCTCGCTCTCATTAAAGCTTCATCTCACAAATTCCCTCCCAGAATCCTGCTGGTCCTTGCCGCCATGAATCCGTACCTGTGGTGGTGGTGGCTGCTGATGATGGCATGCTGTTGTCCAAAATCAACCAGATGAGGGTGAGAAGATTGGGAGGGAAGGGGAGGGGGGCAGAGGGAAAAAAGACGGGATGTATTGGGAGAAAGGGCAACAGTGTCTGTGGAGTGAAAACAAAAGAGAAAGCAAAGGAGAGGAAGAAAAAACTGAAGTCAAGTGAGAGAGCGGATAAATGAGTCCTCTGTGTGCACTAATGCTCTCTCACCCCCTCTCTCTCTCTGTCTCTCTCTCTCTGTTCCCCACTCTCTCTGTGTTTCTCTCTCTCTTTCTGACTCTTGCACCAGGCTCCATTTTGTGTTAAGCAGCTCCCTCTCTCATGACAGATCTCTGGTAGGGTCATGGGCCAAAGTTGAGGATAGGGTCAGTTGTAACACAGCTTGTAAGGGAACTCTGCAAACTCTTCATCTCTCCCCCCTCACAAATATCTCTTCTATCACTCTGTCCCCCTCGGCCAAAAAGTGCTTTGCAAGCTCCAGGTTGATGAACTACTGCATCTTTAAAGTAAAAATGATAAGCATATGGTGAAGAAAGCCCATGAAAAGATGAGCATTTAGATTTGTTCCTTTTTTTTAAAAGACTAAACAACAGGAAGGAGCTGGAGGAGTGGGGTATATCACTGCAGGTGAGATCCAAGATGTCCACTTTGACTAATAGAGAAGTTGCTTATTGGATGCCAAAACACTGCACTCTGGTTTATAACTCCACGAGGACAGATTTTACAACTGTAGGAAATTATAGCAGTGACAATTTTTTAAATGAGCGTGAGGTAAGCAGAAATCCAGTGCACACATTAAATAGGAATCTTGCAGGAATGTGTGCTACTTGAGATTAATTTCCTCACCAGACAACTATGCATCCCCCCCCCCCCCCCCCCCCCCACCCCAGGACACCTGGGCTTTGACACCAAAAATGCATCAATAGAGTGGTCACACAAGTTTAAACAATGTGTACTTCTGAGTACATCTACTTATTGTTTCAGTACTTTTTTCCTTTCCTATCCATGTAAGCTCCAACCACATTTATGAGGGTGCAACTTCAGAATGTATACAGATTTCTAGCAAACTTTTTCTCAAGTATTATATATGTTAAAAATGTAAAGCATGGATTAATTTACCTTTGCTTCAAAATGGTTATTGGTAGCCATGCTCACGATCAAGTAATGAAGACATTGCACATCACTAGTGCAACAGTGTGGTTCACTGATGTGCTTTCCTTTCCTTGTTTTTAAAAACTAAACATTCAGTCATACGCCGTAAAAGCTTGCATCCACTCATGAAACAGACGAGTGGAGGGAAGATGTTATGAAGAGGAAACCATGGCACACCAAAGGAATTTATAGACATTCTGCATGTATGCAGAGCCCATGCATGCAAGGACTCGCACTCACACGCAAAATGAACCACACATATAACACAAATACACGGACAAACCGCATCAGTCAAACCTCCATACCGCTAAACACTAGTGGAGAGCGGAAAACAGAGAAAGAGCGCGAGAGAGGGAAAAAATGATGAAGTCGGACTTGAACATCAAACAATAAACAGTCCATTAAGTCTGTGGGTGAAAGGGTTGGGGGAGCAGGGGGTGGGAAGGCAGATATTGGGGAGGTGGGGGGAGAGGAATGATGGGAGTTTATTTAAAGCATGGTGACCCCATGGCCGAAGGCTGCCTCGGTACAGGGATGAATAAAACTTTAATGGCTCATAAAACACAGCGACCCCTTCTCTGAGCCCAGCTTCACATCGTTTATTCCTCCTGGAACAACCAATCAGAATCTGTGAATCTCCAAACACAAAAAAGGGCGAGAGAGGAAAACAAGAGTAGAGTTAAATAAATAGTTCTGATACTTCAGTTTAAATTCTTGGAGCGAGAGTCATGACTAATTAAGACAAATCTCACATGTCCTGTACATTTACCGAAGAGAACAAAACACATTTTGAGACTGCAAATCGGGATACAGGGTGGGTTGCCAAAAATAGTCAAAGAGCGTAATGTTAGAGTTGGTGCTTGGACAGTAAATTAAAGACTGTGTTGTGGCTAAACAAATAAGGTATGAGGCTTAAATTAGTGAACTTCAGAGGTGTTGGACTGCCATGCTTTTGAACAACTAGAACAGAGTCAGGCTAGTTGGTTCGGTGTACTTTAAGTCTTCATTACTTTGTGATTGTTATATGGAGCTGGAGCTGCATAACTAAACCATATGCAGGAGATTGACAGCATTCTTCTAATATTACTCTGAGGGAGAATGCTTAAAGACCAGCACTTTCCAAAAAAAACATGGACTCAGATGAGAGGCACAGGAAAGGTAGTTGGAAAAGAAGCAGAAAGAGCAAATTTATAGGTAAAAGAAAGACATTTATCAACAGAATGCTCTGACAATGCAGAAATGAAATGTAAAAAAGAAAGAAATTGAAGGCATTTATTTTGTCAAGTAGAGCTTGACAAAGACATGCAAATCACACAAACACATGGCCACAACCTTTTTATCACCACACTGCAAAGGTACAAACTATCATCAGCAGTTTAATCCAACCCATGTGAACTTCACTTATTGCCAAGGACCATTTGCCTCTTTGGAAATGGGCCCGTGACAATCTGAAGCTGAAGTGTCAATCCTCGCCACCCACACCCCTGGGCTTTGGGTTCTGTAAACATGCAGCTGTCACCTTATTTAACGCTCTGCAATTTCTTACCCTCCACTTCACTCAATCTGCACTAGTCTGACTCCAGGAGTCATTCTGTTGATGTGTTGACGTGCGGTAATTTGCATTTCTTAGTTGCCACTTTTCCCAGGATCACTCCTATTTGTTGCTTTAATTAGCAACAGCCATTGCACTGAATTTTTTGTCTAACTTGACCACTAAATACATTCACTTTACATGCATGTCAAAGCATATAGAATTATTAACATTTGATTTTAGTCAGAATGCAACAAAAGGTTAACTACACTTTAAAATAAATAATCTGTGCTGCAGACACGGGATCCAAAAAGTGCAGGCATGCCCCTATGTGACCATATTGGATAAAAACACATAATGTGTGTCTGTATATATTTGTGTGCACTACGGTCTGTGACCCTCCAAAGCCCTTTCCTCCCCTACTTGTTCAGCCCAGCGGGTGTCATTTTCAGGTCATGAGACTGTAAATATACATAGTTAGACCCCACAGCCATAAATCAGAGTGAACAGCCTGAACTCCTACACGGACAGATAACATGAGCCAGACGTGATCTGCCTGCTTTAATAAATAATAATAGCACATATTCACATCTTACAGTAAGATAGGAGTAAAGAGTATATCAATTAAACTGACTACTATCACACCCACACACATCATCACACAGTGTAATATAATGTACAATACTACTATTTTAACTGCAACTATTCACCATCTTTAAAACCTAATATTACTATATATTACCATACAGTAAATGCTACAAACTATACCATTTATATAGTGATTAAGCAAACTTTTATATATTTAATTAACTACAATTTGCTTGTTTTTATAAAAATATGTTTTTTTATAAATTAATTGGACTTAAACTGGATTCTAGATACACATTTAAGTCCACAAAACAGATAAAGAACGAAAATGTGGAACTGTTAATATCACTGTAATCCCAAGGACTGCATCCATATAAGTGTTTTTGACACATATGGATATACACTCCTACGCTGGATGTGTCCGAATGGATGGAGTTTTAGTGACTTACATGGTCACTATTTTCAACCAGATTTCAACAACAACAAGAATTTGGTGGAGTGATGATCTGGAATATTGTAAAGTGATAAGATGACAGATTTTTAAGGATACTTGCAGGTGAAAAAGGACATGCAGGACAATACACCAACCCATGGACTGCTTTGTAGACATGAGAACAAAACCATAAAACAAATATTCCTAAATTCAAAATTGGAAAATCTATGAAGGTAGAGGTTTTACTGGTGCCAATGCTTGTACATCACCTGCACCACCTGCACTACTGTGCTACAGAGTCTATTAATTAAAATGATATTGTGTCTTCTATTTATAACACTATTAGTGGCATTGTTGCTTGTGTTTTGAACTTGTCTACAGTGCATCACTATAGATCATGCAGCATAGCAGTCACACATGCCAAAACTCATTAGCACAGTGGAACAATGGAGGAAATAAGTTGAATCTTTTTATAAAGTTACTTTTCATGCAGAAAGACAGCTCTGTGACTGAACTTGCTCATTTTAATTACTGCTTTGTTTATAATTATCATTACCCATAGGCTAATGCATATTGACTTATGCTATGGCAATGTATGTTGAGAGTCTCCAAAAGTTGATTCTGTTCATCTGGACGTAGCGTTTTGTGGGAGAAACGTTTCGTTACTCATCCAAGTGACTTCTTCAGTCTCAGCTGACTGCAAGTTTCCCCAATCTTATAAACAGTACATTTGCATAATGACTGAAACCAGCCTGTCAGTCCAAGAAGGCTAACCTGCCACTTTCATATCCTCCCTGGTGAATTTGATGTGTTGGTCCACCAAATTAATGTGATCCGTGAATTGTGGTACATCCTGAGATTTGATTTTCACCCAGGTGTCATCCACATATCTGAACCAATGGCTTGGTGGTGTTCCAGGGTAGGATAGCAAAGCCCTCTTTTCCACTTCTTTCCATGTACAAATTGGCCACGATGGGTGAAACTGGTGAGCCCATGGCACACCCATGTTTCTGCCTGTAGAACTGACCCTTGTATGTGAAGTAGGTGGAATGAAGACAGTTCCAAAAGCAAACACACTTGGTCGATGCTGAGAGTGGTCCTGTTGCTGAGGTTGGTGTCATCCTGTAATCTCTTACGGACTACCTCCAACGCTTCTGTGACTGGAATGCAAGTGAAGAGAGATGTAACGTCGTACGAGACCATGGTTTCATCTGCCTCCATAATGATATCTCTCACCTTCTTCCATATTTACAACTATATCCATAATCACATACTGTGTATGCTACCATTGTATATAGTGTATTATCTTACTTTTTTTCATTGATTGTACTTAATTGTATTTTTGTATTTCCTTCATATATCTGTACCTGAGCTGAGGTGACGCAAAAATTTCCCCGCTGTGGGATCAATAAAGTCTTATCTTATCTTATCTTGTCTCTTCTCAACAAAATCCAGGGTGTTGTGGATGTGGTGTTCAGAGCTACCCACTAGCAGGTTGAGGATCAAAGCCAGAAACTTGGAGATGTAGACAATCGGTCCTAAACGTGCACCCTGTTTATGTATTTTCGGTAAACCATACAGACTTGGTGTAGACTCCCCTGGGTACAGCCTGTGGTACATCTTTCGCCATCTTACAATGCTGTGTTTGCAGGCATTCCCCAACTCTCTGTGAATGGTACTCATGGCCATTGATCAGTGGGTTTTGGTCAGTGGTTGATGATCAATGGTCATGAGAATTTGCATAATTAAGACTAAAGAACTGACCTCCCAGCCCATTGTTCCTTCAGCAGGCTGGTTTCAGTCATTATGCAAATGTACTGTTTATAAGATTGGGGAAACTTGCAGTCAGCTGAGACTGAAGAAGTCACTTGAATGAGTGACGAAACGTTTCTCCCACAAAACGCTACGTCCAGATGAACAGAATCAACTTTTGGAGACTCTCAACATACATTGCCATAGCATAAGTCAATATGCATTAGCCTATGGGTAATGATAATTATAAACAAAGCAGTAATTAAAATGAGCAAGTTCAGTCACAGAGCTGTCTTTCTGCATGAAAAGTAACTTTATAAAAAGATTCAACTTATTTCCTCCATCGTTCCACTGTGCTAATGAGTTTTGGCATGTGTGACTGCTGAGCTGCATGATCTATAGTGATGCACTGTATATCAAGCAGCTTAGTCTGGAAATTATTTTAATTCATTGTTAGAGCCTTGACAAGTTCAAAACACAAGTTTCTCCCACAAAACACTACATCCAGATGAACAGGATCAACTTTTGGAGATTTCCTTTCCTGGATGATTGAGAATGCATCAAGACGTATGTTGAGAGTATTTTGAAGTCGTTAGAATAAAGTAAAACTGCCTTTACTGGTGCCAAGATAGACTGCCTGTATATTGGACCTGGAGTCAATATAGTTTCCTGGTCATTAAAGGGGGTCAAATAAATTGAGAGGATATTCACCCCAGAAGATACGAAACACACTCGGTGTCTACAATGACGATAATACGCACGGTAGCCACAGTAACTGAATACTGATGATTGTGTGTATGCAAAGTCGTAAAGCAAAAGTTACTTGCCAAAGCTTGTCATTAATGCCAGGTGTCAAGTGAGATAACTGTTAAGTTTTAAACAGAGCTTTAAAATTGCACTTCTTTCAGTCTACCAAATTTCAGAGAGGTTTTATGACCAAGAAGGTATTCAAGCTTCGCTTCGAGGCAACTGGCCTCTTAAAACATACTTCTTGTAAAAAACTGAGCCAACACCTTTTCCTCTCTCAAAGGCTAGAAACATTAAGACGGTAGGCATTCTTTGTCATAATTATCGACAATAAAAGTTTACTGAATAGACTCTAAAACCTGTTTGGTGGTTTTCATTGTAATTAAGAGCAGAACATTCACAGTGTGCAAAACAATATGAAGCTACTGAGGTTTCTTCTCTGCACAGGAAGCATGAAAAAAAGTGAATGCTTTATAAAAAAAGAAACAAATACTTTAAAGATATATTTCCCCATAAATACAACTACCGTTGTTCACTGTGATCTACTATTACTGACTAAATTTGGAAAAGACTTGGGTTTTAAATTCCTAGTTAATCTGAAGGTACAAATTTGAATGTAGCTGGTTTTAGCAGAGCAGAACTTTTCATCCCTCAATGAAACCAGCCAGCAATATATGCAACTACAGAAAAATAGCATGTGTTCTCCCACTTCGTTTTAAACCAATAAATAAAAGTTAAGTAAATCTAAGGCTCTAGCATAGCCGGTATTATCTGCTATTACAGTTAAATTAGTGTCAACTCCTATCCAGAAAATCATCGACTCAGTCATCCAGACGTTAATGATAACGAGTGAGTTCTACTTGACCTCATCAGGATCAGTCACTACATGGAGTTCCCATTACTATATTAAACAAAATAAAATCATTCATTATGTCATCTATAATAGTGATGCTGTAGGTCAAAGGTGTAAAAGTAGAGTATGAAATGAACGCATTTTTTGTTCAACACCCTGGCAACAGTTAGGACAAAATATGTCAAAAATCTCAACTTTACATCATCGCATGATATCAGGGGGCAGTTAGCTTGAACTGTGCTACATTTACATCATTCCGTCTGTGATCTCTGAGGCGGTAAATGTTTGTCCAGGCATTAACACATCATCAAAGTGTCTGAAATCCTAGGGGGTTTGATCCTCCGGATCTCTGGAGGGTCCGTGGACACAAAGTCTACAATTATCTCTCTGTTATGTCAAGTATGCTTGAGCCAAAAATTGCTTGCCTTGGATTGTTCAGAGCTATCAGGTTCCCATGTGAAAACACAAGTACATGACATCACTGAGTCACTTAGTTAGCTATAGCTACCTCACACACACACAACTCACACGCACACACTAATCCCTAGTCTTAAGCATTTGACCTACAAAGACCATATGGCTGACTGTTTCTCCACTGACTTCCATTATTGAACAAAGCAAGGGAAGTATGGTAAAGGGAATGCCCTTGTCACCATATTGGTGTTATGGCAATCTGAACATGTCTTTAAACTATTTTGGAGGTTTTTAAGAGGAAAACATTTGATATTCATTAAAGAAACCAGAGGTAAACTTTCTTTTCTCTGAGCGAATTTCATAAAAAATAAAAAAAATAAAAAAAACAATATAATACGCAATATGCCAAAATCTATTAGATCAAAAAGACATTTCATGTATGGAAAGTCTGTATATACTCTATAAAATCCCTCGATTGACTTGTGGTAAACTATATAAAAGAGGGTAGATAACTGCTGATTTTAGCTGGAATGTGACATTTGCATACTCATAGTTTAAAAAAAACTTGCCAGCTGAGACAAAGAGAAAGCAGCTGTTAAAAGCATCTTTTAAGAAAAGTACAGTAAGTAGTAAGTAGTAAAATACTCACAGTAACATATTAGATTAAGAAAGTTAAAGTTTTATTCTTTGGTACGTGAATACATGTTTATTACTTTGAAAATGTATTTTTGTATTGTCCCAACAAAGACAAACTTTGTACAACTATAACATTTTTGTTGGCATCACTAAAACTGGGCTTATTAAACCAGCTTTTTTGTCAACTATTAACTGATTTTAAGTAGAAAGAATTCAAATACTCAAAAAATGCTCCATATAACAATTTTAAGCTTTATCCTGCCTTAATTATCCTAAATCTCAAAAGAATTTAATTTTCAATCAAAACCAAAGCTACACAGAGCAGCTACACATTACATATCAAAAAGCTATACAGCAAGTGAAGTGAAAGTAACAGCGTATAACCCCTTCTGCCCCAGACAAAAGACATTATTGTTTCTAACATTTCTTTCACTCTGCCGACCCCATACATAAATAAATAATTTAAAAAATGTACAGATAATTTAATAAAATAACAATGGCTTTGTGATAATCACAAAGCAGGAGTTCAGTATTCTTTCACCTATTGGTTAAAAGTACCAGGTACATTCATAAGTTTCCACACTACTGATGCAATTAGCAAAACATCTTTTCATAAAGTGAGGACAGGTGAGAACAGGAGAGGAGGCAGAATGAGGCAGGGAGTTCAAGTTAAGTCATTCTATCAGGAACAAACCTGACAGTAAGTGTAAAAGATTAATGACTGCTGTGTTATTTGAAATGAGCTGACAATACTTAATTAAATGAATAATTAGTGTTCATTTGTTGAAACAGTTAAATGCTATTTTGCTCGTGTACTCTTTTTCTTTGCAACAGACTTGTACCATGGTAATAACTGAAAAACTACGATTGCTAATAATAATAAGTATAAAAATAATAAAATTTGATGCACAATGTGTGATGCAGAAGCAAGATAATATGGACCCTGGACACTTGTTAACATGATCGTAATAAATGCAGCATGTATATATATATATTTTTTTAATCTCCATCAGGACCACAGTGTTACATTTCTAGGACTGCAATATATTTAAAATAATACTGACATGACCTTGTGTAAAAATAAAGAGGAAGTTAAACCAATGTTGTATCAAACCATAATTCAAATTTTTACAGAGGTCATTATTCATCCCCTCTCCATCTTAACACTGACACTTTCCCTACTCTTTAACTGCCACCATCAACCACAGTGTAATAACATGCACATTCATAAAAAGCACACAGTGTAATAAATTACTAAGCACATGCAAATATCCCATCAAACTATGCAGCAGGGAACTTTACACCACTATCACTGAAAATGTGTCTTGTCACTGCTGGAGAAGCAGAGATTCTACAGAGAATATACAAACCATTTAAATCTCACGGTCTGCCCGGTGGATAGAAACCAGCATGAACTGCCTTAAAAAACAAAAACATATAGCAGCCCAGAATTTTTTTTTTTTTTTTTGACAAACAACTTTAACTTTATGACAGACCTATATGACCTCACTTTTTACAATGTTTTTTGAAGTCATAAAGACTGAAAAGCTTTAAAACTTTTGTTTATTTCAGTCATGATCTAAAGCTAAAAGATTAAACTCAGAAATCAGTACTCTCTTGTTATTATTGATGTTATTTTTACAGAGAAATATTCTACTAAAAAGACTTCTCGACCCAATGCAACAGACTCAAATGGGCAAAAAGTAGATTTCTGAAATAAAATTCTTTTTGCCATACCGTGTAAGTTCATTTCTATGTTATTACTTTAAGAAGTGCATTGAGGCAAACTTTAAACGATTAGGACTAATTGAATGTTGGCTGTTTTCCATCACAGTGCAGATACTGCTGTAGGCTGAAAGTTAGCTCTTTCTCACTTTATGGTTCAGCAACTTGAAACTCTGAATGTGATCTTTGACAAACCCACTCTCTCTCTCATACACACACAAACTCCTTGTTTTCGTATTGGCTTTGATAAAAGGCCCGGGAGGTGGAGAAGGGAATAGCGGAGTGTGTCGGCTGCTGGTGTAGGCTTACTGTGCTAGGAGATGCACTGGGCCATTACACGTGACCCCTGACCCCAGCAGGCACCTTGAGGTGAAATGACACGGGCCTGCTCTTACTCAGCTGGAACAAGAGAGAGGAGTAAGACACAGGGTGAAGATATATGCAAGGTTAGTGTGTATATATGCACATGTTACGGTGCGTTCATACTGATGTGTGAGTACCATTCATGAATCCCTCCCTTTACGAATGCAGGACACCACCAGCTCGTTCCCAGACGCACAGAGAGTGGCTGGCCTGTTATGGGGCTACGTGATGGGTTGGGGGTGGGGGGTTGCTAAATGTAGATTTTAATTACAAACACCTCTTTCTAGTTACCAGTCAGTGAACCTGAAGAGAATTTTCCTGAATTAAAACACACACATGTATATGTATTTTTTCCAAAAATGCAACTGTAACATAGTTTCTGTATTTGAGGACAGTGATTTGCAGTGAAGTGCACATTTTAATTCAGTCAAAATTAAAATATTTATTGAATTTGGTATTTGAGGGTATTTTCTGTACCCTTTTGGATAGCTCACTAAATTCACACATTTTATACACTGTTGAAATATTTTCGGAAGCTACAAAAGAGTAGATTGTCAAATGTGTCAAGCATTGGCTTTTGCTGTTAGCCTCTTACGATTAACAAAAACTTGGAAGAAAAGTATTACATTTCCAGCATCAACGCTATAGCAGGATAAATGCATCCAGTCAAAAATAAATAAATAAATAAATAAATGAATGAAGGAATAAAAACAGACTTCCACTAACACAAATTTTTTCATTGACTGAATAAAAAAGAAACTCTTCTGTTAATATTGTCAGGAACATCACCTTTCCATCAACAGACTCTGATGTCCCTGCGTGTTGTCAGATATGTCTGATATTTTTATATTTTCATAATCTTGTGCCATTATTAAGAATGAAAAACAAAACAAAAACAAATAACAGATCATTTCAGAATGCACCAATGACAGATATATTTCACAGACAGAGAGCACAGACGCAGACATAAGTATAAACTCAGATATAGCACTTGATATTAGGGATTCTTAATTGGTAAGAAGTCCCTTCATCCTTTGCGTCCCCATTGCAGTCACCCATAGTTGTGACAAGTCTGTCTGCATTAACATGGCCCTCCTCCTAACTGTCCACTCAACTGCTCAACAAACGATCACTCAAGCATGGACATCTTACTAATGATGGATTAATGTGCATGTGTGCTTGTGTGTGAGTGCACGCCAATCAAGGTAAATGACCTAATAGCTAACACCAACAGTCTGCCAAGTACAGTAAAAAAATACGGCCATGTGCAAATATTCTCAGTTGATTATCCTTTTCTGAACAAAGAACAACAGGATCAAAAAGACTCTACTGTCTATTATGTTACATATTCATTTAAGTGAATATGTTTTTTACATTTTATCAAACAGTTGCCTCTATTTAGGTATGCATCCATTATTGCATGTGCAACTCAATGATCATGTGGTGACTGAATTGAAATGTATTATACATGGAATTGTGTTTGGGCCTAATGTTTGTATTAGTTGATTCAATTAATTGTATATGTCAAACTTTAAAACATGCATTCAGAGACATTTTAGTGAATTTCTTTGAATCTCTCCTGCTGCGCTCCAAATGAAGAATCAAAATGAAAACAATATTTGATTAGTAAATACTACTGATTGCTGCAATAACCTGGAGAAATCTATCAGATCTCTACACCAAAGATATCATAAACTTATCATCTTGATTACCTCAATAGTCACATCTATTCTCTTTTAAAGGCATCAGAGTGTCCAGATGACAGGAAGAAAACACAGTAAATGAGGAAAAATGAGCTTCTTAATCACCAATAATTTGCATTTACTGAATCCAAATTTTTTTTACAATAACATATTAATCAGCGCTACTGGCTGAAAAAGAAAAAAATAATAACTTCCCTGCATATTTATGATAACAGAAAGCTCACAAATGTTCATTATGCACTTATCAGCATGCAACACACACACACACACACACACACACACACACACACACACTATAACTGCACAGACATTTATAAATCTACACACTCATCATATCAGTGATGAAAGTTCCGTATAGGAGACAAGTTACAAAATAGGTGCTGACATTTATATGTAAATACAAACCAGGGCAAGCCTGTGCCTGCAAGCACCCACATGATCCTTTGTTCATCTGCAGTCAGATACACCCTTTGAAAAACAAAGAGGCCGAGGGGAAAGAGAAAAGGGGGCAGTGCCAAAGTACCCTTTTGCCAAGAGAAGGTGGAGGGGGTCGCAGTAGGCGGTGGTCAGAAGACAGTGAAGAAGGTGAAAGGTCAGCAGTACAAGAGCGTGTTTGTGCGTACGTCGTTCTAACTATTGTTCATTGTGTGTGTATATGTGTGTGCGTTTTATTTCCTAGGGCTTAACATCACTCACTAAGTGATCCCATTTGTGCTTAGTTAACCAATAAAATCACTAATAATCAAAAGCAAATTAAATAGTTATTCCCCAACTTAAAGTTTTACTGAGGCAAACACTTAAGGAAATCTAAGGGGAAATGGCGAGAGGATTGCAGATTACAGACTAAATGTACATACAATAGCCTTTCTGTCTAAGTCAATCAGTGTAAAGGTAGGTTTAAGTGAGTAGGAATTTTCTCACATGGTGTAAATGGCCACGTTACCACATGATTATGAAAGTCATTTGGAGCGGCTCTAAACAACTCGGAACAATTTAGAAAATACTCAAGGACACATGAGGTAATCATTGGAGGGTGCCAACTGGCTTCAACATGACAGTTGCGATTAAAAAGATTTCCACACAACACACTTATGCACTCAGAAAATATACACTTCCTGCACATGTACATATATGAATTCATGCAAATAAACACACATGTGCATATGACACATATGTATATACACACATCTTCGAACTTCTCACACATCACACATCTGATTTGGCTGCCCTGTGGCTGCATACACACACACACACACACACACACACACACACACACACACACACACACACACACACACAAACACACACTCACACACACGCAGACTTTATCACACACCAACAAAGCCATTATAACCAGCATAAACAAGAATGACAAGTTGAGATTAATGAAGGGCCTGGCAGTGACAGGCCAATTTAACTGTCAACCGTGATGGCTGTTGAACTTCACCAGTGTATTTATACAAGGGTACCTTAGTGCCTTCAAATGTTACTAATTGATCATGACCAATAAGTAATTAGAAAAGCTGATATTGTGTCCTTCTTCCACACGTGTCAAAGGCACACACTGAGGACGCGCGACTAAGAATAATGAATAGAAATGGATAGATTTTAAAATGAAGTGTAGAGGTAGCCAGCTTATTCCTTTTAAAATGTAGCTTCTGTTCAGTGTTTTTTTCTGTTTCAGTGGAAGTACACTGTCTCATAGCCTCTGGCAGTAGACCCATCGCTGTGCTTGTCCTGTTAGACCTCTGTGCAATTGAATTTTAACAGGACGTATCGTTATCAGTACGACTGACCACAATATTTACTACAGTATTTAGAATACCATGTTGATATTCAAGGAAATGTGCTTCAGTGGTTTGAATCACATCTATCTCATAGATTCCAATCTGTGCGTGTAAATAGGGCGTCTTCCTCACACACTTATGTTAGTCATGGAGTTCCACAGGGTTCTGTGCTGGGACCAATAGTTTTTACAGTATACATGCTTCCCTTGGGTAATACTAGTTGAAAAACTGTATATATTTTCATCAGTATCCAAAAAACATCCAGCTGCATTTGTCCATTGAGCCAGACGATACAAATCATCTAGTTAAACTACAGGCATGTCTAAAGACTTAAAGGCCTGGATGACCTCTAACTTCCAATTTCTAAATTCAGACAAAAGCTGTACTTGGTCCTAGAAATCTTACCAATATGGTGTCTAACAAAATATTTACTTTAGATGGCAATACCTTGGATCCAGCCAACACTGCAAGGCATATTGGTGTCAATTATGATCGGTCCTGCAGAACCAACCGATATGTATGACTACACACAATATAATTTAAAAAAAGACTGGTGCTTTGGAACAAAACTAAATGAAAAGGTTTTAATTGTTATCTGTAAAATGTGCCTGTAAAATTTAAAAGGGATGAATGAGCCACTTCCAGTATAAGTGTGTGTGTTTGTACATATATACAAACACAAGGGCTTAGAATCATGGAACTAATGTTTTCATCAGCAACAGTGGTGGCCTTGTGGATGCAATATAATTTGAAATGCTGCAGTTTCTATTTTCAGAAGTTGCCTAAACCCTGAGAGCCTAAAAATAAAGCATGAACCTTAAGGACACTGTCAAAAGAAGAAAAGCGCTGAGTAAAATGCTGATTGACTATTTCTTACATATTACAGACTCATAATAAAGTTAAAAAGTTAATTCTTAGGTAACAGTTTTGCACACAGGTAATAAAGTAGGTTATCTACAAACCAATGACCTTTTTTAACTACATATCAAAATATTAAAACATCTCTGGTTTCATTTTATCTGCTTTTCTTGATATATTTAACTTCACTTGAAAAAAAACAAAACTCCCTTATCTATCATCTTACCTCTCACTGATACTCTTTGCCAGCACTGGTCCAGTCCCAGCCCAGTTCCCTGCAGAATTTATTGGGTTATTCTAACCACTGAGAGAGCTGACAGTGGCCTTGGCTCCCTGGCTTGACTTCACATCCTCCATTGGCAGCTCAAGGCCTGGCTCACTGAAAAGGAATGTGTGAGAGAAATATAGTGTAAATATATGGGGTCTAACAGTGACACCACTCTCAGAGGAGACCCTGGTGTTATAAAGAGAATAAAAAGAATATATCTTGGCAGCTGGAGAGAAAGCTGATGATTTTAGACACCTGTTACATTTGTATGATGGATTTTACCCGTAATTTGTGCCAGATATAAATATTTGAAACAAATTCAATCTACTCCTGCCATTCATTAACACATACTGTCAAGTTATATCAGGTCAACACATCAATTGATCACACAATTTTACATGCAGTTAAATGTTAAATATGCTAGAAATCTGCACATATATGCATGATGTTTTTATAAAATAGTTTTGAAGACAGTCTCAGCATGCAAAAAAGAACACACATTTCCAAATTAGCAACTTTTTTCCAGGTTCCTGATTCAGTGCATTTCCGGAAATAACTGGAATACATAGCAAACAACAAGCTCTTCAGCCTGAATTATTATTTTTGCATGTTTTCTTTGAACACTTAATGACATTCAGGAAAATTGTTTACAGCTTAATCTGCTAAAAGTGATAAAAGGAACCCTGTATAAGTTTACACAAGTAAATACCACACGGCATGGGTCTGTATTTCCACAATGACAGTATAAAAGTATAAAGTATAAAAGTGTGAAAATGCTGTATTGGTCAGTTGTGGAGTTTGCTGTTATTTTGGACATGGTGAATGCCCAGAACTCAAGAGAGGCAAGCGAAAGAAAGGTCTAGGCATCTCTGTCAACGACCAGCCCCCACAACCCAAGATAGGATTAAGTGGTAGAAAAATTAAGAATGAGTGGATGTACAAAGAAATACAATCAAGCAAATGTAAATTAAAGGGAAAGAATAACAAATGACAAACATAAACATACTGTTTGCTTGATCTGAGAGAAATAAATCTTTGGTTGCTACTTTAGTTTTTTTTGTTCTCTAGGCAATACGGTGATATATTATTGACAAGAAAATACTTTAGATTTTTGGGTTAGATCTTAAATATGTTAAGAGCTGAGCCATGAATGAAATGTGCTTGGGAAGTTTCCTTTTTTGGCCATTCTCTTGCATGTTTGAGGAGGCTGAAAAAACTCAGGAATTGTTTGATTTAAAAAAAAGAAAAAGACAAAGGATGTAAGATAATGATTCCCTAAAAAGGCACAAAGTAAAATACAAGCCTTTTGTAATCTGGAACAGTACAAGTTAACTTCTCTGCAAAACAGTTTAAAAAGTACAGTGATGATTTTGTGCTTATCTGTTAATAAATGCATTCAGACTTGTGCTAGGATATGTTCAAATGTCATCAGATGAATGGAAAGGAGTGCATTTCTAAAACAGGCAAGAGTGAAAAAACAAAAGTTTTCTACTACACTACACTACACAAACACTCAAGTAGACCCCAAAAAACACACTTAAGTTGCGATGTCACCTCTGGATGCTATCAGAGCAGATTAATTAAAGTGTCAACAAATTTCTTTCTAAACAGCTGATACGCATCACCTAAATATATCACTCGGTAAAAAAATCTTTGCCAATAGGTGCCGTCTCAGTTGGCATCTACAGCTATCCCAGCAGCAAATGCACAGCACTTACTTTGGCATTCACTGCTAAAAATATGTGCCTGCCTTTTTTCCCAAGTTGTCTTGGGGATCGCTGTTAGTGTAAAGGCTAATGACATCTAGCAGGTTGGGTGTGTTCGCCTCTAGATATCAGTGTGTGTGGAGGGGTAAAAGGTGTTCACCCTTTATTTGCTGAGTGGATACGAACCTCTGCAGACACCTAGGCTGAGAAGGGAGGGTGCGACCTCACCCCTGACATAGGAGTTGGCACCTGTCACACACATTGACACTCACACATGCAGTACAAACACACAAAGACATGCATGTGTAAATGTACAAAGGCAACATTCAAAACACACACACAAACAGACACACACGTAACACATCCTCTCAAACACTGTCTGCCACCTCCAGCTCTCCTGTTGGCAGCAGGCTGGTGAGCACAGTGGGCACTGCCAGATAAGAGGATATAGACAGGCTATGTTTCAAGGTAAGGTGTGTAACAACAGAGGAAATCAGGGAGCTGATTAAAGTCTCATAAGGTAAATAAAACATTAGGACATCCATTATGAGATACCACTGTAATTAGTGCATGTCTGTACAGGAATGCACAGTAAAAATAGCTGCAAAGCATTACTGTAAAGAGAAGTGCACAATGGAGGAAGGTCTGAGTTCAGTCACAGAGAGGGATCCAAAATAGCAAAAATGTGAAAAAAAAAAGGAAAATTAACTATCATCTATCAAACCTCTGTAAGTTGCAGTCATCCAAAGTAAACACTGTGGAGAATCTAGAATTTTACAAATCATTCATCAGGGTCAGAGAAGTTAGTACGGGTCCAAGGTTTGCACAATTTAATTTGACTTTAGCGGTAAAAAGAGCAAATCTAGACAGCGAGGACTTGCCCAGAATTACACATTTAATGATTTCTTGTGCTGTGGACACATCTTAATGCATTTAATAATATGTTTCACAATTTTGCTCATTGCTGTTAGTGCTTCCTTTTCCTTTCAGTTGTATCATCAGTCTCATTTAGCTGAGGAAAAGTAGCACAGACTGAGAAGTGAAAAGTGAAAAAGATAGATGAGCCAAAACTCAATTCAGTCTCTGTAGCTCTCTCTTGATGGTCCAAAATAAGCACTTGACCAAAGCTAACATCATAGACTAGGGCGATATTTATGGTGCAGATAAAATATTTATATAGTGACTCATAAAGTCTAGTTCTGGAAAACAGCTGTATGGGTATTAGACACTAAAATTTTGGCAATTAAAATACTGCTGTTGCAGGATATGCTATTATAGATGGTATGCTGTAACTATTTTTTAAAAAAGGGCTTAACTCAACATCTAAACTATACTGTCTATTATTATTATACTATTTTTGTACATTTGTACCTGTATGTTTTTAGCATGAACAGTGTAAATAATAATTACAAACAATTTTTCCCAACACATCATTTGTGTTTCTTTAAGTCATTTTTATTTAAGTAAGTGATTTGATGTCACCTGAGCAGATAATAGAGAATAAGCAATACTGTGCACTGGAGGCAGTGGATAAAGCACATTACAAAGACTATATGAGGACATGTTACACCTAAGATTATTGGCATAATGTTGGGGGGAAATTATCAAACAAATTAAAAAAAAAAGTTCATTCACAGATGTAAATGCCAAACTCCCTTAAATCCTTTCTCAGCCTGGACTGAAACTGAAAGAGCATTAAAAAGCACTGACAAAAAGAATGTGAGAACTAAGAAAGATATCTTTTCTTCCCTAGTTCTCTAATACTGAACAGCATCCCTGCTTTAAAATTTGATCTTTAGTGAATAATGGATCGTGGCACTATCAAATACAGAGAGGTAGATCAACCTTGGTATCCCAGACTAAACATTGGCCTAGATGCAGGAGTCAGTTATGTCTATTCTGGTCTATTGTTTCATGATTTTGAATGAGCAGCTAATTAGAGATAAATAAAACATGGCAAGCTATCTGTGGCTGTAGAGCTCGTGTTTGGTGTCGAATGGTAGATCAAAGACACAGTAAGGTCCAGATTGAAGTAAATAATGGATTAAACTTTAAAAGCATTGCTTCTAGTGGTCATAGATATCCTGCTTCATGTCTAGCCTTTGTTAATGCTTGTTAGCATGTCAAAGTTACATGTACCCTGTTCAGACTGTTTAAAAAAAGAAGTTTGCTGACACTGACTTGATCATGATTATAGTAAGGCCCATTACTTCCAGTTAGGTGAAACTGAATGCAATGCAATTATGTGACACTTTGTTTGTGCACTACTCTCTGTGGTTTCAAAATCCAAAAACCAAAGTAAACAAAGATACAAAAAGAAATATCTTGATTAGGGTGTGCAAAAAACTCGATGGCATGATATCGGTGCCATATGACAGCTCTGGGAGTGACTGATATGCCATGTGAGCCAGGCCTCATCATCCAACAGCAATGACCTCAGTAGTGCTATAATGGCTAAATGGAAGAAAATCACTGCAGGCAAATTCTAACAGTGGGTGCCATTAACATTTGGCCATGTAGCCTATTTAAAGTTAGACACTATAAAAGCTGGCATAGATAACATGAATATTGCCACTGTTATTAACATTATTTTAAATAGCTCAAGATAGGAAAAAAAAAGATCATTTAGACTGGGTTAATATAGCAAATTGCTTTTGGATGGAAGCTTTAGATTTTCAAAAGATCTAAAATGTATTTACATTATTTATGCCTTTTAAATTGGCATGCATTGAGTGCTTGCATTAAAGTCTTCTTTAAAGGATGTCAGTGTATAATATCACCAGTTATCTGTAGCACTGATTCATAGACAGGCCTCATTTTGCCCTCTACTTTCAGATGCAGCACAAAATGAGACAAAATACCACCAAGATCCAGAGGGGCGTTATGGAAATAGAGCAAGAATCAGGTCGTGTTTGATATTATGCACAATATGTACAGAGGGACGGTGACAAAAAAGAGAGCATTAATGCAACCATTAAGACACTTTTCCCTAGTCTTATTCATTAAACATACAACGTTCTGACACTCTCAGTGCTTCCTCCCCTTGAGATGAAATTCTAATGTGATATTAAGAAAACTAGGGCGATAGCAGCTTATTACCATGAAGCTGAAGGAGGCAGGCTGCCATGTCCTCTGTATGTAAACATGAACAGAGGAGAAAACATTAAGTTGGACTTTGTCACAGCAAGTGCTGAGAGTACAGCTCTCAGGAGTGCAGCAGTGTTTTGGATCAGTATTGACACAGCTTGCAAGTGTGTACAAACGGGGGTTGTAATTGCAGCTTTAGTCTTGAGTGAGAATCAACTCTCAAGAAGGCCTCATGGTACATTAAGCAAAGAGAGTGAGGCAAGGGCATCCATCTGGTTAACATGTATAATGTCAGCTCTAGAAATAAAAACTGCACATAGACTATTTTTGTTTTTATACACCTGAAACTATTCAACTAGCATTTAGTCTAGCAGGATAAAAGATTTTTCAAAAAATTCTCATTTAGGGCTAATTTAAAATTTTGTGTCTAATTATGCATTAAAATTCCAAAGACATTTGCATAACTACTTTTACCTCAAAACACATCTACAAGTAACATGTCTATCACCTAGCCTGTGTCTCAACTCTTAAAAAAGTCGAATAGGATAAAAAGAAATACAGTTTTGCATTATAGGGTCACACAACTTTCAATATATCCACTTTATCAAGCTCTTATAGGGCAAGCACTTAATTCACCAAACATCTATTATCATTGTGATATTTATTGAAGTACAGCTAATCATTATCCTAATTTAAGCGATGGTCAAATGTTTAGAAGAACTCCACAAAATTGTTAGGTGTGGTGACACTACCGAACACCAGATGTATTTGTCAGTGTTAGAACGGTTTCCTCTGAGATGATGAGAAAAAAGATCAGTTGAAATGGAAGAGAAACGCTGTTATATGTGTTACACGGACTGTGGATGAAATAATTCTAACCTCAACAAACTCTCTGATTGCATAAAATGTTACCAACTAACTGGCCTTTTAACTCATTGGTTTGACAACACTTTGTTCTGATGAACTTACTGTATCTGCAGATCATCGGTGTAAATCTAATAGAGCTGAGAATATAAAGAATATGAAAAACAGCTCTAGAGGACAGAAAATGTCAGTATCTGAGCCCAGCTAATTACTTTTGTCTGTCCCTGAAGGACTCCATATGTGATTTTGTGTCATCCAAGCTGACGCTGCTCCTGACTTGTGATGGATGCTTTCCTGAAATCCACACTTTCTCTTCCAACGACGGTGTCTGTGTCTTCCCCTCTTTCCTGTTTTACCAATCTCCTGTTGTGCTCCCTGGTAAAGACTGTAGTTTCAAAGCCACGAAGGCTTACAACAATATGTTTAACAGCAGTTAAACACGTCATATACATGGTTGATATCAAATTATCAAACATTAAAGCCTGTGGTGTGCAGCACTAGTTTGTCTCAGCACTGTAGCCCAATCTCACCCTTCCATGCTTCGACAAAACACTGACCCAGATACAGAGATAAGAGCCAGACATCACCTTCTCTCCTTGTCTTTCTGCCCACCATCTGCATTTTGAAGGGTTAAGGTAAGGACGTGGAATCAGTGACCATCTCCAAGTGTGATAGTGACAGCCAAATGTCAGCCTGCTCTGCTGCAAACTCTTCTTCCACTTCTTAATTTATTACGTTTAGATTAAATCCACTGAAATTCAATATTTTAATTGAATGTTTAGAGCCTGGGTGTTCAGTGATAAATTTCCATTGGCGCCCTGTGCTTCATTCTCATGTTTCTCGCACTAATTACATTTGCATAAATGATGTTCGTCATTATTACCGCAGGTTGGTTAGGCACTAGAGGGGTGAAAAAAGGAGCTGTGCAGTGTGAAGGGGCAAGGACGCACTGAAAGGAAACTGGCATCGATGACAGTTTTTTCTTGTGATGACCCACAAAAGTGCTTAGGATACAAGTCTCTTCTGTGCCATGAGAATTAGAGTGGTAGGTTTCCAAGAAGTGAGCACTGGCATTATCAAGTGTCAGCCCTTGAACAACCAAACAATATGGTGAAACTGTGTTCCTCGGACAAAGCTGAACCTGCTGAGGCAAACTGTCTCTCTGTGACCTATTGTTTAAGATCAATGAAAAATAAATTTATCTAAATTTGATGTCAGGAAAATCTAATGTAAAGGCAGTTCAGTTTATTATGTGTTGACCTTTACTAGCTGTTCATTAATCATAGCAAAAGACTGGGTGGCTTGAGAGACGCTACACACTGTTTCTCAAAGAGTTAATGCTGCAAAATCTGAAGCAGCATTAACCTGTGCCTTTTTAACTCCGATATGAAAAGCTTGATTGCATGCCAAATTAGCAGGAAATACCACACATCTCTGCAACTCTACAAAGACTTTTAGACTCTTTTAGCTTATTAATTTAGTGTTACAGTCTGCAATTTTACTGTGTGTTTTAACCTCATCTATTAATCCTGCAGGAAGCAGTTCCAGTGGGGAATGAGTGTGGGGGGAATACACAGACAGACAAAGCTGCACTGTTGGAAAAAAGCTTGGCATCACTAAAGCATTGGAAAAGAGTGGCTCAGTATTTTTTGGCAAAGTCCAATACAGTACTAAAGTGAGAGTTGTGAACTTACATTCATCAAGTGGGCAGAAACATGTGTTACTGTACTCACGTTACATTTTTCAGTAATTTAGTAATGTAACCAATTACTAAATTCAATCATTACATTGCAGTCACAATTATGTCTTTACATACGTTACATAGTTCCTTCAGTTATTGGCACGTGAAGAACCATAACGAGTAATGTGTAATACATCACTTTTCTTGAGTAACGATCCCAACACTGTATCTTATCAGTGCTCGCAAAATTTCAAAATCCCTGGTAGCCCTTCGGGCAGGCACGCTTCAGTTTTTGGTAGCCCAAAATAAATTTAAGTAGCCCGAATAAAAAAGAGAAGGATTTTTTGATTTATGTTTTTTTCCTTTACAATATTATACATTAAAGTATAATATTGTGAAGGAAACAAAACATCAAATTACAATCATCAACTCAAATACTTGGTTCTAATTGAACAAAAATTTCTATGACCTTGTCAGAACTGTGTAGAACATGAATCAGTCTGTGTCAGATCCTGAATCTGAAATTTCCACTGAAGTTACAGGTAAGAGGTAAGTGGAACCAAGATCTAGGCCATTTGCTTTTTGAAGTTTGCAAAGACTGCTAAATTTTGCCAGTGGTAGTTCACTCTTTGCAACATATTACGCTGTTCTAAACAGATTTTTCAAGACTTCTTGTTGTGCTTGGTTTATTTTTAGTATGTTTTGTGCAATTGGTGTTTGTCCTGGGAAAGATACTGCAGATTGAGCAATAATGCACTTCTTGCATTTCTCATGCATTCTGATGGGGTCTTTCTTAAAAAGACTGGTCCCAGTAACAAAGGCGCTTGCCAACTCAGAAATCAAGGGAAACTCACGACACACTCGTCAGAACATTGTTATTTAGCTTGTCATATTCCAGCCACAGAAATTCTTTTGTCCATGAAACCAAAACAGCTACTCTTTTTTGCCTCATAGTCTGATTTGTCATAACCATTTTGTGGTAGGCTTTTCTTTGCTGTCCCTTCTTCACCCTGACCTGTCTTATTTGGCTCTGCAGAACTAAAATACCTGCGTAAATCCATCTGTTTTTACACAGATGGATTTCACACACATAACAGTCAGCGATTCTCTGCGCAATCAACCGCTATCACATGTTTAAGCTTGCTGCGGGAGATTTCACTTGTCACATTTGAATAGTAAGCTAATGAGTGATAAGACGATGTCAGAGGAATTGGTGCGCAATTAATCTGTCACTCACCAATCAGTACAGCGGCTCTCTATACACAGTTCACGCGATTGCAAAGTGAAAGTGAAAGCAAAAAACAAATGCAAATTCAAACGCGATTTCAATATGTCACATATTGACAGTGGCTCATCGATGCCAATGACAAAATTACCCTTTGCGACATTTGCAAAGGAATGCAGAAGCACTGACACATATTTTTCCTTCCTATGATAGCCCAATGGGCAGGACTGAGTTAGATTTTGGTAGCCCGACTGGAAAAATCGTTAGCCCCGGGACGTCGGGCTAGCAATTTTACGAGCCCTGCTTATACACTCTTCTGGTAAATGAGTTTAGATTGAACCACTTGTGGGGGACCTCACAATACATGCATTTTAAGTACATGCAAACAGTATTAAACAGATACGAACATTGCATAGAGAGCAGCAGGAAGTCGCTCAAGCCACAGTAAGCTATACTGATGCTAGGTTTCAGTGTCTGTGCTACTTAGTGCTATCCAAATCGGACTGCCCGGACAGAGAAACAGTATTGGTGGAACGGAGGAAAGGTTTTCTCCCCATTTCCTTTTCTTCTTTTTGACAGTCGCCCTTCCAGTGGGACCATTTGTGATCAGGCTATATTGAACAGTACTGTAGATAGATCAACTATGACCAAATACATCTCTCGGGTTCTGTGTGATTTACTGGATAAGTGGGATCTTGAGGACGTAACCTTCAGATGCCGTTCATATGTTCTAGATAGTTATGAGGACTATCACTTTTTCTTTCATCTTCTATTTGTCCAGTTTCCTCAGTTTTTTAAAAGACACACTGCACACTTGTTGGGCACGTTGTCAACTAACAGGGAATCACTTTGCTTGGTGCAAAAACACTATTCTATGCTTCTCAGTGGGTCATCTTTGGGACTCCACATTCATACATTTAACTAAAGAACAGATGGAAACAAATTATGTGTTTTTGCGACACGCTGCTACCAACAATACTTTGTTGCTAGCAGCCTGCCCATGGTAAATGGACTGGTTCTTTATATAGAACGTTTCTACTTTACCTGAGCAGTCAAAGCACTTTACACAACTTGCCTCATTCAGTCATTAACATAAGCACTTTTTTCTAGGCTCTTCCTATGTAAGTTCTTGCTATCATACATTCATACACATTCATACTCCAATGGATCCATCAGAGAGCATCTTGCGGTTAATATCTTGCCCAACGATATTTGGCATGCAGACTGGAGCGGACAGGAATCGAACCACCAACCTTCCGATTGGTAGGTGATCTACCACTCAGTGTTTAGTGGCTTAACCAAAAAAACAAACAAATCAAAGCATTCGTCTGAAAATGGTCATGGACTGGACTAATGATGGAAAAAGCAGCCAATGTTGAAAGAAAATCTTTGGAAGACCTTTAGAAAGCCTGGAGAATTGTTGCTCACAGCCACTTTAAAAAGATAAAGTCTTACTTGGGAAACAAAATAGAAAGAAATCAGGGGTTCACGCCTTCAACACAGTAGTTTATATCAACATCGGCAGACAGTCATAAGGATGATGTACCACAGCATCCACACATTATTACAAACTGGGCTCCTGTCAGATTTGCAACTCATTACAGAGGGTAAGACAGTCCCTGGTAACAGTAACAACACTTGTGGTAATGTGTACACTGTGCTTCAGAGCTCATAAGTGGGTGTCAACCACTGATGCAGGCAGGGTGGGGAACGATATACTCCTGAGGAGAAAAGTGGGGTCAGAAGAGATGAGCAGAGACAGGAATCAGGGCCTGCTCCCAGAAATTTGCAACAAGCAAGATGTGACTAGAAACATGAGATCATCTCTTGTGCAACGTTGGCAATTTCAATGCATTTTAGAAGACTGACATTAAAGTTGGTTTTTTTTTAGTTGTTATGTGGACGCTTTTGAAAAATACCAAGTGACACAACAGTTTTGTAAGCTACAATCTGTATGAGATACAATCTTAATTTTTTCCCCCAAAACACACTTAAAAAAGAAAAAAAAAAAGAATGTAAATAATGGACTAGAGGTCTGAGTTTTAAAAGGGGAGATTTTTCAGAATGACATCAGCATAGACTGTTGTTTGTATAACGTCCACTGCCTCTTGATTAAAAGCCTGCTCATATTTTCACCCAGAGGATTTCTTAAGAGAAGTAGCTTGGCTTTAGCCTTGGCAACCAGCTCCTATTAAGAAGTGCCTTGTAAGAGGTTTTCTTCTCTTTGCTGCGGAAATAACTGCTGTAATGTCTCTCCTTCTTCACCACTTTGGAATGCCTCCCCCCAGCCCCTCTCAGTTTCTTTTTCTGTCTTCCTTTTTGCTCTCATGCTGAGAAAAGTAAGTGAGAGAAATGATTAAATCATATTTTGTGGAGGTGGGGTCTGGTCAAGACAGACGGGGGTTCTTAAAACAACACAAGATACATTGTCAAAAAGCCATTTTGGTGCTTGGGTTACAGCCACTGACGGGCCGTTACACAGCACCCCATGGTGTGGGGCTGGTGGTTAAAATATGAGTGAAGCTGAGAAGACCCTCTCATAGTGATTGAGTAGGATTCCCCACTGTTTGAGGCAAGCTGGAGGTTAGGGCCCAGAAAGATTCACTACCCAGTGCTCTGCTGGACAGGATAAACCTGTCACCTTGATTGCCCCATTAACAATGGCAGTGCTGCGTTATGCACCGGGATTAAACTCACTATCTTCCATTAAACAATGCTAATTTAACTCTTGACAGAACAAATGTGCAGACAAATTTAGGTCAGCTTTGTTTTAACTGACTTCAAACAGATTTCCAGATGGAGAACTTCACTTCTTTTTTTTTCTTTTTTTAACAGAAGCAAGGTGCTTTTATACACCAACAACAGCAGGGAAACTGATAGCATAATTTGTCCGCTTAGGGAAGCTCCTGTCGCAACTTTAACTTTTGTTGGAATTAAAGCCCATAGAGGGTGGGGGATGCCCAGGGGACCCTGGCGTTGTCTGAAAAGTTAAGAGTAGGGTTACTAGAAAACCCCATCCCTAGAGTAAAACCCCCACTGTGACTATTTTCCACCCCAGGGATGGTCCAATGTAGGCCCTACAGGTAAGGATTGAAGAGAGTGCTTCATGACAGAGAGACAGTAAGTGGTGCCATTATCAAAAGGGCAATCCAGCAGGATATCAGGGGTTAAGTGTCCTGGAGAAAGGTCCTATTATTCCACTTCTATCTAAACTGCCTTCCCAACGCAAAAGAGATCCTCAGCTCCTTTCTGTCTATATATAGAACACTACAATATACTGTCTCACAGTCCAAATACCACTGTATATACCACACACAGCATCTACACCTCCTTGTCCAAATCTCTGAAATGCTGCTTTGACATGACTCCATAATCTTAATGGATTGTTTTTTGTTGTTTTTTGCCTGGTTTTTGTTCTTTTTCATCATTGCCAACTTCAAAGCAGTGACTTGTGACAGACGGTTACATTGAGGGGCTGTCACTGGTAGACTTCAAAAGCTACCATATAATGCCACATTGTCATAACTGCCTACCTGGGCCTCCTGTTATGATGTGAAGATGATATGCCCCCACTGACCTCAAAGTGCCCTATCAAAACAGGCATTCCTTTTGTGTTTTCCGGTCTTTTGATACAGATTGAGTTTTTTTAATGAGTTGGAAATATCTGCAGTGTAGCACTTTAGCAATCGTTATATGTGTTTAAAGCCAGTAAAGAGTTTTTCCATCCTTTCCATCAGATTTATGTACATAAGCCAATTTAAATGTGTTAAAAATTTATAATGCTACATATATCTTATACTGTGTGTGCGCAAGCGTACAGTTCTCCTTTCTAATAAGACTTATTTTACACTGCCTGCCTATAATTGGATTTTGCAGGTCACTGAGATTCACCAGGAAGTCACTTAGACCGCGATGAAGATGCACATGTGGACTTTTCTCACAATTATTCCTTCCGTATTTGTCATCATTTCTGCTTTTCCCTCACCCTCTTTCTCTCTGTCCTTCCGCCTCAACACAACTTTGCCCTGTCACGGCATATTAAAAGTGGTTTACATGTGCATGTCCAATGCGATGAATATGGATGTGACCTCTTTCTTTGGCGCCTGGCCGCCCGCCTGCCCTCTCCCTGGCAGCCCCCCTAGGCACAAGACACCACTTCTCAATGAGCACAGCATGCATAGGAGACAGAGTTTTACCCCCTCTGAAAACACACATGCACACACACACACACACAGCAAGGAATTACACTCATAATCACATGCACAAATATATATACATACATGCATGCACACATGCACGCACACTCGACTCTCTCATGCTCTCGTTTCTTCTCTGCTGCTTCTCTTCACTGACCTTTCACAATGTGTTTTACATAAAAATAAAAGAAGAAGGGGGCGGTAAAGGCCTGAAGACTGAAATGGAGAAGGATGCTGATTTCAATTCAGATGTGTGACACCTCTAATGAAACAATGGCCTTGTCTTTATATGTCTTTATATGTGAGAGTTAAGCACTTTTATGCATGTAGATAGGTGCATTTCTCCCCTTACCTTGAGTTGGTATCTGTGAATAACTTGCTCTCTTATAAATTAAATAAAAAGATGTGTTTGACAATAGTGTTGCAATTTTAAGATGAACTGTTTAAATACAAAGCGAAAATAAAGGCAAATGTACATTTTAGAAGATAAAACTTAGTGATAACATTACATTATGTATTGTGTACCATATAAAAGCTGATGCTAAACAGTATATTTTTTACTGACTGTTTAATATTTTCTATTCTTTGCACTAGTCTACACCCACTATATGATTTTAAGTATTATCGACATTAAGCTAACATACTTTTTTACAACAAAGCAATTATCATAATTCTGCTTTTATGTTACTTTGCAACAGTTGAAAATAGAGATCTGTGCACAGGCGATAACATTGGCGGTAACATTAAAAAGTTACCTCATTTTCCTACTAGAGAAAAGTCTTTAAAAAAGTCTTGAACAAGATTTTTTTTTTTTTGCTTTAATTATTAAATCCTTGATGGGGTCACTTGAATGTTGTTTAATGGTGTTCAGTTATCTTGTTAAGACTAATTAAACAATAGCGAAGTTGATGCTGGATTTGCCAATTAGCACAAAAGAGACAAGCTCAGGCTAATAGTCTCAAGCTCCTCTGTGGCACGTAAGATGAGATGCTGGCACACAGTGGCGTACCCTTTGTGTTGAAGGAAAAGGAGGGTTAAACAGTTGTGAGGTGATCAGAGACCAGAGACGATGGAGTGTTTATATTTATAGCAGTATGTATGTTAGTGTAGGTTTGCTTCTTTGTGGGCAAGAACCTATTCTCTTAATTCTTTAAGAGTTTACTTCACATGAAATGTATATGTCTCTGCAAAATCAAGCAAACTAGTTCTTCTTTTTGACAAACAAAATAGGAAATTTGACTTTCCCAGTGTCTATGAAATTTGGAAGGGAACATTTCAGCAAATAAAAAAAAAAAAGGATAAACATCTGATTCCACGCTAGCTTCACGCCAGTCTGGCTTATTTACAGGTTTAATCTGTTACTCTAAACTTAAACATGCACTATTTTAAGGCGCCCACCTCAGACTCATCCTAAGTGTTCTCTTTAAGTCTTTTGGCCCAATTCATTTCACATTTTAGTAATGGGTTTTAAACTGGTGATGTTAAAAAGAAACAAACCAACGGCATTCTAATAATTCACTAGTTAACAATTGCTTTCCAGTAGTACAGTCAAGTTTTGTCAATGGTACTTTCCCAGATGAATTATCCTTGTTTCTTAAACCCAAAAAGCTGAATGAGTAGGATGTGGAGGGGAGGGAAATTACACATCGTAGCTATTAATGTCCTTGAACTCTGGTCTTTCCCAAGCATGATTAACAATATGCCTTTTGTGTGGATTCGTGACACGGCAGGGACAGAGCGAGGACTCTCTGAGTGCTGTGGCACCACTAGACCAACACAGTGGCATTGGCAGGCATCTGGGGTTGAGTCATGAGTCAAGCATGCCTTGCCAAACTATGAATGTGTGTATACATAAGAGAAGGGATGTGCTACTGTATGATTACTCATGTGATGGAAGTGTGGGGTAGGGGGTTATTTTGAGGCAAGATGTTGAAATAGACAAGGGCAAACGAGGCCGCCTTTACCATTTCTTTCTCTAATATAAACACTCTCTAAATATATGAATAGAAATCTGCATTTTTACATATAGTACTATATAGTTGGACTGATGGATGCATAGATAGGAGCATAGCCATCTCAATCATCTATCATTGGTCAGATGGTTTTCCTCCCTGGCATGGTTTCTAAGTTATGAACAGAGTTCAAAACTCAAATTCCTTTGGCTAGGACTTGTTTTCTTTCCCATTGATCACCAAGCAGCTGCTGACTGATTCTCAGCATAGCCTACATAGCCACAATGTTTTCTTAGCATTTCAGACATGCAGACAGACAGGGTGAGAAAAGAGAGGAAGGGAGAAATGGGAAGAAGAATGCAAAATGAAAAGGAAAAAGCAGAGAAATAGTGTGCAGGAGGAATATTATTTGTTTCTGTAGTTGGTTGAATTCAGAATTAAGCTAGATAGAGTTTTATGATTCGATACTTGATCCAGAGTTCACAACTTCAGAAATAGAATTGGAAATTATGGAAGGTGGCATCACACTCAACACTCAGAATCTTTAAATGTAAATTTTCACATTACTCAGTGCTGAGCTTTGATTGTGTCTCTCTTCGGCGCAGTTTTACATTCAGTTTGTTGCTAGTCCATGTTGTAAGCTTTCACATTCGGTCTCAGTACTAAACAGCCCATAGAAGCACAGTACATAAAAACGATACTCTTTAAGAACATGGAAGTCTTCCAAACTAAAAATTCTCTTGAAAACTGTTATTTTCAAACTCCAGCTAGTTAACTCCACTTTCTGGTTAACAAGCTGGGAGCTTAATTTAAATAACTTTGCTGATAATGAGACTCCTAAAATCTTAAAATTAGTTTGGTGAGCACTGTTAGCTTCTGTGCAAATCAGCTGTCAGTGAGGAAGCGGTGGATAGGGATGAGAATCGAGAACTGGTTCTTGTAAAAAACATGGCACGGATATGGATATTTATTTCTATCACATAAAACAACAAGATAAATGGTAAAGTGGAAAATTGCATTCAGGAGAGAAACAACTGCATTATGCTGCTGAACAACTTTGGTTCTTTGCAAGCATCTGCCAAGACAGCAACGCTAAGCTAGCCAAGATGAACCCAAAATGAAAGCTGAGTGAATGCTGACACCACTAGGCAGACCCTGAACTTCAACAGGTAACAAGCAGACGAGCAGTCAGGCTGCAGTCTCTACTTTTACCTGTTCACATTTCTAAAACAGAATCACTGTGGCGACCTTAGCGAGATGTGTCCTCATTAGGGATTTGTATTGTTTGGAGGGGTTGTAGCCTTAGGTTTATATTGTTAAATTGTGATTATGAGACAGTTTGTTTAAGCTGTTTCACAGAGTAACATAAAAGTAATGTAACGAGTAGTTACAGTACTAGTAGAAATGTAACTAGTATAACGAACAACTTTTTCCCTGGAATAATTAAATGACATACTGCATTATTTTTTAAGAGAAGTGGTTTGTGTGATCTGTGTAATAATGACCTTTTTGAGTAACAACTCCAACACTGACCACAACAAAGAGGTGAAAAACCTTAACAAACATGCACAAACATTTGAACCACGGTATGCAATTCATTAGCATAAATGTCATTTCTTTATTGGTGCTTAGCAATGGTGGTCACTCTCAAAACGGAGCCAACGAGAACCCAATGACAATAGACAAGAAAATGGATAAGGAATTGAATCAATAAATGATATCAATAATGGAATTGGTATTTCTAAATTCGTATCAAGTCCCAACCCTAGTGATGGATAGTTTTTCTTTAGCAAGATGAAATAATATGAACTTAAAATCAATAACATGTAAGGTGGTGGTAGTTAAGATAAACTGTTCTTTAACAAGGGCAATATAGAAAGGTAATCTTTAGTTATGCATAACCACTAAAGCCCCAAACAGGGGACCTAAATAAAGCATTAAATCTTTGTACTGAAAGGGCTAAAATGTAGATTTGATGGACATTAAAATGAATTATATATAAAATAATTTTAAAATTTCCAGTTTTTTTTTATCTATTCAGCCCACATTCCCTCAGCACCAGAGCACCATCCTCCTTTCTCCATCTCTCCAACCCCTTTTTAATAAACGAGCACTGGTGGTAATTACCCAGTCTGAGACGACACCATTACTCATTCAGATGTCCAATAAGGCTGCAGAACCTGCAACATACACACATGCAGACACAAGCACATACACACACAGGATGGAGGCTTGGGTTTAGTCTGTACATGCAGATCCATATCATTGATCTCTCTTCCCACCCTCTCCTCTCCTTCCCATGCTCCATTTTTCATATTCAGTGAGTGACTTGTAGATTTGTCTGCTCAATACAGATATGTCTCAATTAAGAAAAGGCCAGGGTATGTATTGACATACATATGTACTGGTCAAGTAGCCTTGAGGAAAACAGTTCAAGTACTAAGTAGTTCAAGAATGAAGTTTTAATGCAGAAGGCAGATTTCTACATATGCTGAATTCCTTACACTTGAACGCTTTGCAAGTTCATGCAATAGTCATACTAGAAAAAACTGTCTGTGTGCAATGAACTGCTCTTGAAATAGTTGCTTCAAAGACGGGACCAAGTCTGCGACCACTTGCTGTGATTTGCCATCTTCAAAGCAACTTTGCTTTGCTGTGCAAATCTGTTATATCTAAACTCAGTGATTTACGTTAACTACTTACATTCAGAGTCCCAACATAGATTTAAAAGAGAAATTCAGAAATTCATCCACAAATAGTGACATAGTTGTTGCAGGATGGTGATTTACTGTAGAACAGCAACCTTGCTTTTATATAGGAATATAGCCAGAATACAACCAGTTGGCAACCAGCTGAATCAAATCACCTATTGCAAAAAGACACACTGCAGACTGACTCAGGATGTCAACACGTCACAATCAATCAGTCAGCGTTAATAAATTAGATGACAATTGTTTTCAAACCACCAATCTCTCTGAGACTGATTGTTTGCAGACAGGTCGACTCACACCAAGATGACCTGCGTAATCGCCTTGCTATTAGTGGTTGACCAGATTTAAGGGTTTTACCGAATGCAAAAAAACAAAAACAAAAAGAAAAGTCAATGCAATCACTTGGAAGCCACCAATGTTTTTGATGGCTACCAAGGAACAAGGAGGGTGATAACCTGATCTTTTACTCTAGTGTGACTAGGCCAATGAATTACAGTTGTGCTCCAACTCTAAATGACTTCTAATCAAAGTGACTGATGCATTGCTTTATCAGCATCAACAACTATGATAGAAACACATGTGCTCAAAACTTATGGATCCAAGCTAAACTGAAGTTGAGGATTTGTGGCTATAACCAAACAAAATTTTAATACTATTTCTACTTTACTTTCTATTTGCGCTTGAGGGAACAGTCTAAGATTGGCAATCTGACAAGCACCCAGTGGTAAAGAGTTCAAGGGTTAAGGCCACAACTTCCAGACAAAAATACACTAATGCCAAATCTGAAATTTGAGGGGGTTCACAACTAAAAGCTCACAGGTTCTAAGGAGCTGATGAGATGTGGTTTCTTGAGTCTAAAATCAAACTCCCTACAGGACCTGAGGGAAAATAAAGCAGCCTGGGAAAAGAGAAAGTGGACTAGGGACTGTGTATTTAATGGAAGTATACACTTCCCAGTGAGAATGAATGCTGTTCTGTCTGTGTGTGTGTGTGTGTGTGTGTGTGTGTGTGTGTGTGTGTGAGTGAGAGTGAGAGAGAGAGAAAGAAAGAAAGTGTACAGATATGTTTTAAAGATTTTTTTTGTCTTTGTTTCTAAATGCATTGCCATATTTGTTCCCTGTAACACAAGGATCATTTCCTTTATGTAGTTCAAACATTTGGTCAAAACATCGCAAATCCCTGCATCTTAAATGGATGTGATTTTTTGTGTCTTACTTAGAGACAGAAGTAAGTATTTGATTAAAAGGAACAAAGAAATGCCGTCTCAAACCCTCAAGGAAAACGTAAAGGAACCAACGGTTGAGTAAAATCTTGGAATGTGTCGTCTTTTATGAGGGGGAATGAAAGACTAAAAGCATGCATATACATATACTGGGCAATTGTACATCTCACTGCTGTACATCATAAATCTCCAAGACTGTAAAAGCAAAGGATGAAAGACCCATTTGGCTTATTTTGACTGATCTGCAGACGAGTAGTCTTAGTGGAGTTTTTTTTTTTTTTTTGCCTGTGGAGAGACACTCCTGGGTGAAGCCGGGGAATTCACTGTCATTTCTGTGTTAATATTAATTGTCCATAAAAAGTGTGCTAGTCTCAGGAGAATGGTGGTGTAGCTAAACACTTCATAGACACTGGTATGATATCACTGGTGAAGCAGTGTATGGAGTCTATGGTTATAGCTTTCACAGTAAAATATGTGTTATGTCTTTCACTTAGACTATGTAGGTTATGTACATAACTTTTCCATATCCATATCATAAATGGATTGAATGGATTTTTGGCACAGACACATCTGTGCAAAATCAAACTTCATAATACTGTGCACTTCAACATTTTTCTATTGTACTACTATGATTAAAGGCCCTTCATGGAACACTGTAAACGAGGACCATCAAGCCCCCTCAATGATCAGTGGACCATAATGCTTTAGATAAATACCTGACTGCAACCACTAGAAACTAAGTGATTTTTAGTTCTCTATACTACAGATTATGTTGCTCAAAAAGCATAGTGAATAGGTAAGAGTAACTGCAAATGGCATGTATTTACTAAGATGTTAATGAAACAGTGGAATAATGGTTTCACAGCACTGGTCAGTTTATTTTCTTGGCTTTACCTAACTGAAACATCTGGGCAGATGAAGAGAAATTAAAATCATACAAAAAAACAATTTGAGATTAGAATTTACCTTAAACACATACAGCAAATGTATGGAAAATATCATTTTTAAAAACATTTTTAATTATCCTCTTACATCTTAATAGTATCCAACATAGTTTTACTATAAAAACTTACTGTTAATATACCTGAGTAAGAAACTGATCTCCCTTCCAGATGTCTAAACAACACTGAAAATAGACTGAAAAGTTTAAAGTAGAATTCTCAGGTTGTTACAAAAAACATCTAGAAAAAGAAATCCCTTTAAAAAAAAAATCCCTAAATTTGGTTGGAAAGTGAAAACATTTTCCTCATCAACAAACTCCTCAGGTAGACAGCAGATTCTTATGAACTGAATTAAAATTTATTAAATAAAAATCAAAAACATTAAAATAAGAATTCCATGCGACGTGTAAAGAAACAAGTTTTTAGAAAATATTTCTTGTCATTTCTGAAAATATAAACAATAAAATATTATGTTGATTTGTACCACTCTTCACACATTTTCATGTTACCCTGCTTATTTTTTAAACCTCTCTTTCCAATGTACACCTTATTCTTTCTTTCACTCACTTTTACAGGCTTCAGGAATGCGGGGTCTCCTTAGTGATTTATAAACATACACATAATAAATAAATGGGCGGCTGTAGTTTAAGCAGTGATGAAGGATTCTCTCTCTGAGACACAGTGCTGGCCCATGTATGATTTAAAGGGCTGACATTTATGGCTTGCAGGCCTATTATTCAGAGTGACTGTCTGTGTACAGACCAATGCTTTACAGCGGCCACGCAGCGGTGAGCTCAAAACGAAGCTAGTATCTGACACAGGAAAGTGAGAATACTTAGAGTAACGTGACGTTAAGGTGGTGAATGCTTGGCAAGATTATCTGGTCAAAGCTTTACTTAATCTTACGAATATCTAATCTAATGCCATCAGACATAGGTTAATCTATCAGATTTCACACCATTTTATGTTTTCGACTTGCTTGAATATTACCAAATATGCCCAGCATGTTCTGCCATAGAGAGAGATTAGAATAGCTGAGAATATGGAGAACTGTATAGCAGTACACATTCAACAGTTCAACACCAGATGGTTATTTAATCATGAACTGGAAGCCTTGTTGCGCCGCTTTGGAGTACTGTTTTACGATGTGCATCAGTTGTAAATGCTCTGTATTTGACTGGATTAAAATAGCCCAAATTATCCCTAGAGTTAACTGTGCTATTTTGTTTTCACATAACCCATAACGTGTCAGCCTGCCACCAACGTGCAGTGGATTGCAAATCGACGACTCAAAGGCCGATATCGCTATCTGTCCGGGATAATAGATGACAATAATGGAAAACTGTCCCTAAGCACTCGTTTGGAGTCTTCCTGCTCATTTACTGATACCCTTCATATTTAATTCCCCTCCTATAGCCAGGAAAACAGACACTTTAAGCCCATCTAGAGGGAGCGCATTTACAATAAAAGGCCAGCTGAATCCTCAGCTCACATTTCCTTCTAACTGTGGCAGGACATAAACCTTCAAGCCAGACCTCATTTTCTCGGCGCCATCTCCCGGACACTGCTAAAAAAAAGAAAAGGAAAAAAAAAAAAATCAATAAAGCTGCACACAGTACTCTTAAGTTTAGAAGCCATTGTGAAAATGTCTTTGTCGAAAGAATATGGGAAATATTTTTCTTCTTCTGAGCTTGGTTTTCTGTGCCACTGTGATTTCCCTCTAATAGTTCCAATAGTAAGTGTAGCATGTGACTTGTTGCTAAATTAGCATCTTGCTGTGTACCCTGCTAATCTAACACATGTCTATGACAATAGCAGTATGTTGTTGTGCATTATGGTCACTGTAACTCGATTCCTCCAGCTAAGCAAGAAGAAATAATTCAATCCCGTTGCAAAGATAAAGATCCCTGGAGCAGGGTGGAGAGATCTGCTCTGCCTGTATCAAGTTATACTCTGGAGATTAGCACGTAGCATGTAGCATTTAGCTGGTAGCAACAGTGAACACTGTGATTCACGCAGTCAATAAAACAGGGGAGGCTCACTGCATCACCTTCTTCACATTCATTAAGCTGTTACAGCATAACACAAGTGAAGATTGCCTTCCAGGCTATAACAGCTAAGTGCATGTGTGATGAAATCTGACAGATTTATATTATTTGAATATTTCAAAGAACAACAACAACAAAAAAGCCCCCAAGGATAAAAAAAAACAAAAAAAAAACAATTGGCTGATAGAAAAAGTAGTAAAGCTGAAGGTCCCTAGCATCATTTTTTTTAATAACTACCAATAATTTTACATTTTGGGTAGCACTTTATAATAATGTCACTTTATTAGGCATCAGGCAGGTATTATTAAGGTATTAGCGAGTGCTTAATTCATCATTTATATATCATTACCGCTCCTTGATATGTCATTTATATATACAGATATATTTATCCATCTGTTACTATAACACCATGTACGTGTAAGTGCGTATAGCTATCACTACCACTACATCACTGCTAGTAATAATCATAATCATAGCCATAATAATATATTTGTATTTATAAATGGCATACAAAGGAGGAATAATCCTATATTAATAATGAATTACTTATACATTAATAATTGTTAATAGTGTGACATTATTATAAAGTGCTACCAAATTTTGCAACAGTCTATTACTAACTTTTAAATACCAGCTACATTATCATGAGCGGATAAATTAAAAATGCTTTTTGAGGAAAATTGCTTGAATCAACCTTTCTAGTGTTTTATCACATATGAATAATATAATTTTGCAGCTACGGACATACATTTTGAAAATAACCTCGCACTCAATGTCTGGTATGTGTGTCTCTGTGTGTGTCTGTGTGCAAGTGAGAGACTGAGTATGTGCGTTTTTGTGTGTGTGCACATTTTCTCCCAACAGACTGCCTTCAATCTCTTGCACTCTCAGCATCTATTGCCTTCTGCTGTACATCACTCTGACAGGAGGGACTTGAGCAGAAGCTCCGGGTGGAAGAGGTCTTCTGGATTGCCTTATATGATGGACAGGAATAGTCTGGAATCCCCAAACGGAAGTAACCTCATGCTGACCTCATCTAGCCATGACTTCCTTGACCCCTCAACTTATAACCCGTGACCTTTGTTGACTGATTCCACAATACATAAACAGAAGTGGGTCAAATATTCTTGCTGTATTTATCTTCAGGTTGGCCGGATCTAATTTTTCATGTTAAGCTGCTAAGTTGCTAACCTTAGGTATCACATACAATCAAATTACTTGATTCTACACTAGATATTTTACTTTATACCAGATCTATACTTGAGCCAGCAGGAAATCTTTATTTTTATTTATTTACTTTTTTGAAACTTTTTCTGAGAAGGCGCCTAGCTTTAGGCACTAACTTTTGACATTTATCAAAAATAAGTGTGAACTCTTTCATAAGCATATCCACAGAATAATGTGGCTTTACTTTTGAGAAAATACAGGAAAACTCTTTGAGCCCATAAAGGGTTAAAAAGCAATATGTATGCTGCCTAACCAAAGCCACTTCTCCCCAGAGCTGCGCAACAGTGATATTCTTCTCCCCCAAAATAAACAACGATGCAGCCAGAAGTGCCACATAAATTAAAGTGGCAGGTTGATTGATGACTAAGAGAACAGCAGAAGAGGTTTTTGCATTACTTTTTTGCAGAACAAGGGGATATGCATATACACAAACATACATACATAATTTGCACATGTATATACATGGAGATGACACAGAAACAATTATTTATAAACACACACAAATAAATCCAAAGACACCAACCATGTGTAACCAGATAAATCCAAAACCCTTTGCAGCATCCTAAAATGTACCCCCGAGAGCTGCTGAGAAAGAAAATTACAAAGCAATAGATGTGTTTGCATGCTAGCATACATGTCTGTGTGTGTATTGTACCCCATCCCCACATCCTCTAAATGAGCTCCATGCAATATTAAAGGATGCAAAATTAGTCTGTGAGTGTGAATGTGCTTGGAGCACCATTGCTGACTGACCTTCCAAGGGCACCATGGGAAATAAGTGGATGGGGCATGCAATTGAAACACATATCACTGGATATCCATCACGTGCTCCACAACATAGTTTTCATAGTAGACCGTAAGCTATCCACATGGTGCTGCCATACAACCAGAGGGGATGTTGGCTATATTGAATATGTTTAATGGCAATCATTTACATTCAACAATCTCATCAAACTTTGGGTTTGGGTTTGTATTTTACAATAAATGGCCATTCTTTCAGTGTGTTGAACTAATAATCTACACAGGGATTTGGAATTAGGCACTAATTAGCAATTCAATAAGCACTGATGACCACACTGTGACACATTTCTGAAGTATAAAGTCAGCAAATATCTGCTGGGCATACACAAGCATCTTGAGTCAGCATTTGTTCTGATCAGCCATGCTTCCATAATTGTTTCCCTCTCTAAATTAGCAGCTACAGGAATACTTTCTTGTATAAAATTCCAGATATTCTTGGAATGGCAGTTATGAATTCCAAAGAAAATCCTCGCAGGAAGAATGTGACCGAATACTGCGAGAGATATTCAAGTTCTTGAGGGTGAGTCCAGGTCAGCTCAGAAGTGTTTATCACCAAAATACTTGGTTAAATGTTCATAAAACCAGACAGAACAGAAAAGAAAGCTGTTCATATAGTTTATATCATTGATTTTCAGAGGACATTCCAGATAATTAAACATTTAAGTTATTATCTGTTATTAATGTAACAACACAAAATTTGAAATTTACAGTAAAGATTTTCCTTTTAAGTCTCAAGGTATGCAAAGCTATTTATAGGGAATTATCTTCATGAGCTGTCTAATGTAAGTCAGGTATTGAGTCCTGTTTTACTAGAGCTTTTAGAGCTATTGAAGTGGCTCGCTGGCTGGATCTGTGTGAATATCATGGTTGAAGAAGGCAGAAGGAATCAGCAGTGAAAGAGTAAGGAAGGAGCGGAGGGTAGATTTCTTTTAAAGCCCCATTCCCACAGATGAGCAGCATCAATCTGTGCTTTGCCACTGAGATAAGGCCTGGCTGCTGCTATCAGCAGACTTTGGTATTGGAGGGGTTGATATAAAGCAAACACAAATTCAGTCACCTTCTTCACCAGATAAATGACATCAACACCCCTAAAAGCCAGCTGGGGGTGTGTTCTGTTCGGTCATCCACAAAACCCAGCTTTAAGGTGGGCTCCAAGTATTGTGCAGGTGAGGTTGCTGGGTGCCTGGATGCTGTCTTCACAGGAGTGTTTTAATTGCACTTTGTCTGTTCTTTTCAACCAGGATTATTTTGCACTGCATTATTTTGCCCTTGATAAAATAGCTCCTGGAACCACTGAAGCACACAAACATCTCTACCACAAAAGGGTAGCGATTGATGGAAAAACATGAAGTGAATGTATCAAACAAGAAAAACACAGATGCTCATCCACGCGGATCATTCACACATACTCACCTACACAGGAACATTAGAGCAACAGTCAAATGAACATCAAACACAGAGGGAGGGAAGTGCTGTCATGTTTTTGGAACATTTGATCGTGTTTTAGTGCCATCTTCCCGCACCAGGTGTCTTCAGTGGGAAACATACAATGACTCACGTGCCACACATGATTTAAAATACCTGTGTGTGCATTCAGCAAATTTAAAAAAAAAAGAAAAGAAAAAAAAAGGGAAGAGCACGTTTGGTGTGTAGTGATGATGGAAAGGTGTTAGGTGTGGTGAGATGGAGAGAACCAACACATGCAGCAAAACAGAAAATGTTTTGAATTATACATTCCTGCCACCCGTGATAAATTGAGAGAAGGTTTCATCATAAATCACAAGAATACTGTGCTGCCTATCAAGAGAATTGCGTGGTGGGCAGCAGCCTGAGATTTAGGAGTGTTGTTGCTCCCGTCTGCAGTCACACCTTTACCACCTACTCACATGTTATTTTCAACATATACTAGCCTGCAACTTAAACTCTTTATTCTTATCTTTGTTTTCCGTGGTGCTCTTTTCTAAACACAGCGGTTTACATACATATCCTTGAAAATATTATTTTAATAATTTGTCATCTCTGAAAAAAATTTGCTGATGTGTCAGACAGAATGGTAGATAAATTTTAAACATGAGCATGAACCGTTTTCTTATATTTCTGTGTGAGTATGTGCGTGTCTGATTCACCAAATGCCAACTTAAATACTATTTCATGTTGTTATAACTGTCCACACAACAAGTTCTATATCAGCTCTAAGTTTGGTACAAATGTAATAATAGCATTTATATAAAACATTACCTAAGAAACCATATTTGAGCGTACGCCACAGAATCGTGTTCAAATTCAAATACAGTCATATCCTTTTCACATCTGTGTTACATACTTGTGGGTTTTTTTGCCATACTGGATCAATTCTGGACAGTTTTTCATGTCTAGAAGCTGTTTTGTAGACCAGACACACCTTTCCAAATAAAAAAAGTAAAGCTAACAGACAAGTGACCATAAACATCAGGAGAGGAAGACCACATCAGTCATGACAGCTAAACAAACAGCAGCAGGTTAAATTAACAGCACATGGGCAAAAACGGGGATTACTAATGTGATGTAATATGTGTGTGTTGCCCACATGTAAAATCAGGTGAATACTGGGCTAAAATGAGCATTTCAGGCTGTTTAAGACTCTCTGTGTGCTCTCTGCAACTGTCGTGGGAAAGATTGGAATATAAAATCAAAGAAAATATCTCTGTCAAGGTGTGGCGTTAAATATTTAAATGATTAACATCTTATGTAGTTTAGTGCATATGTGCATGTTGACCAGGTTAACAAAATGTTTTGAAACAAAAAAAATTAACGATATAAATACAGAATTACAATGTTCCGACCATTATGACCACACAAAACGTACATACTGAAGTTTTGCACACTGTTGAACTCTTCTGCAATTAATAAGCAACACAAAATAGTTTGTGATCTGTGTCTCAACAGCCATTTAAAGTAAAACACAGTGACACACATTGTGCATGAGCCCTGTAGAGGTCGAGAATCTCTGGTTCCCAGAACTCAGTGGTCTACCCTCCACGTCTGTAGTCAATAAATAAATCACCAATGAAGTCAGACTTCTGTATTTACACAGTGATTAAAACTCACGAGCCAGAGCGCATAAAACGAACCTAAACAAAACAAATGAGTAAAAAGTCGTCCCCACACACACACACCTACACACATATATGTTCTTATATGCTACACATGACAAACGCTGATCTAATTTTAGAAAACACACATGCACAGGCATTTAGAGCAAGCCACAGAGTATAAACACTCACAGAAAGAAACTAATCAAATAGGACCCTTTAAAAACTACAAATTTCCTTTTTCGTCACAGTTATAGTGAAGAAAACATCGGGTTTGTTACAACTTTAACATCTAAGTATAAAATATCTGCGTTCTAAAATAAAACAGCTATTAGACTACTAGACTACAGATCACTGGTAAATATGCAATTACATAGAGTATAAACTTAAACATAACCAAAGATCATTTCTTAAAGTATTTTTGATACATTTAAGTTATATCCAATAAGTTATATCTTAGACTTGTACTGTATAAGCTAATTAGATCTATCAATAAAAACATAATGGGCTGGTAAAATGGTCCACAACGTTCAAGCAGAGTGGAGAGTGCCACCTGCTCAGACTAACCTGGTGAGAAATTTTGGCTAGAAGATGGGAATATGGTATAGACATTCAAGTAAACATCCCTAGGTAAAGAACTGACTGCAAGACACGGTACACCTCCAAAACCATGCAAACCCACATCCCCTTGACCCAATCTCTGCTCAAAGCTTCTTCAAAGAGCCCCATCTCACTAACTATCAGACAGAAAATCAAATATTTTGTTTTGAGCTTCACTAATATCAGCATTTTTACTCCACCCCTAATGGCATTTTTATTGATCGGCTTCTTAATGGCGGGCCCATATATTTGACGGCACTCATTTAAAGTAGAAGTGAGTAATAGCTGTCTGAGGGAAGGCCGTAAAGCTGTGTGAGAGTGTGTGTGTGTGTGTGTGTGTCTGTGTTTTATCGTATTCTGTCATTGGGGTATGGAAGAAAGGGAAAAGAAGAAAGAGAAAGCGACGAAGGAGGAGAGGGGGGAGAAAGAGTTTTCAATTTACTGAGCACAAGAGAGCATGAGGAAAATGGAGAGGAAGTGCAACCAAGGTAGAGTAAGAAAAAGGGACAATTTAGAGAAGAGGGTGAAGGATAAGCAGTAAAAACTCATTTTCCATACCAAACAGAATTCATTCTAAAGCATTTCTGCAAATGCAACCCGTTTCACCTACACACACTCATACATCACCTCCCTCCTTTCGCAAACAAACCTCAAACCCCCTTTTCTCTCTCCTCCTTCATCTCTCGCTCTCTCTCCTCTCCATCCCTCTATCCCTCTCAGGTCATCAGCGAGCGAAGCCACAACAAAGGGGGGCCGTTGCCGCGGTGACCTTGGCTGTGACATCATGTGGCGGCAGAAAGAAATGAAGCCATTAGGCCGAGGCAGCACTTGCCCATAAATCAGACTGTTTCCAATAAGCTGCCTTAATGGTCATCCATCACGCCGCCAGCCAGCGCCCTCCACACCCAACAGCCTGGGGAACGGCCACAGGGACGTGGAGAGGAGGAGGGGTTTGAAATCTGGGAGAGTTGGAAGGAAAGAGTAAAAAGACGAGTAGAAGGGATGTGGGAAATACAGTAAGATGAAGAACCAAGAGGAGATAAGGGAGTACAGTTTGTGGGAGTATGTTTTGCTGCTCTCTTGTTCAGGTCACTGCAAAAGACGAAAATTCTGATCTCAATCAGGCCTACCTGGTTAAGTAATCATTATAATTAAAAATAACAGTGACAATAAAAGGGGAACGATAAGGGGCTTAATAAAAGACTCATATCAGTCAAAATAAGGTCATGGCGATTTTAAAGGGGACGGAACATGGAGGAAGAGGAAACAAGTAGAGAGTGTTAAAACATAAAATTATAGGTGAAGGGAAATTAGGAGACGAGATATGGAGCGGAGGGTGATTTGGCGAAGGGCTAAAAATGGGACAGAAGGAAGAGAGGCTTAAAGAAAGGCAGCGGTGGAAAAAAAACGGAACACAAGGCTCGAGAGAACTGCCACAATGATACACAATGAGATGTAAGGGGAAAGAAAAAGATTCAATTACATGAGAGAGCAAGAATCTGTAGATGATGGCAGAAGTAAGAAACTGATTTAAAAAAAAAAAAGATTATCGATAGAAGAAATAAAAGAAAAAAATAATTATAATATTTCACACCATTAGGCTAGGTGTAGCACATTAACTCTTGCTATTAACTCCTGATAACCACATTATCAGCTAATTGCGTTGTCAATAACAATAGATATTCTGTAGTTTCAACACCACCACCCGAGTGAGACTATTAACAAGATCTGCATAATCTGTGGGAGGTTGTGGTTAGGCAAAAACTACTTTGGCAATGAACGCTGAACCTGGACCATCCACATGCTGTGGTATCTTATTACTGAAGTGCTGCATTATCCTTTCAGCATCATAGTGGCCTGAAATGTAGGATTTTTGCAGTGATCGATACAAAACTGTTCAATCAAGAAAATTCCTTTAATTCTCAGAATCACAGATCTTTTTTGATCCAGAGGGGTCATTTGTTAGTAGTTTAATTAAATCAATCATACTTATAATTTATGTCATGCATGTTGTGCCCTACTCTTATGGAACCACTTTTCCTCTGTCTCAGTGCAAATGTGTCCACTACCTAAATGACCAGTAACATTCTTTTCAGTAATAAGCAACATTTAGACATTTTTTCCCACTTTTCTTGTTGATGTGTTTCTGTCTAATTTGATTTAATTTTGTTTTTTATAATCATCTCTTTCCTCTGGGTGCAGTCTAATTTAATTAAATGTATTTATTCCAACTCAGCTGACAGAATTTTGTTAACTGAACGATTTGAAAAGTTAGAAAATATTAATTTGACAATTAGATGGGAAACTTTAGATGTCGGACAAACTCACATAGTGAGCAGAAGTATATCACATGAAAACATGCTTGTGCTGTGGAAACGTCAATGTGTGCCAAACCTCAAACCCCTGGTAGCTAACCATAGCTGCAGGAATTACTTCACACACTCCCAGGACTCATGTCATCAGGAACCTGGTGTAACTAGCCCATTTTTTACCTTATACCACACCAGCCTCTTGCTGAAAGGTTCAATCTAAGCTACGATGCCTGGAGCCTGCAATTGTGGTACATCAACCTTTACTTTCTCTCATTGGTCTGTTGTTTGGTTTTCCTTTCTTATTGTCTGTATCCTTACTCAACGTTTCATGATCTTGCCTTTTTTTTTTCACCCCTAAATGTTCTGAGTGTCTTGTATTCTCTCTTCATATTTTATTTATTTCCCTTCTCTCTCCACTTTTTTCTTTTCACTCTCTGCTTGTGTATGTGTGTATGTGTTGACCATAGTGCCCATTTTGGCCAAAATCAACTCACTGAGAAGTCACTTTACAACCCGTGCTCTTACGAGCCCTGTAAATGTAAGCTGAAAAATGATGTGTGTGGCGTGACTCGCCTCTTAGGTTTCCCCAAGTACAGCGGCCAAATTGTTTTCGCTAGGCACTACGAGAAGCATTATCCATCACTTTGAATGAGCTCTGTAATTGGGATTATAAGAGCAAAAGTGCAAAAATTGACTTTGAGAGTGATAGCATTACAAGTGGGCCTTTCAGATGAAATCACAGGCCAAGTGTGTACAGTATACTAGTGTTTTGGCTCATGTTTGGTTAACCCTACTTAACTCTGGGTGAATGTATGCCCACTTTAAGCACTACTACTTTCTGCAGGTGTAGTGTTGAAAATATATTAATTAAAGCAATATTTTTATAAATGTGCATTAATGACATGATGACAGAATGAAAGAAATAGAAAACCTTTCACTTAGTGACAACGGATCCACCTGCAATGATATCACGTTTTATAGAAAACATAAAGAGAATCTCACAAATCGTTTGGAAACCATCCAAAAGATTCAAATTACAAGAAAGGAGAACAGTGTGCATGCAATCATAATTACAGCACAAAATTACAGAACAAAGTACTCAATGTCCACCTGAACTTAGTCTATCTGAATACGTGTTTCCACTCTCGGTGTAATTCTTTGTGTACATGTACGCTGCTTCAGTCTGCCTGACTTTGCCATAGACATGTATTTATTGTGAGTGCTGTGTGGTAGAGTGTGTATACAGAGCAAGGAGGCAGATAAACACCAGCCCAGCAGGTGCTATTTTATTCATGGTGGGTAATCCCTGCTCTGCAGCTCCTTAATCTGCTGCCTTAAAGTGTTTGCCCTCTGCAGTTCACAATTTCTCTGACTTTTACTTTATTGCTCAGGCTATGTACTTGAAGTCCAGTTTTGATTTCTACTCTCCAGTCTAACAAATATCTGATGGCTTGTAGCTGAAATGTATTTCTGCTTGTAGGCAGAATGTCATGGAACAAAATCTTTATGACTGATGAAAGTCAGTTCCTTCTTATGAGACTTATATTAAAACACTCAGAATATACCCATTGCTCTCATTTGGTCATTCTGTGGTGGTATATGCCATTGGTAACTGTACTGCATGTTTAAAATGATATATACATAGACTAATACACATTATTTCAAAGTTCTTCAAGGGAGAAAGTAAAAAAAAAAAATAAAAAAAATCACAGAAATTGTTTCATTAAAAATATGCATTCTGGTCTAAATAATGAATCGAGATCTGCACTTTCATTGCAAAAATCACCAAGCTACTATTTGAGATCAAGAACTTATTTTTAGAGGTTGATTTCTTGATTGGGTATTCTGATTAACTATTAAATTATATGATCCACCATTTTGAAAAATTAAAGCTTCAATTTGAAGATGTACATGATAAAAATGCATTAGATCTTCAAACTAGCTCAAGAGACACCGATGCCAGTGAATGTCAGTTCTATCCAGCGTGTTCTGTCAACAAGACCGGCTTGCAGAACTTGGAGTGAAACTCATCCAATCCTAGGGCACAGCCATCAACGACTGTATTGATTAACCCAGTAACCTTCGTTCTGCTGATGGGCAAGTTGTCCTCCTGTTACCCTTGCAAACTCCTGCAAACACAAACTGTTGCTTCAGCTACTGCCAAAGCAGTTACTGGGACTGTTTCCAAAGTCTCTGAACTTAACCACATTAGATTTCAGCTTGATGGCTCTTTTTACTTCTGGTGTCCACCATCTGGTTCAGGGGTTCCCAGATAGGCGCAATAAACTTAGGCCCGAAGCTGTGCGTGCTCAGCATTGGAACTATGCCCCAAGGTGTATCTGGGCTCAATTGAGTCTTTTTTTTTTTTTTTTTTTTTTACATCCTTATGCTGGAACGTGGTGTTTAAACAAAGTGTAAGTAGATCGCAAGTCCAAGAACATTATATGTTGAAATCCCTAGTAGGAAAATGCAGTCATCAGATGGGGGACCTTCCAGCACCAGTCCTGTGGAAGGCTGGGAACTTAGGTATGATAATGGCAGAGGCTGTTCTCCACTCTAAAGACACAACCTTCTCCTCTCCTCCTCTATAGACCTCCTCTCCAGGAGTATATCCACCCACAGCTTACAACCTCTGATGCGGACAACTTCAGCGTGGATTAAAGTCCAGCCCCTACACAGCAGATTTGTTTGAGACCCATCCTGTACATTCAGGGAAGCTTGACTATACCTCCTTTAAATCTCTAAGATTTAAAGTAGATTTCCTCACAACTGAGGATTCATGTTCTCCTAGGGCCAGTTCAGGCACCCTGGGACCGGACCGCCAAAGCCTCTGAGACCTAATCCACAAAGCTCTGAATCTGCAGGTGATGGGTTGACCCATGTGGCTTGTTTGCTGCCCATGAAGTAGCGCCTGGCCACAGGCATTTCCCAGCAAGGCTCTCCTGCAAGCCTTGCTTCAGGGCGGGGCCCTGGGAATACTGTTTCAGGTGAGGCTGGTGGCTGTCTAGATGTTTTCTTCAGAGTGCTTTGAATTGCACTCGCTCTGGCCCCTTAAGCCAGTATTTTTTAGGACTCCACCAGGGGCTCATTACCCCAAATGACATAGCTCCTGGGATCACTCAGGAGCTATGTAAGCCATGTAACCCTCCACCATGATAATGTGCCAATTGACATCTTTGATCAAGTCAGTTTATAAAAATGCTACTTGTCAGTCCACCAATTGATTATTTAACTAACCTTTTCACATAAAATGAATTGTGTGAAAATGTTAGCAAATGATTCAGGGAACCCAAACATTTCCTATTCTTAGCTGCTTTTATACTGACACAAATACACACGTTTATATTACTTATATTGCCTCCTCGGCGAACACCTTAGAAAAAACAAGTAGTCTTGTCTTATTTGCCCCCACTCTCCCAAATATACTTTATACTACTTTCTAGGCACTTGAATTCAGTTATTATCGCTAATTCACTCTTTGTTCCTCTCTCTTACACACACCCACATATATATACACACACACAGCAGACCTCTGTGGCCTTTCTCAGCTGGTACCAAGCCCCATATGCTCTAACTCCTGTTGTTATTGTTGTTGTTCAGCTCCCTGGCTCATTTGATGTGTGGACCCATGACAGTGTCCAGGACCCCTTCCAAGTCTTGCCTGGTACCACTTTGTGTGTGTTTGTGCATGTGAATGTGTAAGAGAGAGAGAGATAGGTGAGTAGTATAGTTTGTGACTGGTCTCATGCTGTCTATCTATTTCAAGGTGTCTTGTGTCTACGTATTATCAAGATGTGTGTGGCTATGTGTATTTGGAAGCAAAGTACAGAATATGCCACATGGGGCAAGTATCAGTGGTAAATGCAGGCCTAGTAATTTTTTTTTTCATGTATATGAAAAAAAGAATTAACTATGGTTAGCTACCAGGGGTTTGAGGTTTTGGCACACACTGACATTTCCACAGCACATTTAATCAAAAGTTTAAAACAATCATTATTTTCAGGTCTGATACTTCACATTTGACACTCGTGAATTTGAATGATTGTGAACATGATACAATACACTTAGTGGGCTGTTTTCCACGACCTTTTTTTTAGTTTTTGTATGTTTCTTTCATACACGGAGAGAGATATAAACAGACTGTAGAGTGTCAACACAATATGATCTTATAAATGACACTTTAGAGCAGAAACTCTGTCATTTTCTTTACTTGATATATTATTATTTGTTATACTTTGTAATTTCTATTGTCCTATTGGCCAGGTATCCGTTTGTACATATACATATATATATATTATTATCTACATCTCTATTTACATGAGGCAATATGTTCATAAAAACACAAGGACGTGGATCTGTGCTTTGCGGCGTGACTTTTAGTCATCTTAGCCATCTGTCCACTAAGATTGCTGCCCACATTGCTTTTCTACAGTCTGATGAGCTACAAGGACATTATCTCCACTTAGCTCTCGCCGCTTGGCAATTGCAAGAACCATAACAACAAGTCCTTATGAAACCCACTTTAAGCCAGAGCTTTTTTTCTGCCTTTGGAACACGAGGCAACATTCCTATGGGTTGCTAGACCTTCCTTCTAATTTGGTTGTACCAAGACATCCTCCTCTAAAAGCCTTCGGTTTTCATTGCTGTAGAAATGTATTCAGAGAGACATTTATCAGTAAGCTGCGTGCCACTGGAGACTGCATTGGCGGCCATTTTACAGGTCTGGTCAGGGAACACAGGAAAGGGGAACTTCACTGCAAGAGAATGACATTTACATGTATATTTACATTTATTCACAGCTGTTGCAGAATGGAAGCAGCCCCAAGCGAGAGAGCGGGAAGACTAGAAAGGTCACAGCCTGGTGTATGCATTAAGCCTTTATTAGTTCTGCGCATTACCATCGCCTACAATTCACAAATGTTTTATCTTTTATATTTGGCATCTTCTAATGTAATCTTTCACATAATTGAATTATATTTATTTGTGTATATTATAAAGATAATGGCGGTAGCAAAGACAAGTAAGTTATTTGAGTGGAATTGCTTGGCGAGTCTCATTTTCTGAATTCTAAACTTAGTCATAGGCTGAGGAATTTGGTCATCTGCACAATGTTTTTCAAAGCAAACAATAAAGTGGTGCTTTGCCACAATAAGAGGAAAAGAGACATAACCAGTTCTGAAATCTAACTGTCTGGACAACTAAACCAAAACTATCATTTTTATGACCCAAGTAATTATTTCACTTAACTTTAATGTGTCATTTCATATAGGACATAAATAAAGAAATGATGGGATGAAGCAGCCTCAGATGGACAGAGAGGTTGGTTTTATTTTGTGGGTTGTTTTTTTAATCACTGAAGCTTCTGCTCTAAAGTGTCATTTCACTGAATTTTCTTAACATACAACAGTAACCAAAAAAAGGAAAAGAAAACAGATCACTAAGTAGAGTCAATGCAAAATGCCTGCTGTGTTTAAGTCTTAGATGTGATGCTCATTTTCCTCATTTAATGTGTTAGATTACATAATTACTTCTTTCCTACAAAGAACTGCAGCTGTGATAATTCCTTGTTAATTACATTAGCTAACACTTTTTTTTATTTAAATAATTCTCTCAAATAACATCTTATCTCCAGAGATGCACATGGCAATGATTCAATTACACAGAAAGATGAAAAAAAAAAAAGGATTTAGTATCTGCAAAAACCTTTTATACCATCAACGGTCAATAAAAGGTATATTTATTTGATCTTATGCTGAACTTTTAATGTCAGTGTGCCTCCATTCTGCTTCTAACAATAGGCACTGTCAATACCTGAGCAGAAAACCTCCTGACAAAATGATAAATCACACCTTCCTACAGATTCATGCACATGAATACAATGCACAAACACACATCGTGTTTTTTTATCCACACATATGCATATGAAATACACCTCCAGGAGGTTCCCTTCAAAATTATCTTTGGCCAAGACGCTGGCCTTGGAAACCACATCCACCATCCTATACCCCCCAACCTCTAAACTCCCCTTCATGTCCCTCTCAGGAGCCAAAATGGCGTCCATAAATCAAGGAGCTAGATGTAATCTGCAGTGTCCAGAATGCAGGAGGCGAGGCTGCAAAGCATAATGCGACTGGTTCTCCGCTGTCATTCAGATGCAGGCGGCAGCACAGCGAGCCTTGCCTGCACCTGATAAGGGTGTGCTCAGAGTGAGCTATAAATCACAGATCGTGCCAAGGGTTCCTCCACTGATTTCACAGAAGCAGAGACAGAATGTGTGAGAGGCAAAGAAAAGAGAAGAATCAAGTACAAAGAGTATGGAGAAGGTGATTCCAAATAATCTTTGGTGATAGATGGCCAAGGATGAAGATGAAAATATGAGGAAAAGTAGAGAGAGAGCACATTAGAAAGCAAAATGAGAAGAGAATGCCAAGAATGAGAAACTGGGTGGAAGGTAGAGAATACAAGGAAGAGGAGGGAGAGAAGGAGGGAGGGAGTGAATGATAGATCTGCAATTTACTCCCTATCTCATCTGGCAAGAAGTTTCTCCACACAAAAGGCCTGACCTTCAGGAAATAAACACCTTGCTCCCCCAGAGAGCTCTGCTGATGTCTGTGCTGCATGTCAATTTCATCACTAGGTCTCAGGACAACACTAAGATGAATACAATTTGGGGAAAACAAACTCTTCCATCTAAACTACTCTGTGAGAACTACAACTATTCCAATGCTTTAGAGAGCACATGTTAAACCCGTGGACTGTTTTGACAAGGTTTAGTGTAATATTTTCACCACCAAGTCCTCCAATTTAAATCCCACAATAATATTCTTGTTGACATGATTTACAAGCACCTTCTATTACAAACCACTACAAATCATTTTTAGAAATATAGGAGCACTTCTGACCTGAACTGATGAGAAGCAAACTGGAAACAAAAACGGTCTCCCAGTCAAAAATGACCTTTTTTGTCGTTTTAATTCAAACCAAGAAGTTAAAGAGAACATCCTGACAATGAACATGGACCAAAATACCAAATGGTCTAGTTTAAAATTCACCTTTTAATGAATAATTTATAAATCCACTTTCCCCACTTCAAATCCTGTAATGGCGGCAGAGACAAATCCTTCAGTGGAGTGTGATATTTCCTCTTCCATCTCTAAAAGTGATTTAGGTCTTTGTGTCTCATCCTAGTCAATCTACCCCATCGCTCCACCTCGAGTGGCAGCTCTCACTCACCCTAGCCGCTATTCAATCAACCCCTTATTCCTTATTCATATGCTAACCCCTATAGCAGAACCCCTTTGGCCAAGTGTACTGTGAGATAGATGTTAACATGTGTAATCCCCTATTAACTCACACAAGACAACGTATCCTCCGTGGACACCCTCTCTCCCCGTGGGATTTGCCCTGTGAGAGAGGAGGGGCTGATGGGTAATGGTTCAGAGAAGCTCCCCTCTGTTTCAAGGCATTCTCCCTCCTGCCTCCTTCCCCTACAACCATGGTGTATGAGCTGAGATCACCACCGTCGACGATTTAACTGATATGGACGAGCGTTGGCATTTATATGGCATTTATTCATATTGATCCAAGCCCTAAAGGAAGTGCTTTGATTTGTGAAAAATATAGTCAATTAAATGCTTCTAATTAAATTAAGCAGGTAATGTAGACATTACCTTAGTAGGACCTAAATATGATTCCTATTTGGTAAACCTATATATGGAAAAGTCTGTGAAATATCTTTATTACACATGGGTGAAATGCTAGCATTGAAAAACCCTGCAGCACAATATAGTTTTTATGGGACTGACAAGGTTGTTGATTTATAGCCCTGATCAACTAACTGTATCAATTTGCCAGTTTATTAGATGATGATTTAACAATAAAATAATTTAAAGACTGCTTTCTTTGAGCCACTGCTGTCACAAAATACACACAAGATTCAATTCTCAGGACTACGGTTGGTGTTCTGTCTAGGAGCTTTGCATTTTGTTTTAGGCCACAGACCAGCTTCTGTTTCATTAACTCTGTGTTTATAGGTTATAGTGCCAAAACTGACTGGCTAGGAAGAGAAACAGACAAAACTGACTGAAAGTCAGTTAGTTAGTTTGAATGGTCATCAATACATGCAGAGCAGGAAAGGAGAAAGGTACAAAAGCTAGTGTCTACAGCCATCTGTAACACACAGTGGGGGCTCTGTCACGGTGCTGCATGTTAGCCAGTGGTGTTGGAGATCTTTTGAAAATTAACAGACTTATGAACACAGAAAAGGGCCGTCATATTTTGATCCACTGTGCAATACCAGCTTGTTAAAAAAGTACAAATTCAGTTTTTGACTTATACCCTGCACTTCTATTTATGCATGCACATTTTGATAAATTACTGCACCTACTTGTCATTTTCTTAGAAAAATATAAAGACATGAGATAGCTCAAGAATTTTGTACAGTACCGTATCTCAAAGAAGACAAAGGTTTCTGTTTATAAGCATCTCAAGGGCAACACCCACCAGCAGTTTGTGATGTTTATAAAAAAAAACACCCACTGTTAGAACTGTCAGGATCAAGATGAGGATCACTGTTTCAAGATAACCCCCCGTCATATTATTCAGTACCAGCCCTCGTGAAACAGCCCAGTGTCCTACAAATTACAAACACATTTGACAATTACCCAACCTCACAATTTTCTCCTGAAAAATGAGTTACCATTCAGTCACAAACAGGCAGTTAACATTTGGGTTTCCATAAACTGTAATTAAAACTCTTCCCAAACCTTAACCATGTGTTTCAGCATTATAACCATGCCTTAACAATATGGATTTCCATTTATTAAAAATAAAAATACTTTATTTCTACCTGGATAAGAACATCCTATCTACACCTTGATCCTGACTTTTTCTTATGTTTGTGCTGTGGGCATATATGTTTTCTGGCAGGCAGCAAAATAATACATATACATTTTTATAATGACTATACTGTAAAGTTATTAGAAGCCTAATAAATAAAAGTAAAAAACAAACAGATAGCAATGATTTTTAAACATGAAAGACTACACGTCATCTACACTCAGGAAGAGTTAAGCATAAACAGGGGTGACATCATCTTTGTGGACTAAGTGGCTGTTTTAGGCTGGCCTGTATGTGCATGGGATGTGTATGCATGCCTCATTGAATTTCACATTATGTACTCTAATCTGTCCAGAGAACTACAAAGGAAACCTTAGACGGAAGACCTTGAAAAGTTTTGTGACTTTTTTGAAATGGTTTCAGAGTGCAGGCAGACACATTTCTGAGAGAAGGTGTTGATAACTTTGCTGCTTGGTGGTTGTTGTTGGTTGTTTTTTTTTTTTTTCAGAGGAGCTGTATGGGCTAGCAATGAGAAGCATTTCATATCTGAGAAAATTTCCTTAAAAATGATGACTGTTTTACATTTCTGGATGTAGATATGAGAGTAATTTCCACAATAACAGAAAGAAATGCTAGAAAGTATTTAAAGCTCCAGAGGTTTTGTGGTGCAATGGACTCTAAACACTCCCAAATCCATTTCAAGTGACATCAACAAAAAAATCTAAGGGTGTTACTCCTTCAAGCTGCCAGATTTCTTTCCTCTTTCCCATTATCCCTCCCTTATTCTCTCTGGAAATGTGAAATTAGCTGAAACATGAGGACAATTACAAGAAGGCCTAGCATAAAGGCTGGGGGACTGGGAAAATAAACTGATCACAGACCCCTGAACAAATCTGGTTTACTTTACAAAGCCTCCTCTGAACTCCTGCCAACGTTTCCCCCGTCTAGAAATGTTCTCCCAGAGCAGCTTCGTGTTTACACCTTGAAAATCGCTGCATGATCAAGAGGGAAGAGACTCCGATGCATTCCCTTCCTTTGTTCTGACAGAGGACGCTCGGCTGAGAATTGTACGTCAAAAGTAACATTAGAAATATCTAATTGGCTAAAAATATGTAAGTAATTCTTTTGAAGGTTTTTTTACCCCATTTTTTTTGGTTTTAGGGCTCTCGGCTATTAACATCAAATGTGTGGGAAAACACACCCAGTAAGCTATCGTCTATGGTGTCTCTTACTTAAGAATAGATCCTTTTTTTCAGCACCAAAGATCACCGAGGCATTATATAGCTTTTCTCATTACTGCGTTTTCCAAACAGAGTGCAAGGGGCAGTAATGCATGGCTGAATTACTCAGGGATAGTATTCAGGGATAATGGTTGTAGGGCTGATGTCTTATACTGCACAGCTGTAAGGGGGTCCTGTGAGAGACATCAGAGGACTGTCGTTCATGTAAACTGATTTTGTCAGAACAAAACTAAAGGACTTTATCTTCACTGAAAAAAAACAAACAAACCAAAAAGTTTTCATTGCAGGATTAAGCTTGTTTGGGAGACTTAGCTTCTAGTAACTGATCTTTAATGAATATGACTTTAGTGGTGACTAATCTAGTCCAAAGAAAATTGTTATCTCCGTGTGCAGTAATTTATATTCGATGCTACGGCTCTGTTCTGGGAACTCCCTGTTCTTCTACAGGCATACACAGAATGAATAAAGTGGGAACAACAGCAGGAACACATCAGTTCAGCGACTGATAAAGTTAGACACCAGAAAAGATGGATAAAAGGGAGTCTCAAAGTGGCTTTCAGGAGCTGTAAGCAACTTAAAGCAGCTTAAATAATTATTACTATATGAAATGCATAGTAGGGCATCAGCTGGCAAATGCAGCTGAGCTGGACTCCATGGCTAACTACGTCTCTATTTACCCAAAAGCTGGAACTGGACTTCTTTATTCCTAACTGAACCAGGTTAAGTTTTTGAAATATATAAGAGGTTAATGAATGTTCAAAAGGTAACACGATTACTGATACTTTTTCACAATTTGCTGAATCCTTAGACAGCGGGGTTAAATATTTATTGGCGTGATTGCAAATGAAGCTTCAAGGTTCTCAAATGACATACATTTCCACACGTACACACAGAACTATTTAAATAGCCAAAGAGTCATAAAGTTTAGTGTGTGCATTTGTGCTCTCATGAGGACAAAACCAATACATTTCAAACAGTTGCCTCTCTCTTTATCTTCAAGCCAAAGTGTAACTTTTCTACACAAGTTTTCTCATAACATAATAGTCATGCATGCTATTAATCACATAAATTCTCTTGGGAAAGTTAAAATCCAAAAACAAATGCTTGCCCTGATGAATCTGCTTGCTAAGTGACAAAAATATCACCTGCAAACTAGTTTCTTGGCATATTTTATGACTAGATATAATTAGTTTTTCTTATTATTATTATTGTGTTATTGTTTAAGCTAACCTTTGTTAGCTCTTTGTTATGACTAGGAGACAAAAGGTACTTTGAGGTAGGTTAGCTGGGGTGGCAGCATATGGCTTTGGTCATGGTACAAAACCTACAGTGTCTGCCATATGTGAGCGCATTTTGTATGCTCAGCCCATACAGCCTTAGAGCTTAATGGCTATAACAATTATACATACCTCCTCTGATCTTGTATCACAGAAGACTTGGTTTCACTCCAGCATGATTCAATCAGCTGCAACATGTCTGCCGTCTCTGAAAAGATAAATTATGCCATTACTGTTCTGAACTGCAGCACTGTGCTCTTGAAAAACTGTAGAGCTACACTGAGCTTTAAAGGAAATGTCACTAATTACCCCGCTTTTGTTTAGGATAATATTGTTAAGTCATTCATCATTGCAAGGGGTTCTGCTCCAGCTGAAGAATTATGAATAGGCATGTCTTTTGCCTCCTGGCAATATAATTTATATACATGATATTTTGGCTCCTGTCATATTCCTTACACTGACGCTTTATTCAACAATCAGTAGTATAAAACACAACAATCCTGAAAAAAAAAAAAAGAGCATATCAATATATCAGAAAATGTACTGTCGGCTGTTTAAACATGGAGCCAACTATTTCAACCTACTTTCAGCATAACATTTTCTTGGCAGACCTAAGATAACTATTCTTTTAAAATGGAGTTGCAAAATATAAATTCCAGACAACATCTGACAACAAAGGAAAGTCAGTTTGACAGGGGAGACACACTTAAATAATACATCAAGTACTTTTTTTTCGTATTGGTTTTTAAAATGGCTTTAAATTATTGCAGTACCTTGCAGCATTTACTCTCCCTGAAATCTCCACTGTTTCTGGGAGATTTTTCACACCCCTCTCATTTCATTTTGATGCTAGCGTGTGATGGTGGCACAGCAAGGCATCCCTCACATTTCCAATAAAGTTGGCACAATGTGGCTCTGGACTATTAATATCACACAATGCCACGACCACAGTGGTGGCATCTGCCGACTTAGGCCTCCCCCTTTCCTCTACCTCTCCCTCTCGTCTCATCCCCCACTCCTGTCCTTTCTTTTCCTCCCTCTCCATCTTGCTCAGATGGACTGTGCAGCCTCGTAGTATGACGCACAGCTTGGTGAAAAGCAGTTGAACCGTTGCCAGAAGCCCCATGCTGTTCTGGCTATTTCCATCTTTGAAAAGTAAATGAACTGAAATTGCAAAATATGTGCTAACTTCCTTCAAAGTCAGGGCAAATGAGAATCTTAAAACTCATCGGCATTTTTTTTGCACTTTTTAAACACAAGACAGTAATTTTTTTCTCTCCAGTACCATTACTGTTCATCCTTCACAGTTCTGTCTCATTCTACAAGTAACTGCTTGAGCTCTAAAGTCATTTATGAAAGTAATGCTGGATTATATCAGCTTTGGAGAGGACTAAAATGGACATTACTTATGGGCAAATGTTTGCGATTATGACTATAATATGAACACAATGGCATTTATATCAAACAGGACTCCTCTACATAGGCCATCATCACCAGTGTTTTATGTTTGAGGCAGCACTTCACACTAATCCTTTCTTAGGACTCAGTTGGCATTTATTATGAGAAACATTTTGGACAACTGTCCGCCCGCTCATGGCGCTCGCGTTTCATTAGTTTCACTTGTGCTTTAATTGATCTTTATTTCCCTTGATTACGATCATAATTAAACACCAGAAAGCTGTTCAAGCTACCAGCCATCTGCCAGGTTGGATGATGGGCAGCATCAGTGTGGGTATATGGGTACAAGGCCACCATGGTGCACCATCAAATGTGCTATAATAAGGTCAGCTGGATTTAGCTTCAGTGTCCTGCATTTTTGCAAATAATTTGTTAAAAACAACGAAAAAAAGCTTATTTTATTTTTATTTTTTTGTTTTGGAAAAGAGAAGAAGTGAGGAAGAAAGTAAAGTGGATGATTGTAAAGAGACTAAAATAGTCTGTTTATTGAGTAAATGTGATTACTGATCTGAATGTACTGTTGCTTATCAAACAAAGTGAATCTTTGAACACAGAATAGAGTAAGTGGCTGGCAGGCTCTTTGGGGCTTCATAATGATTAAAAAGGAGAGATGAAAAGTAAAAAAGTTCTAATTAAGTACAAATACTTTGTTATTGTACTTAAGTTGAATATTTATGCATCTGTCTTTTACTTGAGTATTTATTTTTCTGAGAATATTTCACTTTTAGTCCCTACATTTTACCTCAAATATCTCTACCTTTTGCTTTTTACATTTTCAACAGGCTTGTTTAACGCAATTGAGGGAAATCGTTTATTATTTTTGTTACTGTGTGTGCCTTGCCAATATCAATCCCAATTGAACCTAAATTGGGATGATGATAACATATAAAAGCCAACCCACTGGTGCATTCATCATTGGTGATGACTTATGTAGTTAAGAAAGAGACAAAACAATAAGTGAGCAAATTTCAGAAAACACACAAAATGTGTCTGCAAGATGAAGATACAGTTCTTAGTGAGAGAAAAGAAAGTTAAAGTGCACCAAGTTTATCCTCAGAGATGAAGGAAGAAGTAAGAAAGAGAGAACAGGACCCTGGTATTAAATCATATTAATATAACATGAAGTCCAGTTAGCTTTGCACAAAAATGGTTAATAGAAACGTCCTCCAAAGAGCTACTTTATTTTTAATATGTTGAGAGCATTTTAGAGCTTATACATTTCACTTTGACTTTAGTGAAGTTGAAACACTACTTTAATGTTAACCAGTGTATTTTTTCACAAGTATCTGTAAGCAGCTTACTTCAGAAGCTGGATGTCAGAGCAGGGAGTGATGTCACCTCCAAGTTGAGCGCATTCCAGTGCTAAAGTCGGAAAAACAAGGAAAAACAGGATTTGTTTTGCTTCTTAGCAAGGCAGAGCTATTCATGTGTCACCAGCAATACAGCACAATCCTTGCTTTCATATGCTTAAAAACAACACTGCTGCTTGTTCTCTGTATGGTTATTTAGACTGCACAAATACACAACAGTGGCTGCGCAGATTACAAGTGTTACAGTTTTGCTACTATTTGCATGCACTGCCGCCATCTTGGATTGTAAAGTCAGGGTTCATGGTGGTGCTCTAACTTTCTGAGGTGAATGTCTGACCTGTAGCGGCTTTCCAGTTGAAAATTACTACTGATAACTTGGAAATTCTGAATTTAAAGGGAACACAATACTACTTTTAACAGTGGGGATCCACTGCCAAGGTATGGCTTCAATTTGGTGGACTCTATCTGAACATCAGCTAGCTGATAACTTTGTTTAATTTAACTGTAGTGGAGAGCAATACCAAAAGGATCTGATAAGAACTGGGGAGAAGATGAGGTAATGTCATGTGCCCTAACAGGATGCTGAACACCAGTTTCAACTTGTGCTTTCAACCATACAACTCATGAAAATGCAAGGCTGTGGATCAAAGACATCAATAGTCATCCAGTCAAAAGACCACATTCTCATGATGAAAACAGATGCTATTAAAAATGTCTACTTTACATTTTGATTTTCTTTGGATTAAGTCCTTGCTTTAGATTTGTGTTCATTCCAATTTTTATCGTCAAGACTCTATGCAGTTCAAATCGAGTTATAAACTTAATCAATCCTTACTCTCCTGCATCGACTCCTTTATGATTAGCCGAGGTCACCGTGTTTTATTGACCTGATAACCTAAGATTAAAATGGCAGAGAGTATTTGACTTGAAGTGGAAGAAATGGGCAGGGCAGAAATATAGAGCTGCACAAATTAGACTCCTTTCAGTAGCTCTTACTAGTTAAACACATCATAAACGAGAGATGACGTGAACTAATTTCTTCTGGTGCGTTCTCTGGTCCCTTCACTATTGTGAAAAGCAGTCCATAAAGAAAGCAATATATGAGAGGTGGTGTGTAAATCTGGGCTGAGGTGAAGAGGCAGACCCTGCATGAAGAGTGATGGATGAGGTGGGAATCCTGCCCTTTCTTTCTCTGTTACCCTCGATCTCTGAGGTCTATTCCATCTCTTTCCACTGGGATAAGGAGAGACATGCATGCATTCTTGACCTCTATAAGGAAACAAGGTGCTGTTGCCACAGCTGCATGCTTGCCTTTCAGAAGCAGCCATTGCTCTGTAGCAGGTTTAGGGAGTTTGTGCCTTGGCCAACAAATCCAATGAGCAACAGCTTCCTTTCATGGACTGTATACATGAAGAACTGAAGGACAGGGCATATTTCAGCACATGCAATACTCAAATTAGAAAATGAAAAGAAAGAAAGGAGTTTGAAGTTCACTCAAACATGATGACAGGATACAGACCAAAAGACTTTCAGATTTTTAAATACTGAAACAGCCTTGTTTCAGTTACACAATCATAGTTAAGAAAATGTAAACAGAGATTTTTTTTAAACTAACTTGAAAGTCAAAAGCCAAAAAATCTTGAAAAAAGAAATCAAGTCTAGTGTGAAGTTTGCCTACATGCAACATCATCACATGTACTACTCTGTGGCAAAGTTATATAATGTTGTATGATATTGTCACTGTTTTTAACTGCAAGATTTCATTAAATAGGGGTTAGCAGTGTTTCTGATATTAAGCTTAGACCATACTGGCGACTGCTGCTGCTTTGAATTAATGAAAGTGCAAAAGAAAGGTACTTTATATTTATTCAATTTATTTTGGAGAATTATTAATAAGAGTTTGCCAAATGACAAATGAATCAACAGCACACCTTTGTATCAAAACATAAATAAATAGTTTCCCATCACCTAAACTAACTATTGAGCATAACTTCAGATGGAACCTCCAAATTGTACACACATTGTAAATGTAAAATAATTCAGTATCAGAACAAATCTGTGAAAACCATAAGGTTATGCAACATTACCTCTGTAGGTACAAATTTAAACCCCCAGCTGTGAAAGTTGTTACAATTTTGGTCCAATTCTGCTTTTCTGCCTGTGAAGTCAAACTGCCTTATAGTGCAACTGAGACACTGGTATAAACTTTATTATCCTTCATTGTTAATGTTGCAGGCCAACAACCTGCTTGAACAGGAATTATGTTGAAGGATTTCATGGGATCTATAAGCTGTTTAAGCAAATTATAGTAAGGTAAAATATTTAGATTTCACAGCCATGCTCTGTAAAGACAATGAACCCATCATCCACTGTTCTACTGAACTCTGGCACCACTACTGTGGCCCCTTCAGCATTAACGCATATGGCTTTCCTTAGATCATTACTTCCATTAAGTCATTAAGCCTTGGCCTAAGCAAAGGCTGTTAGTTAGTCACATTAAAGAGTTAACACTTTCCGTCTCCACAACCTGATGGGTTGACATGTCTGCCGTCGCAACTGACACATGGATCCTTCCCTATAATTAGGAAAATTGGTCTTAACAGGTCCGCTGTTTAGTAATGGTCTCATTTCTTCCATCTTCCAAACTGCAAGAAGATGTCCCCATTAACTCTTTGCACCAAGGCTAAAGCCCTTCTGTGTCCATTCAACACTGTTTGATCCATCACCACCCACCCCTACACCCCCATCTCACACACACACACACACACATACACTCTTCTTCTAATGGTTTTAATGAGCCACCTCATGGCCCTTTCCCCTTACAGATCTTTAACATATTTTTGGAGACCTTTGATCGAACAGCTATCATTTTAAACTTTTTGGGAGGGAGTTAATACTATATGTGAGGAGGGGAGAGGGCAATTTGGGAAGAATGAAGGATGGTGAGACGATTCGGCGGAGAATAACATGCCAAGCTTTCATCTCCCCCCCTTCCAACCAGTACCCAGCACTCCATCCCTTCATCTCACCCCTCCATCCCTTCGCTACCACCACACACCCCCACTTCTCTGACCAAATTAAATTGAAACCAGATGGAGTAGGGCCTGGACTGTGCGTTGTGTCAGTTTGTCATGGAGCATTAACCATGATTTCACATTGAAATGGTCTGCAGGCCAGAAAGAAAGCAATGAGAGACGTAGAGAGAAAGATAGAGGGATAGAGACAGAGAGGTGGGGCTTAAATGATACAGGGATAAGAGAAGAGCAAGACTGTCAGAGAGAAAGAGTGAAGGAAAGAGAGAAGACTGATGAATATGGTCCTGCTGCCAGCAGATCAATTCCCACTGATCGCACAGCTGGCACAGGCTGATGATATGAACGCCATATGACATGGAGACAGGCCTGCATCAGGGAGGCCCAGGATGGTGTCATACCTTTACAGATAGGATTAAACATCCTACATAAATCTGAATCCAAATCCAATTACTTGTGATTAAAATTTGCATATCACCCAGAAAGTTAAACTTCAGTGGACTAAAGTTTTTCTTTACTCACTTGCTTTGCCCTTAGGATGTCTAGTTTACCTGTAGCTGAATCGTGTATCTTTTTTTGTTCTACTGATACCTTGCTGTTGCTTAATCTAGAATGAGTCCAATAAATTTCCACTGAGAGAAGACTGATGTTGTTGCCAAAAAGCTAGCCACAGCACTGTGCCGGAAAAATAGGCACAAAATTGGAGACCAAATATGTGGTCTCCAAAATATGATTTCAAAGATGCATATTCCAGATTCTGTTTGGAATAATTTCCTTGCAATAAGTAAACTACCACTACATAACATTCAGTTCTTTAACCTGCCAAAATGTTAAGTGGTTCTCAAAAGCCACCTAGGCAGAACTGGCTTTGTACCTGCACAAACACAGAAAAAGTGTAAGGTTATCTGGTTTGTCAAACTAGGGAAACAGTGGTTAAAGACTGCAGTGTGACTAAAATTATTACAAACACGTGCAGTGAATTTGATGCATTTAAAATGGTCGTCTCAAAGATCGGGATCAGGTCTTCGACCACTCACAGTCAGCTGGCATCTTCAAAGTAGTTGGTGCTTAGGATGGTGATAAAACTACAATAAGACAAAATCTCTCTGAATCACTTGGAGGCTGAAAGGGGTCCAGCTGGCAACTGCATCAATCCCTTTATGATAGTATGACAATTAACTGTGATATTCTAGTGAAAATTGCAAATTTGTTACCAACAATAAATACAGAAATTCAATATAATATAACTGAATTTGGTTGAATTTAACAAAAATACACCACTTGCCAACAAGATAAATCGAATCAAAGGGACTTGTTACAGAAAAGTTGCTTCATGAGACTGGACTGACTGAAACAGGTTGGCCGTCTGTCTGCCTGTCTAAATTAGATGTCAAACTTTCACCAAACTGACTGAAAATGACTGAGGTCAGTCCAAGTTGGCCCTCAATTGTTTGGAGACTGGTTTGCAGGTTTGAAAGTGGTTGCCCAGAGGCTCAGGGTGTTAGACGCTCATCACAATGCAATCACCGAGCAACCAGCAGTTTCGCCTGCTCACAAGGAGGTCGCCACCCTATTTTTATTCTACTTTAACTGAGTCAATTAGGCAACTGTTTTACACAGGGCATGCATATGCATCTACAAAAAGTACAAAATGTATGCAGTCTCTAAAAGAACTGCACCCTAAGACCACACCTCCCTTAATGCAACTCAAGAAAGTCTTTCGCCCTTTTTTAAAGGCTAAATGCCCACAACTTTTAAACCAGCATCTCTGGTTCGTGATTTGTCAAAGCTCCCCTTGACACAGGAACCATTATAAAACTAATTTAACAAATTCAGTAGTGCCTCTTTTGTATCTTTTAACAATGAAATCAGGACATATTCCTAATTTCCATAAACCTCCAATCTGCTCTCTTTCTTGAAACTATTCCAACAACTACATGAAACTTCACTCTCATTTTCTTCTAACTTTGCCCAACTATTAGATGAGTGTAATACTCTTAACCATAGTGAAACATTCATCTTCCATTTGCCACCAAGGGATCAACGCTCCACTTAACCTCTCGAGGGATAGAATTACAAGTTTGACTTCAACCACTGATATCTTCTCATTGCAGGTGTCATTACCCCAGCTTATAATTGACAGAAGCATTAACATGTCATTAACACATAAGCTTAGACTTATATTTGAACCTTTTAATGAGGCTATCATTCAACATTAATAGATTAGTTATCATGGGTAATGACTGAGGTGTCTTTGCCCGTCCCCACAGGTCGGTGTAAAAAAACACCTCAGTGTAATGTTTTTGGTTTGGGGGTGGTTCGGTCCATCAGGAAATGAGACGGGAGGTCGTTAAGGGCAAACGTAGGAAGACAAGGCTAGGTACTGTCATCCATACAGGGGTCTTTAGATGTGGGTAATAATGAACAAAGAAGACTGCACAGTAGGCTAAAGAAAGTTTAATAAAAAGAAAAAAAAGTCAGTCAATAGTTTTGTCCAAGTGTACAAATAGCCCAGCCTCATACCTGCTATGATAAAATAGTTGCAAACATGATATTCAAACCAGTTGGCAATTATTCTACTATGTCTTTAGCCCTTTGCTTACCAAAGTGTGGCAATACTGAATTTAAGCTGAATTAGAGATAGATGCTTCTGCCCAAATGCTGGCCTTTAGCCTGGACACACTGCGCACCAAAATGAACAATCATTTGCAATGTGAATACATATCCAGAAACAAGTTAATATATTAACTTTTTATCTAATAAATTGCAAATGAATAAAGAAGGGTGAGATGTTAAAGCGATATCACCTAGATGTTAATTCCAAACACGCCGTGGTTTAAAAATCACCCACTGATGTAGCCCTTGAATAAGCAATTGTATTTTATTAGAAGTTTCCAGGCCATTAGCTTATCTGCTCTCTAACCCTTAAACTATTACCCCCCATGTGCCACATACTAATCACACTCGCTAGAGCCATTCCTTGGTTACATCAGGCTTTGAATTAAAGACTACAATTAATCTCCTAGAATGCCTCCTGTCACCTCTGCCACAGCTGATGATTGATTAAAGCTGGCTCTGTTGTGGCAGTGCCTGAACCAGGCTAGAGTTTCACCAACAGGAGAAGCAGTGTGAATGGTGAGGTCCTTTCAATGCCAGACTCATGGCTTGTGAGCCTTTGAGGCCTCGCAATCCCCCTTCCCCTAAACTCCTCTGATGTGAAAACCAGGTAGCCCTTTACCCCTCCACAGCACTCTCCAGCCTCCTGTCTTTCCTCCTTCACTCCCTTTTCGCAGTCCTAACGGACTTGGTGATGGATAGTATTTTACTCCTCAGAAACACATTGTTTTCTTTAGCACAGCAGGGTATTCTATTTGCAAAGGTCTGGTTGGTGAAGTACTGTGGATATCTATCACTGCAGAGGTGCCTCTGGTAAGCGTGGTGCTTCCTTTGAAAGGAGGAGGAGTTGTGTGCAATGGATAGTTGAAGCTGTCAGATCCATATTCTGACACAAGGGTAAAAAAAACAACCTTTGACTAATGCTAGATGTCTATAATAAGGCGAATGTGGGTCAAACAGTAAAGTTTTTAGACTATGATTAAATTGACAAAATTTTTTATCACACCAAGTTACCAATCACATGTGACAGCAACACGTAATAATGATTTTCTTATAAATACATTCACTTAAAGGTTGTGGGTTCAGAACCTGAGCAGTTTATCAAAAGGGTCTCAGGCAGACCATGAAGCCAGAAACCACAAATATTAGCTTGCTTCAACTAACAGATGAACAAATGAACCAGACCACTGATAAAACAAAACAAAACCAACTAATTTTTCATGAGAGACACATTGAGCTACTCTGTCCAGCAGTGAATTTCACAGGCTTGCCATTATTCTAAGATGCAGTCATACAAGTTGGAGGCAATCATTATCAGTTGATCAACATGGATTAGCTTCTAACCTCTTTCATTGTTCCAATGTCACAGTATCTCATGTAATGCAACTCCCCTTTGAGTTTCTCTCAAGTTACAATATCACAATTACCCAAATGGATGCGTCCAAAAGAGGGCTTACCCACTCTAAATCTCCTTTTAGCACCTCATGTGAAAGTCAAAATGGCAGCATTTCGTAGATGGTGACAGATGACAACCTTGAACCCATAAGCGCACATCGGCGAGTCAAATCCAACAGTTTGAAAAGAGTCTGTCTCACAGTATTTCCACCACTTCTTTCACCTCAGGAGAGACTGAACACATATACAGAGGTCCTGAAATGTTTTACATGCTGTCCTCTGAGGGAAACTAGGGGGCATTTGTAACACAGCTATTTCACCAGAGCGATGATGTACACACCCTGGTCATGTTGAAATAGATTGGAGATGATGTGAAACACAAACAGGACGAGTGACTTGGAGACTCGAGGCCAGAAATGTATTTAATAAATAATTAAAGTAGTGTATATCACAGGTCTTTGCCTTTTATCATGTGTTAAAAAATGTTGTGGAATTCAAATATACCATACACAGGTACTGTATATGTCAGACTAATTTTGGCTTTATTGCTACCTAGTCACACACACACACACTAACAACACATACACACATGAATGGGAGGCTAGGGTTCCTGTGTTCCTAGCAGACGGGGGAGTTGAACTTGTGACCCCTCCCTTGGGCGTGAGGCCCGGGGGGTTGCAGTATCACAAAGCTGATCCACTCCAGCCTGCCTGGCTTGGCTCGAGCACCGCCTGCCCACCCACTCCCACAGCTGGCACATAACACACAGCACTCACTGTACAGCCCAGTGCCTCACAGCAGCACTACATGAGCTCATGCTATGATGCAGCGTTAAAGCACCGCTGTGAAAATCTCCGTCTGAAAATTTAATATGATGCTCAAAATTAGTAAGTACATGAAAGATTTTTTTTAAAGTATATTTTTGAACCGAACAGGGTGAATGGCATGAGAGGATCTCACTGAGATTATTTGTTCATTTTCAGATTAAATAAAGTAAAATATAATATAGTAGTATAAACAAAAATCTGATGTAATAAAAAGGTCAAACTCTACAATGTTTTTTTAGATAATATTGTAGAGAAAGTGCTTTCAACACAGAGGTGTTTATCACAATCAATTTGATTTATAGTTTTATATATTCGATCACAAAATGTAGAGACCAAAACTCCAAAATGAAATCAAGTGCATCTCTTGCAAGCAGTACTGGCAGAATAAATATAAGATAACTCTATCTTTTTATTCATCTGCTATAGATTATTATTCATTTTAATGCTAGTAAGCTTAATTTGTATTGCACATGTGTTTTTTTATGCTAAATATGAACACAACTTGTCTTTCAATACAGCTCTTAATGCAGAAGCTGCCATGGTTCACAGGCCTCAGTTGAGTTTACATACATGCATACAGCTTAACATTTAACTAAGAATATTGAATTTAGCATAATAAATACAAATCATCTCCAGTTTAAATGAGCCCTCACTCAGGGGTTTACTTACATATGGAATATTGCCACATTGCACCATTTATTTATTTTTTACAAATTCAAAAGAGTTTAGACAAAGCTCAATATTACAAAGTGAGATTGAAAATGTAATTTTGACATTTTTATTTATACTATCGTGGAAGTCTGATTTTGAATAATGGCACAATATAAATTCGCTTTATTATTTGCAAACACAAACTTCCAAGAGTTTTAATATTCATTACTGTGCAACTCAATCAACATATTTAATGCAGAAAGTTTAGGGCAAAACCACAAGAAAGATTCAAACTTATCAGTGCTTTTGTCATTTTAATTTGATAGAAAAATGTAGCAGTACAAGTTATTTCTGTAATAAATTTGATGAGCTGAATTATATATATATATATATATATATATATATATATATATATATATATATATATATATATATATATATATATCATTAAAATATACATTATTAAAATTTATAAAAACTCTTTGATTCAAATACTTTAGACTGCAGACATGTTTTCTTATCTGAACCCTCAACTGTATAATAATTCCAACATTAATTAAAAAGATTATTGGTTGAACGGCAACACCGTTTTAATAATTAGGGCATTTCAGATTCATAATTATCATTTTGTAATTAAACATTTCAAAAGTGGATATGCGATGTGGTTGTTCAACCTATTAACATAATTATTTTGTACAGAATATCTTGATTTCTATTTTAATCTCATAAATCAACTATTGAGAGATGGGTATCACATAACATTTAGCAGATATAGATAAACGTATCTTTTCTGTTGCACAGTAAGACAAAATGAAAAAGAAAATCAATAAGAATCAAAATCACAATGAGCTAATAAAATGAGAATCTGCCAGATCAAATTCAGCACCTCCTAATATATTTCTATTTGAGTTATGACATGTAGAAACCAAATCATTAGAAGTAAAAAAGTAAAGTGTTGTTTTAATATTTTCCACATCTTGATGTTTTGAGTTACCCCCCCACTACTTATTAATGAGCCCCATGTCCTTTCTAAACACAGTGCAGCCAGTTTATGTTCACCAAGTTCACCAAGCTTCAAAATCCACACATTCTGGATAAAAACTGTGCACAACAACCACATTCAGAGGAGAAGAGAAGGAGAGGAGTTAGCACATGGTTATCAGGGTGTCAGCACCCCCTGCTGGTTTTAGCTGCATGACTGGGACTTCTGCCCTCTGGTCGACCCCCAGCCCAGTCACCCAAATCTCTCAAGACCTGTCCTATGATACAACAGCACCTTATTGCAACTTAAGACTTTCCCGGGAAAATTAATTGTTGAAAACACTCAGTGTGGTCCAAAAAAAGCCTATTCTTTTTACTAGACTCCATTTATGTACAAACAGAATGACAGAGTCATGTTTCTCTCTTAATTTCACCTTTTTGCCATTTTATTTTACTTTACATTTCCAAGGTCTCCTGTTCGATGACGAAATCTTATTTATCAATACCAGGGCACAGTAGTTTACGAAATATTTATGCTTCTCTATATTTAACAAGTGCTTGTGTGTCTGCTTCCATAACAAAAGTGCTAATGCTAGACCTTGCAGTAGAAAACAAGTTAATGAGTTGGCTAAGGTCATGCTTAAGATAAGTTATCTATTAATACAGCTTCAGATTAAATTTACAGAGGTGCCTATTGGTGTATTGGTGGACAGAATGTAGTGAAGGTAATTAAGAGTATAAAAATGAGCGGTCGGTGTGATATGGAGTTTTTATACACCATTATCAAGCTAAAAGTGTAACATCCTAGCTTTCATTTTAGAGTTTCTCATAAATGAGATATTAGTTTAGGAATGAATTTATGAAAAATATTATGCCTAGAGTAATGAATGAAACTGGAATACTAAACAACTGTTATTGTATTATTTCAGATCTATTTGTGACTCGGTTTTTAATTTGATGAAAATCAGCCACCCCGGGCTGGGTTTATATAAAAATATGTTAGGATTGATGTGCAGTATTAAGCCAATTATAGTTTTGCTCTGATATTTCAATAATGCATTTCAGACACAACTGCAAAACCAAAAACTAAAAAAAAGAAAAAGTCTATCAACCTTCCCCAAAGTGAACTATACACTCAAGTCTCCACTAAGACACCTGCTGACATCTGACCAAAAAAAAAAAAAAAAGACATACGCATACTTTATGGCTTTTGAGAAATGTTGCATTTAGGATATAGTTATTTAGTGTCAGCAGTAACCACTTCAAATCATGTTTTCTGTTTCTTTTCCATTTCCTTTACTAAAGGTCAAAAACTCTGCGATGTTGCTTTAAATCACTCAAATTAGTCTTGATTAAAATAAACTACATATAATTTTTTGAACAAACAATTATCATCTAAATTATTATGATTCTCAAACAAGAGTTTAACCCTGATTTGTACAGACGGTGGAGCACAACAGGCCCAATATTGAAAAACAAGCCTCACACACTTCAAATACAGATAATCATCTATCACAGCGAAAGCTTTTTACACCACCATGTTTTCAGTTACACTTGATACTAAACCTCTTCTCAGGAGTCCCACTGTATACACCGTCACACCGTGTTTGACATCTGACTGACTTACTTCTTGATCACATAGCGATCACACAGCAATGTCTGTGATATTTTGTTTCCTGTCAATGAATTAAATCCTATATGTAATTATTCAATCCATCTAAATACCTTGATGGCCTTTTAAACCTTACTTTCACAAGTTTATATTTTTAATTTGGATTATTTTGACTGGCCAGGGCAACAAGCTAACCTCACCATTTGGTAAAACTGCATCTATACTTAGACACAGGTAAATGTTACAGTTCAAAGTGATGTCAGTTTTCTTCTTTAATTTGCATATAAACTCCTAGTTCCTAACTGCCCCCTGACTTATCTTCCTCATTGGGAAGATTTACCAGCCAAGGAATATCAAGGTCTCAAATCAAAGGGAAGGAATGTGAAAATAGAGACAGTAACAGCACATTACCATGACACCACCATCTCCCATGTGGACGCACGGGAGAAGGGTGACACTACAGGGAGTTCTGGGTCTTGTCGTTAGCCAGCAACGGGCTGCTCTCTCTGGGTTATCAGCCTTCTCCCGTGACCCCCTGGGTGGAGCAGCAGGGCTGTTCTGTTGTTTCATTATCACAGAAGTTCACGTAGCATGGAGAGGCGCCATCATTATCCATCAGGCTTAATGAGACTATCTCACTGCCGTAAAGGTCAGGCAATTACTGCTGGTGCAGTTTTCAGCCTGGAGACGCGAAGAGGTTGGAGCGAGATGGAAGCAAAATAGATAGTACATGCAGACACCCCCACCCCCACACAAACAGCTCCCATAAAGGCTACATGTTCCCGAATTTGCGCATTTCACTAAAACTTTGTATCTCCAAAGTTTATTAAAACAATCTCTTTAACCACATGGTAGACAGTTTTCAAAAAATTAAAAATAGAGCATAAAAATAACCTTAAACACAACAGTGCCCCGTATGCTAATAGATAAATGCATATGAACATTAATATCCCTGCCTAAAATGAGTGCTGCAATCGCTTATCTTGCTGTTTTTTAAAGCATCGTTTTTTTCTTGTAGTTCACTTGCAGTGTATGAGCGAGAACAACTGTCTGGATCATGTGCAGTATATGACAAGCCTATAATTGGATCAGGCATTGGACCTTTAACCCGTGGCATATGACATTACCAAGAGGCAGAGTGTATGTCTCTTTCACAGTTCTAACCATCAGCAGCCATGAGTTCTATCAGCAATGATCTCAATATACACAAGACTCTTGGGGTCAGAAGGTAGAGTGGGTTGTCCACGAATCAATGATCGATGGTTCAATGCTGCTGAATGTCAAATTTCTTAGTAAGAGCCCCAAAATTGCCTGCATATATGATAAGTATGAAAATGGGGGAAAAAATGATGTACTATATGTAAAGAATATAAAATAAATAAAATAATATAAATTCAGTCAATGTAATATAACTGAATCTACTTCTACCATCACAACAGTAAAATCTTAATGGTTAAACCTTAATTCTCAAAGTCCATTTACCAGTCTTTTTAGGAGCTTCTAATTGTTGCCTAATATGCACCTTGCCTTTAGCTATTACTTTCACCATGACAAGACAGGTGGCTATCTAAAGAGACAGTACACTTTATTTATTTCAATGGATGACTGC